>NC_049223.1:13964250-14695155 GCF_011100685.1 Canis lupus familiaris | reverse complement strand
TGTTCACTGATTGATGAATGGATAGAGAAGATGTGGAGAAGATGCATATATATATATATATGCATATTTCAGCCATAAAGAACAATGAAATTTGCAATGACATGGTGAAGCTACAGAGTATAATGCTAATTAAAATAAATCAGAGAAAGAAATACTATATCATTTCCTTCATATGTGGAATTTAAGAAACAAATGAGCAAAGGAAAAAGAGAGAGAGAGAGAGGCAAACCAAGAAAGTGACTCAAACTGATGGTTATAGAGAACTATAGAGAAAAAACTGATGGTTACCAGAGAGGAGGTTAGAGGAGGGATGAGTGAAACAGGTGATGAGATTAAGGAGCATACTTGTGATGAGCACCAGGGGGTGTATGGAAGTGTTGAATCACTATATTGTACACCTAAAACTAATATAACACTGTATGTTAACTACCTGGAATTAAAATAAAAAATTATTTAAAAACATCAAAAGGGAATATAAGCTATTTAATAAAAATTATTAAAAAAAAACATAAAGGGAATATAAGCTATTTGAGGTGATGGACATACTAAGCCATCATCATCCAACATCACTTAATACAGATAATTCATTCAGTAAGTGCTGTTTGAAATTCATGCCAGGTACTGATGAGGGTGGATTAGATGTGGACCAAACATGAAAGTCAATTATCATGAAAATCAAATGAGAGAACCTATATCAAGGTACATTTGATCCTTTGAGCATCTTCCCAATGTTGTTTGTTCTGATAGGGGTGAAGAGGATGAGCCTGGAACCAGGCCTGCACCACTCCAGCTGGTGTCCTTGGAAAAATAAAACAAGGGCAACAGGAGTGTTTCCTCATGGGTTAGGTGTAAAAATTAAACTAAATAGTATATGGAAGTACTGGAACACTGTCTGTATGTAGCATGTGCTTTTGTTGTTTTGTTGTTTTTGTTGTTAATAGTATTTCTGGTACAACTCTTTTTTACTGGAATGTCTCTTACGTAGTTTAGGATCCCCATAAATTGACTCCTCATATTCTTTAACAGAAGAGTTAAAATAACAAAGCTAAATACAACAGATAGAAAAAAAAAAAATGCAGGGAGCCTGGGTGGTTGAGCTATACAGAACTATATTGCCTTTGGCTCAGGGGTGATCCTGGAGGCCCAGGATCGAGTCCTATATCGGGATCCCAGCTAGGAGCCTGCTTCTCCTGTCTCTGCTTCTCTGTGTCTCTCATGAATAAGTAAATAAAATCTTAAAAATATATGCCAAACCCTAGAGCAGAATGGCGGAGGCTTAGTGTTGGAGACATAGTCGTGTGAACTCAAGCAAGTTCCTTAAGATTTCTAAGGTTCAGTTTGCTCACCTGGAAAATGGGGAGGATATATTTATTTTGTTGTGGTGGTTAAATAAGGTAACTTACGCAAAATGCTTGGCAGGTACTATTATAGTGCCAAATCGTTAATTTAGTTGTCATGTTCTATTGATGGAAGTACGCCGGCCGACTCAGACGTCCACTAGGTGGTGCTAGAAAACAATGTCTACCATGAGGCCTTCTTCAGAGACCTGGCGTTTTAATTGAGTTTATCAAGCCCATTTCTGATAAACACTCCAGGCTACACTCCTTGCATCATTCTGGAACTTTTACTTACTCAGAGTTTTCCAAGATTTCTGCTCGACCCTGCCTTCCGAGTAAGATTTTCGCTCAGTCAACAATTTCAGAGTACCTGCTATAGGCAAGGTGCTGGACAGTCAATGATAAAGGAGACACGATGCCTGTCCCGACCATGAATCCCACCTTGAACATGCCAACCGGAGCTTTCTACAGTGCTTCCGGGGTTGGGGGGGGGGGGGGAGTTGTCCAACAAGCAGTTGGGTATTCAGATGAAGTTTAGGAGTGACGTCCAGAACTTAGGTTTCATTGAGGAAACATCACACCTGGTTCATAATTGATCAGGAGTATGGAACACATGGTACAGGACTGACCATAAAGTGAGAAGAGGTATGAGCAGGAACAGGCTGCTATGGAACATGGGTATGCGAGCAAGAAGAGAGGGTGTCAGAGTCCAGAAGGAAAGTTCAGAGATGATGGACAGAAGCAAGACAGAGTAATGGCAGAGAAGCCAGAGGCATGAAGAGGCCGAGGAAGCGTGTCACAGACAAAGCAGAAAAATGCCTACTGGATTTGGGACAGGAAGAAGCCCCATGACAGATGCTTAGAAACAGGAGGGGAGAAGTGCTAACATAGGCTGCTGCTTCAAGAGTGTGGATGAGGAAAGATCAGATGGCAACTGGGGGGAGGGGGGCTGCCGCTGTGTGGAGGCAGGAGGGCTCCAGTTTTTTAATTTTACACTGAGAAGAGATGGTACTTATAGATGGAGGGGAAGAAGCCAATAGGGAGGAAGAGGCTGACAACAAGCAAAAGTGAAAAGGATGGACGTATCTGTTCCCCCACCTCCCTCTCCCTTTGCTTCAAATAAGCTGTGTGCTCCGGACAATGTCCTGCCCCCTCTCACCATCAGATTTCTCACACCTAGAAGAGTATACAGAGTGAAAGGGTGAACCACATAGAAGGTCTCTTCTAGTACTGAACAAATTCCATTCCCTAGTTTCAGCTTTCCAGCTACCTGAACAGTACAGGGAAGAACTATACAGGTAAAGAGCATTTGCCTTTCTTTGAAATACAAGCCAAAGTTGCAGTCTCGTCCCTCCTAGTGAACCCAGTTCATAAAGTGCAAAACAGCCTGTTCCAAATAGTCCTTCATTAATGACTGTGTAAATTGCATATGTCTTCCTTCCACACACTGAATAGTAGCCCCTAGACTCACTGTCCACCTGTCATGTGGCAGTGTGGTCTTCAGATGGAGCTTGTCAATATTTCCATTCTTGAACCCTGGCTAATGTGGTTCTGGCACAGCCCTGTTCCAAACACACAGTTAACACTTGAACTTACAAGTCATTTATAACTGGCCTTCCTAGCAGATTGTAATAGAGCAATTTGTATGCATGCGAAGATACTCAGGCACACAGAAAATTAAATAAATAGTCTCTAGTGCATCTTGCAAATTGTAGGAGACATGTTCAGATTACTTCCATAAAGGCCCAGGCCATGTTAATAGGCTCATTCTAGTAAGGAATGTTGTGACTATGATCCTCATGAGATACTATAGCACTCGACAGAAAGCCGCAGTTTTCTTATTTATGAATGTCATAAAATTTGTGTACTTGGAGCACTTGACAGGCTCGTTCTGTGTTCCAGCAATAGAAGAGAAGTGGTAACTTCATTGCCTTGATGTAAAGATATCTTGTATATCTATATATACACTTCCGGTATCCCCTATGCCCTGCATCTAGAAGATGAGCTATTCTAAGTTATTCAGACACTTAGTAGAGACCTTTGAATTGAGTGACACAGACAAGCAGAGGGCAAACTCCATCACCTACTATGACCTAACAAGTAGCCATGGCACTGGTTCTTCCTGGCTCCTTCTAGACCTGACAGCACGCAAGGG
The DNA here is from genome assembly GCF_011100685.1 of Canis lupus familiaris. Taxonomy (NCBI): domain Eukaryota; kingdom Metazoa; phylum Chordata; class Mammalia; order Carnivora; family Canidae; genus Canis; species Canis lupus. Next base: position 14,691,663 of record NC_049223.1, on the reverse strand, counting down.
TCAGTCCATTATGGAGGGCTGGAGCTCCAAAACAAGAGTCTCTCAAAGAGACAAAATTTGATGACCATGTTCTTTCATCTCAAACACCATGACCTTATCTACTTGGGGACAACACTGAAGTTTCTTGAGTAGAGATAATAATTGCCTAGTTCAAAGATCACTCAGCCTTGCTTTCCTCTTTCCCCATCTCTACTGGCCTGCCTTGTGGTGGGGAAAGAGAAAGAGCTGGAATCTAACTGGTGATCATGTTTCCATGGTAGATCCCTCAGACAGAGAGATGTGCTCGGGGAAGTCCGGAGGTTTGGCAAGAAGGAAAAGATGAATGCTTGCTGTCTGTTTCCTCCATTCCCCCAAACTTCCTGCATCTGTGCTCCTTTGGGTGCCACTTTCTGCCTCTCTGACACCAGTGAGCTGCCAATGAAGTGCTGCTCGCCTTCAATTTGTTCCAACACTCAGTGATTTTAATTAACCAATTGCTGTTCCAAGAACCGACATCAAATACTCTTGTGATCTTTGATGGTGAAGCAGAAACCACTGGGTAGAGGAGACAGGAAATAGCCCTGCCCCCAGCCCCCGCTGGTTACACTGCACCAGGCCAGAAACACCCCATAAACCCCCGAGCCCGTCATTTATTAGAAATCATGTCATTGAAATGGAAGTTACCATGGTACAGTGGCCTCCAGCTGAGCCTAGACTACTGGGAAGGAGGGAGAGAAATTGCACTTAGGCTCTGTCAGATTAAATGTTACCTTGACTCCCTCCGTACAGATAAAGCACAACAAAGGGAAGTTGGTGGCGATTTTATTAACAGGATGATTCAGGTGAGGCTTCCTTTTAACTTGATCGGACAAATGTTGCAAAGATGTCGGGGGCAGAGAAGCAAAAATCAGAAGCTGAAACAAAATGGCTTAATTGCTTTGCCATATACAGGCATTTTTAAAAATGAGAGTGGCAACAGGAAAGATTGCATCACTGAGATTTTAAATCCTTGGTTACTGTAAGCAAACACAGCAACAAACCTGCATGGAAAGTCCGTCCAAGTTGAAAGAAATGCGATATTGGCTTTATTACAAATGGGTAGAGGTATGGGCTCACTGGGGCAGGCAGCTTTTGAATTCTTTTTGCCTGATGTCATTCTAAAGAGATGTGCAGCTGAGCACTCTGACCCAGAGGATATGGACTGAGATCAAACTGAGTGTGTGGTTTTGTTGTTCTGCTGTTCTGGAGGTCCTGTTACCTGAGGACCCACTCGCTGGCTTGCGGAGATGATGCAATTAACAAACAGAAGCTATTCCCCCTCCACCATGACCTATCACCCTGGACACATAAAATGCAGAACTTGAAGTGGTTTGTGGTACCCAGCAGACTCTGGCACCTCGGGAGTGTGAAATCCTGCGCAGCCTCCTCCTAGCCACACGACCTCCGGCAAGTTAGTTTCTGGGAGCTTCAGGTTCATCATCTCTAAAATTGAGTGGATAATAATAATTTCCTCTGTATTCATTATCTATTGCTGCCTAACATATTACCCACAACTCAGCAGTTTAAAATCATAGACATTGGGATGCCTGGGTGGCTCGGTGGTTAAGCACCTGCTTTCGGCTCAGGGCGTGATCCTGGAGTCCCACATCAGACTCCCTGCATGGAGCCTACTTCTCCCTCTGCCTGTGTCTCTGCCTCTCTCTCTCTGTCTCTGTGTCTCTCATGAATAAAGAAATAAAATCTTTAAAAATTTTTAAAAAATAAAATCATAGACCTCGGGGTGCTTGGGTGGCTAAGCATCTGCCTTCGGCTCAGGTCATGATCCTGGGGTCCTGGGATTGAGCCTGCTTCTCCCTTTCCTCCCTGCCTGTGCTCTCTGTCACTATCTCTGTGTGTGTCTCTCTCAAGTAGATAAATAAAATCCTAAAAAATAAAATAAAATGTCACAAATTTTCTGAAGTTCAGGAATCTGAGAATGGTTTAGCTAGGAAGTGCTGGTTCGGGTCCTCTTAGGAGGTGGTCATCTGAGGGCTCGACTGGGGCTTCACGGTCTGCTTCCAAGGCGGCTACCTCACACAGATGTGGGCAGAAGGTCTCTGCTCCTCACCCCGTGGGCTTCTCCATAGGCTACTTGAACAATTTGATGACATGGCAGCTGGCTTCCCCCAGAGTAAGTGATCCAGGAGGCAGGCAGCAAGGCAGAAGCCACAGTTCCTTTGTAGCACAACCTTGGCAATGACACACCATCACTTCTGCTCTATTCTATGGGCCTCACCAGCCAACCCTGAGAGAATGTGGGAGAGGGCTACAAATACATAAACACCAGGAGGCAGTGATCACTGGGCGCCATCTTGGAGGCTGCCCACCGTGCCCCTTTGAGGGACATGATGGAGCTGGGTGAGTACCCATGTGCAGTGAGTGGTGGCTCAACAGAAATGAGAGAGGACTGATAGAGAATATCATATATGTTATAAATATACATATAATTACATATATGTGTTTATATGTATATATAGCACATTGTGTGTATTGCACATGTATATATGTAATTATATATGCATATATGTGATACATGTATGTATTGCATTATTGTGTGTATATTACATATTATACACATATATTACATAATATATATAAAATATGCCTATATTACATATGTAACTATATATAGTTCTTATATATACAATATACACATGCATAATATATATATATAAAGTATACATATGTTATGAATGTAATTGTATATGTAATCTCAATAATATCTCAAAAGGGTCAAAGCAACACTCATTCATGCAGCAAATATGTCTGGAGTGTCTCCCACGTGCCAGATACTGCTCTAGTTACTTGGTTTACACCGACACACAAAGCCAAGATTGCTAAGCTCTGCAGCTGATATTCCAGGGGAGGGGCACAGGATATCACGGAGTATTAGAGAAGGAGATCACGCAGCATATTGTAAGGCAAGAAGTGCCATAACAGAAACAGGAAAAGGAAGCCCAGGTTAAATGGCCCTGGGAATGCAGGTGGCGGTGACACAGACTGAACTATTAAACATGGGGTCAGGGAGGGCCTCACCAAGAAGGCAGAACTGGGGAGACTTGACCGACGGAGTAGGAGGGAGGCTGGCTGAACAAGTCTGTGGAGACAAGCCATCGAAGCAGAGAAAATGTCTGGAGTGTGGCCCATCATACCTCTTGTGTGAGAGAAAGAGGCTGGACAGTGAGGGGAGGTGACAGGAGTGAACGTCAGAGAGACGGCCTAGGCTCAGGGCCTTGTAAGCCAACTCCTCACGAGCCCCGGCTCTAGGGAGGGCAAGTGACCAACTAACTCCACCCTGCTGCACTGTGACCCCCAGGCCTTGGGGGGCCGGGGCCCCTCCCAGCCAGGGACAGAGTGCAGGGGTCGAGGGGAAACACAAGCTCTGCTGAGCATGTGCAGCCTTCCTGAGGCCACATGAAGGCGGGGGCCTGTCCCCCTAATTTTCCTCCCATCTTGGCCTTGCCTGGGGTCTGACTGGCCTTGCAGTCTGAGAGCTCTCCCCACCTCCAATGCTCCTTCCCAATTTTCTTTCATGAGATCCTCTAATAAAGGCTTTGCTCAGTAATCCCACCTTGGCCTCTGTGTCCCGGGGACCCGGACTAGCACCCCGGGGTAAGGAGCTAGATTTTACACTATGTGAAGAGGGCGGCCATTTGCAGTGTTCTCAGCAGAGACAGAGCACAATCTGAGGTATTTTTAAAGGATCATTTTGGCCGCAGTTTGGATGAGAAATCTTAGGAGAAACCAGAGCGTGAGCAGGCCGGCTGGGAGGTACTGCAGGGATGCAGGGCTCGAGGAGGCTGCTGTGGGCTGGGGCAGCAGGACAGTAGTGGGTTGTGTCTGAGCCTAGTTGGAAGGCACAGCCCCACACGGTTTCCTCGTGGATTCAATGTGAGACATCAGAAAAAGAAGAGTTGAGGATTTTCCACCTAAGAAACTGGACAATTAGAGCTGCCCAGAATGGGAGAAAGCCATAGCTAGAGCAGAACTGGGGGAAGTTTGGAGACATTCAAGTGAAGACCTCAGGCCGGATTTGAATATACAGTTGACCCTTAAACCACACAGGGGTTAGGGCCACGAACCCCCTCTGGCAGCCAAATACCCACATGTAACTTTTGGCTCCTCCCAAACTGAACTAACAGCCTACTATTGATCAGAAGCCTTATGGATAACATAAACAGCTGATTAACACATAATTTATATGTGGAGGGCACCTGGTGGCTCAGTCGGGTAAGCATCTGCCTTCAGCTCTGGTCGGATCCTGGGGTTCTGGGATTAAGCCCCGAGAGTCGGGCTCCTTGCTGAACAGGAAGCCTGCCTCTCTCTCTCTCCCTCTCCTTCTGTTTGCTCTCTCTCTCTTGCTTTCGCTCTCGCTGTCACTCCCTCTCAAATAAATAAATAAAATCTTAAAAAAATACTTTATATGTTATATGTATTCTATCACTGTATTCTTACAATAAATAAACCAGAGAAAAGAAAATGTTATTAAGAAAATCATAAGGAAGAGAAAACACATTGATAGCATTGCACTGTATTTCTTGAAAAAAATCCCTCATTAAGTGGGGCCATTCAAATACATTCAAACTATGTGTTCAAGGGCCACTGTACATAAGTACATGCTGTTGGGAGAGAGGTCTGGGCTGCGGAAAGGCACTCCAGCATTGTCATATTTGATGGTGTCCAAAGACGGGGGACAGGATGAGACCCCAGGGGAGTGAGCACCAGTGAGGATGAGAAAGGCAAGAGGCCAAGGTGACTGTGACAGGATGAGCATGAGCACAGCAGGGACACCCAGCAGGGAACCACGGGAGGGTAGGATCTGGAGCAGTGAAGACAGCTCAGGACACCACCTGACAACACAACACTGCCAAACGCTGCTGAGGTGGTGGGTAAGCTGGAGACTCAGAACCTGGCATGGCATTTAACAAGGGGGTGGGGGGGTCCGAGGTCCTGAGAGAGGAAAAAGAGAGTCCCTGCCTTCCTTCCCAGAAACCACCCCTCTCACATGTGGGCGCTCCACCATCCTCCCGGGGATCCAAGCCCTGGAAACCCCAGTTCCTGGTGTCCACCACACCCCCATCTTCCCAAGCAGCTCCGAAGACTCTAAACCTTCCTTCAGGGAGGCAGCCTCCATGTGAGAAGCCTCACCCTGCTAACTCCAGACCGGAGGCCGAGCACTCGGATGGCAGCTGCACACCCACAACTTACCAAGTGTCTTCTGGAGGTGGGGAAATTATTCCTGTGTATGGCCTTCCACCTGGAAAAGCAGGCCTGGCATCTCAGACCCAGCACAGGGTATGAAGGAAGAGGGCTGGACTGAGTGTGATGGCAACAGGCCCTGATCTGGCCCTTCTAACTGCTCTGTTGCTGTGCGCACCTCACCTTGCCTGTCTTGGCATTAGCTCTTCCATCTGGGACGCAAGGGGTTCAGGCCATGGAAGGCGGGACTCAGTGGGGTCACTTATGTCAAGGGCTTTTAAAATGGACCCAGGGGGTCGTTAAGGAGCTGGGGATATTATGCACCTCATCCCCGCTGGAAGCATGAACGGGAGCCAAATGCAACTACCTCAGGGACTCAGCCCCAACACCTGCAACTCGCTAGTATGGTGAGAGACTTTGCTTCCTGCGGGCTTAGGAACCAATCATTTTTAGCCAAGATGAATTTCCACTGCCGATGCCAATCAAAAATTATTTGTAAACAGCAGATACAAGTACTCCCTTTTCGCTTTAAAAACCTCTGACTTCTGCTTCCTCATGGGACACTATTGGGTGGCTACCCAAACCTGCATACCCTGAACTGCAATTCCTTGATCTCAGAATAACACTCTTCCTTCCTCGTTGCCTCTAGCAACCTCAGGCTGAGGTACTGATGATGGGTCCTCGGGCTGTTGGGGATGCTGAACCTCCACGTGTCACTCTACACGTAATGGTATGTGACCTCAGAACATCATGGATTTCTGAGAAATTCAGAGTTAGCATGAGAAATTTCAAAAGGGGATTTTCAGCAAAGAAGAGGGAAAATAGAGGCCTCAATTCTATAGTCTTATTAGATTTATCTGAGTGTGCCTGTTTTATTAGACACGGCATTGGAGGAGGGGAAGGAGCAGATGTTAACCTCAGCATATCCATCCCCAGAGTCTTACTTTAGAGTCACCTGTTGCCTATTTAGTTAGAGAAGGTAGTAGAAACAAGGATTTAGGAAATTACATGAAGGAAAACTTGAATTGGAAAAATCTTATTCATTAATTTACTTTTATCCCCCCAGGGCAGATCAGCCACCAACTGGTGGAAATTTTAGGGAAATTTTGGCCACGGTCAAGCAGTTTTCTAGGCCGGGAATCACTTACTAGACAATCTCCCAGGTCCCCTCCAGCTGTGAGTGTCTGAGATTCTACAGCGACAGCCTCCGTGTCCTCCACGGGGAGTCCCAGGTGAAGCCAGATGCTGAGGCCACCTGAACTACTACAGCATGGGCCCTTGAGGCCAGCCTGCTTCCCCAGAAGCTGAATGGCTTTATTTTATTTTAGCTAATGAGTGCAATAGGGTTCCTGTGCAGAAGCTTCAGACAGATGGCACATTTAAAACTGCCAGCTGGGGGATCCTTGGGTGGCTCAGCAGTGTAGCGCCGCCTTCGGCCCAGGGCATGATCCTGGAGTCCTGGGATCGAGTCCCGCGTCGGGCTCCCGGTGTGGAGCCTGCTTCTCCCTCTGCCTGTGTCTCTGCCTCTCTCTCTCTCTCTCTCTCTCTCTCCCTGTGTGTGTGTGTGTGTGTGTGTGTGTGTGTGTCTCATGAATAAATAGATAAAATCTTTAAAAAATAAAACTGCCAGCTGTGCTCCTCCGGGAGCCCAAGGGAAGCCAAAGGAGAATGTAGAAGGGCCACTTAGGTGTTTCGGCCTCAGAATCAAAATATTGGTGAAGACCTAGACACGTATGAACATTTCTTAGACATTCAAGCAAGGAAAGGTGAATTGATTACTTCTCATCACGCCTTCTTTTTCTCCCACCGCTCAGCATAGAAAGTTTCTGTCGCATGCATGTAATTACCCCGTCAGCCTGTAGAGGGCAGTCAAGGAAAAAGAAAGTTCAAATTCTCGCATCTAACGGGGAGACCGGCAGAAACTAATGCAGGCAGGATGAAAGCTACAAAAACAAATGTCATTTTTTAAATACAGCATCATAAGAGTAAACAGGTGAAATGTGTAGAAAAAAACATAATAGGAAATTCTTACCTATAATACATAACCAATTCTTTAGGAGAAATCCCATTCAAAGCTACTTTAGAATTCTAAAGCCATGCAAAATATGTAGATTACTCAGGATACATTTTTGAAACTTAGCAGTTACAATGCCAATATTTATGCCTCACTTTATGCAATAAATGCTAGTCCACTAGGTGACTCCTAAAGTCCTCTAAATTCTAAAATCCCCTGAGGATACTCCTGAAAAGTAGGAGCAACCCAGTTTTTACAACTTGATTCACCTTTGCTAACAGATACTAATACAGTCTTCATGTTCTTTTTCTGCCCTAACTGTCCCTTACCCTTTGGAACTGATATCTGAAATACAATCAGTGGTATTTCCTCAGCCCATTCCTTTGTAGGAGAACCTGTCTGAGTCTGGCTCCTTCCCTGGGCTGTGGCTGCTTTGGATACTGTGCCCTTAAAAGTCCAGGGCCTGACACAGAGTAGGTGTTTAGCAGGTGCTGAGTGGACTGTGTTCACTGTAAGGAGAGGCCTGCGTGTCATGGGTCCGTAAGTGAGGCAGCAGATGTGCAAGGATGCGCCCCAGGAGCTCAGATGCAGAGGGTGTGGGTGCTGGCATGCAGTCCAGCGGCACACAGCCCACGCCACCTGCATCCACTTCCCCGCCGACACCTGGAGTGCAGTGGTGGTGACAAGGCGGTAAGGCCAAATGGCTCTTGGAACCAATACCAAAAGAAAAATAGGCAGACCTCACCTCCAAGGACAGCCAAAATTGAGGTGAGCCAGTAACCCAACTGCAGTAATGAAATCTGGCAAACACAGGGCCAAATATCCAAAGGACAAACTTCCAGTCTGTATGGATGAATTTCTTCCTGGCAGTGTGCTCACTTAAAACTTTACTGATACGCAGTTCAGGGGGGAGGGGGGAAGAGTGTGCTTGACAATCCAAAGTGTTTATTATTGAAAATCTTAAAAAAAAAAATTAAGGATCTTTCACAAAGACCCAAATTCACAGGGTTAGAAATGATTTCCAGAAATCACCTTGTCTACTTCACACCTCCAGACAGAGGGGCTCATAAGCCACGCCAACACAAGTTGTCCCCTGTCCTTTTCACTGGGTCTCCAGAGCACATTTGACTAGAATCTCTTGCCTCTTTTCCTTCACTGTTACCACATTCTCGTTAATGCTCAACCGAGAACTGAGACAGATCTAGGTTCGAGCACTGGCTTCTCCTCTTACTGGAGACGTGAAACTAAGCAAGCTACCTTACGTCTCAGATCTGTGCTTTCTGTATTTGTAAAATGAGTATTAGGATATGCACCCATTAGAGGTGTGGCAAGGGTTGAGTGAAATGTATGTAAACAACTACACATGTTGCTTGGCCATTATAGCTAATCAATAAATACTGTTTCCTTCTCTCCCTTCCTCCTGCGGGAGGAAGGACGGGGTTATCATAACAATTGGGGAAGTACTATTGAAATTTCATGGTCTGGGAGTCCCCAGCGTGGCATACCTATGTCAGTCCACATGGCAGGGGTTCGTTCCCAGTGATTCCAACTAGAGGGCGTGCAATCCACCCATCCGTTATGTCACATTGGCAGCATTGTGTGGATTTAAAAATAAATTTTAGGGGTGCCCGAGTGCCTCAGTTGGTTAAGCAGTTGACTCTTGATTTCAGCTCAGGTCATGATCTCAAGGTCGTGGGATTGAGCCCCACTATGGGCTCCGCACTCAGTGGGGAGTCTCCTTGAGGGTTCTCCCTCTCCCTCTGCCTCTCTCTCTCTCTCCTTCTCTCAAATAAATAAATAATTCTTTAAAAAAAAAATAAAACATTGTGTGAAGAAGGTTATAGTATCCATTCATTTGGGGATAGAAAGAGGAGAGTTAAAACAAGGTATGACATTTATTATCAAATAGGCGTTGGTCGATAGGCAGAGGCAAACCTGCAAAACAACAGCAGCTGCAAAAGCTCGATGCAAGGGCTTGCTTCATCTGTGCACAGATCTGCAGGAGCAGCCCTTCACTCGGAGGGTCCCAGCAGCTGAGGGACACATTCAGTGCACCCATGGTGTCAAGCCTGGATTCTTAGCAGCAACCAGCTTTGAGTGAAGTCCAGATATATGGTGTTCCCCACTAATCCCCAGGGGAACCCCCTAGAGGATGCCTGTCACCTGAACTTTCTTTCTCTCCAGCTGCAAGCCCAGAGAGGAGCCAATCCTTGGTTTCCTACTGCCTGGACTATAGAGGGAAAGACCACTGGGCAGCCCAGGCAGAGTTCAAGCTGCCCAGGGACAGTCCCAGTGGAGCCACTCACTTCCCCTTTTACTCTCTTCTATTTTCCTCCCCTCTAGAGCTGTCAGACTAACAGATAACTCTGCAATGTTGGGGCCATGCTATTGGGGATATATTTATACTAAGCCACACAATATTTGGGACATACTAATACTGAAAAGAAAATGATCTGTCCTTTATTTGAAATTCTGACTTCATTAGAACTTTGTGTTTCATCTGGTCCCCCTACTCCTGATGCCTTCCCCCAACCCAAGTGAGAGGTGAGAGGAAAGTCAGGGAAGCTGTGGAGAAGGAGGAATGAGGGGAGAAACTGTGAAGGACAGCACACCTAGCTCAGAGGGTGGCCAAGACGGGAAAGGGCTGCTTTGGGGGGCTGGCTATTCTTTTCATCCCTAGGACCAAGTTTGCCCAAGGCCCCTCCCTCAGAGAGTTAGGAGTTAAGAAAATATTTAGAGTTAAGAAAATGTAAATAAGTCTTTGTAGGGTGACCATCTCCAGGGTCTTCCCATCTCAAAGTGAAAGAGGCACACAAACAACACTTCTGACCCCAAGATAATGGTTGCATTAGTCCTCTGGGTTCCCCAGTTACCAAAGCTGGTCGTAGAACCAGAGTTATCAGAACCAGGTCACCTGTTGGACCATCTCACATTATAGGAGTGTAAATCCAGGCCAGAAAAGCAACGAACTTGCTCTTGACCCCCAGAGCATTGTCCTCTCCAGGCTGCTATATCAACAAGACAGCAGGAAAGGAGGGTCTAGATCACAGCCACAGTGAGTAGAATGGTCAGCACCTGAATTTCCTGAGAACCCAGAGTCACCCTGAGAAGTTATGAGTCGACGTATGATTTGATGTATAGACAGAGAACACTGTCTACTAGGCAGTAGTAAGTTATCGGCAAATCTTGATCTTTTGAAGATAGAACCCAGTGTTGTGAGAAGTCTTTGAATTTCAGGTTTTCTCAGAGCCAAGGGTCTGTGACCTAAAGGTGTAAGGCTTGTGTGAGATATTTATGACATGGCACGGATACACTCTTGAAAAATAACAGAAAATACATATATTGGCCTCTGCCCCCTCCTGCCTGCCCTGCCAATTCCTCACACAGAGCTCCTAAAACCCTTGTAATTTCCTAAGTGATAAGAACAGCTGGAGCATCTTTGGTTCTACTCTTTGGTCTTTGACCCTGATTCCTGACATAGGACTTCTAAATCCCTCATGATTTCCTGGGTGGTAGTGATGCCTTTTGTTCTAACGAGGTGACTCTTGACGGGCTCCTGAATAGGAGCTGGTCACCAGAAACACCAAGCCATGATTAGACGCTTGGAATTTTCAGCCTCACCCCCACCCCATCTTCCAGAAAGGGGAGAGGTGCTGGAAATGGAGCTAATGATCAATCATGCCTATGTGATGAAGCCTCCATAAAATCCTTGAACCACAGGGTTCAGAGAGCTTCTGTGTTGGTGAATGGAGAGAATGCTGGAAGATCAGTGTATCTGGCCAGGGCTTGAAAGCTCTGCATCCTTTCCCACACACCTTTCCCTATGTATATCTTCCATTTGGATGTTCATCCGTATCCTTTACTATATCCTTTTATAATAAACAGGTAAGTAGTAAGTAAAGTGCTTCCTTGAGTTCTGTGGCCCATTCCAGCAAATTAATCAAACCCAAGAAAGAAGAGTTTGTGGGAACCTCCAATCCATGGCTTGTCAGTCAGAAGCACAGGTGACCACCTGGATTTGTGACTGGCATCGGAAGTGGGAAGACAGGAGAGTCTTGTGGGACTGAGCCTTCACTCTGTGGGATCTGACCCTGTGTCCAGGTAGATAGTGTCAAAACTGATTTAAATTGTGGGACACTTAGCTTGTGTTACAGAAATGCTTGGTGTGGGGAGAAAAACCCCAGATGTGGTGTCAGAAGTATTGAATGTAGCTGTAGTGTGCGAGTCAAGGAAAAATGCAAGAGAAACAAGGAGGCTTCTTCTACTCACCCCTGCTAGCACTAGTTGGGGTCCCTTCAACCTTGAACTAGTCCCTAGAGGGTCTGAGCATTCTCCTTGTGGCTAATACATAACATTGCACTTTCTAGACTCTAAGCAAGGATCTCAACATTTTTGTTGTTGTTGTTATTGGTGGGGGCTGTCCTGCACATTTTAGGGGGTAAGCATCTCTACCTATTCGAAGCCAATGGCAACCCCCTCCCAAGTTGTGACAACCAAAAATGTCTCCAGGTACTGCTAGATGTCCCTTGGGAGCCAAATAGCCTCCCCACACCACTGAAGACCCCAAATCTAGAGCCCTGGACCCCATCCTTCCTGTGCTGGTAGCTGCACCATTCCTGCCCTTGTGTCCTTTAACCACCAACTAAATACACTTGGTTGAATCCCACCAGGGAGCGTTACAGTGATACTCTTCAGCCAACACTCAAGCCCAAATATTTCAGTTGTCAGGACTAATACCCAGATGTGACCGATGAGACAAGATTATCTCAGTGGCTATGTGACTGAGATATGTCTATCTATGTCTGTATCTACCCTCAAAATCTTTGAATCTGTCAAACCCAGGCACTACACCACTGGCCCTTGAAAGTAAGTGTGAGGGATCCCTGGGTGGCACAGCAGTTTAGCGCCTGCCTTTGGCCCAGGGCACGATCCTGGAGACCCGGGATCGAATCCCACGTCGGGCTCCCGGTGCATGGAGCCTGCTTCTCCCTCTGCCTATGTCTCTGCCTCTCTCTCTCTGTGTGTGTGACTATCATAAATAAATAAAAATTAAAAAAAAAAAAAGAAAGTGTGAGCTGGAGGTGCTATTCGAAACAGTCGTCTCTGAACTCCTAGAGCACTTCCATTTACTTGGACCCGGGATTCCTGCCCCACACCCTACCTGTGTAACTGCTCCTGGATCTTTCATCTCGGTAACTCTCTGAACAACCCTACTAGCTTCTAGATTCCTGGCTCCCTCTGGCTTCTATTCACCCTTTAAGTCAGGTGACAGACTCCTTGTTCCAGTCTGACCCAGCCCCTCATTGCTCCCCAGGGAGACGGGGGTACCTGGGGATTCAGGAGCTAACAAGAATACACTGGTTCACCTGGAAGTTTCCATTTCTTATCACCAGGTGAATGAATCCAGAACCTCCCAAGCCTCTCTCTTAGCCTATTCTCACTCAGAGTCCAGGAAATAGGAAAAAAGCAGCTAGAAGAGGAAGAATAGGGGGTGGAGAATGAAAGGAATCTTTGTTTTGTTTTGTGTTCCACCAAGACCCATTAGGGTGAGCAGTAACCCACACTAATAGGCATTAGTCATGAAAACAGTACTTGCCCAAGGACAGGGAAACTAAAAGAAAAATAAGCAGAGGTTTCATGGAAAGTCCATCAGTGAGAATAGATTGAGTGGATATGGTGCAAGCTGTCTCTCAGGCCCAGTTTCTCTTCTCTTGGGTGGCAGTGGGAAGCCACACATTTGCAGAAACAAGCCACATCCCTGCTGGAGGGAGAGCAGCCTCCTTGAGAGCAGCCAGGTGGCTGTGGCCTGGTGGCAGATGGCAGGAAGGGGAAGGCACCCCCAGCTGAGAGGGTGGGGCAAATACAGACCTTGGAGCTGGTGACATGGAATCTCTGTAGCCTGAAACATTTTGAAGATATTTTTGCAACGCGGTGTACTTAATCAGTCCTGAGAGACAAAGGGCCTTTCTGACTAATACAAATTATACTGGGGTTGGCTGACCTGATTGTTAAAGGAGATCTCAGCTAAGACAAACGGATATGATTCCAATAGTTAATCACTCACTAGGCTCCCCAAGGGCCAGACTGCCTGGTGGGAATACACACTGTCTTGCCCTGATGGCATAATTTGTCATAAAGCTCTGGAGCAAAAGCCACAACAGTTTGATTTTACAGATATTTTTGTCCCTTGACGTGAGTTAGGAACGGTGAAGGAGCCTCCTGCGTCAGCTGCCACCACCTCAGGCTTTCAGAAATGTGGCTGTGCTGTGGCCTGAGGTATGCTAGCTGTCTTAGTCTGTTTGGGCTGCTATAACAAGAGTACCATGGATGGTTTAAGTGATAAACATTTATTTCTCACAAAGTTGGAGGCTAAGAAGTTCGAGATCACAGCACCAGCAGACTCAGTGTCTGGGAAGAACTGGCTTCCTAGTTCACAGGTGCTGTGTTCTCTCTGTGTTGTTAGATGGTGGACAAGGGAAGGAGCACTCTGGAGTCTCCTTCATAAGGGCACTGGTCCCATTCATGAAGGCTCCACTCTCCTGACCCAGTCACCTCCCCAAGGCTCATCTCAACATCGCTCACTGGGGATTGAGACTTTAACACTGAATTTTGGTGAATCATCAATATTCAGTTTATTGTACAATCCTACCTTTATTCCTTCACATTCTTTGGAGTAGGATGGGTCATACTTGGGTACGAGAAATGTCAGTTGAGTTTGGTGAGGCAACTGGAAGTATTCTGAAGGTTCACACCTGCACTGTGATGCAGACTCCAGGTGGTAGACCCCCCCTCTTTCTGTCTTCATAAATCCTACACAGTTGGCCCCTGGCTATCCCTCCCTCAACCCCCTAGGATGCTTTCCCTTGCTTCCTCTTCTGTCCACACTGGATGCCGCCCCTGTTCTTGCCTAACAGCCTTTGCTCATTGGAATATTTCTCCTCCAGATAGGCCCAGGCTCACTCCTATCAGTCCTTCTGATTTTGTTCAATGAGGCTTCCCCTGGATACTCTTTCATTAGTCTCTCTCCCCTGCTGGAATGCAATTTTTTCTTTTCTTTTTCTTCTTCTTCTTCTTCTTCTTCTTCTTCTTCTTCTTCTTCTTCTTCTTCTTCTTCTTCTTCTTCTTCAGATTTTATTTATTTGAGAGTGAGCAAGCACAATGGGAGAGTGAGAAGGAGAAGCAGACTCCCCACTGAGTGGAGAGCCTGACGTGGGGCTCGATCCCAGGACTCTGAGATTATGACCTGAGCCAGAGGCAGACACTTAATCAACTGAGCCACCCAGGTGCCCCTAGAACACACGTTCTATAAGGGAAACAATTTTTGTCTCTTTCACTCACTAAGTAGGACTATGTCTGGTACATAGTAAGTGTTGATAACCATTTGTTGTATGAATAAATGTCCTCCTGTCACTCAGTCACTGTTCCTTCAGATGATGGGGTTCTGATAAAATTTCCTCTACCTACTTTCCCAAGGACACTGCTGTTTCTCAAGAAAGGAAACGGAGTTTCTAATATGCAAGTGGAATTTTCTTTAATTTCCTGCATGGCTATGGAGTCTTTTCTATTTTTCATATTTCCTCATCTATTCATTAGAGAACCAGAAAGTTAGTGCCTGAGGATATCATTTTACTCAGAAAAAGGGTCTTTTATCTTTGACCAAAATTCCTCTCCTGACTGCTCACATCTATGTAGAACTCAAACACAGCCTTTATATTGGTTACTAAGGTGCCAGGTGTATGACAAATCTACTAGATGATTGATTCTGAGTTTAAGCCATTGCTTATTAAAAAAGGGGAATCAAAAAAATTAAAAATAAATAAAAATAAATAAAAATAAAGGGGAATCACCTACTTGCCTCAATATTTGATACCAGACACAGGAAGAGGAAGAGTTCTTTTATGCAACAAACACTGACTTACTACTGAAACAAATCCATCATTAATGTTCATCACATGATATCTGAAACCATAGCTTCTTACTAGGAAATATGAAATGTAAATAGTTGAAGAAGTCTTAAGAGTGAGATAGTTCTAAAACTCCACATAGTAGTAAAAGGGAATGTTTGAAAAATTACTACTGTGTTGCATTGAATAGTTCTTTTTCTTTTTTGCCAAGAAAACCACCTACTCAACTTCTTTCTACCAGAACAAAAGGGAACATGGGGAATAACAGCTAAGAGTAGAGAAGTCACTTGACTAGGTCTCCTGCGTCCTTGAGTAAAAAGATCTGCTTTCCAGTAACTGGCTGTGAATATTTTGTTTAAAGTCTGTGGGAGGGGATCCCTGGGTGGCTCAGTGGTTTAGCGCCTGCCTTCGGTCCAGGGTGTGATCTTGGAGTCCCGGGATCAAGTCCCGCGTCGGGCTCCCTGCATGGAGGCTGCTTCTCCCTCTGCCTGTGTCTCTGCCTCTCTCTCTCTCTCTGCCTCTCATGAATAAATAAATAAAGCATTTAAAAAAAATAAAGTCTGTGGGAGCAGGAGAACCCTCTTAGACTGTTGGTGGGAATGCAAGCTGGTGCAGCTACTCAGAAAACAGTATGGAGGCTCCTTAAGAAGTTGAAAATAGAGCTACCCCATAACCCAGCGATTGCACTACTGGGTATTTACCCCAAAGTTACGTATGTATGATCCAAAAGGGCACCTGTACCCCAATGTTCATAGAAGCAATGTCCACAATAGCCAAACTGTGGAAAGAGCACAGATGTCCATTGACAGAAGAATGGATAAAGAAGACGTGATATATATATGCAATGGAATATTACTCAGCCATCAGAAAGGATGAAATCTTACCATTTACATTGACGTGGATGGGACTGGAGGCTATAATGCTGAGCGAAATAAGTTGATCAGAGAAAGACAATTATCATATGGTTTCACTCACATGTGGAATATAAGAAATAGTGCAGAGAAAAAAAAAGAAATAGTGCAGAGGATCATAGGGGAAAGGAGAGAAAACTGAATGGGAAGAAATCAGAGAGGGAAACAAACTGTGAGAGACTCTTAACTCTGGGAAACAAACTGAGAGTTGCTGGAGGGGAGGAAGGTGGGGGATGAGGTAACCAGGTGATGGGCATTCAGGAGGGCACAGGATGTGATGAGCACTGGGTGTTATATGCAACTGATGAATCAGTGAACTCTGTATCTGAAACTAATGATGTACTATATATTGGTTAATTGATTTTAAATTTAATAAAATCTGTGGGCCTCAATGTCCTCATTTGTAAAATTTGGGGATTGGATTTCTGAGGTCTTCTTAAGTCTACAAGGTTTTATTCTGAATTCCTCTCTATCATTAATTCTAGAAGAACCTCTCCCCTCCCTAACACACACACACACACACACACACACACACACACACACACAGCAATTGCTCCACATCCCAACCCACTCCTTCCTGGGTTCCTAGTCATCCTGCAGAATTTGCAGACATCACTGGCTCTGACCAAGGTATCCCAGGAATGAATGCTGCAAGGTTTCCAATTCAATGTCACAAGAGTATGTCTGTCACTACAGTTTGTATAGTTTAAGTCCTTCTTCATATTACCACATCATTCATAATCCCTCCCTCCACCCCATTTGGCTTCATTGTGAATAGCCCTCCCTACCTGGATAGGCAGAGAGGTGCAAGCAGTGAAACTCTGATGTTCGTCCTGGGAGGAGGGTCATCTGGCTGCCTCTCTAAGGGCCCAGGTGAGAGTGATGTGTACACTGGCCAATTAGCACCTGCAGGACTCCAGCCAAACCAGCTCCCAGCATCTTGGCAAGGACTCTGCTGGAGCCTCCTTGAGAATAGGTATCAATATTTTAGGAGAAGGTTCCAGACTAAGCTTTTAGGGAAGCGGCCTTGGAAACATGGCAGGTAAGATTTGCACCCCTAATCACAGAAATAGATGTCACATGTTCAGAGATGCAAAGAAAAGGACGTCATCATGAGGTCAAACTGGTGAGACAGGTCAGAAGCAACCAGTGGAGGCCTCCACTCCAAGAATAACAGGACCTCCCCTGAGAACCTCCTTTGTACTACTCTTTTTGCTCATTCCCAAACCCAATCTCAACACTATAGAGGTTAAGGGCAGGCAGCCCCAAGAAGGGCCACTTTTGGCATGAACATAATTTTGAGTTAAAAGCAATTAATACCCAGCAGATTTAGGAAAAGCTGTTTACCTCCCCCTCAACTACCTGCTTATACTACCAGGATGAGAGCTGTTAACACAGATTCCTTGTTACCTAAGAAACTTATCAGCAGAGCAGGGCAAACTTTGTTTCCTAAACATCTCTCCTCTTCTTGCTAATGGTCTGTCTCCCCCTTGTATCCTCAGACCCTAACTCTCTCCTCAACTCATATAAGCATCATGTTGCCTCACTGTCTTTGGAATTTCCATGTTGTGTGTAATCTTTGTACATTCACTATTAAATTTTATTTTCTCCTGTTAATCTGTCTCATGTCAATTTGATTTTTAGTTCAGCTAAGAGGACCTTGCAAGGTAGAGGAAATCCCTCCTCCCCAACAACCCTAAAAATGCTTATGCCTATATAATTTGATGTGATTTCAGGTGTTAAAAAGAAAAACCAGGGGTCCAACATGGAATCACATAGGCCAAGTCACCAGACAGGGGTTTAATATTTAACAAAATAGAAGTTTCGACCTCTCCTCAGAAATGTAGTCTTACCAGTCTGTCGGCAATTCTCTGCTTGGCATCAATCAGGTAATCTGCCACATGGCCCCCCACCCCCCATAGGAAGATGGAGGAGGAGGTGATCTGTATGATGAGAGCCCCCAAAGGAAAGTGACCTTCCTTGAAACACCATTTCTTTCCTTTGTTAATTACTGCCTTGTCCCATCCTCCCTCCTATAAAAACCTTTCATTTTGTACAACTCTGCAGAGTTCCTTTGCTTGCAAGGTGGGATGCTGCTGGATTCCTGATTTGCTTAATAGAGCCAATTAGATCTTCAAATGTACTCCGCTCAATTTTGTTTAACATAGGCCTTGCCCAGCTGCTGTCTATTTGGGTTAACTTCTCAGCACTCAGTTTCTGGCATTGAGGGCTTCCTGTTAACTAGTCTAATAGGCCAATTAGCTAGAAATTGCCAAGAGAGTCCTGTCAGGGAAGTCTACATTTCTGTCCAGAAATGTGACTTTATTCAAACTCCCAACAGGAGAATGGGTTTGGGTTCAGCCCCAACTTGGTGGGACCACTTTGTTCACAGAGATGCTCTGCCATTGAAGGTGGTGAAGGAGGCCCCATCAGGATGGTACAGACTTGACTTTCCCATAATTCATCCCACATCTTCTCTCCAGCCCCTGATTTTCCCTAAGACCCACAACCCCATAGAACACAAACTCTCTTACCTCCAACCCCCAGCAGCCAGAATTCAGAAATCCTAAGATATGTGGATTTATTTGATTCATTATAGGTTTTGAAAATTATAATAATTCCAAGTTCATATGCCAGACACAATGGATCATTAAATATAAACCAGGGCAAATTCCTTGTGCCAGGGACTAAGGAAAACTCGGAATGTTGGGGATATATCCAAAGATACAGGAGCTAGTTTGGGGTTCCCTATAGTAACCCCTTTTTATAGTTTCTATATTTGATGCTTTGACATCTGGGGCCTTGCTGACCCTCAAGGGACTGTCCCTCTAGGGGTTAGCTAACCCTAAACATAGTTGCTGACTCATCTTTTCATATGCAAACCAAGCTTTCCAGAGTCTACACCCCAACCTCCTCCCCTATCAGGCTTCCATACTCAAGGTCACTCTTCGCCCACCCATAATCACCCCAGGACCAAGTACTAGACAACTAGGGACCACCCCTTTGTCCCAGAACCTGCTGAAATTATTCAAACTAGGCAGTCTTAAGCCTGCCTACACTGTCTTACCCATTCTTCCTATGGAAAGTACAATGAAGGCCCCACATTTTCCCCTTACTTCCTCTGCCTCTTTACTGACCCCAGTGCTTCCCCTTGTGGCCCTGTGCACCATGCCCTGCCTCTTGTTTCTAGGGATCTGTGCATATAAAAAATGTCTTCCTGTATGACAGTCATTTTTGTGCGTGATGTCTTACCACACCTGACTAAAACCACCTTGGGGATCCTTAAAACACTCCCACTGGCTGGAGGGAGCTACAATTTGAACATGGAAGAAGGGAATGATAGTAATGGATTATAACCCATTACATACACTCCATTAGTTCCTATTGATAATAATCAATATATGAACAAAGAAATTAATGGGGATAATGGAAAGCTCTTCTTTACAGTAGAGTGCCAACCAGTGAATGTAGAAGGGATGAGGGAATCAGAAATAGATTAACACTAAATGCTGAAGTTTGTGGGTAGAGGTCTAACAGGAAGAGGGTATTGATATGATCTCAAAGTATCTCCCCATAAGTTACATTTTAATTATAAAAGAAAGATTAGTGACTTTATAGAAGAGAAACTGGCAGTACCATCTTAACTCAGAAGGATAGTTGTTCAACATGGTGGACACTGACAAAGCAAGCAAGAGGCCATGAGCTTAGAAAAATCTATAAGAAAGCTATTTCAATAAGGGCTATAATTTCTTTAAAAGATTTATTTATTTATTTCAGATAGAGAGCGAGCGGGGAGAGGGCCAGACAGAGAGCAAGAGAGAAATTTAAGCAGACTCCATACTGAGCATGGGGCTCAATCTCACAATCCTGAGATCCATGACCTGAGCCATGGGACAGTGAGACACTCAACCAACTCTGCCACCCAGGTGGCCCTCAATAAGGTAAAAGTTTAGGTAAAATACCTAAACTTATGAAAATAGCAGAAAATCAAATTAAACAGAGGATCGTTTCCCCTGAAATTCCCGCTGGTTGAATATTGATGCCCAAGCAAGTTGCAACAGGGTGGGATGAGCTAAAATTATTTGTCGTTTGGGTAACTCTGTCATTTCCAAAGTACTTGCCTAAGTATGGTCTCACTTGAGCTATTTTTCACAGCAATTCTGTGGCCAAAATATTGTTATCTCCTATTTTACATATGAGCAAACTAAACCCAGAGCCTA
Source organism: Canis lupus familiaris (assembly GCF_011100685.1). Lineage (NCBI taxonomy): Eukaryota > Metazoa > Chordata > Mammalia > Carnivora > Canidae > Canis > Canis lupus. The sequence goes on along the minus strand of NC_049223.1, from coordinate 14,671,397 downwards.
AGTGGACATGCCCAAGGTCACAAAACAGAGCCACGAACTGATCCCATGATGTTGGCACTGCACCTGCATCCCTCCCACACTGCACTGTTACCTGTACTCATAAGCACCATTCATGTTCTTTGAAAAGTGCCAAGTGACTCCACATTACAAAAGGAAGTGTTCTTAAGAGAGTAAGAAAAACCCTCTTAGTTTTAGTATTTCTTTTGAATCTCATTTCATAAGTACACTTAACCTGGATCACTGTGCTCCTTTTGGTAAAATTCCCAAAAATAAAAACAAATATTAGAAAAGTAAATTATATTAACAGAGGTGTGTGTGTGTGTGTGTGTGTGTGTGCATTTTAATGCTCACCGAGTGAAATGTGAAAGACTGAAATACCAAAAAAGATTATTTCTATCCATCTGGAAAAGCCAAGGAAACAAACAGAATCATCCCCTACCATCACTTCTATCCTCATGTGCACACATGTCTTCATCGATGCTGTTTTCCATGTCTTCTGCTCTCCATGTACATGGAAAGTTGGTTGAAAATCAGTACTCCTAGAATGCTCTCTTAGTTTCTTCAGATTGCTAGAACAGAATACCAGAAACTTGGTGGTTTATAACAACAAACTGACTTCTCACAGTTGTGGAGGCTGGCAAATCCAAGATCAGGACACCAGCAGATTTGAAAGGAGAGTCACTTGTTCATAAATGGCCATCTTCTCTGTGTCCTCACATGGTGCAAGGGGTGAGGGAGCTCTCTGAAGTCTCTTTTATAAGGGCACTAATTTCACTCGAGAAGGTTTCACCTTCATAACTTAGTCACCTCCCAGAGACCATACATCCAGTCACCATCACCTTGGGGATTAGGTTTCAACATGTGAATTTTTGAGGACTTGAACATCCAATCCATAGCAGATACTTTTCCTGGTTTTTCTTATGGTTCCTGTTGGTCACAGAGCTATCACTTCCTTTCCAGAATTAATGCCTTGGTTTCTTTTATTTCTTTTAAACACTTTATATTGGTAATTTTGAGAAATTTAGAAAGTACCAGAAAAGTCAAAATAATCATCTAACCAACATCCTTATGCCTAGTTACCTGGAACTGACTACTTTTAATTGTTGATATTTCTTCCAATCTTTCTTTTTTTATTAATAAAATAAAATAAAATAAAATAAAATAATAGGACCACAGATAAAATGGAAGTTCCTTTTGTTGTTGTCCATCTAAATTTACTCCCCTTCCCCTACAAAAAGCCAATTTCACATGAATTAATTTATAAAATATTGTACATACATATTTATGTGCTTAAATGGCATATATTATTGTTTATTATTCACTTCTTTAGCAAGAAAAGATAAAGATGAATAAAACTTTGCCGTTCTGAAATCTTTCTAGCTAAAATTGAATTCTCTCATTTCTTTCCAACATAAATAAAACTCTACTAGGTGAGTAATGATGATAATCATGTGTGGGCATGTTTATATTAAATTGTGTATATATTTACATACATTTATTTACATATAATATATTATATATTATAATCACATATGGTATTATATATTATATATTGTATGTTATGTATATAAATTCAATACCTTTGTTGGTTACCCATCTTTCTTGCCCTAGGAACACCGTTTTGTCTTGCTTTGCCATAGATCTCTGTAATTCAGGACTCCCTGGTCACCTTTTTGAACTTTCTACACATTAAAGCAACTAGACTCACCTGCTTCTGACAGTTAAGTGCTGCACCTGGCCTCTGCTAGTTTCTCCTTTTTCCCGATTGTTATTGGAGACTAGTTCTGTGACAGCCATCTCCTACCATCAGCTCTGGCCCAGATCCTCCTCGGATCATCTAAGTAGTGCCGGTGCTCCCCTAGAAGTTATTCCTTGTTGCCTTCATAAATTAGTTCCCTGGTCCAGTTCAGGAACAGAATAACAGACCTATCTAACATGCTCAGTTCATGGTCTGCCTTGAGAACTTCAGATATCTGTGCTTATTTAAAGAAGGCCGTCACTTTTTCCAAGCTACCAATGGTCATATTAGAACTGAACCCAAGGAAAAGATCTTGAAGAAGCTTCAGAGAGGGAAAAAAAAAAAAACTGGTTATATGAAGAATATGAATCTAAATGGCATCAGATATTTTTAGCCAAACTAAACCCAGAGCCTAAGTGACTTGCCCAAGGTCACAAAACAGCCAAACTCTGGAAGTTAGGTAACAAGCAATGCCTTCAAACTTCTAAGGAAAAAAAAAACAAAACTTTTTCAATATAGAATTCTAAAGTCAGCAAAACTATGAATTAAATGTGAATAAGATTTCAGACATGTAAAATCTCAAAATTTGCCCTTTTAAAGAATCTACATATTATGAATTGAACGTTTGTGTCCAGCACTCAGAATTCATATTTGAAGCCCTAATTCCCCAATGTACTAGTACTTAGAATGAGGCCTTTGAGAGATGATTAGGTTTAGATGAGATCCTGAGGGTGGAGCCCCCACAGTGGGATTAATGTAATAAGAAGAGGAAGACAGGAATGTGCTCTCTCCCATGCTCTCTCCCTACTTCCTATGTGAGGTCACAGTAGAAAGGCAGCCATAGGCAAACCAAGAAGAGGGCCCTCACCAAAAACCAAATCTGCTAGCCCTTGATCTTGGACCTCCAGCCTGCAGAACTGTGGGAAATGAATGTTTGTTGTTTAAGCCACCCAGTCGGTGGTATTTTATCACAGAAGCCCAAACTAAAACATTACCCTGGTATGTGCTCTACGGTGATGACAGACTGTACCAAGAAAGAGGGAGACAGTGGCATTCAGCAAATAAGGACTCCATCCCAGGAAATAAGGCAGGGAATTCCCAGAGAGCTTTCAAGGGCTCCAGAGGAATGTGTACAGAGGATCTGACTATTTGGGAGGATTAACCAGGCAGAAACTGGTTTTGAGAAGCATTTTGTAGAGTTGCTCAAGTGTACAGTAAGACTTCACCAAGGACTCAAGGAAACATGCAATTTTTTTTAACAGAGTCAATTATTAACTCCAAGAAAAACAAAAATTACATAAAAGGCTAGCCTGACTCCTATGAAATTGACATTTTCATAAGTCAATGAATAAATATTGAGTGGCTTAACCTGGCATAATCAGAGGGAATTACTTAGCTACCCAGTGATCAGCATTTACTTACTTAAAATTTTGAAAAAAAAAATCAGCATGTTGATTTAAACAAAAATTGTAATATAATTATGTGAGGGATAGGAGGGAATAGAAAATGACTAAAATTCCTAATTATCATGATTGGAAGTCAGAACAATGCATAATGTCTAAAATGGATGATCAGTAAGGAAAGAGCAGAAAACAAATTCAGAGGATTAAATGTTTGACTAGAGCTGACTTTTAAATTATGTGCATGTATAGCTGTGATCAACATAGACTTTTTTAAAAAAAGAAATGACCATCTCATAGTTGGGCTAAGATAAACACATCAGTACCTCCCACCACAGGACAGAAGAAGTTACATCTCATACCCCAAGGGCCTCATGCTAGAAAGTTCAGAGGCCGGAGAGAGCCCCCACAGCACCCCAACTGCACCCCAGGCCAATTCTACAACCCATTTAAGCCTCAGCAGCTCTACTTCTCATCATAATTTGGCCATAATCCAGCAAAGTGGTTTTTCTATTGAACTGGAAAGATTTCTCTGATGGATTGAAGGTTGTCATAAGACTACTTCTAATGGCTGAGGTCAAGTGATACTTCACCTTAATTCCATCTCTGAATGAAAGATGCTTCCAACCTTTAGGGAAGATAGTTGGCTGCCATTCTGAAGATTGAAGAAGTTCATCAATACAGTAGGTAATTCCTCCTTATTATTCATGGTTTCCTTTTCTGCTGTTTCAGTTCTCTATGGTCAACTTCGTTCCAGAAGCAGATGATCCTCCTCCTGAGGTATGGTGGGAAGGTCAGTAGTAGTCTGACACTACATCATTCACCTTACTTCATCTCATCACACAGGCATTTTATCAGCTCACTTCATGTTGAGAAGGATGAGTATAGTACAATAAGGTATTTTGAGAGAGGTCACCTGGGTAGCTCAGTTGTTGAGTGTCTGCAGGTCTTGATCCCAGGGTCCTGGGACTGAGTCCCGCATCAGGCTACCTGCAAGGAGCCTGCTACTCCCTCTGCCTATGTCTCTGCCTCTGTATGTATGTCTATCATTAAAAAATAAAAATGTTTTTTTTATTAAAAAAAAGATATTTTGAGAGAGAGAGAGAGGGAGCCTATGTTCACATAACTTTTATCTCAGGATATTGTTCTATTTTGTTATTAGTTATTGTTAATATTTTACAGTGACAAATTTATAAATTAAACATTATCACAGGTATGTATGTATAGGAAAGAACATGTATATTTGAGGTTTGGTATTATCCTCAGTTGCAGGCACCTACTGGGGTGTTGGAATGTATCCAGCACAGATAATGGGGAACTACTGTAATGAATGATCTTCCTTTAAATAATTCCTGCAACACCCACCAAAGGAGGCAGGCTTTTCCCCAAGTATAGGAAACTAAGTTTTTGATATTTTGGATGTAAGGTATGAGGATGGTAGATCGGTTTCCTCTGAGGTATTGGAAGGTGGACTAGATGCATGTTGCCCCAGATCACTGTGCAAACCCTTTGCTCCAGCCAGGGAGGTCTGCTTTCTGTTTCTGAGCATACTACACTGATCTTGCCGCTTACCTCTCCATTCTGACTATGCTGCTTGCCCTGCCTGGAGTGCCTTCCCCTTCTGTTTCCTTACCTAAATGTTTCACTTTCTGTAGGAGATTTTGTAACACCATGGCTTCAGTCTTTAGATTTTATCAGACCTGGGTTTACAAGGACAAATCCCTTAATCTCCTAGAGCTTCAATTTCCTCCTTCATAAAATGGGAATAATAACTGGAGCTACATCATTTGGTTATTCTGTTGGGTAATATATGTGTTGTATCCAGGAAGAGATCGACAAACAGCAGCCACTTTTAAGTAAATCTTACTTTATAGAAGTTGAAGATGAGAACAAACCTTCGGGAGACCATTCTTTCTTTTGTAGATTAGGAAATTGAAGCCCAGAGGTTTAAATGATTCACCCAGTACAACTGGCCCTAGAGTCAGGTGCAATGGCACCCAGTGCGCCCTCTGCTTCTCACCATGTAGTGCTGCTCCTTCTTCATGAAGAAGCCTCTATTCATTTCATGTCACAGGAGCATCCTTCCTCTGCAATCTGAGCATACCAACTATACCACTCTGAATAATTTAATTATTCTTTGTATATGCATATGCATCTTCCCAGATTGATCCAAAGTTCCTTAAGAGTATGAGGTGACATTAAGGCCATATCTGATGTACCTTTGCATCCTCCCACAGTGCCTAGGTAAGGCTATCAGTTGAAAGAACAGCAGTAAGTTCTTCCTGTTCCTGAGAAAGCAAAGCTGTGAAATCACTCTGAGAACAGAATCTGGTTTCTCCATTTCCTCAAGGTCAAGTCTAGGCCAATTTCTCTGTAACATCATGTGCCATTTTGAAAGGTCTCTGTTCACTCAATACATTGAAGCAACATGGAGATAGTTTCCTTCCTTAGAAACCAATCTTGGTGGTTCTCTTCAGCTTTTTGTATTCACATATCATGGAAGGTACCACCACTATGGCTCCTGTGTCTCTTCTGGCAATCACAGTGACCGTTATTATACTAAGTCTTTCAGAACTCTATTTTTAGAAACATTGAATTCCAGTGCTACTTGCATGATCTTTCTGCAGAGTCTTCTATGTCCACATCTTATCCACATCTTAAGTTAAAAGAAGAAAGCTTAGAAGCCTACCAGAAAATGGCATTTCTACATTGGTGCAGAGAGATAGCACGAGGAAGATAAAGGTTCAAAGGTAGATTTGTCTCAAACATGCAGAAGCCACATGAACAGAAAGGCCAACTCAAGAGGCCAGAGTGGGCCACTGGAGACTTCACCAATCTCCTTAAAACTTACTTGGATAATGAATTATTTTACCTGCTGGTCCAAAGCTATTTATCTGGGAAGAAAATATCTTTTTACGGTGCTATGATTTCTCTATAGCCATTTTTCAGCGGGAGTAAATAATTTACCATGTTAGTGTTTTTAAAAAACTATTATCTCCACAAACTGCTTTCTGTTAGTTCCTTATATATGTAATGATTGGGCAGTAGAGTGGAATGCTTTAGTGCATGGACTCTGGCCACACAAATGTGCATTCAACTCTTAGCTCCAATACTTACTCCTGAGGAGAGCTTAAACAGTTAACTAATCTCTCAAATATTCAGTTAATTCATCTATAAAATAGAAATATTAATAGCACCTACTTCATAGAGTTGTGAGAACTAAAGGTGATAGTAAGGCCATAACACAGTTTCTTGCACATAGTGAGCATGGGATAAATAGCATCGTGATGCCATATGATGATGATGGTAATGATGATTTTCCTTCGAAAAACAGACTGATACAATCTACCATTGGTAGGGCATGTGCTCCAAGATGTATTTCTAGCCATGGTGGTAGCAATAGTGATTCCCGCTGAGTTATTTCCACCTTCTTTATCCAGTAACTATGCTTGTACATGTTCACCAGAGAATCATTGGCAGGAGTGAAAGAGTCATAGTGACCCAACACAAAACAGCATACCATCATGCCTAATTGACATCCATTCTTTTTAGCTTAATTCCTATTTTACTTACCTCACAAAGCAACTTCACTGTGATAGACTGGATAAGTCATCACGGAATAATGGGTAAGCCATAGGTAATAAGTACATGTATGCATCAGTTCTAGGCTTTACACACTCTATTAAAAGACAATTTTTTCCATAAAAATATTGACTCATATGAAATATTCATTCCCTCTGATCCATACCTGTAAATTTAGCTTAAAGAAATTTTTACAAAGAAAATAGTTGAATGCATGAAAATATTTCCAGCAGGAGCATTAATAATCATGAGGAACTTGTAAAGAGCATATAAACCTAAAAATTGGAGATTAGGGAAATTATGAAATATTGTTTGATGGAATTGTATGCAACAATTAAAATGACTGTACATAAAATGGAATAGTCAGTATGCAATATTAAGATGCAGGAATCAATTGTATTCCTATACACTTGCAATGAACAATCCAAAACTGAAACTTAAAAAAGTAACTCCACAAGGAACAAAGGATGTCCCTTCTCACTACTCCTTTTCAACATCCAGGAAGTCCAAGAAATGCAATAAGATAAAAAGGAAAATAAAAGATATATAGGTTAAGCAGGAGGAAATAAAACTGTCTTATAGATGACATGATGGTCTACATCGAAAATACAGAAGAATCAATAACAAAAAAACTACTGAAACTAATAACTATAGCAAAGTTGTAAGATACAAGATTAATATAGAAAAGTCCATTGCTTTCCTTTATACCAGCAATGAACAAATGGAATTTGAAAATAAAAACAATATATTCACATTAGCATCCTTAAAATAAAATAATTAGATTTAAATTTAAAAAATACATATAAGATCTATATGAGAAAAACTAGAAAACTCTGATTAAAGATGTCAAAGAATAAATAAATGGAGAGATATTCTATGTTCATGAACGAGAAAACTCAAGATTATCAAGATGTCTGTTCTTCCCAAATTGATCTATGGAGTCAATGCCATTTTAGTAAAAATCTCAACAAGTTATGCTGTGGATATTGATGAACTAGTTCTAAACTTTATATGGATAGGCAAAAGATTCAGAGTAGCCAACACAATATTGAGGAACAAAGTTGGATGACTATCACTACCTGACTTTAAGACTTACTATAAAGCTATAATAATCAAGACAGTCTAGTATTGGTGAAAGAATAGAAAAAGGATCAATGGGATAGAAGAGAGATCCCAGAAATAGACCCACATATAGAACAGTCAACTGTTCTTTAACAGAGGACTAAAGGCAATACAGTGGAGCAAGGATAGTCTTTTCAACAAATGTTGCTGGAATAATTGAATATTCAATGCAAAAAAAATAATAATCTAGATATGTGTCATGCCCTTATACCTCTTGCAAAAATTAACTCAAAATAGATCATAGTCTTAAATATAAAGTGCAAAATTATAACATTAGGAAAAAATCTAGATGGTCTTGAGTATGGTGATGACTTTTCAGATACAATAGCAAAGGCCCAGCCCGTGAAAGAAATTATTCATAAGATGGATCTCATCAAAATTAAAAATGTCTTCTCTGATAAAGACACTGTCAAGAGGATAAAAAGACAATCCACAGTCTGGGAGAAAATATCTGCAAAAGACATGATAAAGTACATGAAAAGATGCCAACACCATATGTCATCAGGAAATTGCAAATTACAATAATAGAGAGAGACTACTATACACCTATTAGAACAGCCAAAATTGAGGACAGTGACAACACAAGATGTTGATAAAAGTATGGAACAACAGTAACTCATTCATTGCTAGTAGAAATGCAAAATGGAACAGATGCTTTGGAAGACAGTTAAACAATTTCTTACAAAATTAAGCATAATCTTACCATACAATCCAGCAATTGCACTTCTTGGTATTTATCTAAAGGAGTTGAAAACAAAAGCCTTTATATGATATTTATACATCTTTATTTGTAATTTCCAAAACATGGAAGTAATCAAGAAGTCCTTCAGTTGCTGACTGAATAAATAAATTATGGTATATGTGGTAATTTAGACAATAGAATATTATTTAGCAGTAAAAAGAAGTAAACTATCAAGCCCTGAAAAGACACAGAGGAACCTTAATGCATATTACTAAGTGAAGAATGCTAATCTGTAAAAGCCACATACTGTATAATCCCAACTCTATGGCATTCTGGAAAAGGAAAAAGTATGAAGACAGTAGAAATATCTGTGCTTGCCAGTAGTGGGGGTTTGGGGGGGGGATGCATAAGCAGAATACAGAGGATTTGGGAGGCAGTGAAAATACTCTGCGTGATAGTACAATAATGAATATATGTCATTATATATCTGTACAAACCTATAAAATGCACAAGAGTGAGCCCTAATGTAAATCAGACTTTGGTAATTATGATGTGTTGATAAGGTTCATAGATTGTAACAAATAAGGATTCTGATGTAAGATGTCATTAGTGGGGGAGGCTGTGCATGTGGAGGAGTGGGAGGTATATTCGAACCCTTTCTACTTTCTGTTCAATTTTACTGTGAACCTAAAACTACTCTAAAATACAAAGTCTATTAAAAACAATTTCTATTTACCATAGCATCAGAAAGAATAAAATATTTAGGAACAAATCTAACAAAAGAAGTTAAAAACTTACATTCTGGAAATTACAAACTATCACTGAAAAAAAATTAAAGACAACCTAAATAAGTAGGAAGATATTCCATGTTCATGGATTGAAAGATACTATCGTTAAGATGGCAATACTGCCCAAGTCCATGTATACATTTAATGCAATCCCCAGATGCCTTATTTTTTTTTTGCTGAATTGACAAAATGATTATAATATGGAAATGCAAGGAACTTAAAATAGCCAAAATAATTTTGAAAAAGCAGAACAAATTTGGAAGACTCACACTCACACTACCCAATTTCACAATTTACCACAAACTTACAGTAACCAAGATAATGAGGTACTAGAATAAGGACAGATATATAGATCAACAGAATAGAATTGAAAGTCCAGAAATAAACCCATATATTTATGGTCAAGTTTTGAAAAAAGTACCAACACAATTCAAAGAGGGAAGAAACAGTCTTTTTAAATAAATAGTGCTCAGGGAACTGGAATTCACACACACAAAAAGAACGAAATCAGACTCCTTCCTTATACTATCTCCAAAATTAACTCAAACTGAATCATAGGCCTAGATATAAAAACTAGAATTATAAGACTCTGTGTAGAAAATATACCAATCTTCATGACCTTGTGTTAAACAGGGATTTCTAAGATATAACACCAAAGAAAAAATAAACTAGGCTTTGTCAAAATTAAAATCTTTTGTGCTTCAAGAAACACCATCAAGAAAGTGATAGGATAACTCAAGAATGGGAGAAAATATTTGCAAATCCTACATCTGCTAGGGGACTTGTATCCAGAGCACATCAAGAACTCTTGGGATTTGGGCAGCCCGGGTGGCTCAGCGGTTTAGCAGCGTCTTCAGCTCAGAGTGTGGTCCTGGAGACCTGGGATCGAGTCCCAAGTCAGGCTCCCTGCATGGAGCCTGCTTCTCCCTCTGCCTGTGTCTCTGCCTCTCTCTCTCTCTGTGTGTGTGACACTCATGAATAAATAAATTAAATCTTTAAAAAAAAGAACTCTTGGGATTCAATTATAAACAAAGATGATCCAAATAAAGAATGGATGAAGGCTCTGAACAGAGATTTTTCCAAAGATAAAGAGATGGCCAACAAGCCCCAGAAAAGATACTTAACATCAGTAGCCATCAGGAAAATGCAAATCAAAACTACAGGGAAGTACCATTTCACACCGCTGGGATGACTAGAATCAAAAGATAAAGATTTTTTTTTAAAGATTTTTATTTATTTATTTGAAAGAGAGAGAGAGGGACAGTAGGGAGGGAAGTGTAGAGGGAGAGGGAGAAGCAGACTCCCTGCTGAGCAAGGAGCCCAATGTGGGGCTTAACCCAAGGACCTCAAGATCATGACCTGAGCTGAAGGCAGGTGCTTAACCAACTGAGCCACCCGGGTACCCCTGTTTTTGTTGTTTTTTCTAAATAAATGCTATTTTCAGCTGGCCAAGAGGTGGAAGAAGAGGGGATACTATTTTTTTACCCTCTTTTTATTGTTCCAATAAAAATGGGAAGCATTGGGCTGTAAAGCAGAAAAGGGGTTACTGCTGTCCTACTTTGTGATTTACTTCTGGGTACTCAACAACCACACTGGGCATCTTACTTACCAAACCTTACCCAAGAGGGCCTTCTGTGCTTCCTTGGTTCCTTGGTTCCTTCTTTCCTTCTTTCTTTATTCTTTTCCTTCTGCTTACCTGCCTGCCTTCCCTGAATAAGTGACTTTTGAGCCTCTGCCATGAGGCCTTGTGCTTTGTCCTGACCTATAAAAAATGGAGTTAATCATTCCCAGACCCACACCATCTGCATGAATCCATAGCCTTATGCTCCAAGCACACAGGATCTTGAGATAATCATATTTTTTTGTGCTTCTGGTCTGCCAGAGTCTTTGGGATACACTTCTTTTCCCTTTCTCAGCCTACCAAAGTACTGCTTGTCTTTCAAGGCATGGTTTTAAAACCATCTCTTCCATGAAGTCTTCTCTGGTTTCCCTGATCAAAATTACTTCTTCCTTATATTTACATTCCTTAGTAACTCTGCTGGTACCATTTGCTCAATCACTTTATTTTATTATTTTATGTTTTATGAATATGTGTTAATAAAATTTTATTAGATCATATGTATTTAGGTTCTAATTTTTCTGGTTTATCACTGTATTCATATCAAATTTTTTAAATGATGTAAAATCCTTTGAGATTTACTTATCAGTTTGTTGTGACATACCCAAGTTTATTTTTTCAATTTGAGTGCAGAGTTTCTATGACCCAGAATATTGTCTATCTTGGTGAATAGTCCAAGTGTACTTTGATCTTATTTTTGGCCATTTACTTTATTCTGTTTGGTATCATAATTTATCATGTAAATGTCTTTGACTCTCATTAGGTATTAAGTTCCTTGAAAGTAGAAACCTCATCTTATTGATTTTTTTGTTCCCCAAAACCGGTCATAGTGCCAGACGCACAGAAGATGCCCGATAAATGTACAATTGTCTGCTGTTGTATCCTTAATACTTTTTGCCTGAATATTAAACACGTCCCAGTGTCCGAATATTTATTCCTGTTAAGAGCCACATGAACTGCGTTCTTACTTCTGAATTTTTTTTTAAAAACAGAAGTTGAAAAATTAAAATCCCAAAATGAAATTCCAATTTCTCAAAATCGTCTGGTACATAAAAAAAAGTTATTTCCTATAGCTCAACAAATGACTGACATAGAGGTGTTTGGGAATTAGGGGAAGGAGGAGACACTCGAATAATCACAATGAAGAAACAACCCAAGATAAATGAAAGTACCCTCCAAGACTTTCTTGTGGGTGATTATCAATGTACATTTAACCAAGTATCAGTCTATGGTGAAGCGTTATTACCAATTTGTTGACTTCTATGGGGAAAAAAGGAGAGAAAATATGGCTTTTCGTTTGGTCTTTTGACAAGTCGTTCAGGACTAGAGGGACAGAGAATTCTCTCTCTCCCTGGCAGCAGGGCAGTCCTGGGCTAGGTCAGTGGGGACCACACTACAGGCCAGCGGGGTGAACCGGGAAACCCAAGCACAGAGGGCTCCAGCCGAGTGAGCACACTGCCACCTCCTGGTCGGGAGAGATAATGCCGCTCTCCGGCCCTGACCTCAGTGACTGGAAAAACCGGGGAGGCCCAGGCAGCGGCCCCGTGGGTGAGGCCTGTCTCCAAGGCACAGGGGCAGCAAAGAACTCGGGGCCATAGCTATGCAGCTCTGAGGGAAGTCTTGCCAGCTACCTTTCGTGTACTCTGAGGCACTCTTCTAGCAGGAAACCAAACAGATCAAAGTTCTAGCTTTGGTCTTAAACTGCAATGTGGAGACAGACAACAAACAAAATAAATATGCAGATTATTTATGGGGAAGAAGGTACTAGTGCTTAGGGCAAGACATAACCAAGGAAGGGAGAATAGAGAACGCCGGCTGGTGGCTGAGCAAGAAGTACTGCAATTTTAGTAAGGGGTCAGAAAAAGCCTCCCTATAGCCTAGAGGAAAGGCTGTGTCCCCGCTGGTTTGGGCCAGGGACAGCAGCAGATCAAGAGGAAGCCTGCAGGGTGAGGAAGCTGGTCCTCCAAGGTGGTCCCAGGTGTCTACTGGAGGCGAGCAGGGCACAGGAGATCCAGAAAGCCCAGCTGTGGGCTGTGAATGGGGGAATCAGTACACACTTTGGCCCAGAAGTCCCCTAGACTGAGATGAGACGCTCTGCTTGGGTTCTGACCAGCCACATAATCTAGACAATGCTAGGCCTCTCTAAGCCTCATTCTCTTTATAAAAAAGGGATCAGAGTTCATATCATCATGGTGTTTTTGAGATAAGTACGTTAAATAAGATAAAAAACTCATTGTTCCTGCTGGGTAAATCATAGCATTCTTTAAAATGAACTCTACTCAACAAACATGGTCTCATCACGCTCTCTCTTTCTTCCAGGGAAAGGAAAGTGATTGATGGGGACTCCAGAAATATCAGTCCGCAGCCCTCCAGCTGCATGAGTTCTCCAGCTCATTTCCCTGGGAAAACTCTTGCTAAGGAAAGCCTGCTAAACTGAAGGTCCATGCCAACCCGAAGCTGAAGGGATGCCAAGCTCTGGCTGGTGGGAGCATGTACCAGATGCTGTATGTAACTTGCGCTTTGGGGCAACTTGTGCCTGGCCTAACTGTCTCACTCGGGGCCAGAGCTTGTGGCGTAGCAATTGATTAGACTTTTCCCAGACTTCCTTAGAACTGAGTTTCACTAACTTGGGTCTATTTTCCATTACACATTGTATACACTCTGACATAATTCCTTACTTAAAAGATGGAGATTTTACATAGATGGTAGCAACGTTGGGCTTCTTTGCTTCTGTGATTGATCCCTGGCATATACTGAGCCATATCGTGACAAGCCACCATGCCATCTTCAGCAGGCTATCCAAATCCAGTTAGCAAGCCTCCTTTCAAGCAAGGGGTACTTTGAGTCTAATGTCTGCATTAGTAAGAGGTACACATTCTGATGACGCCCAAACACAAAGACTCTTGCATGCATTTTGCTCCTGTCCCCTTCACAGAAGGGGACGGAGAGTTCTCACACTAAAATCAGAGGTACTGTCTTCCCATTCAGATTCTCCATTAAATGAACAGGAGGCCCTGCATTTATCTGATAATCGGGGATTGGGGAGATAGGTCCATTCCAGATGAGGCCACTTAAAATGAGATAAAAATGTCCTGGTACAAATGGACTAAAACATGATAGGAAATCACTTAAAAAGGAAAAAAAAATCTCAGTAGTCACTTCTTGAGGATTCTAGGGAACCAACTCACTTTTATTTAACTATGAATAAAAGGAAATAATTGAGTATTTATTCTGTATTCCTTATATAAACTGTCCCTCGGGGAAACCAAATAGTTGATGAGGGTAACTTCCAGAAGTATTGTGTCTAAGATATGAAGAAGCAATGGCAGCACACCATCATGTTGCAAATCCATAATGATCTTGATGGACCTAAGTGATGACTATCTATGGCTCACAAGAATCAACCAGGCGGATGTGCTTCGAAGGGTCTCACTCCACCTGTGAAGCATTCTTGCCAAAATACCAAAATGGTATTTATGAATTGATGGTGGGATTGATGGGAGGCAGAGAGAGAGAGAGAGAGAACCTAGCCAACTACTATGCTACAAGCTCTGGCCCCAATCTGATCAAACTTCTAGATCTAACCAATTTATAGAATACACATGAGACAAAAAGACGTGATAAACATCACCACAGCAAGCAGTGAGGAAAATCAGCCTATGAGGAATTCTGCAGGACAAACATCCAGTTTCTTCAACAACAGCACAAATTGTCGTGAGGGAGGGAGAAGAGAAGGATGAAGTGGTGGGAAGTGGGGGGGGGGGGGGAGAGAGAGAGAGAGAGAAAGGAACCTTCGGGTTAAAAGAAGTTTAAGAAACTTTTTTATTTGGATCATGATTCAAACAATCTGCAAAATTTTAAACTTATGAGACAGAGAAATGTACACATTCAGGATATTTGCGGACATTCAGCTATTATAGTTAATTTTTAAAATGTGATTATGGCATTATTGTTATTTATTTATTTATTTATTTATTTATTTATTTATTTATTTATTTATGAGAAGACTGGCTGTGCACATCTACTATATGGTGTTAAAAGTCGGTATGGTCACTGCTTTGCAGAGAATTAGTGGCTGGAAGGGAGTCTCCCAGGAGCTGGTGACATTGTATCCTTGACCTACATGCTTCTTTTTTTTTTTTTTAAAGATTTTATTTACTGATTCATGAGAGACACACACACAGAGAGAGAGAGAGAGAGAGAGAGGCAGAAACACAGGTAGAGGGAGAAACAGGCTCCATGCAGGGAGCCCAACATGGTACTCAACCTACATGCTGACTAAACTGAATTTTAAATTTGAGAAAATTTACAAGCTGTATTTTGAATGACTTGGGCACTCTCCTCTATATATTTTCATTTGGATTCAATAAAAGCTTTAAAAAAAAAACTGGCCATGAGTTAATAATTGATCAAGCTCAGTAATAGGCACATAGGAGTTTCTTATAGAATTATCTATGTTTCTGATTTAGATTTTCTATCATAAACTAAAATCATTGTGGTCAATAGACCAAAACTAAGATTCAACTCAAGCTTTTTCTTGAGAAGCAAAACTAACTAAACCAAAACCAAGTTTATCCAACATTTCACATGACGCAGGTTAAAATTGCATCCATGCACCAATTCTTAGAAGGAACAAAGTGAATCCTGAGTAGATCAATGACAACTTTTGTGGGCACTGAGTTTCAGAATGAATCTATATAAAGTGGATCACGTTTTGTTCTATTACAGTGCTTTGTCAGCTTCCCCAGGGGCCTCCCCTAATCCTTTGATAGTAAAATCACACTCTGCCCGGGCCCAGCATGTGGCATCATTCTTGCTGGGTTTCTCTCCTACTGTTGACTACTTGAGTTCTGCTATAGCCTCATTGTCAATGACGTTGCAGATGTTCTGAGCTATTCTCCAGCATCTATTTCAACACTTTCATGAAATCCCACCTCTTTTGCAAGATTTGAAATTCACTATGCAGTAACATGCAGTCTGTTTGTGTTGTTGCCATTCAGAAGCTAATCACATCAGTCAACACAGAAAGGATGACTAACAAAACAATGGCCAGAGACCAATTCTGCTCCTTCATTTTAGATAAAAAACACAATATACTACATAAACACAATATACAATATACTGTATATGAACAATATACAATATACCGCATACAACTTACAATGTACTATATACCACATACAGCGCACTATGTACAATAGACTACAATGTAGCGAGAAGAAATGGGGAGTGATGATTTAACACTGAGTTACTGCATTGTGGCCAGTACATTGGTGACTGTTTTCATGCTAGTTAGCTTGGATTTCCCTCAATAAATTGGCAAATGAGGGCCTTCAGATAGTGACTAGCCCTGTGGCAAGGACTCCTGTAGGGTAATAACCAATCACTCCTGACATAAGGAAGTGTTGAAGAATTCCCTGACATTTTTTGAAGCATCCCAAAAAAGGCTTACATACATCACATATCCCATATTAAACAAGTGGAAACATCCTTCCTAGACCCTGCAATCCCATCCCCTCAAACTACATTCCCCACTCATCACAACTCAAAGCACAAAATGACCCCATAGCCACCTGCATGTCTCTCCGTAGAGGGGCATTCAGCAGACCAGATTTTTTTATTTGAGTTTTATTTGAGCTATTTGACCAAACCATCAGTATGTTCCTTCTGGACACAGACAGTGCTCTCCTCATGACAAGCTTCGGCCAATACTATCCTCTTCACCCTGGATGTATAAAAGAAAACTGACAAGCTATTTAGCATAGGTTGTCTCAGAATGGCATAATTGTGAGAACCTTGTACTTTCTTCTCTCTGTGGTGTTTAAATGACCTATAATATAGACATATATCTAAAACATCTTACCTTTTTTTAAAAAAAACTTAACAACATTTTAAATAGTTGTTTCTATTTATTAAATAGTGAAGTGAATTTCTATTTATTAAATAGTGAAATAACATTTTAAATAGTTATTTCAACTATATTAAATAGTTTAACATTTTAAATTTTTTAAAAAAGTTGAATTGAGCATGAAAAGTTAGTATGAGTTTAATAATGTCAGTGAAGCTGACTTTTTACCTAAAAATTCTACTTTATAGAGAAAAATGAATACTTTTTTCTTTATCTCAAAGCAAAGAGGTACAAAAGGTTTTATATTTATTTTGTTTTCACCATCTATTAACAATTGTATGATCCATTGTTTGATTTTTCTCACATCATTTTTGAGAAAATGTTATTTAATAAGAATTCTGGTAAATGGAGTAGAATTGGCCAAAGGGCAGTTTATAATCAGCGCATTGCTTATATAATCAGCAGGGTTTTAACAATTCAGGAAGGAGCTTCCTGCCCTTTGTTTAATTAAAACAGCTTCTCTTGAAAAAAAAAAAAAAAACCACCAACAACAAAAAAACCTCTTTCCTGACTAGTATTTACATGAAGAAATGCCCATGTTAAAAGCAATCTGTACAGCAGCATCATTAAGCCAGCTACATGTTACATCGTGCCAATGACCATTGTCAACAGGGAGCATGAGAGCTATCCCATCCTTGAAAAGATAGTAAAGCCTGTCTTGGCCATGATGATCAGGAAGTGAGGTTTAGTGTGATAATAGCTTCTGGGAAATTGACTCTGGGCTGTGTATCTATCACTTGCCCTAAATCAACAAATTTGCAATCAATTGTGTCATATTGTCACTGTACCTGGCAAATCTTGATTCTCTTCCTCATCTTCCAGCCAAAATCTTTACCTGACAAAAGAATTAAGAGGATGGGGCCAAAAAGGCAAATTCATTGAACCAGTCCTCTGTCCAACAACCCGACACAATGACTAATAGTTCTACTCTGGTGTGCAGTGTCCTGCAGAAGGTTGTAGAGGTCTCTTTCATTGCTGATGGTTACCTGGGCCTCTTCCTGTGCACCTGTGTCAGAACTCTACCATCTGGCTCCAAACCAGATGCCCAGAAGTCACCCTTAGCCCTTCCTCCCTTACCTCCCACACTCAATTAATTTCAAGTTCTGCCAGCTTAGCCTTCTAAACTTTTCTTAGTTTATCTCTTCTTTTCATTATTGCCCCTTGGACATTGCAGTTCTTCTCAGTTTTTATGTACAGATAATTCTTTGCAGCTAATTAAGCTAAAGAAATCTGGGAATAAAGGCTGGAACAAAGGTTAACCAAGTTCTTTGCCTAGTAACAAAAAAACAAGAAATTGGCACTACTCTCTTTTAGTTCCTCACTTTCTATTAGGTGTAGCCTCCAGTGGCTTTGCCCTTCCAAAACCATTAGATCTTCAGCATTACTCCTTTAATGAAATCTTCCACTGGCTCACTATGTATTACAAGATGAAGTCTGCTCCTCGACATGGGGCTCTCCAGCCTCCTGCTCTGGCCAGACACTCTAACCATCCTTCTTCTCATCTTTCTCACACTCTATGCTTTCTGTGCACACCTGCTGTGGTTGCTGTGTCTCAGCCTATATGCTGCCTCCAACACCTCATTCACATCCCATATGCTTCCCATGGAAATCTCCTATTTGTAATTTACAACTGAACCCCAATTTCTCTTCCTTCAGGCCTTTCCTTATTCAGGCACACCCCCAAACACACCCACAGTCCTCTGAAGCCCTGTAGTACCTGTGTGTGTCTACTATTATACTGAGCATATCTAATTAATATTACTCTTCAATCATCATCAGGCTTTTTCTTACTGAGTATTTAGTGATTAGATGCATTAATGTCAAAGAAGAACCACAATGACATTAAAGTTTTGGCCAAAAGATACAAGATTTTTTAGATAGAAAAGATGATCAAAGAGACACTTCAACATTGCAGCATAGGAAGATGCTGAACTTACCTCCTCCCACAGACACTACAAATCTACAGCTAATATGGAATAATTTCTTCTGAAGAAGTCCTAGAAACTAGATGAACAGTGCCTCCACAATGAGGAATAAAGAGTCACAGTGAGATGAGTAAAAGAGGCAAAAACACCACCCTATGCATGGTGATCCACAATTGGGAAGGATCCCCAGAATATGAAGCTTTTCCCTGAGGAGCAGGAAGTGTGTCCCTGTATCAGGCACCATAGCCCTTGGGTCCTGAACTTGTGAGATGAGACCCCAAAATGTAAAACCAATGGAGATTATGTCCAGGGGGACCATAAAATTGTAGAGAACAGGGAGCCTGTCCTTAAAGGGCTGGTGTACAGACTCCTTAGTCTGGGGACCCCCCAGTGTGAAAAGCACCTAGTCCATATGTGAAGAAGACTCACTAATTAAAGTGACTGCCAGAGAGACAAGAACCTGCTAGAACTCCCTTCAGAGAAGGAAGTATTGCCAGCTGCCACTTTTGTGATCTCACTCTACCTTGCTAATGCTGGGGCTGGTAGGTACCATTTTGGCAATCTTCTTCTAATCTGCTAGTACAGGAGGGTGTGCACCACTTTCCCCACACCACAGCCACACCACAGCCAGACAGAAATGTACCCCACCTCCAACATGTTACAGTTGCACCACAGCCAGGCAATTGCTGAGTCCCACCCCCACCCAAGACACACCACCCACGTGGGCTCACCATAGCTGGCAGACATTTTCAGCCCACACAAGGGACACCCTTGTAGCGCCTGGTGGCCAGGGGAATTGAGTTTCTGGGCCTCATGGATCATCTTCTATGCAAGGCCATGCCTTCAATACTGGGAGAAGTAACTATTCATCTAATGCAAGCAAACACAGAGAATCAGGCAAATGAGGAGACAGAGGAATATGTTCCTAATGAAAGACTAAGAATAATATGTTTTTAAAAAAAACCTTAATGAAATTGATATAAATAATCTACTTGAAAAAGAGTTCAAAGTAATGGTCATAATGGTGCTTACTGAACTAGGGAGAAGAATAGAGGAAAACAGTAAGAACTCAAACAAAAGGTCAGAAAATATAAGTACCAAGCAGAAGTCACAGAGCTGAAGAATACAATAACCAAACTGAAAACACACTAGAAGGTTTCAACAGCAGACTGGATGAAGCAGAAGAGATAAATGAACTGGAAGACTAAATAAGGGAACTCACCCAAATAGAGCAGGGGAAAGAAAAGATTTAAAGTGAAGCTATCTTAAGGTACTTGTAGGGCAACATCAAGCTGAATGATGCCTACATTATAGGGGTTGCCAAAGGAGAAGAGAGACAGAGAGGGCCAAAAAACTTATTTGAAGAAATAATGGCTGAAGACTTTCCTAATCTGGCAAGAAGACAGAAAAACAGGTCCAGGAATCCCAAAAAACTCCACAAGATGAACCCAAAGAGATCCACACCAACACACATTATAATTGAAATGTCAAAAGTTAAAGAGAGAATCTTAGAAGCAGCAAGGAAAAAAAAGTTGGTATGTAAAGAGGAAGCCGCATAAGGCTATCAGCAGATTTTTTGGCAGAAACTATGCAAGCCAGAAGAAGTGGCATGATATTTTCAAAGTGCTGAAAGGAAAAAATTTCCAACCTAGAACATTTTCCCCAGCAAGATTACCACTCAAAAGAGGAGAAATAGAGAGTTTGGGGGTAAGCAAAAGCTAAAGGCAGTTTTCACAAAATCAACCTTACAAGAAATTAAAGGACTTCTTAAACTGAAAAAAAAATAGCTCTAACTTAGTGATGAGGAAAATAAATAAATAAATAAATAAATAAATAAATAAATAGATAAATAAGTGACAAGAAAATATACAAAAGTAACAATATCACTGGAAAAGGTAAATATATAGTGAAGGTAGTGGATGAATCACTTAAAAAGCTAGTGTGAAAAAAAAAAGCTAGTGTGAAGGTTAAAAAACAAAAGTAATAAAAGTAAAACTGTAATAATTTGTTAAGGAATAAATAAAATTAAAAGGATGTAAAATGTAACATCAAAAACCTGAAAACCTAAAACATGGCAGGAAAATAAAAATTTTTTAAAATGAATCTTCAATGAGGGATACTTTCTTATGATATATTTAAAGGGTGATTGATGAGTAAATGGGTTATAGCTAGCAATTTTCCTATCATGCAATTTTTATTTTTTTTTCATATTGCCAATCCCTGTTATACAGAAGGCAGGGTTCTATATAGAGATTTATGTAAATGGTATTTACAATTTCAGATGATTATTATAAAAATATATATTTAATTCTTGGGAGGAAATCAAGATAAATATTAAGAAATCTAGAGAAATATCTTCTTTCCTAATTAAGGGACATCTTTAAGAAATTGAAAAGAAGAAGTACTAGAGCTACAGAATAGAAGAACTACAAGAGTGTCCACAAAGCAAAGGGAATTTCAACATTCTGGTATTACCCCAAGTGGAGGAAGGAATTTGTGCAGTTAAAATATGTAAAAAGTAGAAGTCACTGAAAGAGAAACTAAAAAGAAGAAAAGGGACAAAATAGCAGGACAGGAAATGTCAGAAATAAAGCTGAAGTGACTAAGGTCCAGTTTCACCCAGTTTTTAAAAAAATCAATCTTTGTGTTCAAATAGGATATTGGCAGGTGCTCTGTTGAGTCTTTGAAAATTCTGAGTGGTTGGGGGGTTTCTTTCAATTCTATTGCTGATTTCTTCCACACTGACATCAACTGTGATCTTCTCAATGGCAAGATGTCCCATTAGTTGTATTATTTATCTGTTGATATGTAACAAAGTACCCCAGAATTTAGTAAGTTATTGTTCAACATTCTCTGGTTGGCAACTTGGGCTGGGCTTAGATAGGTAGGTCTTCTGCTAGTCCCACCTCATGTCACTCAGAGGTCCCCAATCATCTGATAGACTGCTTGAGATGACTGATCCAAGATGATTTCATGTCTGGAAGTTGGTGCTGGCTGTTCCTCTCCATATATTCTCTTATTCTTGAGGAGACCAGCCCAGACTTCTTTATGGAAGTCTCACGTGGTAAGAAAGACCAAACTCCAATGCATAAGTACTTTTGAACCAACCAATGTCATGTGTGCTAATGTTCCATGAACCAAAGCAAGTCACATGCCTATTTAAAGGGGGTGAGAGGCAAACACACACTATCTTTTGAGGCAAGGAGCAGAAAAGTCACATTGCATGGGGTATATGCAAAGGAAGAGGAGAAAGTTGGGACCATAAACAATTTACCTCAAATATTAATTTATTTCTGAGGGTTCTGCAAATGTTCAACATGCCAGTAGAATTTATATCTGATGCTTCCAGAAGTCAGGGCAACCCACTGGAGGACAAAAAGGAAATCAAATGAGCAAAGATCTGAGATCAAGATTTTATCCGTGGTTTGAAACCTATCTCCTATTCATTCCATATTTGCACTGATCATGTCACTTTCTGTTTGAAAATTATCCTCTGGATCCCTGTTTCTGTAGTAGTAAGCCCAAATTCCTTGCCATGGCATTCCCTACACTGTTTTCCCTACTTGACTATGGTTTATTATTTACAGTAAGCTAGTTGATTTATATTTAGTAAATACACAGTAAGCTATTAGATTTAATATTTAATGAGTCAAAGACATTAGAAAATATTTCTTGCTCACTTAAAAATATTGGTGGTGAAATATTTTTAGGGAAGCCTTCTTTCACAAAATCATTAAGGTTGCCAGGGTGATAGAGTCTCTGCTCTCTTCAAACATGTCTTTTATAGTCCCCTGAGAGGTATTCTCATTCCAACTATCTGGAAGGAGGTGGAACATGGGAGAGCATGCATGGAAAGTTTTAATGGGTCAGACTTGGAGTGATGCACATCACTTCTGCTTAATTCCATTAGAACTCAGTCACATGGCTACCAAAATAAAGCATTATTATCCCACTTTTAAATCATTCATTACTTCCCTACATCTTGGTGTCAAGTGCTCTTCTTGTTCTTTCCAACTGATAAACTCACACTTATTAAGATCTAGCTTTAATGTCACTTTCCCTGTGAAACTATTCCCAACAGCAGAAAGTTATTTATTCTTTATACTTATGCCCATCAAAGCACCAAATGTACTGATAAATGAGTTGTATCACTAAAAGTATCAGTTAACTACACCTAAATAGAATATAAATTCTTCCCAGTGGTTAGATTCAATATTCAACATCGTTATAGGGAATTGCACAAGTTGGTGTCTAAAGTACAAAATTGTTGTGTGAATAAATGCAATTGTAGTTTCCAATTCAGGTCCTCAGGTAAATCATAAGAACTCCCTTTGGTGCGTTCCCATTCAGTGCTATTCCAGACTATCCCAAGTCATAGGAGTAATCACAGCAGACTTGAAACTACCATTTTTTACATTATGACAAAACTATACCTCATACTTTTTCTTCATGTTTTTTTATATTTTGGAGACCCTAGAGATGAAGAAGAAAAGATGTGCTCTGTAATAGACAAACAAAAGTTTAGTAGTGAGCCTGAGACCAGAGAACCATTTTAATTATACATATTCCCTTATCAAAAAGAAGCAAAAGTGTGTACCCTGGTAAAACACAAATTAAATGATAAAACACAAATTAAAATATTTACATTTTTTCCTATCATCTTAGCAAATATTTAAAAAATATCATTGCTGGAAATTTCTCATTGCTGAGATATTTTCCCTATCAATTTAACAAAGTTTTAAACAAGTTTTAAGGCTTAGCACACAAAGATGTGTTGAGATAGGCACTGCCATAGTCTTCAGATAGAAGTAGAAGCGTAGTATACCAAAAGAAACAATTTGGCAGTGTATAGCAAAAAAAAAAAAAGTTCATATCTTCTGCTAGAAGATTCTATTTTTAGAAATATATACTAAATAAATAAGCAAAGATATCAGCAAAAATTAAAAGCACACTTATTCATTATAATATTCCTTATAATACAACAAAAAGAAACAGTCTAAATGTATAGGTTTAAAAACACATAAACTTTTGAAAGATTAAAAAATACACAGAATGCAAATAACAAAGAGTCCATATTGATATAGACAATGGAATAGCAAATAATTGGGAGGAGAGGCAAATCTATGCAGAAGGAGCCCAAATAATTTTATATAAATACTCAATTTTCAAGGAGGCTAAGCATAACTCACCACTCCTGAAGTGTGGGCTCCGAAGAGTGGCTTCCTTCCAAGGAGAACCATGTGGAGACGAAGGTCACGTTACAGGGGAGAAACCTGACCAAGGCTACAAGCTGATACAAGTGAGCATCAACAGTGATTAATTACATTGATTAATGTGCCCCTGGTAGGATGTGATGAAAAGGGTTCTCTACTTGAGTGGTCTTTTTTTTTTTTTTTTTTTGACAAGTTACAGAAATTGACCTTTATTTGTTGTACTAAAGTCTGTTTAACTTTTGATACAAAGTTAGGTTTTAGTACAGAAAATCCCAGTCTGTCAGAACAGTACATGTGCACACTGTACCATCACAGTCCCGCTCTGGCCGTGGCTCAGAGACGCAGCCCCGAAGGCGCCAGGCAGGCCCTCAGGCAGCCCACCATCTGTGTTGGTGGTCCCAGCTAGAGCAGGGCGTGTATCTGTGAAATGAAGGGCAGAGCTGAGGACTGACACACATCTCTGTGAACACCTGTGCAAGAAAATAAGATCCCTTAAAAAAAAAAAAAAAGTCAGCTAAACTACAATCAAGTGTCTAGAATTACAAAGAACCCAAAACCCATAGTTCCAGTCCAGCCATGAGAAAAAAATATCAAACAAATCCCAACAGAGAAATATTCTACAAAAAGACTAACCAGTACTCCTCAAAATTGTCAAAGTCATCAAAAGCAAGGAAAGTCTGGGACTGCCATAGCCTAGAGAAGCCTAAGGAGACATGACAAATAAACATAATGTAGTATCTTGAATGGGATCTCGAAAGAGAGAAGAGATTTATGACAAAAACTAAGAAAATATGAATAAAACACAAATTTAGTTAATACTAATGTGTAAATATTCATTAGTTAATTATAATAAATGTTCCATATTAATGTAAGATGTTCATAATAGGGAAAATTTGGTGCAAGGTATTGGGAACTCTCTGTACTGCCTTCTCAATTTTTCTATAAATCTAAGACTCTTCTAAAAAAAAAGCCTGTCTTTTAAACTGTATTAAAAATCCACAGAATGGAGTATAATTAATATACACCCTAATATGTGGCCTACAAGTTAAGGTCACATCTCTTTTAATTATTCAAATTAAAGTTATTCCTAGTGTGCATGTGGTTACCACAAAATTATCTTTTCCTTCCTTATTTTCCCCCACCTTAGAAACAAAAACTGGAGAAATCTGACCAGCTCAGAGGGCCATGTTTACTGAAGAGTTCCATTGCAGCCACACAGGATCATTGCTGGCAAGGGCTGGTCCCACAGTCGAGCACCATTCTGACCACTGGCTCCACTGTGCCTGGCACTGTGACCACCACTAGCAGCCCGGGGGTGTGTGGATATTGCCAATTCCCACGCTACCTTCATTGTGTATGAAGAGGTCATGTCAGGCATAATGACATTAGTAATAACAGTAATGATAATTGCTAACATTTATTGAGTGCCAGGCACTGTTATAAGCATTTTGTGTATATTAACTCATTGAATCCTCACACCATCCTAAGGAAAGGCCTATTTTATTGCATGCCCATGATGATGTTTGGGAGTTTGTTATAAAATCAAACATATACCATTTAACCCAGCAATTTTGCTCTTACTGATTTACCCAAGGAAAACGAAAATTTACATTTATACCAAACCATGTACACGAACACTTATACGAGCATTATTCATACCAGTAAGAAACTGGAAACCACCCAAATTTCTTTCAATGGGAGAATGGATAGATAAATATATCTGTACAATGGAATACACTCAGCAATATAGAAAAACCAACTATTGATACACAACTTGATTTCACTCTCTGCATGATCATGATGTTGTTTAACATGCTCCTCTGAGTTTAACAAACTCCTCTGAGTTTCCCATAAACAGGTATTTAGATTAGTTGTTGAGATTTTGAAGAGATACAAGTTCACTTTTTTAACACGACTATTTCATAAGTTCTTCTACTAGGAGGAATAGTATTACTGGTGGTCTCTCTTTCGTGAGGTTAGCACCATTGATGATCATTGCTTAGATATATTAATTCACTAAGGATTTGAAAAATGAGGAGATTCTAATTCTGTCTTCCCTTCTGGAATACTTCTGCAAAGAAAAAAATTCCCTTCATTGATTATCTGATCAACCACAGGCACAGATAAATGTTTAATAGGGATTGCACAGCTTAGTGCAAAAAAATTTTAGTACAAATATGCATTACTTTTGTAGTAAGAGAAACAACACATATATTTTTAAGCCATGAAGGCAGAAGGGGTGCTTCAATACTTTCTGAGGTTAAGTCCTCACTCCAGACTGGGGATCCCAGCCTCTACTCTGGACATTTACAATGATGTGAACCACTACATCACCAGGCCAGATCTCTAGGCTAACACACATGATAAAGTGCCTCACTGCTTGTGATGGAAGCGTGGTCCCATCTGAGGTCCAGAGGAATTCCAGGCAATGCTGCTCAAGGCATGACATCCGGCTGCCAACATTCCTGCTGTCCCTCCCAGGCCCCTAATCATTAATCATAGCCTGTGATCATAGCCTGTAAACTTCTCCAGCAGGTTCATGGTCTCTTTCAGAGAACCAAGCACTCCTGCCTGTCCCAGAAACCTGACCATGTGGAGCCTTACTGCTTTACCAGCCACGTGTCTGAATAAAGGAAGAGTATTCTATAGATGGCCCCACTTCCACAGGTAGAAAGAGGCCGCTAGGCTTCTTTTGCACAGAAAGAACAGAGAAGAGTTTGGTGAGTTTTCCAAATATCCATGCTGGTCAGAGCAGGTTTGCACCAGCCAGAGTCTAATGACTCTTAATAATTCTGATGTTTGTTCTGGGAGCTGGGACACGCTACTTCCTGCCCATGCAGAGCTGGGAGCAAACTCCGAAAAGAGCACAGGCTCTTGAAGCATCATAAAATCCCCAAATAAGGCTTTATGATGTGATGTATTTTCCCAAACAGTCCATGAAAGACACCCTAAGGGAGAGAGAAGCTGCAATCCCTGGAAGGGACTACAAAGAGTTTCATTCTGAGTTCCAGCTGGAAGAGTAAAAAGGCAATGAAGTCACCTGTGAAACTCCTGGGAGTTTCTAGAATTGGAGAAAAAAATGTTTCACCTGAAACTGTGTGTTTTCTTTAGTTTACAATTTCAAAATGCTTTGGAGAACTTAAAGGGGAACTTCCTGTAGCTCTCTGGGTCAGAAATGGGAATGTGCTAGGGGTGACTAATAACTCTCAGTGTCCTGACCTCTGGGACACTAAAATGTCTAAAGATTGTGGAAAGACAGCAATAGGGAAAGTGTCAGCATTCTGACTGCAATCTAGAGCAAAGGTCACAGCCTGCTCCAAAGCTGCACGAAGGGAACATTCATGTGAGCTTACTAGAGAGAAGGCAGTGACTCACCGGCTTTTCAGATGAGCAAGAACGCTTCTTAAGCCAACATAGCTCTAACTTACTCATCAGGCTAAACCTGAATCATGGCATCCAATGTAATACTAAAGAAATGGAGAAATGCAGAAGTACAGTGAGATGATGGAGCATTTCCTTCTGTCCAGGGCTGTTTGTGCAGCTGGCAGTGGGCACATACAATGATTGATGTCATGAGTAGTTCAGATAGCAAGCAACCAAGAGCATTTAAATGACCGTGGTACTACATGAAGAAGTTGTGTACAGCTAGACATGGTAAACTAACACACAAACACACCAAAAGGTGGGAATGGAAAGGAAAAGTATATCCCTTTTGTGATTTGGACCTGACCTGGTCCTATGACATCAAGAACTAAATTCTCATTGTGTCCAAAGGAAAATGAATGGTCAATCAGGGCTTAAAATTCCAAGAAGAATGTGACAGTGCTCAGCTTGGATAAAAGAAGACTGAGGCAAGACAGAAGTCTTCAAATGTTTGAAGAGCTGTCATGTGAAAGAGAATTTGACTATGCTCAGAAGAGGGGGCAGGGGCCACTGTGAAATGAAGCAGGAGGATGTTAGCTCCCCAAATTCTCCAACAATTAGACCTCTTTGATATGGAAGGAGCCACCTTAAGAAGAGACCTTTTCTGCTGGTGAATGTGTGCTAGCAGAAGCTGGACACACATCATGATGACTGCAAAGGCCCCATTCACCCCTAACTGAAGCTAGGATTGAGAATTTGGCCTTCTGCCCTCCGGGATGACAAGTATCAGACTAATGCCTTTGGTTATATAAATAGAACTCTCCAGGTCTGGATTTCATCATTCCTTCTATATTACAGATGAAGAAACCGAGGCTCAGCGAGGCTAAATAATCTGCCTGAAGTTGCCACTATTACAGACCTATACTCAAATATTGCGTGCTTTCCATCACACTAAAAAAGGCATTAGTCTCTAAGCTCTTAAGGAAGCAGAGGTATTATTTTAAAATGTTATCAAAAACCTATGTTTCTAGAGCGATAAATAAAATTCTCTCAAGTATAAAATATAAAGATTCCCCTTGGGGCACTTGGGTGGCTCAGTGGGTTAAGCTTCCAACTCTTGGTTTCAGCTCAGTTCATGATCTCAGCATCATGAGATCAAGACCTACATGGGGCTCCATGCTTAGTATGGAGTCTGCTTGAGATTCTTTCTCTCCCTTGCCCTTCCTCCCCTCATAGGCACTTTCTGTCTCTCTTGAATAAATAAATAAAAATTTTAAAACAAAACAAAACCCCCTAATGATTCCCCAAGCATCCGGTGGCATGCCAACAGGTCTCCCTGCTGGAAGTTCATTGGTTTCATAATTAACAAAAGGAAATAGAATGGTTCTTTCTGATAATTCTACTAGGGATCTCAGAAGTTAAATTTTGTGTTATTCATACCATAAAATCAATGCAACACTCTTTCTTAAAATAGTGGTTTATATGTTTTTGTTTCTACCATACTTGTTTTATCTTGTGACCATGCTGGCTCTACATCATTCTCAAAGTATGGTCTATGGATTCTTGGGATCCTCAAGATTCTTTTAGGGGATCCACAAGCTCAAAGCTATTTTCTTTTTTTTTAATTTTTAAAAATTGTTTTAAATTTAAATTCAATTAGCCAACATAGAATACACACTTAGTTTCAGATGTAGTGTTCAGTAATTCATCAGTTGTGTATAACACCCAGTGCTCATCACATGCCCTTCTTAATGCCCATCACCCAATTACTCCATCCCCCCACCCACTCCCCTGTAGCAACCCTCAGTTTTTTTTTCCTATAGCTTAAGAGTATCTCATGGTTTTTCTCCCTCTCTGATGACTTCCCATTCAGTTTACCCTTCCCTTCCTCTATGATCCTCTGCACTGTTTCTTATATTCCACATATGAGTGAAACCATATGATAATTGTCTTTCTCTGATTGACTTATCTCTGTCAGTATAATACCCTCCTGTTCCATGCACATTGATGTAAATGGTAATTATTCATCCTTTCTGATGGCTGAGTAATATTCCATTGTGTGTGTGTATATATATATATATATATATATATATATATCACATTTTCTTCACCATTCATCAGTCAAAGGACACTTGGGCTGCTTCCATATCTTAGGCATAGTGAAATTTCTGATTCATAAGCTAGGTCTAATTTTAAGTTCTTGAGGAACCTCCATACTGTTTTTCCAGAGTGGCTGTACAAGCTTTCGTTCCCACCAACACTGTAAGAGGGCTCCCCTTTCTCTGCATCCTGGCCAACATCTGTTGTTTCCTGACTTGTTAATTTTAGCCATTCTCACTGGTGTAAGGTGGTATCTCATTGTGGTTTTGATTTGCATTTCCCTGATGGCAAGTGATGTGGAACATTTTTTCATGTTTGTTGGCCATTTCTATGTCTTCTTTGGAGAGATGTCTGTTCATGTCTTCTACCCATTTGTTGACTGGATTATTTGTTTTTTGGGTGTTGAGTTTGAGAAGTTATTTGTAGATCTTGGATATGGTCCCTTTATCTGATAGGTCATTTGCAAATATTGTCTCCCATTCTGTAGGTTGCCTTTAAATTTTGTTGAGTGTTTCTTTTGCTGTACAGAAGTTTTTTATCTTGATAAAGCCCCAATAGTTCATTTTTGCTTGTTTCTCTTGCCTTTGGAGACATGTCTAGCAAGAAGTTGCTGTGGCCAAGGTCAAAGAGGTTGCTGCCTATGTTTTCCTCTAGGATTTTGATGGACTCCTGTCTCACATTTAGGCCTTTTATCCATTTTGTGTTTATCTTCATGTGCGGTGTAAGAAAATAGTCCAGTTTCATTTCTCTACATGTGGCTGTCCAATTTTCCCAATACCACTTATTGAAGAGACTGTCCTTTTCATTGGATATTCTTTCCTGCTTTGTCAAAGATTAGTTGACTACAGAGCTGGGGGTCCATTTCTGGACCCTATTTTGTTCCATTGATCCATGTTTCTGTTCTTGTGCCTGTATATACTGTATTGATGATCACAGTTTGTAATAGAGCTTGAAGTCTGGTATTGTGATGCCACCAGTTTTGGTTTTCTTTTTCAACATTCCTCTGGCTATTCAGAGAGATCATGACCAAACCAAGGAAATATAAACAATTTTAAGAACATGTCATGAGCATCTATATGCCAAAAATTAGGCTGTCTGAAAGAAATGGCTGCTTTCCTGGAAACTTAAAAACTACCAAAACTGAAATAGGAATAAATAGAAAATCTGAACAGACCCATAACCAGCAAGGAAGTTGAAGCAGTCATCCAAATACTCCCAAAGAACAGGGCCATATGGTTTCCCAGGGGGAATTTTGCCAAAAATGTAAAGAAGAAATAATATCTATTCTTCTGATAGAAGTAATAGAAATAGAAGATATAAGATAGAAATAGTAGATAATAGAAGTTTTCCAAACTTGTTCTATAAGGCCATTGTTATCTTGATTCCCAAAACCAGACAAAGACCCTATCAAAAAGAAGAATTACAGATTAATATTCCTGATGAACATGGATGCTAAAATAGTCACCACGACACTAGCTAATAGGATCCAACAATATCTTAAAAGGATCATTCATCAAGAACAAGTGGGGTTTATTTCTGGGATGCAAAGGCAGTTCAACATTCACAAATCAATCAGCATGATACATTACATTAATAAAAGAAAAGACAAGAACCATATGATCCTCTCAACTGGTGCAGAAAAAAGCATTTGACAAAATACAGCATCCTTTCTTGATTAAAATTCTCCACAGTGTAAGGATAAAGAGAGCAAACCTCAATATCATAAAAGCCATCTACAAAAAGCCCATAGTGAATATCATTCTCAATGGGGAAAAACTGAAACTTTCCCCCCAAGGTCAGGAGGGGAAGGGGATGCTCATTCTCACCACTGTTGTTCAACATTGTACTAGAAGTCCTAGCCACAGCAATCAGACAACAAAAGAAATAAAAGGCATTCAAACATCTTCACAGATGACATGATACTTTATGTGGAAAAACAAAAGACTCCATCCCCAAATTGCTAAAACTCATACAGCAATTCAGCAATGTGACTGGATATAAAAATCAATGCACAGAAATCAGTTTCTTTCACAGAAGAAAGAGAAATTAAGGTAAATTTATAATTGTGCCAAAAGCTATCAGATACCTAGGAATAAACCTAACCAAAGAGGTAATGGATCTTTATTCTAAAAACTACAAAACACTTATGAAAAAAATTGAGGAAAATACAAACAAATGGAAAAACATTCTATGCTCATGGTTGGAAAAGTAAATATTGTTAAAATGTCTATGCCACTCAGAGCTATCTACACATTCAGTGCAATCCCCAACAAAATACCATCAACATTTTTCACAGAGCTGGAACAAATAATCCTAAAATTTGTATGGAATCAGAAAAAGACCTCAAATACCCAGAGGAATGTTGAAAAAGAAAACCAAAGCTATTTTCAAACAAATTTGAATATCTCGTTTGCCCTTTTGACTCTCATTCTTTTCGCTCTGTGGTGGCTTTTTGCAGAGGTTACATGACCTAAGATACCTCAACAGATCAAATAAAGAAGCAGATGTGAGAATCCAGATGTCTTATATGAAGCCAGACATAAAGAGATTTTCAAAATCATAAAATAATGCCACTTTTTGCAATGATTTCTGTTTTGAAAAATACTTTCTGAGACGTTAATTATACCAACATGTAATTGTTTTATTATTTTAAATAAATTAATGAATAAATTTTTTGAAATTTCTCAGTTTTACATTCTACTACTATAAATATCAATAGACACAATGACTGTAAACAGCTTTCTGAGATACTCAATGAATTTTTAAGAGTATAAATGCATATGTGACATATATTTACAAACTAAGAATCAGTTAAATTAACAACAATTTAACTTACTTTATTCTGAATTTCACACACCATAAAAGGCCTTTACCTGGCTTCTAACTATTTTCTAACTATTGATATCTGCCTTATAGGCATCCCTCTAATGGCTTCTAGGAAACCGGAATTCTCCCTGTCTCCTGCCAGATAGGGCTCAGTCAAGTCACCCCAACAGAATGGCAACCCGAAGGCCTGGCTGTTTAGTAACTGTACTTTTATTTCTCAGTTTTATAGATTACACTAACACTGGAAGGTTGGAAGGTTGTAATTTGTTTCTTGAGAATTTATCCATCTCATCTCATTGATGCCTTCCTGTGACTTGGACTTCTTGGCCATCTGAAGAATATGTCATTTGAATCACCATGTCACTGATGTTTCTTGTTATTCTATGTGCTATATTCAAGAACTTGAAGAGTTTGAGATTTTACCCTATTTGCAAGCTAACAATTTGATGGATACTGACAGATGACATGAGACTCCTAGCTCAGAAACAAAGACCTGTATTACTCACAGTAATAGCAATAACCTGAATGTCAGCATTTGTGCCACTTCTTCAAGTCCAAATTCCCACAAGGCAACAAAAAGAGGGCCAGGTGATGCCTGTATACACACTGTGTTAGTTGAGTTACAGAAGAGAGGCACTGAGCTTAATGAATCCAAAACTTTTATAATGGGAAGTAAACTAGCTGATTTTTGTCCCAGAAGAAGACATTATTTTTATTTTACTGGACAGTAAATAAAGCCACCTTTACTCCAGGAGATAACTATCTTAATCTTATGAGGCTGTTTACTATAATATAAACATCCTTGAATAGATAGTATAACACAGAAGCAGTTGGTGCCTCTGCAGATAAGACATAGAGGAATTGGAGAATTGTCTCTCAACAACCCCTGCTTCCATTTATACACAGTCATCAAACTTGGGCCTATATTTGCACTATTTTCTTCTCTCCCCCCTGCAATCTTACAAACAAGCCATAAGTCCTTCCCCTACACTTACTTGGGTATGATTATACTTCTAAAGAGTTTTCTAGATTCCCCATCACCACCCTTCCTACCCAACTTAAGGTAGATATTTGGACACACTCTCTATGCTCATAACAAAATTCAGAAACAGATTTTTTTTTAGATTTTATTTATATGAGAGAGAGAGAGCACAAGTAGGTAGAGGGACAGAGAGAGAAAGAGAAGCATACTCCACACTGAGCAGGGAACCTGACACAGGGCTTGATCCCAGGACCCCAGGATCATGACCTAAGTCAAAGACAGACACTCAAACAACTGAGCCACCCAGAAAACCCCAAAAACAAATTTACACAAGTATCAAAGTAAGATCTAAGGAGTAAAAGGGGGGAAGGGTGATTGCAAAGAAAACACCAAATGAAAAACTCATTCTAGAGGGGCCTGGGAGGATATGGATAAAATGGCTCCTTGTCCTTTCCAGAAGGGGCATACTTAATTTAGTGTAAAGAAACTTTCTCCTAGGCCAATAAATATGATATTCAACCCAACACTGACCTTTTAAAATCTACTTAAATTTCTGGAAGCATACCCGAGGAACTGATAATACAATTTCTTCTGGGAAAAACAACTCTGGTCAGAGGATGGAGGAGTACTATCACTTTATTGCATTTTATCCTGTTGACTTATATGATAATAATTTAACATTATTGTTTGATATTTGCTTTATTGCTCCCATTGTGTAGGCTATCCAGCCACCAGGTTTCCCAAACTGAAAACTGTCCCTTCTCTGCATCTTGACCCAGCAACCTCTCCACATCTTCCACTTGGCCTAGCAATAAGCAAAGCAGTAGATATCAAGAGTATTTAAGGTGAAGAACCCTAACACAACAAATCCATTAGAGCAAGCCTGCCACTCAAAGTCGGCTGAGAAATGTTTCAAACCAATTTGTCCTGGATACTCTTCTTAAGCAGTCTAAAAAATGCAGATAGACCTTGCCAATACCAGGGGAGTGGAAAGTGAAAATACTGGGCAAAGATCTTTGTATTTGAGACAGAAATACCATGACTTTCAAATTACCTCTTAGAGCAAAGGTAACTCCTTGAAAATTGAATGGGACACTTGTGAAAGTCAAGGCTAGTTTACCTTTATCTCCTGTAAATTAGCAGCACATTATAGTGGAAAGAAGCTAAGATGAAGAGTCATTAACAGCTGTGTTTGCAACCCAAATTCACTACTAATCAGCTGTGTGACCATGAGCAAGTTACTTGACATCTCTGAGTTTCAATTTCTCATCTGAAGAAACAAAAATAAGACCATCTCTCCCCATTTGATTGCTGTAAGTAAGTAAAGAGGTTGGCACAGAGCCTGGTACACAGTGGCTGTTCAGTAAGGTGTTGCTGTGTTGACAGGTGGGGATTGCAACTTATTTGTTCTCCAAAGTGTCAGTTACAGTGTGAGTCATCATGTTTGCTGCTCATGTTTGCTGACAAAAACTTTTGCCTCAACCCAGAGCTGAACATCCATTTAGAACAGGATGCAAAGTTGGATGTTAAGAATATGGATTCTGGAATCACACTGCCTAGGTACAAATCCCAAGTCCACCATTTCCTAGTTGATAATCCTGGACATACTCATAAGTTCTCTTTGCTTTAGTTCCCTTGTCTGTGAAGTAGGGGAAAATCAGCTTCGTACAGTAAAATGTTAGCTTGCTTGCTGCTTAGACAACAAGAAATAATAATATAAATAACACTATTAATGTGTATTATTAGAAGGGCAAGTCCAGGAGTTGAGCAGAATCACTCCCCAAACCTGAAATTCAAAATGAAACAGGAAATGCAGATGTCATTTTTAGAAACAGAAGGGTCTCAATGATTCGGTGTTTGGAAGAACTTTCTGAAAAGAAGCAGCTGCCAGAACGGAAAGGCTGGACTCCAAACATTTCCTGTGTTCTTTTGTGTGTGTGGAAAAATAAACTAGTTGTCTTTACAGCAAGTTTTTAATAGTCCTATGTATGAGCCTCATATTTTATAGCAGGTACTAATCAATCAAAATTTTGATCTGTTTTTCAAAATGCAGCAGAAGAGTTTAACCCCTTATCTGGTAATGGAAAGAAGCCCTTGGGAGACATCACTAATTTAAATAGAATCTTTCATAATAATGATACAGTAGATTCTTGTCGTTCATGAGTAATATAATTATAAGACCCACAGATCCCCAAACTGATGACAACACAAACAACACTAGAGCAGACGACAAACTTTTTCATGTATCACATTTCTTTGAGGGTTATGTTCTCTTTGCAAATCCTCAATCCACTTGGTAATGGCATTTTAAATTTTAAATAAGTTTTGTCACATTCAGTGGAGATTTTTCACAAAGAAACATATCCTTTTACAATTCACAGAGCTACTGAGTGCACTGTGGACCTGCAGCCAGGCTGCCTGGACTCAATCCCAGCTCACACTTCCGGCAGAGGGACTGTGGGCATGTTACCCATAGTCTTAGGACATCAAGTCCCACATCCCAACATAAAATAATAGCCCCTACTTCTCAGGCTTATTGTGGGATCAAAGCCCATAGGTCTGTGGCCAGTGCCCCACCTGTGTAAAAGTCTCACCTCTTAGTAAGACTCAGTTTACCATATGATGCAATCTTTTGCCAGGTCATAAAAATAAAAAGATTGTAAATCTGCAAATTTCATACGCTAACTAATATCATCTATTGGAGTATCGCATATGTTCCAGGTGCTACATTATTAGTTCTAATCTCTGCAGCGCTGCTCTAAGATTATTATCTTCATTTCACACCAAAGGCAATTGAGGTGCAGAAAGATTAATTACCTGCTAAAGGTCACCCAACCAGAAACAGCTGAAGCAGGGCTGCCCCATTTCTACAGCCTGACGCCCTTTTGTTAGGTCACGTGGTCTTTCCATAAGGCTTCACTGAACAACGTGCACAGAACGCCTGCTTTGTAACAGGCCCCAGGGCCACAGAGATGCACAGAGCCAGGCCCTGACCTGAAGGAACCTTGTCCCCTCAGTCACCATTTGCTTTTCTTTCCTAACAATTCACCGATGACACAGGTGATAGAGTTTTTCCATATCCCTGATTCATATGCTTGAAGATTTGTTTGCCTCATTAGCTGTTGTCCTGCAAGATATGTCACCACCTGCCAGCATGAATTCACAATGTCACACAGTGTTTGATAGGGAATAGGCTTTGTTGGGGTAAGGGAAAATTAAATAGGTCAAGGGTCAGCAAGAGAGAAGGCATGAGGCTTTACTTCAGGAAATACATACCAAAAAATAGATCAAACACAAGCAGATTTCATAGATAATATAAGAAAGCCAAAGGTTTTGGAGGTTGGGATTTCCAAGAGCTTATTAAACAATACAAATTATTAAATCCAGTGTACCTCCACATCAATTGTACTCCCCAGAAGTGCTCCAAATCAGGGATTTTTACCAATGGAACCAAGAATCAAGAATTCACTCCACATATGCAAGAGTAGTTTAATATTTGCAAAATAACAACATGATACATCACATCAATAAGGGAAAGGATAAAAGCCATATGATCATTTCAACAGACGCAGAGAAAACATTTGGCTAAGCGCAACATCCTGCAGAGTAGGTCTAGAAGGAACATATTTCAGCATAATAAACACCTTATATGAAAAACCCTCAGCTAACATCATCCTTAACGGTGAAAAACTGAGAGCTTTAACCCTGAAGTCAGGAACAAGACAGGGTGTCCACTCCCACCACTTTATTCACTATAGTACTAGAAATTCTAGCCTCAGCAATCTGACAACAAAAAGAAAAGAAGGCATTCAAATCAGTAAGGAAGAAGTAAAGCTTTTACTATTTGTAGATGACGTGATGCTATATACAGAAAACCTGAAAGACTCCACCAAAAAACTACTAGAATGGATACATGAATTCAGTAAAGTCACAGGATACAAAAATCAATGTACAGAAATCTCTTGCATTCCTATACAATAATAATGAAGTAGCAGAAACAATCCAGTTTCTAATTGCAATTAAAACAGTAAGATATCTAGCGACAAACTTAACCAAAGAAGTGAAAGACCAGTACTCTGAAAATGTTTAAACATTGATTTAAAAAATTTAAGATGACATAAAGAAATGGAAAGGCAGGGATCCCTGGGTGGCGCAGCGGTTTGGCGCCTGCCTTTGGCCCAGGGCGCGATCCTGGAGACCCGGGATCGAATCCCACATCGGGCTCTCGGTGCATGGGGCCTGCTTCTCCCTCTGCCTGTGCCTCTGCCTCTCTCTCTCTCTCCCTGTGACTATCATAAATAAATAAAAATTAAAACAAAAAAGAAATGGAAAGGCATTCCATGCTCATTGGTTGAAAGAACAAGTATTGTTAAAATGTCTATACTACCCAAAACATCTACAGATTTAATGCAATCCCTATGAAAATACCAACAACATTTTTCACATAACTAGAACAAACAATCCAAAAATCTGTATGAAACCACAAAAGACCCCAAATAACAAAATAATTTTGAAAAAGAAAAACAAAATTGGAGGTATCGCAATTCCAGATTTCAACTTCTTACAAAACAGTAGTAATTACAATAGCATTGTACTGGCATAAAAATAGACACATAGATCAACAGAATAGGACAGAAAACCCAGAAATAAACCCACAACTACATGGTTGACTGAACTTCCACAAAGCAGGAAGGAATATCCAGTGGGGAAAAGACAATCTTTTCAACAAATGGTGCTGGAAAACTGAAAGCTACATGCAAAAGAATAAATCTGGACCACCTCCTTACACACCTCCAGACAAAAATAAACTCAAAATTAAATAAAGTCTTAAATATGACTCCTGAAACCATAAAAATCCTTGAAGAGAACACAGGCAGTAATCTCTCTGACACTGGCTATACCAACATTTTTCTACATATGTTTCCTGAGGCAAGGGAAATAAAAACAAAAACTATTGGGACTATATCAAAATCAAAAGGCTTCTGCACAGTGACAGAAACCATCAATAAAACTAAAAGACAACCTACTAAATGAGAGAAGATATTTGGAAATGCAAACATCCAAAATACATAAAGAACTATACAACTCAATATCAAAAAAAAAAAAAATCCCGAATAATCCAATTTAAAAGTGGGCAGAGGGGATCCCTGGGTGGCGCAACGTTTTGGCGCCTGCCTTTGGCCCAGGGCGCGATCCTGGAGACCCGGGATCGAATCCCACTTCGGGCTCCCGGTGCATGGAGCCTGCTTCTCCCTCTGCCTGTGTCTCTGCCTCTCTCTCTCTCTCTCTGTGACTATCATAAATAAAAAAAAAAAAAATTAAAAGTGGGCAGAAGACATGAACAGACATTTCTCCGAAGAAGACATCCAGATGGCTAACAGACACATGAAAAAATGTTCAACATCTCTCATCATCAGGGAAATGTAACTCAAGACTACAATGAGCTCTATCACCTCACACCTCACACCTCACACCTGCTAAACTCAACAACACAAGAAAAACAATGGATGTTGGCAAAAAAGGAACCCTTTTGCACTGTAGACGGGAAGGCAAATTGGTGCAGCCACTGTAGAAGATAGTGTGGAGGTTCCTCAAAAGTTTAAAATAGAGCTGTCCTATAATCCAGTAATTGTACTACTGGGTATTTACCCTCAAAATACAAAAACACTAATTCAAAGAGATACATGCACCCCAATGTCTATTGTAGCATTATTTACAATAGCCATTGACAGATAAATGGCTAAAGATGTGGGGGATATATATGTATATGTGTGTATGCGTGTGTGTGTGTGTGTGTAGAGAGAGAGAGAGAGAGAGAGATTATTCCACTGTAAAAAAAAGAGTGAAGTCTTGCCATTTGGAACGACATGGATAGAGGTATAGAGTATTACGCTAAGCAAAGTAAGTCAGCTGGAGAAAGACAAATACCATATGATTTAACTCATATGTGGAATTTAAGAAACAAAACAAACAAGCAAAGGAAAAGAGAGAGACAAACTGAGAAAGACTTTTAACTATAGAAAACAAACTGATGGTTACCAAAGGGAAGGTGGGTGGTGAGATGGGGGAAATAGAGGAGGGGGGATTAAAGAGTACACTTAGCATGATAAAATAAAATATGTTGATAAAAAAAAAAAGAATTTACTACACTTTGAATGCAAGGTGTCTCTGTGGGAATCACCTCACCCCCCACTGATGAGACTTGCTTCTACTGAGTTCTAACTCATTGGTGTGACTCAAAACAATCAGGTTTTCTCCTCAACCCATTGTCTTTGCCACAAGTAAATCTATTTTACTGTTACTTTCTGTCCCCCTGACTTTCGTGGGACTAACCATCGTGCTTTTGCTTTTTCCCCACAACGCTGCGAGAGATTATGCTTTTGCATTCTGTTCTACTTCATTTTTTTCTATCACAACCCACTACATGCTTTCACAATCCACTCTGAAAAAAATGCATCTATGGCAAAAGCTCCACTAGAGCAGGGGCTACATCCTTTTCATTCTCCATCACATGTGCAGCCTGGGGGCAGGGGGTATGTGTGTGTTGAATAAATGAAGTCACATGAGTGAAAACCACATAAGGTCCTCTTAAACTTTAAAAGCCAAAGAGAAGGCAAATTTCACCACTGCATGGATCAGAGTTGAGCTTTGGGGGCTAATTTTTTTTTTCATCTCTTGCAATAAAAATGAAGAAATAAAACTTGATTTTGGTTTTCCACTCCCTAATACCTTCCCACACACCCGCTTCCCTAAAAGAGTTTTTGGTGGAGAGTTAGGATATTCAAGGTTAATAATCACAACCTTAGGGACACCTGAGTGGCTCTGTCGGTTCAGTATCTGACTCTTGATTTCAGCTCAGGTCACGATTTCAGGGTCGTGAGATTGAGCCCTGCATCAGGCTATGTGCTGGGCATGGAGCTTGTTTAGGATGCTCTCTCTCCCTCTCCCCTAGCCCCTCCCCCCAAGTCTTTCCTTCTCTAAAAAAGAAAAATTCATAATAATGATTACAGCCTTAACCCATCTCAGAACAGAAGTATATCAATCAAGTTTTTAAGGTACCAAGTGAAACACAAAACAAATTAAGACTTCAAGTAAAACTCCCATGGATACACATGTGCATGAGCTGGTTAAGATGTGGTCAGGCTATCAAGCAGGGGAGTGTGCCATTTGACTTCTCCAGGGACTTCTGGTGCTATGATGTTCTTTAGCACAGGTTGTGCATGGCTTTGGCTGAGGTGGCTCCCTATGTTCCGGGCTTTCCGGGACTGTGCTGGAGAAAGAGACTGGGAAATATGACAGTGAGCCTGAATTTTGAAAATTCAGCACTAGATGGCATCACATATTTGTCAAGTCACTCAAGGAACTGGTTTCTCTTTGTTTGGAACTCATCTCTAATAAAATGCCATCGAAGTTTTTGGTGCAATATTTTTTTAATTTGTTGGTATCCTGTTGTGACTATTTTTTAAAGGCTGATTCTAAAATCAGCAACACTGAACCTGAAGCAGATGTATGAGAAGCTCGTGAGAGCCTGGTGTGGAAATATGATCTCCAGGTATGTGACCAGGCCAAAAAGCAGCTCTCCCTAAACCATGGTTATCAAATTTCTATACAACCCACTTTCATATGCAGACTTCAAAGGCCAGGAGCAGAAAGATGCATACAAATAAAAAAGGAGACGAAATTCAGTTCAGGGTAACACCATTCAGTGTTCAGAGTTGTGACATTTTCAATGTTGAGTCTGTGCATTTCTGACAATAGAAGAAAGTCAGGTTTTAATTGGATCACAATATGATATGTGGGTTATTGCTCCTGTTGTGTTTTCTCCTTCTCCTCCTCCTCCTCCTCCTCCTCCTCCTCCTCCTCCTCCTTCTCCCCTCTTCCTCCTCCTCCCCTCCCCCCAGACCTTGCCTGAATGGTGAATTTTAGGTGCATGAGTCAAGTCTAAAGACATGAGTCTCTAGTGACCAACCAGACTTGGCCTCTGTCATTTACTTTGGGTGCTAAGAATGATACTCACCAAATAAGTGTGCAGCCCGAACTGTCTATAACTTTTCAAGTCTCTTGCATGAGCCCAAATGCTCTCCAAGCTAAAAATAGTAATAGCTAGCATTCACTGAACACCTACTGCTGCCTGGTAATGTTTAAGTGCTCTGAATGCATGTTTCATCCTACAAGAAGCCTTTGAAGAAAGTACTACTAATATCACGCCCGTTTTATGGAAAATGAAGAGAGGCTTACTTACATAATTCTTCCAAGATCATACAGCTAAGAAGTAGTAGATCTGGGTTCAAATCCAGGTTTAAGGGACACTTAGGTGACTCAATGATTGAGCTTCTGCCTTTGGCTCAGGGCATGATCCCAGGACCTTGATCCTGGGATCAAGTCCCACATTGGGCTCCCTGAATGGAATCCTGCTTCTCCCTCTGCCTGTATCTCTGCCTCTCTCTCTCTCTGTGAGTCTCTCATGAATAAATAAATAAAATCTTTAAAAAAAAAAACACGTTTAACTAACCACTACATTATGCTACCCCCCAAGGCCAATAAATTGCCAACAAATTAAAAAAAATTCTTCATGGAATTTTCCTATAACACAAGGGAGGTTTATGGGGGCTGATGGACAGGGCTGATCTTGGAGTTTTTGTACATCTGTCTGCTGTGTGACCTCCAAGGGGCCCACTCACAGGGCCCTTTATAGAAACTGTTATGGCACCTTAGATAAAGCTGTTTTCATAGAGCTGGAAAATGGATATTTACCATTGGAATGTGGGGTCCCTTACATTTGCCTACATGTCACATGAAGCCAATGTGATATCAGATGTGAGAAATCACTTTTTTGGTATATTTTTTTATTGGAGTTCGATTTGCCAACATATAGCATAACACCCAGTGCTCATCCCATCAAGTGCCCCCCTCAGTGCCGGTCACCCATTCACCACCACCACCCCTCCCCCCCCCCACCTCCCCTTCCACTATTCCTGGTTCGTTTCCCAGAGTTAGGAGTCTCTCATGTTCTGTCTCCCTCTCTGATATTTTCCACTCATTTTCTCTCCTTTCCCCTTTATTCCCTTTCACTATTTTTTATATTCCCCAAATGAATGAGAACATACAATATTTGTCCTTCTCCGATTGACTTATTTCACTCAGCATAATACCCTCCAGTTCCATCCACGTTGAAGCAAATGGTGGGTATTTGTCGTTTCTAATGGCTGAGGAATATTCCATTGTATACATAGACCACATCTTCTTTATCCATTCATCTTTCGATGGACACCGAGGATCCTTCCACAGTTTGGCTATTGTGGACATTGCTGCTAGAAACATCGGGGTGCAGGTATCTCGGTTTTTCACTGCATCAGTATCTTTAGGGTCAATCCCCAGCAGTGCAATTGCTGGGTCCTAGGGTAGTTCTATTTTTAACTCTTTGAGGGGGCAGCCCGGGCGGCTCAGCGGTTTAGGGCCGCCTTCAGCCCAAGGCGTGATCCTGGAGTCCCGGGATCCAGTCCCACGTGGGGCTCCCCGCATGTGTCAGCCTGTGTCTCTGCCTCTCTCTCTCTCTCTAATAAATAAGAATAAAATCTTTAAAAAAAAAAAAAAAAAAAAACTCTTTGAGGAACCTCCACACAGTTTTCCAGAGTGGCTGTACCAGTTCACATTCCCACCAACAGTGCAAGAGGGTTCCCTTTTCAGACTTAAGTAATGGAGTGTCTGATGTCTCTCTATATACTTAGAGAGAGGGAGGGAGAGAGCACCTTACACTTTTCAAAACACTTCCTCTCTCTCCTCATTTGGTTCTCACAACATAGCTGTGTGGTAGAGAGAGAGGTATTATTATATCCATGTGATATACAAGGTAACAGGCTGGTGCAGGGCAGGCTTGATTCGTGTGTAGCCAGTGTGGTCACCCAGGGCTCCACACTCTGAGGGCCCAGAACTCGGGGTTTAGTTAATTCCTAACTGAAATTGTTGCTGGTTTGATCTTTGAATTTGTGTTTTCTAAAGGAAAGCAGACAGGACAGTGAAATGTGAGCCAGGGCTAGAGTCTCGGCTCAGCCAGAGCCCTGCCCTCTACTGGCTCCTGGCCTGCAAATCCTTGACCACCCCCGGTGCTACGGTTGCCCACCTTCACCACCACCACTGCCCACCTCCACCACCACCACTGAGAGAGGCCTGGCAGGGACATGGAAAGGGCTGGGGTAGGACATACATAATTTACATACCAAGTCACAATAGTGGGGCCCTAGGCATCTGACAGGGTCTGGGCTCACCCTGAAAGTATCTCCATGCCCGAGGGAATGTGGTATTAAAGGGGAAATAAGAAGCACCGTGGCAGGTTCAGAGACTACAGAAGAAAGGAAACAGATTTTTTTTTTTTTTCCTGCTTTGAACAAGAGGCCTCACATTTTCGTTTTGCACCTTGCCCTGGCTCTCTGAGCTGCCTGAGGCTCCAAAAGCAATGCAGAGCCAGATGGGCCTCCAAATTGCTGGCCTACTATGCTTTCCGTTGCAGCAAGCTAGAAGAGAGCTGTTGTCTTACAAAAGAATCTGATCAGGTTCTCCCCGAGCAACTCTCTTGGGCCATTTAAAAACTGGATTCAGTTAAAAAATGTATTTGTGCACATTTAGAACCAATGTTTTCCCTGACAGGGATCTTAGCCCGGTCTGGTCCCTGTCATCTCCCAAAATCCCAAAATGCTGGCAGCAGTGCCTTCCCCATGGTTGGTGCTCAAAAATAAATAATAATAATAATAATAATAATAATAATAATAATAAATAAAAATAAAAATAAATCATGGAATAAAGGAATGATACTATTCAGCAATCTGTCTACTGAGAGGCATTTTCCAGAAGGCTAGGTCTGTATCCTTGCTCCTCTTCCTCTTTGAGCTAAGCATGAAGCCCCAGCACTGCAGGGGAGCCAGGTTCATTCTCGATGATGAATCAACTGGTCATCTAATCAGACAGGCAGAAGCCAACAGACAATCTTTTTATCCAGTGAAGTCTCATTCGCTGTGTCTTTCTAGAAGCCCCTGCACATCCAAGAGCTGCCAAGGGCCCCATATAACATAGTGCACATGCTCACCAATGAATGGCCATGAAATCAGTGGTAGGGGGGAAACCTCTTCAAGAAGGAACATAAATTGCTGGCTCTACCCTCAGCTTCTGTCTGGTCAAGTTCCTATTTGCCTTGGGGTGGAGGACTCTGGGGCCAGGCGCACCCAGCCACGTGAGGGCTCAGAGCAGAGCAGCCCTGGGCAGGAAGACAGGAAGTTGCAGTGGTGAGCAAGGGTAGTTCCAGTCTGCAGCATTTCACAGATTTCACAGAACATGGACGCAGCCTCTCGTAAAGAGCTGACCACAGAGCCATAGAGGCTTGCGTGCTTTGCCCCAGTTACCTGAAATGTTGTGCCCAGAGGTCAGTGACGCACAGAGGAGTTTCAGCAAGAATGTCTGCTGGGTAAGCCACCTGGGCAAGTAACCCACTTCTATTGGAATGCATTCAGTTCCATAGAACTGTCAG
Source organism: Canis lupus familiaris (assembly GCF_011100685.1). Lineage (NCBI taxonomy): Eukaryota > Metazoa > Chordata > Mammalia > Carnivora > Canidae > Canis > Canis lupus. The sequence continues at coordinate 14,626,632 of NC_049223.1, read as the reverse complement.
AATAAAGCCTTTGCTGTGCCACGCCCAACTCCATGCAGAAATTTATTTCCCCACCACTTGGGGAATGAGGTTACTTACTCAGGAAAAGAGGTATTAAAGGACCATGCTAATGGCATTTAGGTATCTAAAAACTTAACTGTTTTCAAAATGAGAAAATTGCTATCAATTGTCTTCCATATTCACAAAGGGCAAAACAGAAGGAAATAAACATTTTTGAGAAGAGACTGGGTAGATTGAGCAGAGTAAAATGGAGATGTTTTCAGGAAAAAAAAAAAATGAGTATGATTACCATGAACAGATCCTCAAAAGGAAACTCTTAAATAGACTTTCAGACAAAAGGTATCATCACAGAGAGAATGTCTGAGATACAAAAGTTTTGCAAGTAAATAAAGTGTAGGAAAATTATGTGGGGGAAATCTCAACCACATGAGCCAATAGAATTTTTAATATGTGAAGTTCAAAATGCCTGAATGACATTAGCATGTGAAGCAAGAGTTGGATAGATTGGTGCTAAAGCATTCTAAGATTCTTTGATTTGAGAGGAGAATAAAATTTATTAACTAACTTTGGGTTTTGTGAAGTATTCATGTTAAACCATTAAAGGCAACCGATAAAAGAACAGGTAACTTACCAACAGAGGAGAGAAATTAATGAAGAAAAGCGCTACTCCACATGAATGAGTCTCAAAAACATAATTTTGTGCCAAACCAAGTTAACACAGAAGTCAATTAGTTAAAAAAATAAACAAAACTAAGCAATTGCTTGAGGATACATAAAAAAATGGTAAGATTATACAGAAAGACAAAAAAGTGATGAACAAAATTAAGATGATAGCTCTGGGAAAAGAATGTGAAAAGATATTTGGTAATGTTTATTTCTTAACTTGGGGTAATACATGCATGTCCTTTTATTATTTTTAGTGTATCGGCATTATTATTTAAAATGTACCAGCCTTATAGAGCTGGTTCCCAGATCTGAAATGTGTTAAAACTTAAATTAGCTTAACCATTGCTGAGAAACACACCACACCAAAACTCAGTGGTTTTAAACAAGAATCTTTTCTAATTGTTCATGCATCTGCAGATTCTATGGGGGTTAGCCAATCTAGGTCGAGTTTGACAAGGGAAGAGAAATATGCTCTGTTGCTTGGGAGGAACTGTAAAGTCAGATGGCAAAAGTTATTAATAAAGGGAGAAGTGAAAACTTGAGGTCAATAATGTACCATATCACAACTCTTAAGAAATTTAAGAAGTTCAATAACTCAACACATTTATTTCCTTCTTTATGTAAAACACACATAAAACTTACCATCTTAACCATGGTTTAAGTACACAATTCAGCAATATTAAGCACACTTACATTGTGTGCAGCCATCACCACCATCCATCCCTAGGACTCCTTTCATCTTGAAAGACTGAAACTTTCTGCCCATTAAGCAATAATTCCGCATTCCTCCATTCCTCCAGTCCTTGGAGGCCACCATTCTACTTTCTGCCTTAACAAATTTGACTACTCTAGGTACCTCATATAAGTGAAGCATATGCTTGAGGATTTTTTCTTTATGTGACTGGCTCATTTCACTTAGCATAATGTCCTCAAGACTCATCTGTGTTGTAGAGTGTCAGAATTTACTTCATTTTTAAGGCTGAGTACGTACATGTTACATTTTGTTTCTCTTTTCATCCATGGATGGAGATTTAGGTAGCTTCCACTTTGGGCTATTGTGAATAACGCCGCTATGGAGAAGGGTGTACAAATATTTCTTCAAGTCCTTGATTTTATTTTTTTGGAGTGTATACCCAGAAGTGGAAACGTTGGGTCGGATAGTAATGCTGTGTTTTTTTTTTTATTTTTTGGAGGAATCACCTTTGTGTTTCAAGTTGTAGCTGCACCATTTTACATTCTCACCAAGGGTGCACAAAGCTTCCAATTTCTCCCCATGCTCACCAACACTTGTTACTTTCTGGTCTTTGTTTTTTTTTTTTCTTTCTTATAGTTGCCATCATAGTGAGTGTGAGGTAGTATCTCAGGGTGGTTTTAATTTGCCTTTAGCCAATGATTAGTGATTTTGAGCATTTTTTCACTTGTTTATTGACCATTTGCATATTTCTTTGGAGAAATGTCTATTCAAGTCCTTTGAGCATTTTTAAATCAAGTTTTGATGGAGTTTTTTTGTTGTTGAATGGTAAGGGTTCTTTATATATTCTAGATATTAATCCCTTATTGGATAAATAATTTCCAAATATTTTCTCCCATTCTCTAGGTTGCCTTTTCATTGTGCTGATTATGTTATTTAATGCACAGAAGTTTGTAATTATATAGTTAACTTATCAGTTTTTTTATCTTTTGTTGTCTATGCTTTTCATGTCATATCAAAAAAATTATTACCAAATCTAATGCTGTGATTTGGCAATAATTTATTTTTGATCTAAGCTTTTCCACTGTTTTCTCCTAGGAGTTTTATAGTTTAATTCCCATGTTTAGGTCTTTAATTTTTCTATATAATATAAAGGTCCTATTTTATTCTTTTAAATGTAGATATCCAGTTTTCCTGACATTTTGTTTTACTGTTTTACTTAGTCCTTGGCTATGGACTCCCCCAGCAGGGGGAGGTGGGAGGGAGAGTTTATTACATCTATTACATTACGTATTTTCTTAGGCCAAAAGTAATGCTACCTGTTGAGGACATTACATCACATAAAGGTCATTGGTGAAAGGTATATGTGTCCAGAAGTATAGTAATCTAGTCTGACAGAGTGTCCACACCAAGTTGGCACCTTAACTGCCTCTTCAAAAGGCCATTCCATAATCCTTTTAGGCTACTCACTTCTGAATGGCACAGAATACAGTAGGACCTAAAGTTGTGTGGTTATTGTCTATGCTCATCATCACACCTACTTTGCTGTAAAATGAATCCCTTAGTCCAGGACAATGTCAAAAAGAATCCCATATCTATAGATCAGACACTCTGTGAAATCTTGGATAGTGGTTCTGGCCAAAGTTCTATAGGTAAGAAAGGCAACATGATGCCCCAAATACATGACAGTCCCAGTCAGGGTGAATTATTGTCCTTTCTGGGATTAAGGAGGTTGGTTAATCAACTTGCCACCAGTGACTGGTGGTCTTTTCAAAGGCTAGTTGCAGATTAGAAGCTCTGTCTCTGTGACTGGCAGGTCAGACACTCACCAGCAGTAGTGGCTAGCGAGAGGGAGTCCATTCTGTTGTACTAACATATAGCCGGCATTTCTCCACCATCTCTACTCTGAGCCCATTGTACCACACTATTATGTCAAGGACAGAAACTAGTTGGCATCTATTGGCTAAGTCATCCTGTCCATGTGGTCGTGTAGTGCCTTTTCTATGGGAGACGCTGTTTTGAGAGCATTAACAAGTGACACAGAAATTCTCACACTAGGTGTCCCCTGCCACACATTCATTCACCCACATGCCTCCTCTCCAGACATGCATATCTTCAATTTTTCGACCATGGTGCTTCAAAGCCCCTGAGCAATCATCAAAACCACTCGGTCCACATGCACTCTTTCCTTTTCATTTTTCTCTCCTCACAAAATAGATGTCCAGGTAGACTGCTTGAAGCTCTGTCTATTTAGAGGATTTTTTCCCACAAGTCCTCAGCTGCACTCCTGAATGGTACTCCAGAACATCAGCAGCCCATTCTCCAGTTGCCTCATGTTACTGAGCCAATCCCTCTATGAACTGACCCTAGGCTTTCTACTATAAGCTGGACATAGGAAACATCCACCCATGGTGAATTCTACAGGTGTGAGCTGAAAAGGAGATGTTTGGACCAGCCCTTGAAATAATGAGTATGTTTAAAATGCAATGATCAATCATAAACATATTTCTTATTAAAATATTAATTGGTAGATGACATGAAACTTGCATGTGCCTCTGGACTTTCTCTACCTCATCCCAGATGTACTATGTCCAATTTACAGAGGGTTTCTGCTGGCTTGTCTGACCTTAAGACTTGATGGGCCTGACTATGCTCAACTCGAGATGGAAAGTTTTGGCTTCGTGATCATTTGGTGTCACATTTTGGACTCCTGTCTATCCCAGGAACCAGAAGCACATCAGAACCTGCTTTTCAAATGAGTATAACATCCTCTGCTCTAGCTAGCATGTTCTTGCTCCAGAACCCTAGGAACCTTTGACTTCCTAGTAATACTTGCTAGAGGATCCAAAAGATGTTTTGAACAGTGACAGAGATTTCTAGTATACCAAAGAGCTTCTGTCATTTGTCCTAAATTTCAGGGCTGTATATAATGCATCCTAGACCTGCTACAGATTATTTTCTGTATCTGGACTTTATTCAAAACCAGCAGCATTCCACATCATGTGGGTTGGAACAGTATTCTCAAACATGGAAAATGCTGACTCTAAATTTGAAGAGAGCTACAAAGCTTTATGCTCCTTCTGAGATAGGAAGTGCAAGGCACAATAGGTGTCTGTAGATTTAGAATGAATGTTCTGCCATGTTCTGGACCACGAACCACTGAAAACTGCACCAGTGTGTTAGTCCTTTTTTTTTTTTTTTTTTTTTGTAGGGTTTTTCTTCTACCCTCTAGAGCACATATCCTTACCAAAGCATTCAGAATGTCTGCCACCTCTTGCTCATATGATTAACATGATGTCATCAAAATAATGAACCAATGAGATTTTCTGTGAAATGTCCAAATGGTCCAGGTCCCTTATGACAGAAAGCAGAGGAATTAAAGTAGCCCTAAGGCAAGACTGTTAATGAATGTATCCTGTTGTCCATTCTTAAGTGAACACAAAGTATTTATGATTCTGTTTTCCAATACATATCAGGAAGGATGCTTTCACTAGATCAATAACTGCATACCAATATCTATTAATTTGCTTTAATAAAGATGTCACATTTGGCCCAACAACTGAAGTTGGGACTTAAACTTGGTAAAGTTTGCAGTAGGTGACTGTCATCCATCATAATCCATCAATTTTTTTTTTTAGGGACTGGACTGGCAACATAAAAGATATTATGAGGACCACTATTCTTGCATTCTGTCTCTGAGGATGTCACTGATCACCATCCCCTTCATGATTTTAAGGGATAGTAGTTGGCTTTTCCCGTTAAATAGCTCTTACTCTAAAAATCAAGATACGAGTGTGAGAGTGAGAGTTCCAAATATTACTAGGTACATTCAGGAATCTAGGAAGTAGCCATTGGGTGAGTCTGTGTACTTTGTGGATCTACTGTGAGATGGATCTGGGCTAGGACTCCACTACCACCTAATCTCAATGCACCCCTACTCTAACACAGGTTCAGGATGATAGAAACCAGTTCAACTTGGCTCTCTATCCAATAGTCTTCAAAAGGTGTGAGCATACCATTATTGATTACCCAAGTAGATACTTTGGGGGAAGGACTAGGGAAATCACTACTTTGTGCAGTTATCATGATGCTTCAGGATCCTTTATGGTGATGTGACCTCTCTATCAGCTGATAAATTTTAAGTCTAAGGACATTTCAAGTCTAGAAACAGAGCAAGGGGCCCTGACTTTCCATTGTGGTCACTGAGCTCAACCTTCTGTCCACCTATTTTTGAGGTCCTTTGATTTTATATATTGAATAACACCCATCTCTCTTGTCTGAGGACCAACATATGCTATTAAACATCTTTATAGGTTTCAGTGGCTGAGGGCCATTCCAATTCTGCTGTCCATTCTGGTCATTACACTCACCTGTTTTCTGAGAGTGAAATGCCGCCACCTGGCATCACCTTGCCTCCAAGAAATCGCTATTCTGGAACAGTATCTCCTCCCATCCACCCTGGCCCAAGCAACTAACCTCCATTGAGCTTCTCTGCTATGTCCATGCTCCCCTAAACAGCACATTCCTTATTATCTTGGTAAACAGGGAGTCCTCCAAAGCCTCTCAAGGAACAGTGGAAGCTAGTGGTTTCCCTGTTGTAGACAGCAAATCCACAGCAGCAGTCCTGCCCCTCTAAGCTTTTTTTGGTCCCTTCCTCCATAGTCTCTACTTTAGTTAGCACTTTTCCTGAGCAAAGCCATACACTCAAGTCTTTGCTCTTGGGCCCTCACCAGGGTTTTCACTCCTCTATACAGGAGAGTTTCTTTGTATTGACAAACACTCCCTTTTCCAGACTTCCACGGATCCACCTTGATCTTGCACCCACAAGAACTCTTTCACAAAGTGCACCAAGAAACATGGAAAGAATGTTCGTAGCAACATTATTAAAAAATCAGAAGACCAAAGGCAACTCAATTTCCCCTTAATGGGAGAATAGATAAAGAAAGAACAGTCTTTTCTTTTTAAATTTTTAAAAAGATTATATTTATTTATTTGCGAGAAAGAGAGAGATCATGAGCGGGGGGAGGGGCAGAGGCAGAGGGAGAAGCAGACTCACTGCTGAGCAGGGAGCCCCACACAGGGTTCATCCCAAGACCCTGTGATCATAACCTGAGCCAAAGGCAGATGCTTAACCGACTGAGCCACCCAGGTGCCCCAACAGTATTTATTAAAATGAAATACTATCCATTACCAGACTAATAATGAAAATGAATGAACTACAGGTACATCAATAAGAATGAGTCTTCAGGGAATCCCTGGGTGGCTCAGCAGTTTAGTGCCTGCCTTTGGGCCAGGGCATGGTCCTGGACTCCCCAGATTGAGTCCGGGCGTAGGGCTCCTGGCATGGAGCCTGCTTCTCCCTCTGCCTGTGTCTCCGACCATCTCTCACCCTCTCTCTCTCTCTCTCTCTCTATCATGAATATATAAATTTTTTAAAAATCTAAAAATAAAAGAATGACTCTTCAAAATGTTAAAGACAGATTGCTGAAGAATACATTCATCATCACATTGTTTTTATAAAGTTTAAAATCAAACAAAAAGAAACAATGCTTAGGGATTCACACAAACATGATAAAAACTAGAAGGAAAGCAAGGAAATTCAGGAATGCAGTTAAGTCTGGGTGGAGGAAAGAACATGGGGTCAGAGAGGACCACACAAGATGTTTAATAATATCAAGCCCATTAATAACATATGTGTTAGATTGTTTTATATATATATAATAATTCATAAGTTTTAAATAAAAACAAAACTTATTAGACATAACCCTTTGCCTCAAACTGATCATAATCTAAGAAGAGAAGTCAGACATATAAAAACCCTAGTACAAAATGTATAAGAAAATTTCATCAGGGGAAAAAAAAACTAATTATAACTAGGAAGATCAGGACAAGCCGGTGACATCTGAGATGAGCCTTGAGTAGATTTCTAAGGAGTAGGGAGAAAGAAGAGAGTTCTGTCCGGGGCACAAGCATATTAGCACATTCCCTGCAGAGGAAGCTACGAAATGAAGGAGATGGTCCATGATTCCATACCTTTGCTGCTCCTTCCACCCCCTACCCCTTAGAACAACTCTCACCATGTCCAGGGTATACTCATTTTCTCCAGTGAAACAGAAAAAGCACAGCTTTTGAGCATTGAGAATGGTGGTTTGAATTACAGTTCCATCATTCAGCAACTCTCAGACTGTACCCTATTCTCCTGTGTAAAATGGAGATGTCATAGTTACCAAAGAGTTATCTCAAGGGATGAAAGACATAGGTGACCATTAACTCCTTATTCTCAGAACACATTTGTCAGTGACTTGACTTTTGTCACTTTATCTCTAAATTCTAGGTAGAACAAATATTGTTTCCTTGGCCTCAGAGAGCAGCTGACCTCAAAGCCTACACAGCCATGACATATAGCACTGGAGGAAAGCTTTTTGACCTCCCTGAGCTCCAGTCTCCTCACTTGAAAAGCAAGAGGAAGACTGATGGGGGGTAGATAAACAGATCTCATCTCACTTGCCATCCATAGGCAGTGGCTGCCTGGTCAGAGCAAGTAAGGTTACTTCTGTGGGAAAGTACTAGCCAGTACGAGTCTGATCAATGGGCCTGTGAGCAAGGGTGGCAGTATGTCCTCCTCTAAATGGCTGTGAAGTCAGAGGCAAAGTAAAACAGCTAGTCAGCTGGCCAGACAGTCTAAATAATGAAGGTTATGATGAATTCCCTGCTCGCCCAGCATTTCTTTCATTTAAGTAAACAAGTCAATTTATGGTTTAGGCTGATTTCATCCCTAAAATGAATGTTACCAAAAAAGCTGAGTGTACTTTTAGGAAACGTCCCCGCTTAAAGAGTTCATATTTAAGGTGACATCATGCAGAGTCTTCCAGATGGAGAGGAATCTTTTCTGGAGGAAAGTTCTGACCTTTAAAGAGGAATATTAAATAGCCTCTCCTCATTTCCACCAAGCCTTTGGGTTCCAACTTTGATAATCAATGCCCATCACACTTAGATGTGAAACTCTGATTTGGTATATGAGTCACCGTACATCAGCCTGGGGCAGGGGAATACCCTGTCCACTAGAGAGAAACCTCACTACAGCAACACGGTGCAGGGGGGTGAGTCAGACCACAGCTGCTCCTGAGACTCTATGCTGATGTTTCCCTCGCGTATCTCAAGTAACTGGGGGGCTTTTTACTTTAAAAAGCCAAAAAAGTCACCAACACACTAATTCAGGATTTCAGGAGCTAATTTCCAAGTTGTTCCATTCCAAATGACCTTAAAAGAAGCACGTGTTTCTTTGGATTAACTATCTATCATGGAACAGTTTTAAACTACACAGAATCAGAGAAAATAATAAAATAAACTGCCATGTACTGATCACTCAGTTTCAGCAGTTATGAATTCAAGGACAATCTTGTTTTCTCTCTACCCCCATTTGCTGTCCCACCCCACCCACTGGGGTTTTTTGAAGTAAATCCCACCTATATCATCTTATCAGCCAATTCAGTGAGGTTTTTATACTTGTGCTTCACTAGTTGAGGAACTTAAGGCCAAGGACGTCAGCTCTGCCAGCATTAATTACTCATCTGTTCCTACTCCCTCTACTCCCTAGGGCCAGGCAGCAACTTGCCCTGGATCACAGGGTCTCAAACTCTGACTACAAGAATAACTCTTCCAATACAGGTTCTGTGTCTCTATCAGCTAAAAATTAAAGCCTGGAAAAGCAAAACGCATTGTACAGACATGGGTTATATGTCTCCCTCTCTACCAAAAAAAGATCTACCAGAAAGAACAAATAAACAGTGAGCAGTGTTTCCCGGAGAGTCAGTAGAGTATCAATTCCTGAACTCTCTACAAATGACTTGGGAGTATCTAAAGGACTCATCTTGTGGATGACTGTACCAGCAATTCATACTGTGGTAATAAACTTAAGTCTGAGCGGATGAGATGTGCTCTAGAGAAAATGAGAGCCCCTATGGGAAATTCTGAATGACTGAAAACCACTTCTCTCCAGCTTGGCCCTACCCCACCCCCAAGCCACGGGGCCTGGCCCATCCCATGGGAGGAATGGGTTTGTTCGGATGTTAGACATTACACAAAGCCATGTGGAGAATATCTGCCTGAGGAGTAGCCTTGAGAGGAAAGAAAAATGGCAATAGATAAAAAAAAATCTCAAGAGGCTACAGAAAAAAAAAAAAAAAAATATATATATACTGAAATTACATTTCTTGCAGTTTCAGGGAAAGCATGTGCTGTCATTCTATGAAAATTGTCTGCTATTCTCTTGTGGGCAGGGAATACAAGGAGAAAGCTGTGGTGTTTCCTGCCATCTTCACTCTTGTGAACACGCAAAACCACCCACCCAAGTCTCGTACTTTGAGGTCTCTCAACCAAAATATTTAAGTTACCCTTTCTACAAAGTACTCTTTCTGCACCCTGAAAAGCAATGCATGTGTTTTTTCAGAGTACCCAAAGGAAAGCATGTTTACTTCACTTGTGCTACTTAAGATGTGCTTCTTTGAATTGCTTTTGCATGAAATACCTAAAATATATTTCTAAATGATCAAAAATCTACTATAGGCACATCTTAAAGCAATTTAAGGCATAGTATGTTCTAGTGAATTATTTCCTATACCGCAGATTTAACTAAAAGAGTCTTTTGAAAAGTCATGGTTATTTTTTTAAAAATAAGAGCTAAATAGCCAGTTTGCTGAGTAACTTTGGTTATGATTTTTAACATATATATTTTTTAATTTTGACCTAGCTTTTCCCCAGATATAAGGCAGAAAAATCTGCATACTTGGAGATGCTTCTAAAGCTATGGTAAAATTTCCAGTTCTACTGAGACAGATAAAACACAGTTTCTCCTATAAGAAGCATCTAAGTTAAGATGTGTATCTTCCAGGAAGAGACCACAGGATGGGTGGGAGAATCAAAGCAAAGACATTGCCGGAAAGTCTACAATGATAATGAATCTTAGGTATGAGTGGCATGACCTTGCATGCATCATTGATTTTTGCTTCCAGTCCTTAGAGGGTCATCACCTGCTGGTTTCCTTAAAATTTAATGTCCAAGCTATCCTTACCTCGATCCCACCCCCAAAAAACTAATAGCCTAAATTTCAGTTTTATTGTCTTCTGTTATTCCATAGGATCTAATCAGACTTTTTTTCTTTTCTTTTCTTTTTTGTCACTTGAGCTTAGTAGATATTTGCTTGCTGCTGTGTTCTGGTTCTCCTGAGCCGTGGAACCAGCTGGGGACTCCCTGCCTTGTGGATGTATGAAGGGTCAATAAACATTTAATGAGGATATGGAGTTTAGGTTCTTTCCTGAAGCAAATTTATTTTTTTATGGTGAAAAAGTTATCTTTATATATAGCCAGCTGGACTCAGTTTACATGATCCCAATTTTGTTGGCAACATTCAAAGTCTCATAGTCAGGAACCAGTTGTCTTCTTCTCTCTCTCAGGTTTGATCAATGTGTTTACATTGGCCATGCCAATGTCATAGTTTCTTCACAGCCTGTTTGATCTGTTGCTTGTTGGTCTTGATGTCCACAACGAACACAAGTGTGTTGTCTTCTATTTTCTTCATGGCTGAGTAGGCAGTCAGGGGGAACTTGATGACAGCATCATGGTCAAGCTTGTTTCTCATGGGGGCCGTCTTCCAAGGATATATGGGCTGCCTTTGGAGAAACAGCGTCTTGGGCCGGCCATCAGACTGTAGGTGACATGTGGATCTTGTTTTTGTGACTATGGACGCCTCTCAGCATTGCTGTCCTGGCCTTCAAAGTCTTCACTTTGACTTCAGCTTCGGGGGAGGCAGGGGCTTCCTTCTTTTCCTTCAGCACCATCTTTGTGAAAAGTATCTTAAAGTTTAGACTCTGTGGACCACAAATTTATTTTTTGAATATACTCTTAAGTAACAATCCAAATATTGTTTGTTTTGAAGAACAGAGCTCTAATGACTAAACAAAAACACATATACCAGATGTATCTCTGCTCCAAAGGAAGCAGAATAAATTTTCCAACCACATCTCCTTAAATCCCCAAACAATGGAATGAATGAGTGATCTGGTATCCTTATTTTCCATGTGAGAGTCTGATGATCCAAGTTTCCTCAGAGAGTTAAGTCAATCTCTAAAGCCATATCTATCCCATTATAAAACCTGGGTCTTAACCAAAGTGTAGACTGCTATACACTCTACACACTGAGTTTTGTGTACTTTATATATCTAGGCAACCTAACACCATGCACATAGAAATTACAGCAACATTAGTCTGGTCTTAAAAATACAACCAAGAACAGATAGCATATGACGAAGAATGGAAATTTTACTTTTTCATAGCCATCAAGAAGGATTCCAGGCTGAGGATTAAATTGTTATGAATAGTTATTTGTTGAATTATTTGTGTGTTCAGCTAATGCTTAACATAAGGAGCCATCATTTAATGGCAAGCATACGTAACAAATACAGTATATTCTACATACTATAATTCAGGTGGTCTCTACCTTACACCAAATACCTCTTTTGCTATTGTGAAATGAACTTGATAGAAAACAAAACCTACACATATATCAAAAAAATAATGCATAAAGATTTTTGAGGACTTAAGAGAAGTTATAGTTATGTTGTTATAACAAAGGAGAGATTAACTGTGCTGGAAGAGTATCGTACTGACTTCCATTTAAAGATGGTGAGCTGAGCACACATTTCAGTCTCCGTGCTTTCCTGAAGCTCAACTAATATAATAGCAAAGGAATGTTTTAAAGCATAAGCCATAAAGACCAAAACAAATGGGGGAGTTGGAAAGTTATATGGTAACAGACTTTGCAGAACCAAGAAATTGAATACTAACCCAGTATTGGGAAAAGTCAAGAAAGAACCTAATATAAATGATAGACCTCCAAAATGCTGAAGAAATAGCATCATCTGATACTTCCAGAAAGACTTAAAACACCAGATATTTGGTTAAAAGTTTGTTGAAGTAGCAGTAAAATCTCCATATCTACTCCTTTCCTCCTGAGACTGCCTCTCCCTTCCATGGTGCAAGCATGGAGGTGTATTCTCTGGAAAAGGTAGAACAGGGGGAGTCTCGGTTGGAGGAAGCCAAGCATAATTGAAGGTGATGCTTGGGTTCCAAGGAAAGAAGGATTGAGTGAAGACATATAAAATACTGAAACCCTGACCACACTTGTCTCCCATAGGCTGACAGCCCGACTTAAACCACCCAGACAGTAGACATATAAATACTGGTACAGAGTGAGTTTTTCCCAATGAAACAGCATATCTGGATCGTAGTAAGGTGCACCCCACAGTTAAAAAAAATGCCCAGATGCCCAGCACTGTCAATCAACCCTGAGTGCCCAACTGCTAACTATGAGTGGACAGCCAAGGAGTGGAAGATATTTGGTTTTGCTTTTGTATTTTGTAAAAGATTCTATTTATTTATTCATGAAGGGTACAGAGAAGGAGGGGCAGAGACATAGGCAGAGAGAGAAGCAGGATCCATTCAGGGGTCCCGATGCGGGACTCGATCCCAGGAGCACAGGATCATGCCCTGAGCCAAAGGCAGACAACTCAACCACTGAGCCACCTAGGTGCCCCATACATAAAATCTTTAAAAAAATTTTTTAAAAATCTTCACCTTTAATATTGAGGAATCAATAGATAATGCCTACAAACAGGAAAATAAAGAAGCAGCAAGTATGTTACATAGTGAAATAAGGTTAATGTTACCAAAAAAAATCAGAATTGTTGGAAGTAGTTGCCCCTAGAGAGCAGATAATGGAAGGAGGTAGTTCAGAGAACTAGGTTTTGGGGGGGGTTAAAAACATAAAGAACAATTTAACTCTTAAACTATGTACAACTATAACTTTCATAAAAAAATACAAAAAATAAATTTGTTATTAAAAAATACATTGTAAAACCAAAGAATGCATTGCAAGGAAGCTAATTGTGAAGCAAGAGGAAGGACCTAAGCAGATGGTGAAAGAGAGGGAAGGGTTAGCCATGAAAGGTGGGTGGAAAAGGCCTGGGGACTGGAACCTACAACCCATAAGATGTGTCCGAAATAGAGTGGACTAGATTTCAGTGTGGCTGGAGTGTGCTGAGCAGTGAGGAGAAAGGCACTCGAGGAGCCTGGATGCCCAGATGGTGCCACACTGGGTCTTGTCAGCCACATTAGCTCAGGCCTTTCACTCAGGAAGACCAAGTGGGAGATTCTGAAAGGTTTTCAGTGGGAGGGTGTCTCACATTCATGTTTAAGCTCACTGTTGAGGCTACCAAGAATGTGTTGGAGGCAGACGGGAGAGGAACAGGGTAAGGAAGAGGGGGCAGTCCGGCATGATAGCCAGCTGTCTTCCTTGAGGCCCTTGGGGGGATTGGCTTTGAGTTATTGGGAAAGCACAGGAGGCATATTACTGAGGAGCAGCAGATGTGGGATCAGAGAGAAGTTCAATTTTAGTTATGACAGGTTTAAGTCATCTGAATCTAAGATGTCAAATGAGCAATTGGAGTCAGAAGTCATGGACTTAACAGAAAGATATGGCTGAGGGGCACCTGGGTGGCTCAGTCAGCTAAGTGTCTGCCTTTGGCTCAGGCCAGGATCTCAGATTCCTGGGATCAAGTCCTGTGTCAGGCTCCCTGCTCAGTGAGGAGTCTGCTTCTCCCTCTGTTCTCTCTGTCTCTCTTTTGCTTCCTCTCACTTTCTCTCAGGTAAATAAATAAAATCTTTAGGAAAAGAAAGATCTGGCCTAGGCGTGAAGATTTGAGGGTCGTTAACATAATAGAGTGATGGTAATTGAAATCTGTGGAAGAAGGAAGATGGTTTAGGAAGAAAGCCCAGAGTGAAACCCCTGGGTTGAGCTGAATGTTGCACCATGATATAAAGATTAAGTATTGGAGGAGCTGCCAAAGGAGGCAGAGAAAGAATTGCCAGTGAGGGAGGGAGGAAGCCTGTGGAGGGTACACTGGACGCACTCGGAGATCCACTGGGTTCACTTAGACACATAATTCAGACATTCAGGACTGGACGTCAGCCACACAAAGACAACAGCCTCAAGAGTAGACAAACAGAACAAAACTTGACCAGAGGGCTGCAGGCTGAGCACCATGGGTAGAAAAAGCAAGAGAGAGTCCCCACCAGCTGTGATGCTGGTGACAAAGCCTGGGGCACAAGAAGGTTCAAATGATGCCAATGAAGAAAAAGAACAATAAAAAAAAAAAAAAGACACTGTGACAAACTGGAAATTAGCTAAACTTCTGAGAGTGTTAACACTTGACTTCATGGGTGCAAAACTGTTGTAACCAACCGGTTAATTTGTTTGATGCATGAAAACTAAACTGTGTGATTTCTTTGGTTTTTGTCATTCATTTGGTCAGACTGATGCAAATTCTCACGTTGCTTTACCTTAGCCACTGACATGTGTCATTTCTGGATGGTTCCTCCCATCAGTGGGTGGCCTGGGACATATGTTGTGAGAACCTCCTGTCCTGCCATGTGTACTTATCACACTCTGTGACTGAGGTCTTTCCAACTGCTGAAACCACTTCCTAAGTATGCGAAATGAGATGTTTTTCTACTCAGGTAAAACATAAAATATAAACACAGGCCCTCTTGAAAGGGTACCTGAACAGTATATTATGCCAAACTGGAATACCTAGCTTAAAAGTGTGAAAATAACAAGTCTTATATTGAAAAAGTCTTATCAAATGCTGTTTTTTCTACACACTGTCTTAATAAAACAACATCAAAAAAACCTGATTGGAAAGTATTCTAACATTTTCCTTCAGAAAAAAGAAAAAAAAAAAAACCAACACTGCTAAGTGTGCAAGTTTCAGGCCTTTGGAAGGGCCATGGGGGTATACTCTGCATAGATTCTGTGTATTGGGGGATCCCTGGGTGGCTCAGCAGTTTAGCGCCGCCTTCAGCTCAGGGTATGATCCTGGAGTTCCGGGACTGAGCCCCACATCAGGCTCCCTGCATGGAGCCTGCTTCTCCCTCTGCCTGTGTCTCTGCCTCTCTCTCTTTGTGTCTCTCATGAATAAGTAAATAAAATCTTTAAAAAAAAAAAAAAAGATCCTGTGTATTGTCTGATTGGCATAGATAGTAAGAAAATAGTAAATGCTTCAGGGGAAGACTGCTTCATTCTAATAAATGCTAACTGGTGGGAGTAAAAAATATTAGAAAAATCAAAGAATAGTGGTTTCAACCACATGAGCCATGATATTTATGGTCATGTGCTGTAATTAAAAGGAAATGCTTACTTCTTTTATTTGCCTTCTCAAGACAATGCTTATTAAATAATCATTTGGAAAAAATACAGGAATATATGTATTTTTCTCTTCTCATCTATTTCTTTACTTCTTCGTTTGTATTCCATTATTTACGTGGCTTGAAAATGTAGGCTCAGGGGATGGGTGAGTTACATCCAACGTTCACCTCCCTGGAAAAAATCTATGTATTTTAATCACAGTTCTTAGCTGTAAATGATAAAAAGTGACTCCAGTAAATTTTTGCAAAACTTCTTGGAAACATAGTGAATGACTTGGCATCAGAAAGCAGGCAGCTGCTGAGCACACCACAGCTTAGAATGCTGCCATTGGCCTTTGCTACAGATCCCTGTCACTTTCCACCTTTGACTGGCCATCCTTCTGCCACTCACCCCCATCCGGTCACAGTAGTAATCTCTAACTGCCCTGAGTCTCTGCTTCAACCCCTCAAAATGCAAGGTTTTAGGTAAGAATATCCAATTGTGCTAGCCTTGGTAATGAAATCTTACTCTGGACTCCAAGGAGAGAACCTACAGAATCCATTTTTCCATTTTGGATTCCGTAGAGGAAGACAGGACTCTGTCTTTATCAGGAGTCATACAATTAGGCATTCCTCAAAACCAGAGAGGGTGTTTCAATGCTGGGCAACCAAAAAGTGACATGACCTCCAGAGCAAGTTTCAATCTTTTTTCTCTGCGTTCCTAATAAGAAACACATTTACACCACACATCAGAACACACACACACACACACACACACACACACACACACACTCCTTCACATAAAGAAAAGTTTCATGTGATACTTATCATTGCTTATCAGACCCACCACCTTATGACCTGTGGGTGGTGCACAAAAAACACTAGGTGTGTCATCCCCATAAACTAAAATGCAAGTGACATTCTTAAAGTGTGCAGTGGCACAACCTGCACAACCATATCTAGCAGCCTTGTGTGCAGTGCCCTTTGTTCTCTTTTTTCTTATTTAAATTTTTGTAACTGTTCATTGCAAACCACTAAACGGACTTCATAACTCATGTTATGGACTGATCGTGCCCCCACCACCACCACCACACACAGCAAAATTCAGACGTTCAAGCACTAACCTAAAATGGAAATGCTACTGTACTGAGAGATAAGGTATTTATATGGTAATTAAGGTTAATAAGGCCATCAGAGTTAGGTCCTAATTCGATAGGACTGGTGGCCTTACAAGAAGAGGAAAAGATCTCTCTCCCATCTTTCACCCAACAAACACACACTTAGGAAAGGCCATGTGACCACACAGCTAGAAGTGAGAACGCATCCCTCTGCAAGCCAGGAAGAAAACTCTCACCAGACACCAACACTGCTGTCACCCTGATCTCAGACTGCCAACCTCCAAAACAGAGAGAAAATAGATTTCTACTGTTTAAGCCACTCAGTCTGTGGTATTTTGTCATGGTCACCCTAGTAGACAAAACAACCTCGCGGTTACACCGCACTCAGGGCAATGCATTAGAAACATGGGGACTCCCTTAGCAGTCCACTTCTAGCTGCAGAGGTTCCTCATCATCCAGGCTGCAGCTGTTCCTGAGGAGAGCCTACCTATTGCACAATTTCTCTCCCCAAGGGCTTTTTCTCCCTTTTGCATCCCATTGGACCACTTCATTAACTCAACATGGGCAAACTGAACAGGTCATCTTCCTTCTTTCCTGGCTTGCTTGCTTGTTTTTTCTTTTCTTCCTCCATTCTTTGCTCCCTCTTCCTCCGTTAGTTCCTTTGATAAATGATTCCTTAAGATCTCCACTCTTCCTTAAGCTATGCTATCTCTTGAGAGCATGTTCATTAACTCAGAGCGGATTTCAAGTGTCTCTGGATCAAGACTGGATATATATCTGGCTTTGAAAGCTTTGTTAAGCTTCTCTTAGCATGAGCCTTCTCTTATCGTTATGAGCAAAATGGGAGCTTTTACAAATAAAGAAGAGAAAGGCCTATTTTTTTCTCATTTCAAAAACAAGCCTAGTCCTACTAACTGCATAAAAACAAATCTAAGGTAATCTAGATTAGAACGTAGCCAAGACCAGTCTCTATCAAAAGGAATAATAAATTAAGGGAAGTTACCTTAAAAATTGTGCTGTCTCCCCTCTACTCTGTTCCTGCTTGTCTTATCTCTCTCCTTTCAGCACCTAGTATTGGCTTGCACTCCAGATAAGAATGTATTTTCAATTGCCTCTTTCATCCAATCTCTCCTTTGCCTTCTTCTACTCCTTAAAATGTTGAAAGGCTGGAGAATTATCTTGCATTGACATTTACTATATTCCAGTTCCTTTGTATGTATTGTTACCTTATCTTCACACCTGTGGGGTAAATACTCTGAACCTTGCTTTATAGATGAGAACTTGAAGATTCAGACAGTTCAAGTTCACACTGGAGGAAGTTGCCGATTCATGTTTGTCCAATTCCAAATTTTGCAATCCTTTGTTCTATACAATATTGTCTTCCAACTACATCTTTTTATTCAAATCCGACCAGAGTGCTGTCTTTCAAAAAATTCTGTGTTTGGACATCGGTACCAGTGGCCAATGGTATCCAGATGTGGATACCATTGGCCTCCTCCTCTCTAGGAGCTCCTAAGTCCACGTTCTGATGGTGGGAACTGCATGCAACCCCTGTGGGTGATAGTGTTCATTCCAGAAGAATTTATATTCTCCAGACAAATTGAAAATTCTGTTAAACTTTGAAGAGAAATTCACCAGGCTGAAAGCTTCATGGCTTTCCTATTACCGATCACATTAAACTTCTTACATCTTACTTTGAAAAATATCTACCCAACCTCATCCTCACATTGTAAACTATGACATAATAAGCTCTTCAGTCTTTTGGACCATGTAGAACTAGGACAGGACCAACAGTCAGAAAAACTGAGCCTTTCCTTCTGGTTTTGACTCCTGGAAGCTCTGAGTCTTCTAGGCCATCAGCTTGCCTTCTAGGAAGATTGTCTCAGCAGCTCTGAATTAACAGAATTCAACCAAATCCTTTCCAATGTCACTTTTTGCTTTGGAATGCAGTGATCTTTTCATGTTATTTACTTTTCAGGTTTTGTAGCCATAAAACTTTTTTTTTTTTTTTAATGGTGCTATTCTCTTTAGTTCTGAATACCTCTATTAGTTTCAAATAGCTAATTCTAAATCTGGTAGTTTAGAATCAACACTATTTTCTGGATTGGGAAAACTCATTTCTCCAAAGACTTAGGTACTAATACTGTAGTCTTTCTATTTTTTTAAAGATTTATTTATTTATTCATGAGATAGGCAGAGACACAGGCAGAGGGAGAAGCAGGCTCCTCGCAGGGAGCCTGATGTGGAACTCAATCCCCGGATGCTGGGATCACGCCCTCCTGAGCCGAAGGCAGACGCTCAACCGCTGAGCCACCCAGGCATCCCTGCTGTAGTGTGTCTAGATTGGCAGGGAAAGCAAAGGGAAGGTGTGGGAAGGAAGTGGTGAAGGCAAGGTGTCTGTAGTGAGCTCAAGGAGATAAACAGTGGTCAGTGAAGTGTGGGGAAATTTCTCTCTCTGGCCCTGCAAACAATCACACGCTAGAGTGATTCCCTAAGACACCTCTATCAGAAGTGCCCTGGGGTGCGCTCTTCTGAGAGCTGGCTGTGGGCCTTGACTGGACCAACTAGTTTACATCAGGTGGCCTGGGAGCTCCTCTCACTCTTTCTCTTCTTCTCTCCTTTTGAAATGGAATTTCAGCTTTTCAAGCAGTAAAACCTTGAACAACTTCATAAAAACTTCATAAAAATGCACACAAATCAGAACAACAGTGCACCAACATGCTTACAAGCTTAGCACAGTGGGGCCACTCAGAGCTCAAGTGTTCCAGTGACCTTTTGATGTACTTTGGCTAATCAAGCAAAGCCATTGCCTAGGTACACCCAAGTTCAATCTTTTGCACTTTAGGGAAATTTGAGGACCTAGGCCAGTGAGGAAGTTGAAGGCAAAGGAAATCCATACAACTCTGGGCACTGGGCCTCAAGCCAGTGTAGTGCTAGATCTCTATTAGGGGTATCTAGGTACCTAGGGGTCCTAAAGGTGACTGGTAGAGGTCTGAGGTGCAACAAGACCACACAACACCTCCTTGCGGGTGGACAAGTCTTGCTGGTGGGTGGGGATACAGTTGTCTACACAGTGTGCTTTGAAGGGCTTGGGAAGGGTAAACATTCCTCTCTTCTTCCTACACAATGGTCTTCTCTACAATGCCTGAAATTTTGCCACCTCACTGCCAGCTCTTCAGTTTTCATTAAAATGATAAATGCTTTTGGGAAACAGATCACACTCTCTCCCTGGTGCTTTACTGCAAATAAGTCTAATATGTGATACCAGGAAGCAAGGTAGGCCAGTGGAGACAGAGATCAGATAGGAGGGGAAGGTGGTGTCTCACTAGGGGAAAACCTACTAGCATCACAGATGTGCCGGGAACCAGCCCATCTCTCTGCCACACACTTTACTCCCACTGCAAGGGAAAATCTAAGATCATGGGTGTGTTTTCTCAAATCATTAAAGCCTCTCCCAAAGATGACCTAGACTTGAAAACAATATGGCAAAGGAAAGACACCAAATGAGAAGAACAGGAGAACGTTCTCGCATGGTGCCTGTCACTTCATAGGTGTTCAGCAAATAGATGTGCCTTCTTTTCCTGGTGCTTCAATGTCTCTACTGAATTGATTCTTCTTCCCATAGTTACAGTCCCACAAAGTGTAGCTCTCATATCCAAAATGACCAGAAATTCCAAATAAAATTTTGGAAACATCGACCTTTGAGAAGGAACTGTTGCCATGGGGGATCAACAGGGCTCCACACTTGTTCCACATGGGCTTGGCTGCTCCCAGTTCTAGTAACTGGAGGTGGGAGTTAAATAAAGTCAGCAAAACAACGAGGTGAAAATGGACGTCCTAGAGAAGGCACTGGGATGGTGCTCACTTCTCTCTGTATCATTTATTATTGCAAATATTTCTGGTGCCATTTCATGTGTAAGTGCTCTAACCATACAAGGCTGATGACAAAATGCAATATGATCATAGACCGTTGGTTCTCCATAGCAGTTTGTGCATTGGAAGGAAACAGACCGGGCAGCCCGGGTGGCTCAGCAGTTTAGCACCTCTTTCCGCCCAGGGCGTGATCCTGGGGTCCCGGGATCGAGTCCCACATTGGGCTCCCTGCATGGAGCCTGCTTCTCCCTCTGCCTGTGTCTCTGCCTCTCTCTCTCTCTCTCTCTCTCTCTCTCTCTCTCTCTGTGCCTCTCATGAAAAAATAAATAAATCTTTAAAAAAAATAGTGCAGCCCTTTAAAAAAAAGAAGAAACACACCTTTCCTGTTTCCTCTTACACACGTGGAATGAAGATGCCATCTTCGCTAGCCCCACTGAAGTCTTCACCAACTGATGTGTTCTGATTCCCGCTGCTCAGTGAGCGACAGTGTTTCCCGTACTGTTTCTCATATCTGGATCCCTGCAGCTGTGCTTCTAGCCTCCACGGCCCATTCATGGTCCTCTTTCCACTTCCCTTCCTCTTTTTTTGAGGTCCTTGTTTGCTGTTTCTGTCCTTTCTTCTTTTCCCTGCATCAGCACCATGTCACACGTGTCTACTTCTCACTGCTGCTTTCTTCCCTTCATACGGAGACATTCATTTCTTTGTGAATTCACTGAATGAATGCACCTTATGTACTTGGCAGAGTAATAAATTTGGGGGAAACAGAAATGAAGGGTGCAGTCTTTCTTTAAGGGGCTCACAGTTGAGGGTAACGGATGCGCAAACCCACCTTTGTCACATAGTGCAAAGAATAACATGGCACAGGGGAGGGACTGAAGGTGGCAGGGACCCTTCCTGGAGAAGGTGACACTTGAGCTGATTCCTAAGAAGGGGCTGGAAAGCGGGGAGGACACACCCCCCACTCACGGGGCGGGTTGCTAGGATTATGGCTGGAATGAGAGGGCACGAGGGGGTGAGGAGGAAGTGGGCCGGGAGAAGGGCCAGGCCAAGGTCATTGTGCATTATGGGCAGGGTTAAGGAATTTTAGTTTTATGTGGAAAGAATGCAGAGCCCTCATGCCTAAGGAGCAGAGTGACACCCTGAGAGAGGCCGCGCTGGCAAGGCCCACTCGGAGTCCCCAGGCAGGAGCAGGAGGCAGAGGGGCGTCTGACGCTGGCTACAGAGGCTGCAGTCGAAGAGTGGGGGACACAATTCAGATGGAGAAGATACAAGATTCAATGAGCAAAGAGGGGACAGAGCAGAACAGCTCTCGGAATTTCCACAAAGGCAACAGGGTGCACGGTAATGAGGGGCCCAAAGGCGTGGGAGGAGGAGCGGGTCTAGGAAAATAGGAGAAAAGTTTTGCACACGATGATGCAGGTGGGGGTGAGTAGAGCTTGGGAGGGAGTCTGGGCTGGAGGGACCCAGTGAGGGCTCCAGGATGGATGGTGGCAGGTGGGCACAGGGAAGGTAAACCAAGGGCCCTTCTCCCTGAGCTGTGACCTGGCCCTCGCCCGCCCTCCCGACAGGACCACCGCCGGGGCTGCTGCCATTTCATTTTTGCCATGCGGGGGTGCGGGGAGTGGGGCGCAGCAGCCCCAGCTCACCCAGCACATGGTCTGCGCCAGGAGTACCACGGCTGCCTGGGACCCCCAGCTGCCCCCCGCTGCCCCTCGACTCTGGCCTCTGTGCCTCTGTGTCGGGCCACGTGCACACGGAGAAGGCGGGTGAGCAGGCGCTTGATGTCCACACCGAGAACAGCAGCTTTTTGCTGAGTGAGTCTCCAACAAGGTGAGAACAGCTGTCTGTGACATCAGGCCCCGGGCAGCTAAAAATGACCCCCACCTTCATCAGCAAGAGCACAGCCATCCAGGAGCTATTGTCGCATCCAGAGCAGGTCAAGGCCACGCTCCGGGGCAGGGCCTGGGGGTGGGGCGTGGACCACATGGAGTCCCCGAGGCCCAAAGCGACAGGTTGGCCAGGTCCCTGCGTCTGGTGGGCATGCGGAGGAGGGCAGGTGTGTGGAGGAGGCAGGGGAGAAGGTGGTCTAGCGCTGTCTGGTGCCCCGTAAAGCGCAAAAGCCACATGAGGGCTTCTTCACTCACAACCTGTTCACACTGTGTGTGCACTTGCTCTTCTTCCTTCTGGGCATCACGTGCTGTGCAGGTGCCACCATTAAAGCTTCTTCATAGTGGAAAGCAAAACAAAACAACATGCCAAACACTCCAAACTCTCTCCTACCCAAAGACCTGGTGCTTATTATTTCTTCTGTCTGGAAAATTCTCCTTTGGTTTTCCACCACTTTGTTCTTCAGGTCTCTTCAGAGAGCTCTTCCCTGGCCTTCCTGGATAGATCGGTGTCTCTGTGTTCTCAGGAACAGCAGTGTGCTTATTTCTTTCCTGATCATCAGGGCAATATGGGTTTAGTCACGTACTTACTGCATTTTCGCTCCCTCACTAAGCTTCATGCTGGCAGGGATCTGCTCTGTCTCATACACCATTGTATCCCTGTGCCCAGTGCAAAGCCTGACAAATTTAGCATTTGCCAAATAAATGAATGGATAATGAATCCAAAACCTCCATGAAAGAGAACTGCATCAGCAAGGCCCTCACAGGAAATGATGACAAACTTAAATTGAGGAGAGTTTAATAAAAGGACTGCTTTTTTTTTTAAAGACTTTATTATTTATTCATCAGAGAGAGAGAGGCAGAAACACAGGCAGAGGGAGAAGCAGGCTCCATGCATGGAGCCGATGTGGGACTCAATCCTAGGTCTCCAGGATTACAGCCTGGGCCGAAGGCAGGCACCAAACTGCTGAGCCACCCAGACGTCCCAAGGGACTGCTTTTCAAGATGTAGGAAGTGTGTAGAGAAACCAGAAGGTTGAGTGAAGTCCGTTGGGCCAGGAGCAGCAGGTGCTCCATCACCATCACAAGGCCCAAGGGACATGGAGGAAGCCAGGAGAGAGCAAGCGAGGAGAATAGGGCCATATGGCAGCACCTGGGATCTTGTTACATGGAGGAGAACCAAGGAACTAAGTGCCTAACTTCAGGCTCCTCCTCATATCCTATTGGTTGTTTTCATCCAAATACAACTAGAAGCCAGGAAGGAGGGTGAAAGGGAGCCCAAGCACACTAATGTGGTTATACAGGTGAGTGGGCAGGGGAGGAGGAGGGAGTGGACCTGGAGTGGTGAATGGAGGTTGCGCAGCATAAGGACCATAGAACCCAACAACACACACACATAGGCACACACGTACCCTCATGTTTCTTCCTTGAGACTCTCATTGACAAAAAGAGCTTGGCTGTGTATTCACACCTGTATTGCAAAGGCTCCCGGAGGCAAAAAGGCACCGTCAGCCCCAGAGAAACTGGGTCTGTTCTAAGCAGTCATGGACTAGATGAATCTCACGCCCAAAGCATTTTCGTGGATGTGCGTCTCCGAAAGCAATTCTCTGATATAATTAAAAAATGGGTACTGTGGTCAAATAAGTCCAGAAAGTCCTGGGTTAAACTGATTTTTCACTCCCAGATTTGTGAAGCTCTTGACTTAACCTAGTGCCCCTGGTTGATTTCCCAAAGAGAGGGCTTCTTGGCAGCGTGGCCTGGGCCCGCGCGCTCTCTAAAGCACACCGAGCGCGGCCTGAGAAGCTGGCCATGGCAGCTCTGGCTCTTGAATTCAACTCTGGGCGGACACCGCAGGCCGCTCAGCCCCGTCGGATCTCCCCTTCATTGCCTGCCCGAGTCAAGGGGTTGGTCTTAGATGTTCACGTTTTTAGGATTCAACGTCTATCCCGGAGCCAGCGCCGCCCTCTAAGCCTGGATGTCTCAAGTCAAAAGCATGAACCCTTTGGAGAACCTCCGAGCAACAGCCTCCTCGGACGGCTCACCGTGTCTGTATCCCCTTGACCTTAGTCTTGAGCCGGTTTGTCATCAGCTCTGCTCTGGTCCCCCGGCGGTGACAAACGCCGAGCCGACTGCCTGCAGCAAATTACTCACCCCTGGGAGTCCGCTCCGTCTGGTTCTACCTCCGTGACTCATTCATCTCCAGCTGTGACACTTCAGTGTTCTCCAAGGTCATTCCCGCTGTGCTCGGCATCATGTGTCCCTGCGGTGCTGAGCTCATCACATCTCCTCAGCAGCTCCACCTGTTCTGTCCTCAACAATTTTCTTCCAGCTGCTGATTTTGCTACATATCAGTTCATTTTTTCTTTATATCTTCCTCTTTTTTTTCTTACCAACAGTGGGCAGCAGCTTCATTTTTCCCCCCTTTCTTCCCCAAGCTGCCGCTGTCCTCCTCCCCCGCCCTCTCGCTGCTCCCTGTGGCTTCCCTGCATTCCTCGGGGCAGAACTTAGCCACGTTGGGACCTTGAAAGGCAACCCTCCCGTCCGTGGTGACACAGTGGCAAGTTAGCTGTTCGCTGGGGCTGCCGGAGAACTTACCATTCGAACCAGAAGAGTTTTGAGTGTGAAAGAGGTGCTGTCGGTCATCACGCCAAAACAATAGGTGTAAACCAGGACTGTCCCAAATGGGGTTTTATGGCCACCCCACTGTCTGCAGACATATGACCTGCTTACTATACTACTGAGATTTCGTATAATTTTCTTCTATGAGATGCATTTATGTCCTAATCCTGTAGTTTTGAGTCACCAGCCCTGACCGTATGGTTTGTTGAGTCATGTCTTGCATGTCTCAGACTGTCCCCCGGATCACCCAGATTCCTCCTTTGAATGACAAGAGCCCTAAATGGGTGGCTAAACTTGCTGTCATATTCATGGTCATAGTCACTGAAGTTGCCAGTTCCAATAATAGTATCTGTTGCCTGCCTGGCCTTCCCCACTTCCCCAGGTTTCTATGTCACTTCTGTTATCCACCCTGCCCCAACTTTCCAGGTACCTGCAGCAACACCCACCAGGACACTCCCAAAGTCACGAGCAAGAATCTGTGAGTCACGAATCCCCAGACTGTAACAAGCCTGTGTCGACTCTGAGGATCATGCCCCTCTTCCTTAGCAGCTAGATACCTTCTGGCAAGTGCCATGCTGACTTCACTAGCCTCTGCATCAGAGGTAAGGGATATAGACTCCCAACTCAAACTAGTTTAGCCCCAAAGAGCAATTCATTGATTCAAGGATCTAAGTAAACTTTTGACAGTAGGAAGGACAGGGATACAGCCAGGCTTGAGGAAAAGACTAGAACCAGCAATCTGAGTGCCACCTGGACTCTCTTTGCATATCTGGCCCTATTTGGGAGTATCAGCTTGAATGTCTCTCCTTGATGGCTAGGAAATGTGGTTTCTAGGCTCCCAAGATTTGCACCTTAGTGGTGATGGTGGTGGTGGTGGTGGTGGTGTGTGTGTGTGTGTGTGTGTGTGTGTGTGTGTGTGGCTACAGGTATATTTCCATCAATTCCTACATGTGAACTTGGGCATGCAGCCAGGATCCCCTGAAGTCACACGTGGCCCAGAAGACACAGCAGGTGAGGCATATTGCCTCTCAGGAGAATCAATGAGCTCTCTGCTTGGATACAGGGGAGAGCTTTCCTAACTGTTTGGTTTTTAAGGTCTCTGCAAGAAATAGGTTTATTGGTGGTATATGTACACTGGTGATTTCACTTCCATTCTCAGATTCTTCCGCCAATTTTTGATAACTGGGGAAGGAAGAACTAATTTTGTTTAACTGATGTGCTTGGTGAATGTCTGACACATCTTAGTGCTTTGACCAGAGGTCAACACCTGAGATCATGGAATTGGGTCTCCAGTCCAAAGATCCAGATGGGAGGTGGCATGGATTTGATTTTCTATACCTAAGAGAATCAGCCAGAGCTGAAGCAAGAAGGGTGGGGTAGTTTCCAGGACAATGGATTTGCCAGGCAGAAAGGTAAGAGGCTCCTGGATGCTGAGTCTCCTGGACCCCTGGCACTGCCCACCTCAGCTGAAGAAGCCCTTCAGGCGGCCACACTTTTCATCACCACCCCCACACGCACTGCAGGCCCATTTTCTCCCATCCAGCATGAAACACACCATTGGGAAAATTCATGCTAGCTTCCTTTTGTGTTGTTGTTTTATTTTATTTGTTGTTGTCAGCTGCTTCTGAAGGTGTTATTTTAGGAAGATCCTCATAGGCTGTCATTACATGATTGCCCCAACCTGCTACCAAACAAGCCAGAAGTCGTCCCTGACGCTCACCTCACCCAGTCTCCTAGCACAACAAACAACCTCTGACTTCCATGCCCTCACTAGCTCCTCTGGTTCCTGCCCTCACCTGCCGGGTTCGTCAGCTGAGTGTCACCTCATGGTGATTTATTCATCTTCATTCAAATTTCAAGTTTTCTTCACCTTTGACACCTTTCCTTCTGGCACCTTGCACTTTTTTTTTTTTTTTTTGTAGATGAAATCTGATGTTTCTTTTTGTAAAGTTATGCCTACTTCCCCTTGAATTTCTCTTGGGGTCTTTTTTGAGGGCTTAGTTACTCATGCCTTGTGATACACACACAAGCTCCCCACCACACAAACACCACTGCCACCACAGCCACCACCACTCGACCTCCTTAGATTCCCCTCTGTCCCTCTCCCTCTTTCTCTTTTTGGATCTACACCAAGCAAGGCCATCCTTGTCCTAGTGGGGATGATTGGCCCCAGGTGGTGCCCTGTGGCTTCTCCAGGTCATCCTCAGCATCCTTTCACATTTCCTCAGCATCCACCAGTATATCCCCCATTCCTGCCTAAAACCTTTCTTGCAGGCTCTGCCCTTTTGGCATCCATGAAGTGCCTGCCCTCTGGGCACATACTAACAGCCCTGTGTTTCATTTCCCTTCTCACACTGGGCCCACCTCTGCTGCGGCCAACACATGTGTAGTTTATATAAGTGTAACTTCCCTCCACCCAAAGGTTACCCCAGGTTTTTTTTTTTTTTTTTTTTTTAATCAAATCGCAGTTGTTGGTACTGTGCTTGAAACACTATTCTCAACTGCATGGTTGAATTCAGAGTTTCCTCTTTCTGTTGCATTTTAAAAATCGTGAAGTGCAATTATTTGTCATTGTAAAAGTAATACATACTTGCAATCAAAATTTAGCGATTAAAATATTAACATTTCGTTGTATGGTATGTCCTTCCTATTGCTTAAAAGACATAGTTTATAAACCATACTCGCAGTTATATCACACAGTGTGGATCCTTCCATTTTCACTCAATACAAAAATTGACTCATCAAATATTCATTAAGCATTTTTATGTGTGACTGATTATATCAAGATCCAGGGGATACAAGGTTCCTTATCCTCATGAGCCTACTGTCTTGTGTCAGAAGTAATGGGACAGTTATGACACTGTGCAGAAAGCACGTTCTATGGCTGCCAATCTGGTGGTCAGGGATGGCTTTCCTGAGGGAGGTGAGGCCCAAGCCAGGTTCTGAAGAATTGCCTGGCCAACAGGAAGGACCATTCTAGGTGAAGAGAATAGTATGCGTGCAACACAGAAGGGAAGTGGACAGAGACGTTTTGAAGGTTGATTCTAGAGATAACAGACCATGTAAACTAGGTTATTGAGTTTGAATTTTATCCTAAGATCAATGAAGACTTCCTTTTGAGCAGAATCAGATTTGCTGATCAGACATCTCTACCTATAGTAATGGAGCATCAATCAATTTCTTTGT
Organism: Canis lupus familiaris; assembly: GCF_011100685.1. Classification (NCBI taxonomy): domain Eukaryota; kingdom Metazoa; phylum Chordata; class Mammalia; order Carnivora; family Canidae; genus Canis; species Canis lupus. The sequence goes on along the minus strand of NC_049223.1, from coordinate 14,598,356 downwards.
ATAATTATTAACTCTTCACAATACATATTTCTGCTGATAACACAAGACCCTAAGTAACTGTACCATAATTTACTTCAGCATTTCCTTGCTATTACTGATATTTTAAAATTACAATGTTGCAGTATGCATATTTCTCTTTGGTTTTTACCTATACAGACTAAAACCCTTTTTCGATGCCAATTAAATGACCTCTTCTATGTAATTAACCCTATCTTTTCTTTGTTCCAATTCCAGTTCATGTTTTATGCCTCCAATTCAAGCCCTGCACTGGTCTACGAATTTAGCACGGCCTATTAGCAATAGCTGCTAGATAGGTAGTCCCACTGGGGCATGCATTGATGCCTACCTTCCTAATGACCGAACTTCCACTAGAGTGCTCCATATCTCAGGGAGAGGCACTCAGTGCATTTCACATCAAAAAGAAAGCCCCAGGGACCAGATGGCATGAGTTTCTGAAAGGAGTCGGGAGTCGTAGTAGTAGGGAGAAAGCATAGTGATAAATTGCCGGCATGCACACTGACCAAAAATGTACAGAAAACTCATACCAGCCATGTTCACACACTTCCTCTTTTTTTTTTTTTTGGACCTTTTTTTAGTTATTCCAGTTTAGTTCTTGATTACCAGTGAGTGTAGAAGGGGAAGGAAGCAAATGCCACCCTTCTTGAGTAGCTGAGCTATTTTAAGTCAAACGTGAGGGACCCACAATTGAAGCTTTGAACTAAAAGTTTTATTAAGCTTCACACCGGTGTCATAAATTACTTAACCTCATTTCTCTGGTTTGGGTGTCAAAGAGCCAAAACATGTGTTGGCTATGACTATTTAGGTAAGGCGGTATCCCCCCTTTCCATGTCATTTCCTACTCATTGCAAAGCTCTTTGTGTTATTTTGCCCTCTTTTTTGACCACTTAACTTCCTCTCAAATTAAATTTTATTCATTAAGGAAACACTCAATTTTTATGAGTGTAAGTTTTTGCTAGGTAGGCTGTGTACAACCAAGATATTAAGAGCCATGCCAAAGCTTGTAAAACTTCTGGAACCCCTTCACTAATAAACTATCTCATCCTCGGTATCTTTGTAGTATATTTTCAAATCCCTTCCAAGTCCTACATGCTCCTTTGTGCAGAACAGGGATTGCCAGAGAGAAATGTCCTTCATTCACTTATTCATTCACTCATTTGTTCAAGAAATGCTTATAAGCACCTATGTATAAACTTTATAAAACATCCTCTCATCTACAACGATATGGCTATAGTGAGACAGGATCCAAATTCCAGCCCTAGTCTCAAAATTCGATTAAGAGTTAAGAAGTTAGGGGTTCCTGGGTGGCTCAGTCATTCGAGCATCCCACTCTCAATTTTGGCTTGGGTTGTGATCTCAGGGCGATGAGATCAGTCCCTACATCTAGTTGCATGCTCAGCAGGGAGTCTGCTTGAGGATTATCTTCTTCTGCCCCTCCCCTCACTCACACACACAAACACACACTCTCTTTTTCTTTAAAGTAAATAAATTTAAAAAAAATTTTTTTAAGTTAAGAAGGTATTCCCTATTCTGAATACCTTGGCAAAAAAGGATCTCTTTGTACAACTTGCAAAGATGACTCTATCACAGTGGCAGACCTAACATAACGCTTGGAGTAGATCACTTGTTAGTACTCACCTCCTCTGGAACACCTGGGTCACTGGGCTGGGGAGAGAAGCAATGGGATATTTGTTTGATGTTACTGTTAGTGGGGACCAAGTTTCAATGTTGCAAGATGAAAGTGAAACTTTACCACCATCCATCTCCAGAGTTTTACCACCCTCCATCCTCAGACGGATGGTGGTAAAAGTAGCCCAACCATGCGAATGTTTAATGCCACTGACCTGTACTCTTAAATGTGGATAAAATGGAAAATTTTATATTTTATGTGGTATATTTTATCATAGTTAAAAAAAAATAACTACCTTTAAAAAGGGGGGGGCAGGTAACTAAAATGTACTAACTTTAAGGGAGTATGTGTTGTTAAAAGTCAACAGTAATCACAATTGTTTAGAATTTAGACCAACGAAAGAGTTCTTTTAGGAAGGAGCATTTCTTCACTGACCAGGGCATAATAAAACTCAAAAGCACATTGACTTCTAGTTGATTTCATGATTGTCTGTGAGTTCTCTATAGATAATGCACTTCCTTGCCCCTGTACCCTGGAGGACAGCTCCCACTGCCCTAGCCTTGGTGAGTCACTGCTCTGTCCTTTCATTGGTAATAGCCTTGGTCACACATGTTAAGATGAAGAGATAAGTAGTGGGTTTCCCAATCTCAACACATCCCAGCTGAGCCGATCATCACCTCAGGCCCCACACTTGCCCTAGAGGACCTCCCACCTCACCTTCCTCTCCTGGTCAAGCACCATGTCATTTCTGTCCTCTAGACTTAAACATTTATGATAACCAGCTCATTCCTCCCCTTCACCTCCACATCCGGCAATATGTGCAACTCCTACCAATTTTCCCTTTGAAGCACATCTTATGATTCTATCCTCCACCGTATTCAAATCCAGGCTTGCCTCACCTCCATTCTGTATTTATTTAACAGTTTCCTCACTAGACTCCCTGGATCCAATTCCCCTTTCTTTTAAAATGGATTTATTGTTCTGCCTCGGCTGATCTTACTCAGTGCTGCTTTCATCTCAAAATCTTCAATAGCAACCTCTTTCCGGCCACACCGAGGGGAAATGGACCTGCCTGTTTTCCATGCCCTTCAAAGGATGATCCCACCCATTTACCAGTATTTCTCACAATCCTTCAACTTCTATTGGGTCAGGATGCCCCCACTGATGTTCCACGAATTTGTCTTGCTCATTCTCACCCAGGCATGTGTTCACTCCACTTTCCTTGCCTATGGCAAGCTTTCCTGTTCCCAGCCACAAAAGCCTCTCCCAGGGCTATAACCTCAAGCAAGCTACATCATCTTTCATCTCATTAAAAAAAAAAAAAAAAAAAAAAAGGCAAGAGTGAGAAAGGCCCAAACTAGGTCTCTCTGAAACACTATGCCAGAGATCTGCCAAATGCCCCTCCAGATCTGAACTTCTCATTCTCCACTCCCATGAGCTATCTCAGTAAACTTTTATTCTCTGGCCTCTGATAGGAGCCAATACCATCTAATTCCTTTGTGCTATCTATCATCCTGGAGTTGGCCGTGTCCATTGACCAAAAGTCATTGTTCCTTTCCAAATGACCTCTTCTACATGACCTCTTCTACTTCTGAGTTCAGTAACTGCTCTCTCCCCTAAGTCCCTCCAGCCTGGAGTTGATAATAATTCTGCTGCTAATTGCACTGCTGGGGATTTACCCCAAAGATACAGATGCAATGAAACGCCAGGACACCTGCACCCCGATGTTTCTAGCAGCAATGGCCACGATAGCCAGACTGTGGAAGGAGCCTCAGTGTCCATCGAAAGATGAGTGGATAAAGAAGATGTGGTTTATGTATACAATGGAATATTACTCAGCTATTAGAAATGACAAATACCCACCATTTGCTTCAACGTGGATGGAACTGGAGGGTATTATGCTGAGTGAAGTAAGTCAGTCGGTGAAGGACAAACATTATATGTTCTCATTCATTTGGGGAATATAAATAATAGTGAAAGGGAATATAAGGGAAGGGAGAAGAAATGTGTGGGAAATATCAGAAAGGGAGACAGAACGTAAAGACTGCTAACTCTGGGAAACGAACTAGGGGTGGTGGAAGGGGAGAAGGGCGGGGGGTGGGAGTGAATGGGTGACGGGCACTGGGGGTTATTCTGTATGTTAGTAAATTGAACACCAATAAAAAATAAATTAAAAAAAAATAATAATTCTGCTGCTACTAGCCCAGAGCTATCAAATATCATCCCCTACCCCACACCCCCATGTTTCCTCCTCACTGCTATCTCTGGAGGAGTGTCACTGTGAATACATTTTTCTCAGATTACCTTATCTCTTGAGTAGGATATCCTAGAATATCCTATCTCTTGAAAGTCCCATCTCTTATCTCTTGGAACTCTGTATCAGATACAATTTACACACCTCCTCAGATGTACTTGACCCCACTTGTCTCCAGAGCCCTTGGTTGCTTATTCATGGAGACATCCTTCCCCACCCGCCACTGCCCATTGCCACAGCTCCCAGCACTGACCATCTCCAAGTCTCTACCAAAGTGCCCACATGGCCTCTACTGCTTCTGCTCCAGTGGGAGCCACAGCAGTTCTGATGCCCAGGCCAGACAATTCTGATGCCCAGGCCAGGAGGCTCTGGTCCCTCCCCTCACAGACAGAGCTGGATGAAGTGATAAGCTGCAGCACATGAAAACTGGCTTTCCAGCAACTGCCCAAAGGTGTCTGGAGACACAACCCAGACATTCAGGGAAGCCAACACTCATGTGGAAAGCTCAACCAATGAGACAGGAGAGAGGAAGGAGACAGAATGAGTCTCTTTTCCTTCATCCCTTCAGTGAGCTGTTCTGGGACATGGTGTTCCGTACAGTCCCTCTGAACATATTCCATACAACAAAGCACCCAGCCGTGTCTTTTCTGAAAGCTGTGGCCAGTTTGGTAATATTACTGTTCATTTGCTTCCTGTCCTTTCCTGTTTCACTTCCTTCTTCCTTCTCTTCCTTCTCCCTCACTCTAGGATTGTACATCCTATAAAACATCAGCACGTAAACTTGGCCTCATGCCCTCCTTTCTTTCTGAGAAAGATTCTAACTGAAGCAGACCCCTCCCCACTCTCACTACAGATCTTATTCCTCTAACTTTATATCCTCTGTGTACTCATAAAACCCTCTGTGCCACACAGTCATGTTCTTCAATACATGGAGTGCGACCTGGTTGCTTTGCATATGGGTTTTGATCTTATTGGACAGTCAGATTGTACACCTTTTTGGAGCTAAGACCACTTCTATACAGAGCTGTTTGTTCTGGAGATAAGGATATGTCCCAGTAACAAATATTACAATAATTCAAGTAACTTTATTTCTAGAGATAGGCATAACATAGGAGTCATAGGTTTTGGATTCTCACTGTAATGAGGTTTGGTGGGTAATTTCTTTTCCCTCTTCCTTCCAGTGACACGGGGAAGAGTTGAGTTTAGTGAGAAGGGCATGCATTTTGGAATCAGATGGCCCTGGGTTCAAATCTCAGGTCTACCATGTACTAGGAATGTATCCTCACATTACTCACTCAACCTCCTAGAGTCTCAGTTCCCTGGTTTACTATTATACATAAATGTGGCTACTCAAATGTCAGCCACGATGCCAGCACTTAGAAAAGGTCAGTCTCATTTCTTCTGAGGTTGTTCCCTCGTTTAACAATGTGAAACCTCACATGGTAATGGCTCAGTGATAGTTTGGCCACTTCTAAATCAACATACTTTGGAAATCCTGAACGCAGCCTTCCCCTGCCCAGGCCTGGGTTCTGGCTTAAACAGAAGACAACTATGATTCACCCTGGCCTCTGCTTTCTGAGTTGCAGCAACCAAATTACATGACAAAAGAGACTAGCACTCCCCAACATACCTGCCAACTCTAAGGTGGAGGTTAGTTTGGACCGAGCTTTGCTTTTAGGTCATTAGGCATAATTTTGCTGAATTCACAATTGATTAATTCTGTGATTCTGTTGATTCTAAACAGAAATAAAATACTGTGATATTCTAATTTATAGTAAGAAATATATATTTGTTTTTCCCCATATCTCATCTAAAACCCTTGAAATTTATAAAAGTGATGAAAGTATCTTGATATTCATAACAAACTCCTCTTAACCACACCTGAGTTTATGTCAATGAGGTCACTTTTGGAAAGCACCTAGGGATAGAGAACAGATTTCAAGAGAATAGACCATGTGATTAGAGGATTGGAAGTCTCAGTCCCACCCCGCACCCCGAACCTCCAGGAGGGGAGAGGGGCTGAAGGTTGAATGAATCATCAATGGCCAATGATTTAATCAATTGAACTTCTGTAGTAAACCCTCTATAAAAACACAAAAGGATGGGGGTGTACAGAGATTTCAGGTTGATGACCCACAACGCTTTAGGTGCCATTACTCCAGGCCCCAAACTCCATGAGGATAAAAGCTCCTTTGCTCAGAACTTTGCCCTATGTATCTCTTCCTCTCGCTGTTGATGCATATTCTTTAATATCCTTTGTAATAAGCTGGTAATCTAGGAAACAAAATGTTTCTCTGATTTTTTTGAGCCACTTTTTAAATAAAACCCAAGGAGAAAATCATGGGGACCTCTGATTTATAGCCAGTAAGTCAGTCAGAGCCTGGGTGACAACCTGAACTTGCAGTTGGCATCTGAAGTGTGTTTGCATGAGCAGCAGTTTTGTGAGACTGAACCCTTAATCCATGAGATCTGGCGCTGTCTCCAGGAAAGTCGTGTCAGAATTAAGTTGAATTACAGGACACCTGCCAGGTGTCTGAGAATTGGTGGTGATAACAGGAAACCACCCTCTACATCGGAATTGGTGACTAGAATTTGTCAAAATGACAGTGTGATTTACATGGAAGGAGTTTGATTCCCACAGTTAGCTCACTAGAACATGATGATAGCCACAACTACATCTCCAGACCTTGAGCACCACAGCTGGCACTTAGCAACATTCATTATGATCGTTAACTTTAATGAGCAGCTCTTGGCTTTGTTTTCTTTCCCTTTACCATTACCCTGAATCTCCTCCATGTGTAGAATCTTTTCTCCCCTGCATCCTTTACCCGAGAACCTATTCTCATCTACATAGATCACATGCCATGACATCAACTGGAGACAGGATGTAGCCTCTTGGTATCAGGAGAAAGGAAACTTGATCAGTCTAGCCAAATAGTTCCTATCAATTTCTACACCCCACGGTCAACATGAGTGTAAACTGCTGTCTTGCTTCTGCTCAAGGACTCTCAGGGCCATCAGCAGTCAGAAGGCAACAGTGAGTGGCAGACAGCAATATGCTCTGGTGGCAAGGTCCCGATGTATAAGTGAAGGGCTTGGATCCCATCCCCTCTGTGCACAATTAGATTCAGAACTTAAATCCATAAACTTGTTGCCATTCCACTTTCTTTCCTATAAACTAAAAAAATTTTTTTGAGAGAGAGTATGAGTTGGGGTTAGGGGTAGGCAGAGGGAGAGAGAAAATTCTGAGCAGGCTCCATGCCCAGTACAGTACAGAGCCTGATCTGGGGCTTGACCTCATGACCCTGAGATCATGACCTGAGCCAAAATCAAGAGTCAGATACTTAACCGACTGAGTCCTCCAGGTACCCCTAAACTAAATTTTAAATATTTCAAAGGCTGGAAGCAAATTGGTAGGTCATCAAGTTCCAACCCTCATTCCCAGAGGAGGAAAGAAAAGCAGGAGAGCCAGATTCAAGCCTCCCACCTTGTGGCAGAAGTGATTGGGAAAAAGCTTTGTCTGAGACATGCAAGACTCATGTTAGGCAAGATCACTCCTATCACAATACTTCTTTCATAATCTCTGGGAAATACTGTCAAAAAAACACCAAGACATAAAACTATGCATAAATTATGGTAGCAGGTGCACATTTTATTGTTGTTTTATAAAGAAGGGTGTTACATAATCACGTTTGTATATGCATAGAGTATCTTTGCTAGCAGCAAGCACTTCTAGAAACAGGACTGGGGAATTGGGAAAGGAAGGGGTGTGAGGAGCTAGAGGCCAGGTTGAAATGGTAAGTGACAAAGGCATTTGCCAAATCTTTTCTGTTTGCTTTTGCCTGCTGGCCAGACAAAAAGGAAACTTTGGATTTCAGTGAGAAAATCTGAATTAATTACCTTGTTTGTCCTCTTTCTTTCCTATGTAACTTAATTAAGATAGGAACAATTGGGCCTTTTTGGCTCGCGGTCCCTGGCAAGGACTCACATGTGAGTCCACATGGGGAAGCTGAGAGCGCAGGCACAGAGAGTCTCCTTGGTCCCGAGTCGCCATCCAGCCCTCTGACTTATGGAGACCAAAACTTTGGCAAGACCGGAATTTCCGATCAGAAGAAATATCTGGGCAGAAAGGGGTGGGGCGGGGGGGGGGGGCAGTGGTACAGGTGGGGGTAATGCCATCGCCTTTTCACCTTTTCACCAGCCGGGGGTTAGCAGGGGATCTGGTTGGCTGAGTTGTTCCACAACCTCTCCATTATCGGCACTGCCTGGGCGCTCACAGCCACCCAGTCCCTGTAGGCACTTTGAGGGAAAAGTGATACTGAACCAGAACTCAACTCCATTCCTAGCTTCAAGCCTTCAGTAGTATCCATTAACCCTTTCTCCTGAGAATATTCTTCTTCCTTTTGATCTCCTTGATGCTTCGGAAGAATGTTCATTAGACTCAGAGGAGTCCAGTCTATTGGAATCTAGAAATGGACCACTACTTGTTTCCTGTGCCCATGATGCAACAAGCAAGACCACTCTTCCTCTTTGGAGTTCTATACGTGTGTGGGAAAATTTAGACCTGAGTACATTCAGCTTCATAGAGAGAAAATCTAGCATGAGTTAAAGAAAATAATAACAGGGGACACCTGGGTGGCTTAGCGGTTGAGTACCTGCCTTCAGCTCAGGGTGTGATCCTGGGGTCCTGGAATCGAGTCCCACATCAGGCTGCCTGCAAGGACCTTGCTTCTCCCTCTGCCTGTGTCTCTGTGTCTATCATGAATAAGTAAATAAAATCTTTAAAAAAATAATAACAATAGCCAATTTTGTACAGCAATGTTGTAACTCCTGTAAACTTTGGTGGTATCCGTGCGATGATACAGTTGGGGGCAGGCTCAGGGCAGCTCCCCAAAGACTTGGAGCTGGCATGAGAGGATGCTGTGGTCCATGCTGTAGCTGATGCCTCACTGATCCACATTTCCACTAGGTTCCCCTTGTCCGCTCACCCGAATGAGCAGGTTCTCCTGAAACCAGCTCTTGCGTGCGGGGCAGCCAGATAACCAGCTTTGACCTCACTCTCATTGTTGATGCAACAGATGCCTCTGAATGGATTGAGTACCCAGAACTTTAACCCGACACTGAACATAAATGAAGCACATGCTCTGTTCCCTGATGGGACAGCTCAGAGGGGTCTCGTCTAACTCTGGTTTTGGAGGGAGACAAGACAGACTTCCCACATCTAGGTTAACCTTGGATAACATGGGAGGAGATTGCAGTCCGGGTGGAGGCACAAGCCAAGCTCCAGCCATCAAGGGGGCAGATGCTGCTCCTGGGCAGGGGGCCTTTGAGCAGCGGAGTAGGGAGCACGATTGTGGGCTGTGCCGTGCTCTCTCCCTCTTCACTCCATCCTGAACACCCTCCCAAGAGCCCAGCAAAAATGCTGGCGAGGCAGCATACAGATGAGTACAAAAGTGCTTTGTACGTAGCCACTTTGCATCTCTCCTCTCTGCCCCAAAGTGGGCTTTTGAAACCATGTTAGTGCAATCACAGTTTTCTTGTGCATTTGAGCATCTTTGTGCATTTGATCGTCGTTTATAAATGTAGCTCAGGGGCAGTAAGGTAAAACTGCAAGTAAATGCTTGGCCAAAGAAGTCTTTGTTGAGACAGTGAGGATGTACATCAAAACAAAGAGTCTTCTAACAATTGCAGCAGCGTGGAAGACACTTCCTTTCTGCAGGGACTGGATATGAAAGGGGCTGGGCCCTCTCTTACCTATGTTCCCTGAAGGGGCCAGCGTAGTTCTTTGCACAAAGTAGGTCCCCAATAAGGCTTCAGCTCTCCACTAGAGCTGGCCTGCACTCCACTAGATAGGTCTGCTCTCCCCCTGGGTGCATTCTCTCCTGGCTGCCCTTAAGGGATTGGACCTAGACCCATGGTATTAAGCAATCTTTACTTCCAATCATACAGCAGACCTACAAAAAGTTCCCCCAGGCCCTTTAGAAAACACTAGTGTTTTATTCAGGGTATATTAAGCTCAGAGACTGAGATTCATTGCCAATAATTTTGTTGACACAGGTTCATTACAGGAATTAGAATTCATAATAATAATATTTTACAAGCCAATAGCATATAAGATCATGCCTCCTAATTAAACCAATAAAGAAAAAAAAAAGCATACTCCAAACCAATGACAGATTAATTACACTATTATTCCAAGCAAAGAGGAGGTGGGAGAAATGAAGCCCAAATTCTGTTCAAAGGTGTGCCTTTCTACAAATTGGTTCTCAGCGGAGTGGTCAGTCCTTCTAACTAAAAGCTGGGTATCAGCTGCCAGCTTAGGTTCCTCACTCCTGGGGCATATAGCTGGCAGGCGATGGCATCGTCATTTGAAGGCAAGGTGGCTTGTTCCAAAGGCTGTTCCAGTGACTGTTCCACAGCTTGCACCACAGCCACTGAGGAAGAGGCTCGCCAAGGTAGGGATAGATGTCCCTTCTCTTCCTGAGATTCAGCACCACTAACCAAGAATACCCTGGCCATGGCCGGAGCCAAGTGTTTCAAGATCTTTGGAGAACTATTTAGATCAGCAAAGAGTGTCTTATCTCAACCGATCCCTCTCAAATTGCTGGTCAAATCTCTCGGTTTTGCAGTTTAAGAGTCCATTGAGTGAGGACACCACTGCCGTTACTATGGAGTCAATAACATAATGGTCCTTTCCACTCCAGGTGTGAGAGTTCAAGAACACAGTCCTAATATCCAATTTCAGAACCATTTCGTCAAAACAAGTTACTCAAAGCAAGTTCAAACCACAAACAACTTTGTCCATAATGAGCTTTCAAAACATGGATTTGAAATCACAGCAAGCCTGTACACAACTGGCTTTCTTAAGAAGTTACCCTACAGACATTTGCTATCAATTAAAGATTGATAGGCTCAGTCTGTCTTGTCATGGGCATGCACTAGGGAGGAACATGGGGGCTGACTTCAAGTCCCACGGCAGTGCCTAGCACCATGGCAAACCCCTGGTGGAAACGTAGCTCCCCCAGATGGTGCCTGTCTATCCACAGCCGGGCAAATCCCCACTAGGGCCAGCAAATTCCTGGCAGGCAGTCTTCATGATCTGTTTCAGGTTCTTCTACAGACCTCAAGGCACACGCAAGGTGGGGAGTGATAATCATGAGACATGGCTCCAGCATTTGCCATGTGACGACCGGCAGGTTTATCTGTATACCAACTTACCTAACAATGATCTCCAGGACCCGAGCTAGAAAGGTCCGTTCTGCCTTCCATGAAGCATTCCAATGCCCCACGAAATCAGAATCTTGTTGCCTGAAACCAGAATCTTCAAGGGGGCCAGAAGGAGGTTTCGGGGTGTGATTATTCCTTGCCAGCTACACTCAAGCCTGACAGCCACTGTTTGCCCAGGAAGCAAATGATGGATTCCCTCAGGACCAACTGAGGGCCTCTTCCTTCTCCTAAGCTCAGTCTGCTGGCCCATCCCAGGCTGCAACTCTTGGCTTCCCAGGCCAACAGCTCTGCAAGTGCTCCATGCACAGATTCCAGCCCTGAACTTGCCCTGCTAGCCTTCATGACCACTTTCTCAGTCACCACTGGCTCTGATCATCTTTTGGCAAACATCCCCAGATCTTTCCATGAAAGCTCCAGTTTGCTTAAAAGGCATTTTCTTTTTCCTCCAAATGGAATTTGTTAACTAAATAATCCACATTAACTGTTTTGGTTTTTCATGAAAATCATCAAAGGTTGTACACCTTGGCCCAGAGACAGGTCCAGGCATAAGCAGGCACAGAGCCATGGGGAGACAAGGCCCAGGCAAGTGAGGGGCCCTGAGGGTGAAGCTTCATTAGCTCAGTGGTGAAGCCACCTCTGCCCTTATTTGGAGAACTGATTCCCAGCAGGAGCACAGGCTTTCTCTGCAGCAAGATGATCTGCAATGGTCTATCACCCACAAGCAGCACGATATGAAAAAGTGAAGGGAGACTGGAGGCAGAGAGGCCTGGCTTCCATGACCAGCTCTCTTGACTTGCTCTGTGGTCTTAAGCATAAAGTTATCTAACCTCCCCATGGTTCAGTTCCCCCTCTAAAAAAAAAACCTGGAGATAATAGTCCATCTTTCATGTGCGTGCTATGAGGATTATAGGGATGGCTTTAGGTTTTACATAATACGCTTAAAAATGTGTCATACTGTTTGCTCAGTGAATGGTGATTCCGACTCCCATCCAACAGTTTCCATTAGAATTTGTGTACATGACTGAAATTTACCTTATACAAGGCAAGTTAGGTTTCTTTTAATTTTTCTTTTATTATTTGAGAGAGAGAGTGCACAAGATGGGGTGGGGGCCAGAGGGAGAGGGAGAGAGAGGATCTTAATCTGGCTCCATGCTGAGTGTCGTCTGATGAAGTACTTGATCTCTCATCCTATGAGATCATGACCTGAGTCAAAATCAGTGAAATCGATTGTCCAGACAACCGACTGAGCCACCCAGGCGCCTCCCAAGGCAAGTTAGGTATTAATTTGACAAACAACAGACACAGAGCAGGCAAGAATATATTCAAAGGTAGTATGAATGCATAAAAACAAGAGGCAAAATAGAATCACATTTCGCCTGAACCAATGGCTGACAATTCTTTCTCTGCCCCGATGTGCCGAAGAGGCACAATCCAGATGACAATGGCTTAACACTGCAGTAATAGAAGAGGAGCATATAAACAATTTGCAAAGCTCTTGGGTTTTTTTCCTTCCTCATAATACACATTCTCCTCTGACCTATATCTCAAACCCCATAACTCACTCCCCAGTCCCCATTGAGAATTATACTCTTTAAAAGAATTGAGGCAAAATACTGAGTTTATTCAGTTGATTTGGCCAATTATTCTGGATAAAAGTGTTTGTTTCATTTGCATGATGTAAAAAACATACCTTAAGGAGAAATACGCACATAATCACAAAGTTAAAAATATATGTCTATACAAGAAAGATTCCTGGAGGCATTTGATATAAAACATACATGGTATGCTACTTTAATATACAAATGCATAGGAGAAAGTAGAGTCAGAAGAGTTACAAAAGTAGTATCATTAAGAATTTAGAAACATTTCCATTTTTCTTAAAGGTCACATTCTCATCCTTTGGGATGTACAGAAATTATGTGGTTTACACAGTTTTATCCACATTCAAAACATCATGTTTTAAATGTTTTAGGCATAGCATATACAGTACAAAATGTTTCCATAGGAACATAACAGAACCTGTCACTAGTGGCCTGCTGTCAGATGGCTCCTAAATAATCAGCCATTTTTAAGACACTAGTTCAGCTTATTGCTGTAATATTCAAGTTGTTCTATTTACCCGAAATATAATGACGTTAATTTATACTACAATCTACCTACAGAGGCTCAAGAAGTTATATCATATTATATACACCAATATGTACAAAACAACTATACTGAGTTAAATGAAGTCCCCATACTTAAATCAGAACCAAGAATGCTAAGTTCAGGCTAATACATTATCCTCGTGATCGGTATTTTTAAAAATTTTGAGCAAAGTGCACAGTGAATGGAGTCAGTCACCAGAAATGATTCTTCTACGAACTCTCAGCTTCCTTGGAGTCACACCACCTGAGAAATGAGAACTTTTAGACCTGGCAGCTCCCAGGGCAGCTTCATGCATCAAACCTAGGGGAGCCACATGGAGTCACATTCCTGAGTCACGGGAGCCCATATCCCCAGCTAATGGATGGCACATTTCACTAGCCACAGCCCCAGGATAGAGTCAGCAGAACCAGCTTCCAGGAGCCCAACACCAAGTCTTAATCATCTAAAACATACGATGCCATCAATCAGCCATATTCTAGGGTTGGTGGACCTCGTACAAGGTTGAAATAGCCAGCCAGGGCCCCAAGGTCTATGTAGAGGGAACGCTGTCTCTTCAGCATCTCAGATTCCTCAGTACTTCCTGTGCATGATGAATCTGGAAAGGGAAACATTGAAAAAGAAAATTAAACAAATGACCAGGTGACATGCTCAATAATAAATATTTCTTCTGGGGCGAAAAAAACAACCAACCTTGACTCTAGTCAAACAGCATTCAAGCTATGGTTTTATTAAAAACCTACATACTTGGGCAGCCCGGGTGACTCAGCAGTTTAGCGCCGCCTTCAGCCCAGGGCCTGATCCTGGAGACCTGGGATCAAGACCCGCGTCGGGCTCCCTGCATGGAGCCTGCTTCTCCCTCTGCCTGTGTCTCTGCCTCTCTCTCTGTGTGTCTCTCATGAATAAATAAATAAAATCTTTAAAAAAAAAAAAAGACCTACAGACTTACAGCTGTAGATGATGGGCTAGTTTACGTCATATGGCCTACAAAAAAGGGTTCAAGAAAGAGTCAATGATGACAAGAAATTAGCTAGAAAGTGTGGCATATTTTCCAACACCCCAGATGGTTCTCTTTAAATATAGAAAAGTCAGACAAGAAGAGGAGGAAATGCAAATAAACATTCCAGGCTTGACATCTGGGTTTGGACCCAAATGGATTAAGAATGCTACAGATTTTAATCATAAAAATAGAAACCCTCTCCTTGCATATTCAATGTTCCTGGAATGTGTACTGACTTTTCTAAGTGGGAAAAATTCATAGCTGGCAAAGAGGTTTTAAGCAGAGGAAGACAAAAATGCAAGCTGACTTCAAACTCAGTGTTTTATCAGTACAGAGCAGTGCCCTGATGTCTCCAACTCAGGACTGGTGTGGTTTACTGTAACTGAAAGAAACAGAACCCTGTTCAGAACCAACAAGCAAAACTGCCAGGTTTGATTTTTTTGTTTTGTTTTGTTTTGTTTTTAAAGGCAAATGATACTCCCTGTTGCAAAAAAAAAGCAAGCCAGAGGCAATTTTTAAGGACCGTTGTTACCTACATTTGCTCTGAAACACGTTATGATTTCATGGTCAATTAGCCACATTTTTTTATTAAAAAAATAAATTAGCTTTTGCTAATTCTTGCTGAAATTTCTCAGACAACTTATGGCACTCAAGAAGTCACTGCATTTTCTTTCAAGTGCTTTCATGAATGACGTCAGAAGTTCGAGGTAGACAGGAAAAGAAGGGAAACAAGGGGCATTGCACCCAGCAGGTGTCCATACCCGCAATGTTCTCAGGAAGTTCCAGCTCCTTCCTACTCAGCAGCCTCTTCCGCTCAAAGAGGGCAGAGTCCAGACTCTGACAGCGTGGCTGATCCTCCCTGGGGGGATTTAGGGCATCATGTTTGAGTAGGTCCGCTGCCCTTGGGCGGTGATTGGGGTTCCTCTCCAAGGCGGCTTCTATCAGCAATCTCATGCCAGGACTGCAATCATCTGCAATATCTTCTAACGGAGGCGCTTGCTTGTGGATCTAGCAACAGATCAGCAGTCTTAGCACCAATGGTATAAAAGTACACCCTCCATAGTTAAAAGTGTTCTGGTGAACAAGACCTGGAAAGTCATTTGTTTCCCACTGCATGCCCTGCAGCAAATACAGTCATACCCGTAAGCAGATTTCCCTTTCATTTCTTAGGTACCCTGAGTTAAACCTATCCTTTGGGTTAATGATGTTCAAGGGTCACTGTGCTATAATGGAGAAGCATATGCTCTCTGATCTCTCAATGGTAAAATGGAATTTGCATGTTTCATTGAATGCCAGACTGGCTTGGGGATCTGTAATCTACTATTTCTTTTTCGAAAGTATTCAAAGAATATGTACAGCTTCTTTGGCTCAGAGACTTATGCTCCCCTGATTTCACTAAGTGGCATTTTATGAGTCACGAATAACAGAAGAGCATATAATTTGTGCCCAGCACACATTTAGTAAATTCCCACTACAAGAGCAATGCCTTCTTTGCAGGAATGGGACTTTCCTCCATGTGGGAAGAACTTTCAGCTTCATGAGTCACTAGTTCACATCATCCCACTTGGGTGTGTTACAAGAGGGACAGCAGCTCTCCTGAGCAAGTGGAACCCCCCCTGCACCCTCAGCCCTGGCCGACCTCCACTTACTATGTACAGGTAGGAGGGATAGGCTGAACGAGGGTAGCGCTTCACCCAAGGCGGGGTGCCCGTCTGCATATGGATGAGCGTGGCCCCCAGGCTGTAGATGTCTGCTTTGGTTGAATGGCCTCTGCACAGGATCACCTCTGGGCTCATATAAATCTAAAAAAGAAGCAGAAAAAAATCAGTCTGACTCTCCCCATTTGTCTGGGTGTCCATTTCCCTTAGCCAGTTCTGGAAGCTGGCTCATCGCCTTTACCACATTTATTGTACACTCCTGCCCTTTAGGAGAGCATGTGAATGCTGTGTTCCCTGAAGCTAGAGAGACACAGACACCCTTGGCGGGGGAGGGGCGGGGTGGCGGGGGGGGGGGGGGGGCGGTCAGGCAGACAGCTTTGGCCTAAGGCATCCCTGCAGCCTAAGGAAGAACACCGTTTTTCTACATACTAAACACACCTGGTAGCTGCAGGGCCTACAGCCGAGAACCCACCTGGCACATCCACTTATCCAGGTTCTGGAAGATATCAACTGAGGCTTAATTTTTCTATTAAAACACCGATTCCTTTTATATTTAAATGGACACTACAAATAAGCTTCCTCACTTCATGTTTGTCATTAAACTGCCAAACCTCTAATTATCTATAGTGATTAAAGGTGGCAGAGATCCTTTGGGTATTAACACTAATCACATGTGAGAAAAGCACTTACAGTGTAATGCTGTAATGTAAAGTGGTCCTCATCGGTCATTTTATACAAACTACTTCTTCTTTATAGCTACCATGTAGCCCAGGGACTAAATATTTAAACGCATGCCATTTTAACATTGCATAAGTTCTATTTGAGGGATCCCTGGGTGGCGCAGGGGTTTAGCGCCTGCCTTTGGCCCAGGGCGCGATCCTAGAGACCCGGGATCGAATCCCATGTTGGGCTCCCGGTGCATGGAGCCTGCTTCTCTCTCTGCCTATGTCTCTGCCTCTCTCTCTCTCTCACTGTGTGCCTATCATAAATAAATAAAATAAATTAAAAAAAATAAGTTCTATTTGGTTTCATGCTGGAAAAGCAGGGCTAGTATCAGAAATAGTTTCTCTTAGTCTTTGCTTGTAAACTTAAAAAAGAAAGAAAAGTAAGCAAAGGCCAGTGACCAATGATCCATATTGATGGCTGGTACAGACATACAGGAGTTAATATCTTAATTATCAATATTTAACATTAAGACATTTTTATGCTGTCCATCCTTTGAATATGAAAAAAGGGTAAATATTCCTGGAATATATTTCAGAGTCAATAAGTAAAAAAAACAAAAAAAAAACTGGCTTACAAAAACTGGGAAAATTTCCCAATTTCCCCATCCTAACCATACTCAACACCATTCTACAACACACTTCCTGGCTGGCTTGCTTTTTGTTCCCTTGCTCATTCTGTCTGTCTGTCTCACCAAACAGGCTAAACTGAGCTCCTTGTTCTCAAACATTTCCTGAAGTGAAGGCAGAGCATTTGGATCCCTATGACAGACTTTCTTACTAAATACTAAATATAATCAAAAAGTAAACAACAAATGCAGCAGGAAGGATTAGTTGTCAATAAAGGATGTTTATCTCCTCCCCCTTGCTTGCCCTCCTAAGCAAAGATCAGGCCAATTATTTACTGTTGGTGTAACCAACAGCAGTTCTGCACACAGGGCTCTGGAGGCTCTCAAACGAGTACACATTTGGGGATACAGCATCCTGTCCACCTGGTGACTTGGCTGCTGCCCCCCGTCCCCCCAGGCAGATGCCCTAGCATTCCAAGGCTTAGAGCTCCTGCTCCCTCGGGCTCAACAGGAGCCAGAGCAGCAGGGCATGGTGTTCGAGAAGGCTTCAGGTTGGCTCACTGCAAGCACAAAACAGGCCTGGTGGGAACCATGCAAGGCTCTCTGACACCTGCACAGCCTCAGGCATGGGCACTGGAGCAAAGGAACCTATATGACCAGGGGTCAAGGCCCTCATCTCTCAACACATTTATTAAAAAGATAAGATACTATGTAGGTGTGTGTGTTCACATGCACGTGGGCGTGCACATGTGACGGTTACATGTTTATTTAAATCAAGTAAGACCAAACACAGACTCAGAAGAAAATAAGAACTTTTACAAAAGAACCATGCTATAAAAGTAACTCTAGGGGTGCCTGGGTGGCTCAGACAGTTAAGCGTCTGACTCTTGATTTCAGCTCAGGTCATGATCTTGGGGTCCTGGGATCAAGCCCCATGTTAGGCTCCACACTGGGCATGGAATCTGCTTAAGATTCTCTCTCTCCTTCTCCCTCTGCCCCTTCATCCCCTACTAAGCTCACTCTCTCTCTCTAAAAAAAGCAAAAATAATTCTAATTGGCTATCTACATTCATTATTCTTTCTCTGTATCATATAATTGAAAACCAATAGATTAATATATGCCAGATCAATCCTGTGCTTCTATTTCATGGTTACAATGTAACGTTCTGAATATGAATGCTGGGAGAGAGATCAAACAGGGGAGTTTGATCCCTACATTGCAGGGATCAGAAATCATCTACAGAGATTCAGTAGCCAAGTGATCAAGATCTAATGGAAAGTAAATCGACATGGCTGACATTAACTAATGACATCTTATTGGCTCTTTAAATCGGAAGACTAAAAACAACCTGCTAAAAGCTTTCCATGGTGATTTCACAACCTTGCTCATTATCAAACATTGACTTGTGAGTACTGTACAGATAATAAATGCAGGCTGATTTGAAGAACGTTTGTAACTCTCAATATCGGTTTAGCACTTTATAAAAAGCAATTTACACTTGCTGAAAATAATCCAAATACTATTTAGGAGAAAACACTATGTTATTATCTCATACTCAAGCACAGACTCTCTGTTAGAGAATCCCAGGGAAGAAGTTTCCTTCTCCAGCCATTGCAAAATGTTCAATTTGATCATACTGCCGGGAAGAGAAGGTATTTTCTATCTTTAATACCATAAATAGTTTGTTTCTCAAACTGGCTCCAGGAAAAAGAATAGAATGTCACATATCTGAACTTCTGACTAATGCCAAAATATGCTGAGACATTTTCCAAAAAAAACATGTCATAAGCATTAAGTCTTATTAGATTTTGTGCTTCGCTGAAGTAGTCTTAAGATCTGACCACTAAAACATTCTTTTTAAGAAGTCTACGGTTTTTTCTTCTAAATATTATGCTACTCAGAGGCAACTATCAAGGACCCTTCCTCAAGTCTTTTTCAGAATAATGCAGCAAGACCAGCAATTTCTTCTGCTTCCCAGGAGACTTTCTTCCTTGAGAGACTTAAGAAAAAGCTAACACAATCTTGGTTTTTAAGTGGAAGATTGTTTGTTTGCTTGCTTTTGCACTGCCTTTGGGTTCGGTGCAATATATCCACCAGCTAGACTAAGGGTTGTCATTTGGCTGAACACTAAGACTGACTTGGTAATTTTTTTTTAAAGATTTTATTGATTTATCTGAGAGAGAGAGAGCACGCACAAACAGGTGGAGGGGCAGAAGGAGAAGCTGACTCCTAGCTGAGCAGGGAGCCGGACGCAGGGCTGGATCCCAGAACCTTAAGATCATGACCTGAACCGATTGTAGAGCTTAACCAACCGAGCCACCCAGGTGCCCCCTGACTGATAATCTTATGGCAAAGGCACAGCCAAGTGCCCTCTCTCCATTGGCTGGGGGCACTTAAAGCAGAGAGAAGGCATGGGGTTGGGGGGCTCTGATAGTTAAGCATGGGCCAGGGAGGTAGCTCTCATACCCATTTACCGTCCCCGTTGCATCCAACCACATGCCCATGATAATCTACTATGAACTAAACTCTTGCTTCGTTTAATAATACAGGTAAATTTAAAATAGGTCCTTTCACCAAGAGTGGGGGCTGCCAGAGTACTGCCAAGGGCACCGTCCTTGTTGGATGCAGCCAGGGCTCTATCCCTGATGCCCACAGGAGCCCGACTCAGAGCGGCGCTCAACAGGTGCTTGCTCCAGAATCCACACTATTCAGCCTAATCTTGTGCATGTTAAATTAAATATACTATTTGGAAGCCCATGAACACATTCCTCTGAAT
The DNA here is from genome assembly GCF_011100685.1 of Canis lupus familiaris. NCBI lineage: Eukaryota > Metazoa > Chordata > Mammalia > Carnivora > Canidae > Canis > Canis lupus. The sequence goes on along the minus strand of NC_049223.1, from coordinate 14,578,357 downwards.
CTCATTTGCATTCAGAAAAGTTTTTGGTTTGGTTTGGTTTCTGCTTCTCAAATGAATTAAATATTATAGCTAGTTTGTATCTTCAAATACAATCTATTTGTGCTATAACAAATTTGAGGTTTATTATAGGCTACCTAGAATAAGGTTGGTCCTCAATATATATTAACGACCATGACAATTCTGACTATAATTGAACCAAAACAGTACTGCTTAGTGATACTAAGAATATATATATACACTAAAAATATATATATACATTAAGAATATATATATGTTATACTAAGAATACATACATTAGTTATATTAAAAAGTCAAATAGTAGTTGACAGAATTTAGATTCTGAAAAAAATTTGGTTTAAGTGTCAGATATGTCACTAGCTGAGTAACTCTGGGCACTTTAACTTCTTCAAGTTTATTTCCTTATTATAAGTAATAGTATTTGTCTACAAAACAGTATCTACCAATAATAGGGTTGTTATATGGATTAAATAATTCATTTAAAATGCTAAAATTACTACTTGGCACAGAGCAAGTGCTCACTAAATATGTTTCAATGATAATAACATTTGATGCAATGGTTTTCCTCTCCTTCTTTGTTCTTTCTGCAATAACACCAGAATATTTTTAATTTTTACTTTTAAAAAGATATTGACCGAGTGAATGGGTGACGGGCACTGGGGGTTATTCTGTATGTTAGTAAATTGAACACCAATAAAAAATAAATTAAAAAAAATAAAATAAAAAAATAAAAAGATATTGACCTTTCCTGTGAGAATAGAATTACCTCTGTTCCACGGAGGTCCTTAGGAAAATAGATATCCTCAGTCATTTGAACACTTAGGCCAAAATCCACCAAAACAGCTTTTGTAGACATGAAGACAATGTTGCTAGCTATAAAAAGAGGACATTTTTTTTAAGTATAAAATTGTCTGTGTACCCATAAATAAAATAAAAACAGCATCTAAAACAATGAATCCCGAATCAGAATAGATTGAAATGTGCTCCCTACCGAGATGACTGTATTATATTTAAAAGAGGAGGATCAATCTGGGTGAGAATTGAAGTGAAAATCACTTCAGATATGCCAAGAACACAGCCAATGTCAGTGTAAATGGTTGCACGTACTAATAATGCTCAAGATACAATGGCTACATCATGGAAACAACCTACAGGTCCATGATGGATGAGTGGATAAAGAAAATATGATGTGTATATGCATATGAAACAGAATAGGGATCCCTGGGTGGCGCAGCGGTTTAGCGCCTGCCTTTGGCCCAGGGCACGATCCTGGAGACCCGGGATCGAATCCCACGTCAGGCTCCCGGTGCATGGAGCCTGCTTCTCCCTCTGCCTGTGTCTCTGCCTCTCTCTCTCTCTCTGTGTGACTATCATAAATAAATAAAAATTAAAAAGAAATACTTTTGAAACAGAATATTATTCAGCCACAAAAAAGGATGAAATTCTGCCTTTTGAAAATGAATGAAACCTTGAAGATCTAAGTGAGATAACTGAGGTAAGTCGGACAGAGAAAGATGCATACTGTATGAATCTCACTAGTATGTGCAATCTAAAACAACTAAATTCATAGAAATAGAGAATAGACTGTGGCTGCCAGGGGCTGTGGGATGGGGGGAAATGGGTGAAGGTGGTCAAGCCGTACAAAATGCCAGTGGTAAGATGAACAAGTTTTGAGGATGTACTATAGCAGAGTGACTATAGTTAATAATGCTGTGTTAGATATTCGAAAGCTGCTGAAAGAGGAGATTTTAAAAGCACACACAATTCTAACTATGTGAGGTGATGGATATGTTAACTAATCTTATCGGAGTAATCTTTTTGCAATATACACATACAGCAAATCATATTATATACCTTAGACTTATACAATGTTATGTCAGTTATATCTCAATAAAGCTGGAAAAATATGATAATGCTCATGAGCTTGACTTTCAAATTCTAAGATATATGCATATTATCAAATCACTTTCCTAAAATTAAAAAGTAAAATACCCATGTTTTTAGAAGTAAAAATGTTGTTCGTTCAATTTAGTATTAAATATTAAGGATTGATAGTAGGTCTTTGTTGTGCATTTCCCAGCATCTCTTCCTCCTAAAAAGCCATCAGTGAAGGTTTGTTTATTGAATTATTTACTGAAATGGTGTTTAATTCTGAAATTAAAAAGCTATTTGTTTCTCAAAAACTATGTGACTCTGTGCATGTTTTAAAGTAAATTAGAAAAAAAAAAAGAAAAAAATAAAGTAAATTAGGATTTTTTAAAGCCTTATGAACAAGGACATGGCCAGTACTTAATAGATGTGTGGCCCTAATCCTCCACAATTGGATAATCATAATTCCTGATGACTTTGAAAGATTTAGCACTCCCATTTGGTGCTAAAACATGTTTCAGGAGCACAGGGGAGGAAGATGAAAAGTTATCCAGGAGAGTTGTCTTCCCTGCCACCAAGGAACTTTACAATGAAGAGGTAAACCCATTCACCTCCTCTGTCTAACTCATCTCTAAGCCAAAAAAGTTACATGTCCAATGGTAACTCACGTTTAATATCATGATGAATCACTTTCTTTGAGTGTAGAAAATCAAGTCCCTTGAGAACATGCTTTGTCACCCAAATAATTTCAAATTCTCTCATTGGTCCACAGCTCTCCAGTTTCTCTAGAACAGACCCTCCCTCTCCTGCTTCCATAAAGAGATGCACAGTTTCACCCCATAGCACTGCGCCATATAACTCAGCGATGTTCTCATGCCGGAAGCAAGCCTGGATTTCCACGTCGGATGGCTTAAATTGATCTACTGGGATCTAGAAAACAAAAATACAAATAGGATTCTAAACAACTCTGGGGGAATGAAAAATATATTTGATATAGGTCAACTCACAAACCAGAGAGCAAATAAATGCCCTCAAGGATATTGTGATCTACGTAAAATTAGGCTGCCATATTAAGATAATATTCAAATCAGCTTTTACATCATGTGAGCTTTAGGTAAACAATTCAAAATAAAAAAATAAGAACACAATATAAAATATTTTCATTTAGAATATAGCAATCCAACCAAAGAATTATTTATGACTGAATCAAAAAGAGAGATAATTTCCCATCTATTTTACATGACCTTTCTATGGCACCTAGATTTTAGGTTGTATTTTCAATATTTCCACTTGTCATGAAATAATAGAATATCTTTGGACCCACAGCTCATGCTCTAGCAATACGTTTAAAATAAACACTGGCTATCTTTTCTGGGGAAACTCAAAAGTCATTAATAAAGAAAGAAGTAGATTTTTCAGTGTAGATAGATATGGAATGTCTCCAAAATACAGTGTTATATGATGAAAGCAAGATGCAGAAGTGTGTAAATATATATATATATATATACACACTACACTCCCATTTGTAAAAATCACTTAAGCTACACATACACATGTCCATAGAAATTTTCCAGAAAGATGTATAAGAATTCATTAACAGTAGTTGCCTCACAGAAAGGGATCTCATTCTTCAACCTACATTCTTTTGAATCTGCTAGGGGTTGTTAATCATCTTACATGTTTTTCTCCTTAAGAAAGAAAATACAGCTTAAAAATTAAATATAAGTACTCTTAGGAAAACAAACCCACAAAGCTATTTTTTCATGCCTTTTGTGGTAAAACTATAAAAATAGGAAATTTTGGTTCTAAGATCTTTCTAAACTGTCACTAGCTTCTTTTAAGAGAACCGGAACATGTCCCTTCGAAATGCAAGCTTTTTCAAATGGCCCATTATGATATCTCCTTCTTTTCTTTTGTTAACAGATACTCTAGCAAATCCTTATGGAGGAATAAATGAGGCCAATGTATGGTTGATCTTTTAATTACAATAAGATAGAGTAAGGCCCATATTTAGCAAATCAAAAGTGAGTTTATTTTATTATACTTTTTAAAAACTTTCCAAGTGAAACAGATACATTAAAAGGTATAAAACTGGTTAAGTATCAAATTCCCTGAATTTTCAACCGAACACACCCATGTCACCACCATTTAGATCAAGAAGCAGACCTCTACCGATACCCCCAGAAACCCCTTCCTGACCTCTGCCAGTCACTGCCCCTCAAGGGCACCCACCACTATCCTGACTTCCAATGGCACGGATGTGTTTGGCCTATTTGGGGCCAGGTCCATAAGTGGAATCTCACAGAGTAAATCTTACTTAGTATCTGGCTGTTTTGGCTTACCATAAGGCTATAAGATTCATCTACATTATTGCAGTTATAAATCATCTGTTCTCCTCACTGTATAGTATCCCATTGTATAAATATACCACATTGCAACATCTGGAAAATTTCCAGTTTGGGACTATTGCAAACAGTGCTATGATGAACATTCTAGTACATAGCTTGTGGTGACCATGTGTACACACCTATTGGGTGTGTGCCTATCAGAGTGGAACTGCTGGGCCACAGGGTGTGTACACGTCCAGCTTAGGCAGACACTGCCAGACAGTCTTCCCGAGCAGGGGTGCCTTAGCAATAGCTACTTCATAAAAAGAGATGAGGCCTTTTCGATAATTGGTCTATTTACATTCAGTCCTTTAATCTGCAGGCTTGAGAAGCCTTGGAGCTTTCCCAGCTTCTGCTTCCCTGCCTGGCTCCCTCCCCAGTCAGTGGGATTAAAGGAGCAGCATGAAGATTTGCTCCTGGAGAATAGCTCCCCTCTACTCCACCCTATCACAAGATTTGCTCCTGTAGGATAGCTCCCCTCTATTCCACCCTATTACACCCTATCTCTTATACAAGTGTACAAGAGAGACAGTGTTATCCAAGCTGGTGCTAAGTATACTAGCAGTGTTTTCTTTTTTATCAAGGCAAAACAGATTAGAACCAACTATGCATTAGACAGACTTAGGGGCCATAGAGCCCCTGGTAGCAAGTAAATCCCACCTCCCCCCCGCCCCCCGCAAAAAAAGAAGGATGCATTTGGACAGGGCACCTTGCATAAGATTCAGTCAAATGGTAACAACCTTTGGGTAATGCAAACAAACAAGAGCCATAAGGCCAAACATAGGATGCAGGATGTCTGGTTATAAAGTACATACCAATTTACATGCCATTCTTTTCTTAGTCTTTATATCTTGTGCTAAGTACACTTTTCCAAAGGCCCCCCGAGGTATGAAATCAGAGCCAATATTCCTGTAAGTCAGCTTCCAAGGGATGAGAAGAACATCAGAGTCTATCTGATAGCGTCCATTCTGGGGAGTGATTACCTACAACAAAAACAAAAAGACAGGAGGTGAGAATTGCAGCAAACTCCTTTTCTAAGACACACCCTTTAGAAACTGGTTACTTTAGATCGAATTCCTCCACGCAGTGTTTGAAATTAATGTCACTGTTGTGTAATCTTAACAGTGTAGGGAGACTATATTTAGAGCTTCAGCAAGCTAGAGAAAGCATGTAACAGAAACACGTCCCTGGTCAGACCTGATCGAATTTCTACCTACCTACCAGTGAGTAATTAATTGTCAAACAAAAATTTAAAAATTATTTATCTAAGGGAGCATGACTACTGTGACCAAAAGGCTGAAAATAAGGATTGCATAAACTATGCCTGCAAGTTGACTTGTTTCCAATTAAAATGTGCTAACCTGTTAGTCCACATAGCTATTACTCACACATGACGCATACAGAGAGAGCGTGGAAATACACTGATGATCGTAGAGGATTCTGGAAAATAATGTGTTATGCCAAAGCTATGGGTTGACAGCGCTGCATAAATAAAGTAAAGGCAGAATTATTTCTCATCTACTTGCAACAGTTAATATTTACTGGGTGCATAAAAAGCACCAGGCATTGTGTTCAGTGCCAAGGAGGGCAACTATGAACAAGTGAGAGATGACCCTTAACCTCTGAGAGCTCCTGAACAGGTCAACATCAGAACAAGAGATTTCAAAACCAGTCAACTCAAAAATGAACAAAGATGTATCCTGATAGCAGGGTGGGTTACAAGGGCATGTGCTTTTGTCAAAACTCAACAGACTGGGCATTTAAGGTCTGTGTATTTTACTGCATATAAAGCAGATCTTAATTTCAAAAGAGTAAAAAAATTAAAAGGATGAATAATTATAATTATAAATATGAAAACCAATTAATAAGACAGTCCACCAGAGTTATGACCTGGAGCACATGACTAAAATATGTTGAAAATTGTTCTCTCTAAGAGTTAAGGATCTCAAAAAAAGGAGTTTTTCTTCAATGTCATTAGCAATATCCTGACTTCAGATTATGGATTCAGGAATTGTGAAACTGTCAAAGTGGCATTAAGTTATTTGAAGCGCAGAGGCTAAAAAGGGGAATGTGGACCACATGGGAAAAGAATGAACACCTGATTCATCTACAGATGCATGGGCCCCTCATAAGGCCACTGCCTGGGAATAGTTCTAATAGTCCCAGGGTTATTCATTCAGGCTTCATTACTGCTAATCTTAGCTGTACCCCACAAACAGATGCATGCACTATTAGTCAGGGAACGAAGTGGAGGACGACTCCAATACTTAGAGATGTGAAGTCACTAAATTTAAAATGAAGCATTTACTGAGCACTCCCCTGAGCCAGCTCCTGTGTAGAGCCCTAGCAGGAAAATGAATAAGCACTCACTACAGTCCATGGTCTTGCCTTGTTTAAAATATGACCTCCTTTCAAGAAGTGTGTCACCTCAAGTTACTGGAGGCCTCATTTAACAGTATGCTAAGAACGTGATAAATTTAGTCCCTTGCCACATTTAAACAGAACCCTACCACGGCACTCACTTGCTTACTGTCTCTTTCTTGTTATTAAATATTTAAATATTTACGTATCCCATGTCACTTAGGCTCCAGTTATCCACTTCAGTGTTTCATTCGCCTTTGTATAAGTTTTACTTTTGTCCAACTCAATTTGTGATAACCCAATGTGACCCAACAGATCACAACTAGTAATGGCAGCCCTATTTTGAGTGCTAATGATAAGGCAGGCACTATGCTAGCTCTCATCAAGATCTCCCGGCAATTCTGGGAGGTATAAGTACTATTTTTATCTCCACTTTGCAGGTGAGGAAGCTGGTTTCCAGAGGTCAAGTAACTCACTAGGCCATGACAGAGTCAGGATTTGAACTCAGATCTGTCTGACCCCAAAGCTATAGCTCCTGTGTGCCTTCTCTCTTCCAGAAGACTGTCATGATCAAGCCATGATCAAAAGCCTGTTACTAAAAGCCTACATTTACAAGTCACTGAGCACCTCAGCCTTCGCCTCTTTAGATGGAATGCAGCGAGTTCCTTCATCTCTGTTCTACAACCTCCCATGTTCTGGGGACCCTCCTCTGAGGGCAAGTTCTCCTTTGATGATAGGCCCTGAAATGTGTGATATGCAAGCACACACCAGTCAGCAGTTCTGCAAAGTCCCCAGTTCTTCCTCTGGCCCAGACCTTTCCTCTTTGGGTCTGTGATGTTTTTTGCTTTCCTCTTCTTCTTCTTCTTCTTCTTCTTCTTTTAGGGGCTCCTTCAAATAATTTGATGGAACTCTATGTTGCTCTTGTCTCCCAATTCTTCAGCTTACCAAAGCCACCATCAAGTGTAGACCTTATCAGCATGCTTTTAATTTCCTTATCCAGATGCTGGTCTGGTCACACAACAAATGAACTGCCACGCTCAAGTTTGGGGCTATAAGGCAGGCGCTGACCCAGGCTTGTGTTCAGAGAGTGCAGCCCAGGTGAGGATGAAAGTTACCAGTCCAGTAAGTGACAAGTAGCAGACACAAGAAGAAGTGTTTGTGACAGAAGCGTGATGTGGGGAAAATGCAAGTCTTAAAATACTGGAAAGACTGTCGTAAGGAAGGACACCAACAATTGTTTACAACTACAGCTACCACAACAGCTTACATTCTTTCAACACTCACTATGCGTAAATAGGTCACGTGCATTCATTATTTGTCCCACACGACAGCCACTAAGAGTTAAGTGCTATGATGCGACCCATTTTACAAATGAGTACACTGAGCCATGGAGGAGAGACTAGCTCAAAAGCTACACAGTTGATCCATCTCAGAGCTGAAATACACACCCAGGTACTTTAATTCATGGGCCTGCATCCTTACACTAGTCAACATCCATACCTTTTTTTTTTTTTTTTTTCATCCATACCTTTTTTATGGCTAAAGAGTAGGCTAAGGAGAATCAGAGATGGATTTTAGTGCTATACAAGGAAGGTCTTTCCTACAATCAGAATTGGCTAAATATTTCAGCTTAGGCATCATCCTTTTAGAAGCTGACATTCTCTCTCCCCTCGTGGCTATGTGAGGTGTCCTGTCTGAGCATCCCCACAGCAATCAGGGTGTAGTTGTACTGGGAAGAAACATACCACATTATAATTGCCTGTTTCCTCATCTCTAGCATTCACCAGGCAGTGAGCTACAGGGAGCACAGACTCTTCCACGCTGGATCTGTAGCACCTGGAAAAGTGCCCGACACACTGTCCAAATCTGACCTATGTCTAGCAAATGAATGGATGAATACTTGACTGAAGGTATCTGGTCTGTATGCAGATACACTTTATAGATCAAATTTACCTTGGAACCAGTCTGTTAGATAATTAGCAATTGTTTTTTAAAGCAGAGAAACAGATAGCAACCAATGAAGCCCAGAATGGAAAAGTTTTGACAGGCTATTAGGGGAAGGGCCACAGGGAGACAAAGGTCTTGAACACAGGATGGTTCCAAGGAGAGCACCATGTGAGGATGAATGGGAGCCAAAAGCAAACTATGCCTCCTTCATCATCTTGTCTCTGACTGCCAAAGATCAAGCATGGTAAGTCATGATTCTGGGCCACTGTTTATAAAGCTCGGACCTGGCACAGGTTACTAGCAGGCATAGGATGTATCTGATTCTTAAGCTTAGTGACAGAAAAGTCAACCACAACCCCGAGAGTCAGGGACCCCTGGCTGGATTGGCCCAGGGAGGCATGGTCTACACTCCTGCAGATTTTGAGGTTCTCCTATTATTCCCCTCTGGTTTTAAATCTTGGTTTAATATTCTTGATCATTTTTAAACGAAAAATCTTTTTAAAGTTTTAAAGATCCCTGCTTTTAGGATATGTCCTGTTCTTAAATTTTCTCCTGAATATTCATTTGTTTCCTTACAGAGCACAAACTCCATGGCAGGGACAGACAACATTTTACTCCTATCCTTGACTGATAATATTTCCACTTCCCTGTAATGTCTTTGTTTCTCTCCTTTTCTGAATTGGCTTTTTCCCCCCACTCCAAACCTTTTGGAAGTTATTTCTCTGTATTTCTTATAATTTTCCTGAATTCTCTTCTGTACATTCCCTATGAAGTTCTACAGCCCATCTCTCATCAGTCTGATGGGTCAGGGGAAATATATGCAAGTTTCTACATATTTACAAGCAAAAATATTTTTGTTAACCTGCATGTGTTCCTTTAAAATACTCATTTTAACAAAATACATATATGAAAAAGGAAACAAAAAAAGAAAGAAAAATACATAAATAATTATTTCTCATTATAGGACATTTTTAACCAGAATTCTCCAGCTATATTTTACTTTAGAAAATCAGGTAGTGCTCCCAGTTCAATATTACTTCTACATATGAGAAAAAATAATATTCTCAAGGTTAAGTACTTAGTCAACTATTAAACACAGTTACTCAGACCAAAGCAATTCACACCACTATGCAAAACGTAGTCTTGCTCCAAATTGAGCTAGAGCTGAACACAACTGGCTTCTAACAAAACAATTCGCCACATAGCTGACCTAAATTACTGTGTTGTTTTCAACTGAACCAATGTAGTATGCAGGGAAAAAAATTAAGTACTTTGTCCAGACTCTAATCATTCAACACTGACCCTCCCCCTACATTAGCCATTTTGCCACATAGATGCACCAAGGAAAAGGGATCACTTTCCTCAATATGTACACTTTGCAAGTTACTACCTACTCCTTTGCAAACTGTCCTTTTTAAAGAATTAGATGACCTTTACCCAGCACCTACATTCACCTCTGACACACGGAGAGAAACCCCAGGCACACCCAAACACATCATCTGATCAACGATTTTGACAACGTGTTGTCACAATATTTTAGATTATTTGCATGCTTGGTATGGCTAAGGAAAAATCTCATTTGTCATTCATACTCTGCCAATTAAAGAGAGTGAATCCATGGATAGCTATTTACTGCCTGCAAACTACATTTCTGCAAAAACTGAAGTTAGCCAGTATTAATATTGTGACATTCCAAGACATGACAAGAGAGGAACAACAACAACAAAAAAAAATCCAGCTTTCAAAAATATTAGAGAGGAAGTATTTATTCCCCTCTCAGATGAAGAATTCTTTTTCTTCTGCTTACTTGGTGAGTGAGATTTTTAATAAATTGTTAAGTTAAAAGACATTCTTCTTACCTATTTGTATGACTGCTACTGACATAAGGAAAAGATTCTTTAAGTGGGACTTTGAATGAAGACCTTTTTGGCATCTTTAACATAGAGGTGATTCTAACAGGTATCACATTTTTAAAAGTCACTGGCTGCCAGTCTAAGCCAAGTTTAACTGCCCCTCTGCATTAAATGAAGCTGCACGAGTAAAGCTGAACACAGCCCTCAACTGCTCAGGAAAAAAAAAAAAACATACCATATTTAATAAAATCCCAGATTCCTGTGGTCGGTGTCCATAAAAACGCTTTGCCGTGTTGGATATATGGTTTGCAAAGGCAAGCAAATCCTCCACGGTTCCGTATCTGACCGATGACAACCAAGGCACCTCTTGGCCACTGAGCAGCAGAGATTCTGAATGCTCCTCATTTTGATTATTGTCTTGACACATGGTCATTAGACTGGGTTCATAAACTGCTGGCTCTTCACTTGTGTAAAGATTTTCCATAATGTCTATTACATCGGACACGTTCAAGTGTTTAATTAAGAAATCAATTTCTTCCTTATTGTCACTTCCAGTGCTCATGTACTCCATCACTGTGATGCTTTCTAGAGAGTCTGCAAGGGAAAAGACAAGCACTTAGTTACTGTATTTGTATTTGCATTTGAGACCAAGGAGAAACTGATATCAAAGGGACTGGGGACAGGCCCCCCTATGCCTTAGTTTATAAAATGAAGGTTCTGTGTCAACAGTGTATGTAAATTCAAGTTGACAGACAGTGAAGAAAGGGACCTTAGATAACCTCTTAGCCCAACAGTATACTTTGCAGAAGGGAAATCTGAGATCTAGAGAGCTTACTCCTTACTCACTCACTCACTGATCTGGAGGCATCAGCTATAGCCACTGAAAACAAACTTTCACTAAACGTAAACACAAATAGGAGCAACGCAGAAACCTGAGAAGCAGAGGCTCCTGGCCCTTAACACCTTCTGACCCCACTGCTTCCTCCCCCCCCTCCTCCAGGGGGCAACCCTCCCCGCCCAGACCTCTGTGGCTTCCGTGCCTTAGGTGACTTTAAAGAAAAAGAACTATTTTATCCAATTCAGGAGATCCCTTGGCAAAGAAAATTCAGGCCCTGGAACCTAAAGCCTGTAAAATGGATTCTAATCTATGCAAACAGATGATGAGAGAGAGAGGTCAAGTTTCAGGAATAATTCTGATGCAAATGAACGAAACAGCTCATTTAGACTGGGGACCACAAGCCTCAAATCTGCCCGCTGGAAACCTATGAGAAATGGGAAGATTCTTTTAGCCTGTGAATCAGCTGTCTCCTCTTGAGACCTGAATTCTTTAATGGTACAAACATGTATCTCAATGGCCCAAGAAAGCTAATCTAATATTTAGATCAATCACCCTCTAGAAGTTGTGGTATTACAAGGAGGCCAGGAAAGCTGAACATATCCTACAAGACACAGGTAGGGCCAGAGCTAAGTACAGTAGCCAATACTGTTACTTTAGTTCTTATATGCAAATCAGATGATTCATCTTGGGAGCTGTAAATGAGAAAAAGAAGGTAAACCCAGGGTAAAAGACGATGCTGTTTCCTGTGACTTTAGAACAACTCCTTCCAGAGGATTAAAGATAAAAGGATTTGGGACATCTAAGAAAATTCAAAGACATGAATGTCTGCTTAAACTATTGTGCTCCCAAAAGCCTCTCTGGAAGATGTTTCTGATTCCTGAAAGCACAAACCTTTAACACATTCAATATTCAATGCTCAGTGCTAAAAGCCACAGGCCTCCCTCGAAACTGGAGCTCAGGAACAAAGCTCCAGGAAATGTTCCACCTGCAACTCAGGACTCCACCACCCTACCTTGGGCCTTGAGTGAATTTCATTTGAGAAAAGACCCAGGCAATCTAATGACACTATTCACTTACTTGATGGCCATTTTCTGATGTCCAAGTTGTATCTGCAGAAAGCACGCTATCTTGCATCCCAGGCCCTCCTTCACTGCCTACATGATCCTGGGTAGGCACCTTACCCACTCTGCACCTCTGCTTCCCCTAGATGTGAAATGGAAGTACAAGAGCACCTACCGCATAGGGGGGTTGTGAGGTTTAAAGAATTTCAGGTACGTAAGGTGTCTGGTGCATAGTCAAAAGGCTCTGCCACATGCAGTTGATGGTATGTGCACAAAAGAGAGCAGTACTGAGTCACACTCCTGGCTCTGCAGATACTGCTTAGGCCTCTTCTCTTATCTGCAAATGGGCTGTGGCTACTTGTTCCCTGGGCTTCTTCACAGTAAAGCTTTAAAGGCTGTATCTAGAATAAAAGACAAAGAAAATAAAGGCCAAAATCTCTGAGATGTTCTGAAAGCTGCTAATCACAGTTACATCTAGAGAGCACAGGAAGCTCCCCTCAGAGATCTCCTGCATCTTTGAGGGAACCTACAATTCAGGCTCCTGGAGTCTTGAGTTAGGAAAGGAATTTCTTAGGTTAACAGAGGAGCATTCACCTCTGATTTCGTTGGCCCATTCAGTTGCAGTTTCTGCTTATAGAATTTACTGAGAAAGGGAAGTTAAAACAAAAAACACCAGCCTCGGAGGACCCCACTGGCTGAAAAGTTCCAAGGCTCCTGGACTTAGCTAATGGCTGACTGGAGAGAAAATAAAGTTCTCAGTAGTAACATGACTCAAGAAAGAAAGAAAGAAAGAAAGAAAGAAAGAAAGAAAAAAAAGTCCACACAGTTTACAAGTCGGTCAACTGAATCCAGAGAGGAAAGATATGCCTTGATTTTAAAATTCTGCAGAAAGTCTGGAGCATTTATATGGGAAGCCTAAGAGGTCTGAACACATACACCCCTAAGTTGTGTGTTGAGGGAGAGAGGAAGGAAGAGAGGAGGGGGGGGGGGAGGAGGGGAGGGGCAAAGAAGGAAAGGGAGGGAAAAAGAGGGAAAGGGAGGAGAAAAGAGGGGAGTGGAGAGGAGGGTGCCAGGGGAGGTGGAGGAGTATATGACAGGATGCCAGGGATAATTCCTTAGCAACAGCAGGGCTCCTGTCACACAAATCAGTGCACCCCAGCAACCCAGATGACCAGGCAGCCTGCTAAATGTCCCTGCAGAAAGCCTCAGCACTTCCAGCCTTAACTGAGTAGACAATATGCTAGTGATTTCTGATTTATACCGATCAGTACCCATCTAGAAAAACTGGGGACCGTGAAGGTATTCTACTTTACCAACAGACTCTTCCCTCCTAGTTTACAATGAAAATCCTCATCAAATCCCCACCTGTCAATGGAGTCAGACAACTACAACCATCTTAGAAATGGGCAGAGATTGTTAAAATTATTTGCTTCGAATTATTTCAGAAATCAACAATAAGACCAAGAGGCAACCCTATTCCTAAGGATTAATGTTACACTCTTGGCTACTTCCATTTACATAAACAAAAGTGGAGAAATTCCTAGCAAGTGTGAACAAAAAAAAGGCCAAGATTATAGATATAAACCTCTGCCTAACAAAGGATAATTATACCTCCTGTTGCTTCTCACTTAAAAGATTTTTCTGCCAAAACAGTACATTGTCCGCTCGGGGCATATCTCTTATTACATTTTTTTTCTCCAAAAGCCCCAGAATTACACATTCTAGCTGTATAGGAACACAGTCACTCTGCTTCAAAACTTCTAGACACCTCAACCATCCAATTTTCCTTATAAGAAAAAGTCCCCAGGGGCCAGCTAGCTGCCAGAAGTCCTGCATACAAACCTCGACCCCTCAGAGAGCTGGGGGCGTCTGCTGGATTCAGATTACAGTCCACTCGGCAAATACAGGAGACACAGGCCACAGATACCTAATGCAACTACAGTGGGGTTTCTTTCCCTGTTTTCATTAGGAACAGTTCTTTATTCCGTGCCAAAACGTCTTTCCACAAGTGAAATAGCCATTTCTCAAAGACAGCTCCTGCCTTCCCGGCTAACTTTTGGGGCAATCCCTGTGCACGCCGTTCTTTCTAAGCGTCGTCCCCCGCCCAGATCTAGAATTTCAGAGTCCCGATATCGTATTACCACCGAGAAACATCCGTGAAATAACCTTTTCCCCCTGACATTCTTTCCTAGGCTGAAAGCCCAGCCCTCGCGTTCTGCTATAACGACCCCTTGGCGGCAGAATAGCGCCCGGGTTACATAAGCACGAAATTAAGTTTCATCTCTTCGAAAGGTTCTCGGCTCCGCCAGCCGCCACCCTCACTCCCCTCCTATTAATCTTTAAAGCAAAGACGCCGACCAGGGCTTGTGAGCCGGCAAAGCCCCCACGATTTGGGTGGGCGGCGGCGGGACTCACCGGCGTCCGCGGAGACAGTGCCACGGCCCGGGCGGTGTGCGCGGCGGGTGGCGGTCACGGCGGGTCTCCGGGTGCCCGCGCACTGCCCGGCCCGGCACTGCTCGCGCGCTAGGGATCCGGGAAGGAGGAGGAAGGGGGAGGAGCCGGAGCCTGCACCCCGTGAGACCCTTGCGCAAGGTGCTTTCCAGCTGTGCCGGCTGCGCCCGCGACGCGCGCCAGGCGCCGAAGCTCAGCAGCGCGGGCGGCGGGCGCGCCCCCACCTCCCAGGGCCTGGGGGTTCGCCCCCCGGCCGGGGACCGCCGGGCACCCCGGAGGGCTGCGACCACAAAGACGCCCCGAAGCCCGGGAACGGAGGGTTACCTGGCGGGCGCAGCGCTGCAGCCGCGGCCCCCCGACGGCCGGACGCGCCGCTGGGGGCCGGCCCCCCGGAGCCTGGCGCGCGGGGACGGCGAGGTCCGGCGGCTGCAGAGGCTGCAGCCGGGGCCACCGATCCCGGAGCGTGGCGCGTCGTCGCGACCCGAGCGCCCCAGTGAGCACCCGGCCTGCAGCCCGGACCTTCCGCCCAGGCCGCCCTCGTCCGCCCCTGACTCACGGCGTCTGAGCCGCTCGAGGGGCGGCGCAGCGGACGCCAGCCGCCGCCTCCCCGCCTTTTCCATTTCCCCTTTCACTCCGTAAACAGAAAGAGACTGCCGCGTTGCGGGGAAGCAGGAGCCCCCGCTCTGGGAAATTCCGTCCCCTCCGCCCCCCCCCCGTTTGTCCTCGGGGCGCCGGGGCGGAGCGGAAGGCGGGACCCGGGCGGAGCCGAGCGCGGCGCGGCGAGGGGCGCGGGCCGAGCGCGGGAGCCGGGAGCTGGGGCCCCGGGGACCGCGGCCGTGGCTCGGGTCCCGGGCCTCGGACACCTAGGACCTGCGGCCCCGACGCCCTGGCGGTGTCAGGCGCCCGCACCCCTTCCGAGTCCCGGGAAGAGGAGGTGTTTCCCAAGGAGCTAGCGCCCGCGCGTACTCGGGGGCCGGGGACGAGCGGCCCTGGCCCTGTCCTGCGCCCACCCCCACGCCCCGGGGCTCCGGGCCTTGCCTCAGAACCGCGTCCAAGCACCCGACGGCGGGTGGCTAGCGCGGGGGGTGCCTCGATCTGCGGCCCGCACGCGGGCGGCCTCCCAGGTACGGGCTGGCGAGAGGATGCCGCAAGGCGATGAGCACCTGGAGACCGGCCAGCGTCCTCCGCCGGCCAAACCTGGTTTTGTTCCCCGCGGCCTTTCTTGGAACGCGTTATTTGGTGGCACTGTCCCATTACGGAATATACCTGCATGGACCTCCCCTCCCTAACCCCGGCTGCGAGTCTGGGGTTTTCTGCACCGCTTGGGAAGATCAAAGTTTTGTTTATAGTATTCTTCCTTCTTGAGTGGAAATTGTTTCCTCCAGGCGAAACAGGAAGCGAGGTGTAGGGGGGAAAGCGCCTCCGTTCACGAAATCCACTCTGCCGGGCAGTGCCAAGAGCCGACTGGCACCTCCCCACCCCCTCGCCCCTCAATACTCCCCTCGTATCCAGCACCTACTGCAAGCCTGACATTTTGCAGGGCAGCCCGGAGAGCCCGGCAGTCTGTGGGTCTCGCCGACCGGACGGCTGGGCGTCCCAGGCTGCGCCCAGGTCCGCAAGCCCCACAACTCCGAGTCCACGCCCAGTCCTTTCCAGTACCCACTCTCATTCCGCCCCCGCGCTTTCGAAACGGCGTCGGACCCGCTCGAGAGCTTTCCATGTCTCTTGTGTGGAAAGTGAGTTGCTGTTCCGAGCCAAAGGAGGCCTATGAACACTGCGGACAGGCCTCGGCTAGCTTAGGTGAAGCGCAGGGCCCTCCGCGTGGGGCCCTAACTCCGGTCTGGGATTTCTCGGTGCTTCCGGCCAGGCAGGGACCGGGGCTGATAAAGTGACTGACAAGTGGCTGAGCCCATCAGCAAGAGTGAGCCCAAACCAGCAAATAAAACGGCCAGCACGGGCTGAGTCGGCACTAAATTGCCACCCCCGAATGACTTTAGCTACTGGAGTGCCGTGACGTGAATGACGCGGGATGCAGGCCGAGCCCTGGAGCCGTCCCGGAGGCCCCGGAGGTGGCGGGCGGTGAGGGCGTCCCCAGCAGCCGGAGGAGAGGAACCTTTCCGAGCGCCGGGGCTTTTCTGGCCTGGGAGGGAGGGACTAACTCTGCAGCTCCGACCGGGGAGAGGCAACGTGCGCAGAAAACTGAAGTCTAAAGGGCTCTAGCTAGCTTCTTCTCTGGAAGCCGGCTTGTCGCCTTGTTGTCTCTAATGGTAACGTGAGAGACGTCTCTCCCTCATCTGTTGTCTTTGAGCAACAAGGGATGATCTTTATAAACATTTTAAAAATAGAAACATGGAACCAGTCCCGCCTCCACCCAGTAGAATGAGCTCATTACAACCACACCTCATCTTCTGGGAACTAAGTGTTAGCCTTATTTCCTACAAAGAGGTCTCCGGAATACAGCTGCAGTTTAGGGAGCTGGTGCGATGCCCGCCTCAGCAGGGTTCTCGGGCTGTTCATGACCGTACTCCATAGCAGATTTCATATGGGGTGGGAGGGAATTAAGAGGAAGTTTAATGTAAAAAATACTTTTTTTGTAAGTCCAACAAAAATTGGATCTGGTGTCCTGGAAGAGACAAGATGAACAACGGAGCAGAAAGAAAAAAGGTTGCAGGCTAACGTTTTACTTGGTCCGGACTTTGTGTTGCAACAGACTTGCAAAAGCAATCCTGCTTTTTTAGGAGCTTGCTAGGAAAGTGAGGTTTCACCTTGCCAAGCAGAAACCACCTGAGCCGGTGTGGGCACAACCACAGGAGAGTTACTCAAGGAGCCATTATGAAGTGCATTACAAAACAGCTCCTTTGAAGCTGTTCTGCAGCCAACAAAATGCACTTTAAAACTGAGTTGCAACCAGTTGCAGTTTACTTGAGGTTTTCTCCACCTACAGGTTGGCATGATAATGGGTTCGTAAACTGTAGTTTGCAGATCAGATCTCATTTACTCATGGAAACGAAATGATTAACAGTGGGTAGGTCAGGGGGCAGAACACTGATCTTATGTAACCCCACATGGGGCTCTATACTAATGAACAGAATATGAGACACTGCTTTCCAGTGTTTTTTTGTAGTCATATAATGCTTAGAAAATACTGGAATAAGTTAAGGGACACCTATATGTAGCTTGGTGAAAAAATGTGTTTCCTTTTCTTAAATTATAACCGTAAAATATGAAGCTTTTGAGGGCAATAGTTAAATACTGAATTCGAATACAGCTTTAAATAAGTTCTCTTTTGTTTTTTAGAGGGAGAAAGCATGCATGATGCGGGGGGTGGGGCCCAGCATGTAGCCCCCACAAGGGGCTCCAATTCACAACCCTGAGATCATGACCTGGGCCAAAATCAGGAGTTGGACACCTATCTGACTGGGCCACCCATGTGCCCCTAAATAAGATACTTTTAAAGTTAAGAGGAACTTGAGGGTGACTTCATGAGCATAACTTTTTTCTGTAGGTGTTTGTTGTAACAACTATACATATTTACCAATTAAGTTGTTTGAATAATGATTTGTACAAATTTCTGAGAAAAACCTTCAGATGAGACACTGTACAGGCAGACATGTGGGTAATAAATTTATTTTTTTTAACTTTTTTCTTCTTTTTTTAGATTTTATTTATTCATGAGAGACACACACAGAGAGGCAGAGATATAGGCAGAGAGAGAAGCAGGCTTCATGCAGGGAGCCTGATGTGGGACTCGATCCTGGGACTCCAGGATTATGCCCTGGGCCAAAGGCAGACGCTCAACCCCTGAGCCACCCAGGAGTCCCGGGTAATAAATTTAGAATCATTATTATAAGGCGCCTGGGTGGCTCAGTTGGTTAAGCATCTGCCTTTGGCTCAAGTCTCCATCCCAGGGTCCTGGATCCAGTTCCTCATCAGGCTCCCTGCTCAGTGGGGAGTCTGCTTCTCCCACTGCCCCTCCCTGCCCTTGTGCTCATTCTGTCTCATAAATGAATATAATCTTTAAAAATAAAAGAATGATTATAATCTGCAAAAATTTAAAAGTTGAAATGCTGTTTAAAAAATCTAGTAGCTCATTTTCTTTCTTGGGCATATGTAAGTTTCTTATGCTAATGTGTGTGGATTTCGATTATAATCGGACCTTTACATAGTAAGGCTTTCAAAATGACAAAGCTTCTGTTAACAGCAGTTAGCTTGGACAGCACTAAAAGGACACATCAACACAAAGGATGAAGTAGCCAGTGGAGGAGGAGATTCAGGGCTGACTCCCTCTGCTCAGGGACCACAAGGCCTACCTCTTGCCCTACCCCTAGCTGTCAGTGGCCTTTGGCCGTGCTCCTCTGGTACCTGAAACAAACCCTTTCCTGCAGTAGGGCCTGAGTCACGGCAGCTGCTGATTGACAGACCTGCTTGGCCGCACTCACCATCTGGAGGTGGATTAGGGATGTCCCTTCGACCTATAGAGAACACATGGCACAGCATTAAATTCTGCTCTGCCCCAGCAGCACCCATCCCAGATGAAATTGCAGAGGCAACAGGCCCTGGAGCCCCGGGGCCCACATCTGACTGCCTGAAGGAATAAGGGGTAAGTATCTATGATGCCCTCATGGCACATCTGTGTGCCAGGCCATGCCCTCCACTCTGGCAGCCTTCTCCCCTAAAGATTCTCCCCCAGACTCTTGGCTGAGAAGTGCAGCCAAGGATGAAAGGGACAATTTCTCTGTCCTCATTCCTTTCGCCTTTGCCTCACCTTTTGGGCCCCTGTGCTCATTGACTTTTGTCAGCACTATGCAAAGTGGGAACAGCAACTGAACAGGGGAAATGGGGCCTGAGGCTGAGATGGAGACCTCACGTGGGGGGAAGGGGAGAAAAATCCCCCAGCTGCCCTGGGAAGGGAGGGAAGTTCCGGAATACTCTCCGCTGTGGCCACTGTCTATGAGGGCTGTGTATCAATTGGGCCTGTGTGTCAATCAGCTCTCCTCTTGTGCAGAAAGCTAAAATTGAGGTCTTTCAAATGCTTAAATTGCATTGCTCTGTGTGATCTCTATGATGTTCTTATTAATTGCTTTGTGCTACGACTTCCTCAATTTTGAGGTCCTTGAACCACACTGAAAACAAAAACCACTCTATGCTTCTCTCTTCCACCTCCTGAATAGAAAGTCCTGGTACAGCATTTCTTAATCCTGGGCTTCCGAGATTGCCACATGGCTCAGGATGCCCCCCAGGAACTGTGCAGGCCTCTGGCTTTCATTTTTCACATTTTTAGAAGAGGAGAGAGGCTCATTAGGGCTGCTCCCCCAGACTGCCTGGAGCAGTCCCACGTGGATTTGTGGGGCTTATCCACTAGCAACCTCAGGTACCTCCTGTCACTCCTGGTAAACCTCAAGCCCCCACCTAGTACTCAATCACCTGCAAATGGTGCATGGAAAAGCTACTGCCCACCATCAGAGGGAGGGAAGTGCTGGCAACGTACTGTTTGCTTAAGGGAGGCATTGCTGCAAAAAGTTAAGTTCAATGATGGGCACTGAGTAATGTATAGAATTGCTGAGTCACTGTCATGTACACCTGACGCTAATGTAACACTATATTAATTATACTGGAATGAAAAATTTTAAAACTAAAATTAAAAAATAAAAAACGGGCAGTTAGGCAGCTACCTTTGGCTTAGGTCATGATCCCAGGGTCCTAGGATAGAGCCCCGCATTGGGCTCCCTGCTCTGCTCTGCTCTCCCTCTCTTTTCCATCTCCCTCTGCCTACCAATCCCCCTACTTGTGTTCTCTCTCTCTCAAATAAATAAATAAAATCATAAAATTTATATAAATGAAATTTAAAAATGTATAAATGCAAATGTAAATGCATAGTAGGGAAAAACACATGCTAGAGTAGCACACCCTCCCCAATGAACTTAATTAACTCTCCTCCTCTAAGGTGGTATTCACCCAACATGTGAGGAAACAGGTCACATTATTTTAGCAGCCTATAAAAGTTGTGGCATGCTTATCTTCATGTGATTTGCTTTAAATCAAGTGAGTTAAACACATTTTGTGGTTTGCCTTTGTGGTTGTGTTAGAGCACTAGAAATAATTGCCAACAGTTTCCATCTTTTTATTATTTTTTTAAAGGTTGTATTTATTTATTTGAGAGAGAGAGAGCAGAGAGACAGACAGAGAGAAAGAACATGCATGAGTGGAGAGGGGGGGAGTAGCAGGAGAGGGAACCTAACCCAGACACTTAACCGACTGAGTCACCCAGGCACCCACAGATTCCATATTTTTAGTATGTGTATGTTGGGGCAGGCGATAGCCTCTTTCCTTTATTAATTAAAGCCATGGATTACTGTTCATCACAACTTTTGTTTTTAGTATCAAGATGCTCTGATGGGTGGATTTCATAATAGGCATCACTGTACACCTGACCATATTAAAATAACAACAATAGCTACGTGTTTCAAAAATTTATGGTAACCCAGGTACTCCCCTTTGCTAGATTTCTTCACATCAGTCCTGAAGTGGGTGCTAGTGTCTCCTTTTGCATAGGAGGATTTGTATGTGTTTAAAGAGGTTAAGTATTGTGTCTAAGAAAACGAGATTCTAACCTATGCCTGTCTGACCCCAACCCCAGATAATAACTTCTTGCATCAAGCAGCACATGGGTGCCTCCATGGCAAAAGCGCCTCAGTGCACAGCTGGCGCTTGTTTGTGCCAGCTGAAGGAAAACAAGACTGACCATAGGCCAGTCGTGAAATGCCCCAATTACTTTCCCATCCCAGCCTTTCCTCTCTCCTTTGGTCCCCTTTCTCTAGACATGAATGGATTTCAGGCAGACCTCAACCAGGTGTTTATATTTTTAATCTTTTATCTCTAATTGTGAGGGGAGAGAGTCAAAGGAGTTTAAACTATAGTCCAGAGATGTGGCAGAGAGCTGAGCCCTAGGAAGCCTCAAGAGTAGGACATTAATTTTGCTTATCCTTAAGGCAAACCAGCTTTAATTCCTCTTGGGGTCTGCAGGAACCCAGAGGGTCTCACGCCATGGTGGGTGGGATGATAGGCTTGTGTAGATGCTGCTGGAGTCTAAGATGTTGTTAAGGTGTGTGTGCAGCTGTTCTTACTTGCCCACCCAACTCTGGCACAGATACACAGTCCCCAGGCCAACACTGTCCCCCAAAATAAGAGTCCTTTGCCAGGACCCCTACAGGCAGTGGCATGTTTGGAGCCCGTTTTCACCGACTCACAGAGCCAGTGTTAACCTCTGTAGGATCTGTGAGAGCTGGTTGTTAACAGTCATTATTAAAAATGAAATGATATGAAATCACAAATAAAATAGATATTAAAGATGAAAGTAATGAATACTAAATACTGAAAACTTATCTCTGACTATTTTGTTTGCATTCTATTGTTTCCCAGGCTCCTGAGGTTACTCGCATCCATTATATGTGTGTGGTGGAAATACAACACCATGACGTGCTCCAGTGCCTGTCTTTGCAACTCTGCAGTCGGTGGCCTCACCTTGGTAACTTAAAATAGGCCATGGTGTGAGTGTTCACACCACGGAAACCAGCAGATGCTACAAACCAGGGCTGGGTTTTGAGAAGGCTGGTTGTTAAATAGTTAGCAGCAGCACACCATTGCCTATTGATACATTTTATGTTTTTAGGCACTTTGACACTTTTAAGGTTATTAACTTTGTTTTTGCACCCTACTCTCACATTTCTAATATTCCGTAGTACATCTGAATATCTCATTTCAATCCAAGTAGCAAACTCTCCAACAGTGTAGGCTGACGGTGGGCTCCACCTTCTGTTATTTGAAGCTTTCCTATATACTCAGCTCAGCTCCATCCCTATGCTAACAGCAGAGCCAGGCAGGGGAGAAGACCATGGAATATTGCTCTATATAGTTCCCATAAATACACTGTAATCAAATACAATCATCTGCATCATCTTTTTCTTCCTGATGCAAGTCTGGGGTGAAAGAAAGAACATGTTTTAGTATTATGTGATGTCCAGATTCCTTTTTTTCCTCCTTTCACTTGCTGTGTGATTTGGAAAAGCTACTTAATCCTTATGAGTTGTAGTTGCCTTATTAGGAAACCAAGACGCTTAATAAATATGGTTATTATTCCAATGTTTGAATGGAAAAAGTACTAAGAGAGTACAGGGGGAAAACGACACACAGAGTGATAAAATTTAACCTCTTCCATCAGGGAGAATAAAGTAGAACTTGGTGGTGGTTGGGTTTTTCTTTCACCTGAATAGGGCTCTGTTTAGGAACATAAACCCCGAGTCAGTGCGTGGAGATGGTCAAAGCCATCTTGCTGTGGTTTTTCTTTTTAACATGCTAAATCTTCCTGTTTTCTTTAGAGCTTCTTGTATTATACTTGATTTGTCCCTTCATAAGCCTTGTGATAGTGGTTTCATTTTTACCATGTACACTGGATTATCCCACTGCAAATCTCCCTGGGGTTCTTGGAAAAATATCTAAAACTGATAAGAAACAGGACATTTTTAAGGAAAAACCCAACTAAGAAATCATTGAATGCTTACACAGTTTGTAGAGGTTTTCAGAAGGTCTTAACTGCCTCTTTGGAAAGGTCAATCAAAAGGCCTATTTTATGTCTCAGGGAACTGCATGGAGTATTTATCTTTTTAGAACACTGAGACAGACTGGCATAAGCCTAATTTTTGATGTCTTGGAGGCCTGAGCTATGAGACTTATCAGGCAGGTTTCTCTTTTTCTAACTCAGCTGGGTTGCCAGGGACCAAACAGAAGTGGCTTGGTCCAGGAAGAAAATGTGCTCCATCCAGAAGGGTGAGATCACACTGTTCCCAGATATGGGTCTTCAACTAGAGGCTAGTTTCCTTTGCCTTGCAGCCCCAGGGGAAGCATTTCTGCCCATAAGAAGGCAGCCTTCCTGTGGCTTGGTGGCAGCAGCATTTCCAGAGGGGTGAGCAAAAGCCAGTGACAGATGTCTCCGAGAGGGAGTAACACACAGGAAAGAAACATGGCACAGCAATCTCCCTTCCCTCTTGCCTTTTCAAAGGATCTTTTCTTTCTTCTTTCTTCCTTTCCTTTTCTAAATAAAAGAAGATATTAGTTAATATTAAGTGTGGCAAGAAGGGAAACAAGTATGTCTGCAGCCGTGACTATGTGTCTGAATGTGTAGGCTTGTTAGGATCTAAGTTCATAGAATGAAATATTAAAGTTGGCTTCACAGGACACCTGGGTGGCTCAGTGGCTGAGCATATGCCTTTGGCTCAGGGCGTGATCCCAGGGTCCTGGGTCCTGGGATTGAGTCGTGCATCAGGCTCCCAATGAATAGCCTGCTTCTCCCTCGGCCTATGTCTCTGCCAGTCTCTCTGCAGCTCTCATGCATAAATTAATAAAATCTTTAAAAAAATAAAATTGGCTTCACAATCAAAATTCACATGCATGTGAATCCGTACAAATCATATCCATACAAATCCATCTTTATAATCCAAGTAAAAAATTAGTATAAGCAAATATAGCTATTATCATTATTATTATTATTACTTTATTCTGAATATGGCAAAAAAGGACTAACCCATTCTCCAGGGAGAAAAGTACCTCCAGGAATAACTAGATCAACGCAGTGTTTTTCATGTGGTATAAAAACCTCTTCAGAAGAGTGTAGACTCTCTCTCTTTCTCTCTCTCTCTCTCTCTCTCTCTCTCTCACACACACACACACACACACACACACACACAGTGATGGTCCTCAGTGGCAGTTCTCAAGTTTTAGCACACCTAACAACTTGTAAAAAATGCAGGTTCCTGAATCCTACCCCTAGAGAATCTGATTAAATAAATCTTCAGGTAAAGTCTGGAACTCTTATATTTTAATAAGCTTGCCAAATGCTTTTGAGGCAAGAATTGGGTCCCTGGACCAACTTTAGAAAGCCTAGCCTCCCAAAAAGGGAAAAAACACTTAGGCTGGAATATACAAAGTCAAACTGCAACCACACTGGTGTCACATTCCAAAAGCTGACGTTCACGTTTTCAAAACACTTGTTTACAAGCACTTGTACATGAGGTTAAACCTAATTGACCGTTCATGTTCCCAAAACGGCAGTAATTGCTTAGGAAAAAAAATCTCAAATTTTACGGGAAAGAGAAAAGTTGTCAATACTACTCATTTACATACAGCATTTCCAAGGATGGTGAAGATACAGAGCTCTTTCAATTAAGGCAAACTTGTAGCTCAGAGCACTAGGTAATTCACTGAATAGAAGACATTCTGGTAATCCCAAATATTTCCTATGATTTCAGGCTTTTTCAAAAGTCCTCTGTGAATTTTGAGGTGCTTGAATTACTCTCTTTGAGGATCTTTGATAATTTTTTTTTGGTTTTCTAAAAAATATTGTTAAAATACTACACATTTTACCTTCAGAAAAAGGAAGAGAGAGGCACATAGAGATGGACCAAGCTGGGACTGTTGGTCACTCTGATCACCATTCTACCTTTGCTCTCAGCCTTTTTTTGATTAACCTTGGGCAAATTATTTAATTTTGCTGTGCCTCAATTTCCTCACCCAAAAATGAAACATGATGATAGCTTATTCCAAGATAATTCTAAGATAAACATTTTAGATAAATGTCTAAGATAAACATTTTCCCCCAATTTTAAAATCTCTGACGTCAAAGTGTATTTCACTATGATGATGAGAAAACATTGTATCTTAGATTAGTAGCATTTTTCTTAGTGGTACATAAATAATGGGTTGTTTAATAATGATGGTAGCTTAAACTAGATGAAATATAATAATAGCTCTATCTTAGGATTTTTTTGGGGGGTAACTGAGCCAAGAAACAAAATGCTTAGAAACTATGACTAACTGATATTATTTACTTAATAAATTAATCTATTAGTATTCTAATCTGTGAATGGATTATAAATTAACTAGTGTCTCCTTGTTGAAACTTTAAATTGTCTCCAATATCCCTACATCATGTACTGCATTGAATGTAAACCCTTACATGTATCTCTAATCATAGAAGTGGAATTACTAGGTTAACAAGCATGAATATATTGAAGGGATGAACTTATAATCATGGTGGAAGTCAGTCAAACCTGGGTTAGAGTTACTACTTTGTGACCTTGGTCATTTTACTTCATCTTTTCACATCTGTTTTAGCATCCATAAAACAAGGATAATAATAACATTCAGAGGCATATTATAAGGTTTAAATAAGATGATGCAATTAGACACAATACAGCACAGGCTCATAGAGAATTCCAAATCAGCA
Source organism: Canis lupus familiaris (assembly GCF_011100685.1). Taxonomy (NCBI): domain Eukaryota; kingdom Metazoa; phylum Chordata; class Mammalia; order Carnivora; family Canidae; genus Canis; species Canis lupus. The sequence continues at coordinate 14,552,294 of NC_049223.1, read as the reverse complement.
TAAACTATTTTCATTAGGACCTTGGGCCACCAGTAGCACTGTATGGCCTCATGCTGGCTTTGGAGGAGCACTACTACGAGTTTTCAACAGTGTCCCCGTGTGGCCGTAATTGAAACAGCAGCAGCAGAAAATAGTGTGGAGTCAGAAATGATCAGTTTCATCAGGACTTCTGGAGGTGGTGACAGGACTATTTGGAAGGCAGAAGACTGAGCCTAGGATTCATGTGTGATCTGAGACAGACAGACTCAGGAAATAATAAATGTTGCCAATCTGGGTATGAGGGTCTAAAGCGATTGCTTTAAAATACTGAAAGATGATCTCATTTAGATCTCATAGATTATATGAACTGGTGAAGAGTTCAACATCATTTCTATGGATACGCATGGGAACAGCTTTTCTCTCTGCATAATATAACCATGAAAAATCACTTTGGCAACTTTATTTGGGCTATATAAATCCTGGCAAACTCTAAGACTGAATTTTAGTGAATGGTTGGGATTGGCATGCTGATGCCCAACCTATTATTCATGAAAGGCCTCTTAGCTTGAACTTCTGGAAAAATGGGATGCTTAGAGATTAGAAAGACAACCAGAATTGATAATATAATGAGCATATTGAATATGTTCAATAGCTAGCTCATCAGGTAATGAAATTACATATTTCATTAATTTTATTTCAGAGAATGTCATGTCAATCCCAACCATTAACTTAATAGAATTAAGTTTCAGTTAATTAAGTTTCTATAATTTACTCCGAAGGATCAAGCAAAAGAAACAAGATTTTAAAATACACTTCTACTATCTTAAGTATATGAATGTCTGGAGTATAGAGCTATATCTAACAGTTTTGAAAAATTACTATCAGCAGCAAGTCCACAAAACCTGTAAGATATGGATGTGGATGGTCAGTTTGAATTATAATAAAATTAGAAAATATAATTATAAAGGTTTATATGATTTTTAAGTTTAGTTTGTATTTAGGAATTTATATAATCACTCAATTAATAAAGTTAGATTGAGGACCTAATGTGTTTAAGGATACTTCTTTTCCCCCCCCCAAATATGCATGGTACAAAATTTAAAAGGGGCAAAAATGTAGATGATGAAAAGTAAGTCTCCCTGGCTCTCCTGATAATTAGATATTCAATTTCTCTCCTTAGAAGCAAATGGAAGATCTGAAGGCACTTTTAATTAAGAAGTTTTTTAAATCTTTAAAATAAAATTCAGAATTACAACATTTTAAATTTTTAAAAATTTAAAGGAACAAAAGGTATAAATAATCCCCTTTTCACACTCGATTCCATCTGCAAAGTCAATCAAAACGACTAGCTTTTTGTGTATCCTTCCAGAAATAGTTTGTACACATACAAGCCAAGTGTGTGTGTGTGTGTGTGTGTGTGTGTGTGTAGTGTCCTACCCTTTGCTTTACTTAGCAATTTTCACAATGTATCTTGAAGATAATTTTAGATCAGTAAATAAAGTTTCTCTTCATTCATTTAGGGTTGTATATTAGGGTTGTTATCTCTCAATATAAAGCAGCTGCAATATCAAGCAAGTATATACATTTATTTATAAAAGTAGAATTGTTAGATCAAAGGTTTCATGCATTTGCAATTTTTTTGTTTTAAGATTTTATTTATGTATTTGACAGAGAGAGAGAGAGAGCGCACAAGCAGGGGGAGCAGAAGGCAGAGGGAGAGGGAGAAGCAGATTCCCTGCTGAGCAAGGAGCCAGACATGGGGCTCAACCCCAGGGCCCTGGTATCATGACCTTAGCCAAAGGCAGATGCTTCACGGACTGAGCCACCCAGGTGCCCCTACATTTGCAATTCTAATAAATATTGCCAAACAATCTGAAGGACACTTTTAAAAAGTTGTTCTTTAAGTAGCCCAAAGGAACTCAGATATAGTTACATTTAAGTTTTCATTGCAAATCCTGGTTTCATATAACAGAAGGGTAACTGTAGTCTAATCTCTGTCCAGACTACCTTATTTCCAAATTGGTAGAATATAAATAAATTCTTTGTTTTATTTTTTATTTTTTTTAATTCTTTGTTTTAAAACATATGAAATTATTTAAAAATCTTTTTTCTTTAAGGGAGCAAATTGAAGAAAAGGATAATCAGATTGATTGAAAGGGAAAGCGACAGGCAATCTTATGAATATATGTCCTATGCTAGCACAAGTATGCTTCAAATTTTTTTGTTCATAATTCAATGAATTGTGAACCTACTCTCTTCTTACTGCTGGAGAAACAGGATGAATAAGTCACACTCCCTAATATCAAATTGCTCACAATCTTGAGTGTGCGTGTGTGTGAGGGGGTGTGTTTACCAGTATCATCAGTTATAGTGGCTCCCTCTTTCCCTCTTTGCTGCACTCTACCTTTGGGGGAATATCTACATTAATCTTTACCCCTCTTAGCATTTATCACTAGACCTAAGTAATCTCCTGATTAGTCTATTTTCCTCAGCAGAGAATGGAATCTATGAGGGCAGAATCACTTGCTGTGAGTTTGGTTTTTTATTTTATTTTTATTTATTTATTTTATTATTTATTTTCTTTTTGACAGCCAGAAAGTATGAGAGCTCATGAGCAGGAGGAGGAGGCAGAGGGAGAGGAAGAGAGAATCTCAAGCAGGCTCCATGCCCAACACAGAGCTGGATGTGAGGCTCCATCTCAGGACCCTGCGATCATGACCTGAGTTGAAATCTAGAGTTGGATGCTTAACCAGCTGGGCCACCCAGGTGCCCCAAGAAACTCTTGATATAAGTCTTTTATAACCTTATAGTACTGGCACATAATTTTAAGAGAATAGGTCTTAACTGAATTCTAAGTCTTTATGTTATGATGAAACAGAAGATCTGGGGCAGGGCACCTGGGTGGCTGAGTCAATTAAGCGTCTGCCTTCCACTCAGGTCATGATCCCAGGGGCCTGGGATCGAGCCCCATATCAGGCTCCCCGCTCAGCAGGGAATCTGCTTCTCCCTCTCCCTCTGCCTGCCGCTCCCACTGTTTATGCTCTCTCTCTGTCAAATGAATAAATAAAATCTTTTAAAAAAGAAACAGAAGATCCTGTGTTCCTCTTTCTGCAGTTTAGCAGACACTAAGGACAAAAAGCTAGATGTTGAATTCCTTTCCTTAAGGACACCCAGAGCAGGTTCCTGGCAAGGGTGGGAAGAATCCAGCCTCCTGGCTCCCTAATAAGGGCCATTTACTCACAGGAGTCTCCCCTTAATAGATGATGTGATTGCACTAGAAAGCAGTGAAAATGTTCAGTTAGGCCTTCTGAACACCCAGGCATTTAATAAAGGAGCTCAAGAAGTCTGCAGCATTAGAGCTGTACCTCTCAGATGGAAGGGCAGCAATCTCAGGTTTTGGGGGCGGGGGTGGGGTGGGGACAGAGCACAAGAACCATAGACTGCCAATCCAATTTTACTCAGAGATGATTTGAAAGGAAAAGTAAAGTAATTCAACTCTATAGTGAGAAAAGCATTATTTTTCTACTGCTCCAAACATATAAATACTCTAGTAAAGAATGCAAAATTTCCACGATCTTAAAGATAAAAGACACAATTTCACAGAAATTGAAAAAAAAATTGCCATTAGCTCATGCGTTTCAGAAGTCCCAGTGCTTTTCGGTTTCCTTTTTTCTGCTAGAAAATTTTTCCCTGGCACCTCTGTTTGCTGAGCTTTTCTTAGCTGATATATTTGTCTTTGAACAAGAAAGTCCTTCTTAGTGACTCTGAAAGGACATTAGTGAGGTAATCACATAATTTGTTATAAAACCTGGATCACTTTTGAGACTGAAAGAGAGTGTTTCAGTAATTACATGGTATCAAACAATATATATGGTCTCTGAGCCCTAAATCACATACATTCACTTTAAAAAAAAATTATTTATTTAAGAAAGAGCACAAGTGGAGGGCAGAGGGAAAGGGAGAAGCAGGCTCCCCATTGAGCAGGGAGCTGATGTGGACTTGATCCCGGGACCCTGAAATCATGGCCTGAGCCAAAGGCAGAAGCTTACCTGACTGAGCCATATAGGCAACCACATATTCACTTTTTATCAAAGATTAGCTTAATTTACAATAAGTATTTTCATAACACGTGAAATGTACACACAATTTTTGCTTTTTTCCTACTATTGGCTTTCCAATCTGCCTAGGATTCTTTTTTTTCTTTTTAATGATGCAACAAATATGTTTGTTTTTTAAGATGGCAATGTTAAAAGTCCTTCATTTCTATGTTCCTGAGCCTCTGTTTTCCCTCCTCACAGGGAACTGTCGCTGCTGACAGTTTGGAGAGTGTCCTTCCAGACATTTCCAACACTGTATTTCGCAGGCTCTCTCAAATGAGAGAAGGATCCCTTGGCTTCGTGGTGTGAAACACACTGAATCTTATTGATGACTATGATCTGATGTCACAATATTATTGGTAATAATTATAAGTATAAGGCAGGCTTATTAGTTTCCTAGTCATGCTCTTATCAAAATACCACTATCTAGGTGGCTGGAATGACAGAAATGTATTATCTCACATCTGAAGGCTAGAAATCCAAAATCAAGTGTTCCCTCTGAAACCTGTAGGGGAATCCTTCCTTGTCTCTCCCTAGCATCTGTGGTTTGCCGGAGATCCTTGGCATTCTTTGGTTTGCAGTCACACAACTACAGTCTCTGCCTTGTCAACATATGACATTCTTTTTCTATGTCTCTATCTTCACATGGCTGTCTTCTTATAAGGACACTAGTTGCATTGGATGAGGGGTCCACGCTACTCCATTATGATGTCATCTTAACTAATTACATCTACAACAACCCTATTTTCAGATAAGGTCATATTCTGAGGTGCAGAGGTCTAGGACTTCAACACATTTTTTTTTTTTGGAGGACATAATTCTGTCTTTAACAGTAGATAAACTTAAAAAAAAACAGTAGATAAACTTTGTAAATAAAAAATTTAAGGCTACTGTCTGTAACAGATATTCAGTAACACCTGGAAGTTTGGTTGTTTCTTCCCATGTTCCAAAGAATCTAGGGGGGCAATTCTTGATAGACATAGAGAAACCTGAATGAACCGACGACCTCAGCTAACTAGAATCCTCAACTGTTTGACAAAGATGTATTTGCACTTGCCTTTTCAAAAGAGAAGTCATTAACAAGAAAATAATCAGATATCATGAGTATAACTTTTTAAAAATATTTTATTTATTTGAGAGAAAGCAGAGCACGAGAGAGACCATAAGTGGGGGGAGAGACAGAGGGAAAAGAAGACTCCCCGCCAAGCAGACAGCCCAATGTGGGGATCAATCTCAGAACCCCGGGATCATGACCTGAGCAGATGCTTAACTGACTGGGCCACTCTGGCGCCCCTCAGGGGTATAATCTTTTGTTTTGTTTTGTTTTTTTAAGATTTTATTTATTTATCCACAGAGACAGAGAGAGACACACGCGCGCGCGCGCACACACACACACACACACACACACACACACACACACACAGAGGCAGAGGGAGAAGCAGGCCCAATGCAGGGAGCCCGACATGGGACTCGATCCCGGGTCTCCGGGATCGCGCCCTGGGCTGAAGGCGGCGCTAAACCGCTGAGCCACCCGGGCTGCCCAGGGGTATAATCTTTTTATTAAATGTTAAGCAGGTACAAAATGGTATTTACAAATTATGTGTGTGGTTAGAAAATTCTAATACAATGAGCACCCGTGGCCCTACCGCACCGGTTTAAAAAAATAAAACATTACCATATCTTTGAAGTGTCCTATATGATCTTTTTAATGGTAAAGTTACTATATTGACACATGCTTATTGAAAAAAATTGTATATAATTAGAATTCTATGATGTAAAAATTTGAAGTCTTCTCATGCCAGAGGTACCCCCTAGACAAAGACAGAAGAGAAAATTGCTGAGCTATGTCCTTTAGCAGTTTTTGCAAGAGGACACAGTCTAGCTCCCAAGTAAAGAGATTAGACTTAAGAATATGGACTATATAGAGATGATGTAAGTAGGTGGTATGTTTGTTAAATGAATGATTCACTCTTTGTAATAAAGAAAGAGAACTTCATGGTATGTCTATACCCTAGTTGATGTAACCTATGATGGATGTTGGAGTTATTTTCATTTTTTGCTTTTACAATTAATGTTGCAGTGAACCTTGTCTAGATACTCTTGCACACTTGTGCAAGTCTATCTATAAGGTAAATTCATAGAGTGTTGGGTAAAAGTCACAAATGTGTTTTTTAAACTTACGTAATTTGAGTTGGTTTTCTTTTTTTTTTAATTTTTTTTTTTTTTATTTATTCATGATAGGCACACAGTGAGAGAGGGAGAGGCAGAGACACAGGCAGAGGGAGAAGCAGGCTCCATGCACCGGGAGCCTGACGTGGGATTCGATCCCGGATCTCCAGGATCGCGCCCTGGGCCAAAGGCAGGCGCCAAACCGCTGCGCCACCCAGGGATCCCGAGTTGGTTTTCTGATACATCCCATAAAAATGCTTCCAAGTAGAAGAGTTGTTCCACCAGTCTTCAGAAAATGAGAACAAGTCAACACTTGAACCCAAATTTAATATTGTAGACTATAACTTACACATAGATGATCTCAGTTCACAAAGGGGATCAGGGAAAGCCCCGTGATATAAAGCCACTTGTTGGAATTTGGAATTTCCTGGGGTGAGTACTTTACTATTATGATTAACAGTGAATCATTCATTTAACAAACATACCACCTACTTACATCATCTCTATATAGTCCATATTCTTAAGTCTAATCTCTTTACTTGGGAGCTAGACTGTGTCCTCTTGCAAAAACTGCTAAAGGACATAGCTCAGCAATTTTCTCTTCTGTCTCCCATAAAACCTACTTTGTATCTCTACTGGGATTGTTTGGGTCAACTACAAATATGCTATTTCTTCATACCTCATTTCTGTATTCACCTTCATAGTAAGATCCCTGAAATAATTTTCAGTACTGTCTGTTTTAATTTGCTCCTCTCATTCATACTTGCACCCATTCCAATTGGGTTATCATATCCATCGTCCATTAAAACTGCTTTTACCAAGAATATTAGTAACCTCCATATTGCTTGCAAAATCTTCCTCTTTTGTACTCATCACCACAATTCCATATTTTAATTATATTTGTTTATTGAATATCTCTCCCTACTAAAAGATGAGCTCCATAAGGGCAGAGATTTTATCTGCTTTATTTTTTTTTCAATTTGTCTCCAGCATGTAGAACATTGCCCATAGTAATAAATCAATAATACTTGCCCAACAAATATATACATATATTTATTTGAGCTTATGCTGTACGTGAGGAAAGACAGTAAGCAAAACAAGCATATAAACATATATAGTCAGATGGTAAAATATGCTATCAAGAAAGAGCAGGTTAGGAGAATGGGGAATACTATGCCATTCTTGGGGGTAAAAGCATTGCTCTTTTATAAGATGATCAGAAGCTGCTTCTCTAATGAGGCAACATGTGAACAGAGAACTGAAGGAAGTAAGGGAGTAAGTCATATGGAAGAAGAACAACCTAAGAATAGAATACAGAAAGTGCTAATGTCCTGAGGTGCAAATTTTCTTGGATTGCTGAGAAACATCAAGGAAACTAGCATAGGAAGAGCAGAGTAGATGAAACAGAGAGTCCCAGGATGTGTGCTCTAGAAGAATTGGGAGGTTTGGTTAGATCAGATCTTGTGAGATTTTAGCATTTACTCTGGAGTGGGAAAGAAATCCCTGGACGGTTTTGAAAAGAGGAATGGCACAATACAACACTGTAGCCTGCGGGCTGAGAAAAGACTATATGGAGCCTGGTAGAAAGAGGCAAACCAGTTAAAAGGTTAGAGCAAAAATATAGGTAAGCTGAATGCAGCAACATGTAAAAAGGATTATATACCATGACCAATTGGATTGTTGCAAGAATAACAAGATTGGTTTAACACCTGAATATTAATCAATGTAATATACCATATTAAAAGAATGAAAGACAAGAGCATAAGGTCGTCTCGATGGGTGTAGGAAAAAAAAAAACAAAACAAGACAATCCAACACCCTTTTATGATGAAAATGCTTAACAAACAGAAAGGGAAGGGAACTTCTTCAACCTAGTAAGGGTATCTACAAAACACCCACAGCTAACATCATAAACCATGAAGAAGACTGGATGCTTTTCCACTAAGAACAGTAACAATACAGGATGTGCATTCTCATCACCTCTATTCAACACTGTACTGGAGATTCTAGGCAGAGTAATCAGGCTTAGAAAATCTAATTAGATTTAGAAAAATCTAATGCAGCTACAGGAAAAACTATTAGAATAAAAGTGAGTTATCAAGGTTACTGGATACACTATCGACATACAAAAATCAACTGTGTATCTATTGCAATGAACATTTGATTGAATGTTCTGTCTTCTGGCAATGAATAATCCATAAACAAAATTAAGAAAACAGTTTCATTTATAGTAGCTTCATAATAAAATACTTAAAAATAAATTTAATAAGGGTAAGACTCATATGTTGAAAAGTGGAAAACATTGGTGAAGGAAATTAAAGAAGACCTAAATAAATGGAAGGGGCTTCCATGTTCATTTTTTAGATTTAATGTTCTTAAGATGACAATAGTCCTGAAACTGATCTACAGATTCAACATAATTCCTACCAAAACCTTAGCTGCCTTTCTGTCAGCAACTGAGAAGCTGATAGTAAGTTCATATGAAAATTTAGAAATCTGAAATAGCCAAAACAATCTTGGAAAAGAATAACAAGGTTGGAAAACTTGTACTTCCCGATTTAAAAAATTACTAGAAAGCTACATTGATCAAGATAGTGTGGTACTGGTGTAAGGATAAACATATATATCAATGAAATGGAATTAATTGAGAATCCAGAAATATGCCCAGGTATTTATGACCAACTGACTTTAACAAATATGCCAATACCATTTAATGGGCAAAGCAGAGTCCTTTAAACAAGTAGCACTAGGGCATTTAAGTCTGTGATCAATTTTGATTAAATTTTATATATCATATGAGTAGGCATCCAATTTCCTGGTTTTGCTTGTGGATATTCAATTTGTCCGAGTGCTATTTGTTTAAGGACTCTACTTTGCCCATTATTATAAATAATGCTGCTATGAACATTCACGTGTATCAGTTTTTGTGTGAACATATGTTTTCACTTCTCTTGGGTGTATACCTATGCATGGAAGTCTGGGCCATGTGGTGACTTTGTGTTAATCTTTCGAGGAAATGTCAGGCTATTTTCCAAACAGCTGCACCACTTTCATTCCCACTATAGTGTAAGAAGTTTCCAGTTTCTGCACATTCTCGCCAATACTTGTTATTTTCTGTTTTCATTTAATACCACAGTAATGCGTATGAGTAGTATCTCACTTTTGATTTGCATTTGATGAATTCTGAGCTCTCTTCATGTAATTATTGGCCATTTGCATATTTAAAGAAATATCTATTCAGATCCTTCACCCATTTTTTTATAAAGTATTTTTTGAGATTTTATTCATTTATTCATGAGAGACACAGAGAGAGAGGTGGAGACACATGCAGAGGGAGAAGAAGGCTCCCTGGGAGGAGTCCAACACGGGACTCAATCCCAGGACCTGGGATCACAACCTGAGCCAAAGGCAGATGCTCAACCACTGAATCACGCAGGCATCCCTCCTTCACCCATTTTTAATTGGATTATTTTTAGTACTCTTTTAAGAGTTCTTTATCCATTCTGGATATATTCTGGATATAAATCCTTATCAGATATACGATTTGCAAACACTTAATCCTCTTCCGTGGGTTGAACTTCACTTTTTTTGATGGTGTCCTTTGAAATATAAAGTTAATTTTGATGAAACCTAATTTATGTTTTTCCTTTTGTTGCTTGTTTAGTGTCCTATCTAAGAATCATTGCCTTACCTGAGGTTGTGAAGATTTACCCCTCTGTTTGCTTCTAAGATTTTACAATAGCCAAAAGATAGAAACAGCAGAAATGGATAACCATAAGTGGCATATCCACTGTTAAGAATAAGACAACAGGTCCAAAACAGAGTCACTTGTATAAGCCCTATGTACCCAAACCAAGACTTAATTAGTTTCAACTCTCCCAGAAACGGAATCTTAAGCCAGTGTACCACGAATCACCTGATCAGCATTAGTTAGTTAATTAGCCTGATAGAACTGGGACATCCCCTAGAGGAAAGTAACTTTGCAATAACCGATGCACTTTTTGCTTATTTTAACTTCCTTGTTCCTGCTCTCTTCTGCCTATAAAAGCCTTTTTTTTTTTTTTTTTTTTTTTGGTTTTTATTTTCAAGTCTTCCCTTCAGGCTCTAAGAGTCCTTTCTATCTGTTAGATTGGATGTTGCCCGCTTTGAATGGATTTTTTTTTTTGCTCAAATAATGTCTTAAAAATTTTTAACATGCCTCAATTTATCTTTTAAAACCATGTAATGGAATGTTATTTTTGGTCAGAGAAAAGAATGAAGCACTAATAGATGTGACAACAAGGAAGAACCTTGGAAGTATTACATCAAGTGAATGAAGCCAGTCACAAAAGCCACCTACTGCACGATCCAATTTAGATGAAATGTCTAAAATAGGCAACAGCACGGACAAAAAGGAGATACGTGGCTATTTAGGGCTGGGGGGGAGTGAGAGCTAATCTGCAGGAGGTTGCTTTTGGGGGTGATGAAAATATTCTTTTTTTTTTTTTAATTTTTATTTGTTTATGATAGTCACAGAGAGAGAGAGAGAGAGAGAGAGGCAGAGACATAGGCAGAGGGAGAAGCGGGCTCCATGCCCCGGGAGCCCGACGTGGGACTCGATCCGGGACCCCAGGTCACGCCCTGGGCCAAAGGCAGGCGCTAAACCGCTGCGCCACCCAGGGATCCCTGAAAATATTCTTAAAATGATTATGGAGACGTTGTGCAACTTTGTAAACAACCATCCAGAAGGGGTGGACTGTGCAGCACACGAACTGAAGCTCCACAACCTTGTTACATGAAAAAAGGCAAACTCTGTACCAGGTATTCTAGGTTTAACTCCCATCTCTGCCCCTGGTTCAGAAATGTTACTTAACTTCCGTATGTCCTCGTCTCCCCATAAATAAATAGAGATAACAGGTGTTCCTATCCCACGGGGCTGTTGTAAGGAGTAAGAGTGACTAGGACACTCCCAACAGTGTCTGTTGTCATTTATTATACTGTGAGTATAGATTCCCAGGTCCGTGCTGCTTCCTCATGACCTTGGTCTCTGGTTCTATTTTCACCACTGCTTCTGGTGGTGGGCTCGTTCTATTGGGGGAGGAGGCTTTTTTTTTTTTTTTTTTTTTTTTAAAGAGAACTGTGGGAGGGAAGAACAGAAAGGTCTGAAAGAAAGCAAAGGCATTTTCCTTGGGGCAGCGTTCACCTAGTTTGACCCTCGAGGCTTCCCGTTCCTTTCGTCCCAGCGCGCATGCGCGGGAGCCCGTGCCCTTTCGTCGGCTGCTTCTGCTGCTTTGACCATGGCCGCCCGCCGCGTGGGGATGTTGGCCCGTTTACTCCTCTGTGCCCAGAGAAGTCAAGTCTTGCGTCCCACCCACAGGCTTCTCAGTTGCCCAGGAACGGTGGCCGCAGACGTTAAGAGAGAAGAGCAGTCTTCAAGGAGTGTGGAGACAGGTGATGGCGCCGCGTTCTCGGCTTGCTCTGTATCCGCGACCCACGGCGGGCGAGGGAAGGGGAAAGAGGCTGGGCTCGCGGGCGAGCTCGTGGCTTGTGCTTATGGCCGTGGAGCCTTTGGCGGTAGGGTGAGGCCGTGTCCCGTCCTCTGATCTCATCAGGGGAACGCTCATGGCTCGTGGTAGTGTGTGTGTGTGTGTGGGGGGGGGGGTGATGTTTCTTTTAGAATGTGTGTGCGCTGTGATGACACTATTTTAATGTTTGTGAAGTTCAGGCCGAGAGTACGGCTTGCTAATATTTTCTAATTTGTCAAGGTGACGTTCCCAGTGACAGCAGTGATGCCATACGTCCGTCACTTGCTTCAATCACAAATGTATCTGATTTTACAAGTTGATGGAGGACGAGTACAGTGAAGTGTTAATGAATAACAGTAGTCGCGGCTCCCAAGTGTAGGGTTCCGCCTGTGGAAATGACTGCCGTCTGCTTTATTCTTTGGGTTATTTTGATGACCTCATAACAGATCTGCATTCCCCGGCACACGCTGCTGCCCCGCAGACGGTCTAAATTTATATGCTTCTCTGTGTATTGAGAAGCCTGCTATTACTGAAACCCGCTTGTGACCCAAGAGCTGCGCGTGTCTTATTTACAGTGTTTAAAACAATCTAGCAATGAATGTGTCCACCGTCTCCACCTACCAGGTGTACAGAGAGGCCCAAAGAGCTAAGTAACTTGTGCAAGGTTATGTTGCTGAGTTTATTTAGACCACAGATCAAGTTAAGGAAAATGTTGATTTCGGTCATTTCTTGGGACGGTCGTTTTAAGAGATGAAATTATTTCTGGGGATGTTTTTTATAGTAGGCTAAAAAGTAAAATGTTCCCCCCTAAAATAAATGGTAGGCTTGATCTTCTCATCATATTTATCTGTATAAATAAAGATTCATGTTGACAGGGAGTGAGGATTGTTACTTAATACGATATTTCATTAACCTCCTGATTGGATTGTATTTGGTAGAAGCTGCTTCTGTTAAAAATTCTTGAGTAACTGAAAATTTGAGTAAGGATTCTGCCAAAGAAGCTATTGTGATTTAACATCCGTATAAGTGGTTTAAATTTGGGAGTTTTTTCTTACGCTCTTTGAGAAATACAACTTTGTAAAGTTGGCATGGCAGGAGTTACTACTGCAGTTTATAGATGAGAAAGTAGGCTAGTCCAAGTGGCTAATTCGAACTTAAATAATTAAGTAGCAAAGGTAAGGGAAAAACCTGATTCCAAGGCTATACTCCTCATTTCATACAGTTTTGTTGTTTTTCTTAGGAAACATGTTTCATTTCCTATCATAACTGGCTAAGTATTCAGAGACTCTTGTGGTGCCTAACAAAATCTTTGTCCGAATTTCTTTTTCCTTTTTAAAAAGAGAAGAAGGTAACTGCACCTTAGAGTCAGTAGCATAACATTTTGTAATTGGAAAGAACTTGAGAAATTTTCAATTGAGGTTTCCACTTAGTGTGAAAACTTGTTGGAGAACATTTCCGGTAATGTTTTCTAGTAACAAGAAGCACACTATTTCATAAATCAGCCAATTCCATTTTTTGGTCAGGCTCTAATGGTTGGAAAATGTTTGTAATGAGCTAAAATGAGCTTAGTTTTGACTTAGCTTTCATTTCAGTAGTAGAAAAGAACCTTGATTCTAAGAGTAAGAATATACAGTATATTATTCAGGAATCTTTTGCGTGCAGGTGACAGAATTAGCTTGGATTAGCTTAAGTATGGGGGGAGGATATACCAACTCCACTCATTTAACCAAACTCCAGAGAGAGTTTAAGGTCAGCTGGATGGATATGGCCAATGTGCGATATTTTCCTCAGCTGTTGTTTGGTAGCCTCCTTATCTCAAATTCGTGTACTTGAAGGCCTGGCCGCCAGCAGCTTCCTGTTTACTTGCTTGTAGCCTTCTCCAGAAAGGAGAATAAAATATAATCTTTTACCTGAATTTGAAGAGTTCTAAGAAAGAGCTTTTGATTTATCACAACTCCCCCATCTCCACCACCCCGCACCCTTTGGACCTAGAGGAGCTATCCAAAATGGTATGATAACGTTAGCCGTATCTAATGGGCTGAGGGTCAGTGCTATAGGTAGGATACCCCTGCAACTTCACAGAGCAGTTTTCTACAAGCAGGGATACGCTGTTGCTAGAACAAAAGGGACAGATTAATTCTGTAAGTGGCTATCTAGACTATTGGAAAAAACTGGTGTAGTGTTTTCACCAATAACGAGACCCACTCTTTCAAAGATTATTGTGGGACTCGAAATAGAGTGTATACGTGAAGGTACTTGGAAAACTGAAGTCCTGGGTGAGTGGAGGGTTCACTGTTATATTTGAAGACAGCATTTGGGTTCTCATTAGTTTATTTCCAGGCTGTAAATCCCACTTTATCTACAGTAATTCTCTGTCAGTTTCTAGACATCTTACTACTCCTCTCCAGGTGTTCTGGTTCTTTAGTGTGCTTATTCTCTCCCTATCCACAATGCAGAAGTTAAGACATGTCTTTGACTGATTTTGAGCTTTGATCAGATTGAACTTCTTCCCGGCCTCTTATATGCAACTACTACTAGGTTAATTTTCTCCCCCATTGTGTCATTGTATCTTTATGTTGTTTTTAATTAAAAATGCAGAACTGTATTAAGTCTTATTTCTTGTGTTAAGTTTATGGTCACCAGGTTATGTCATAAAGACCATAAATTGAGTCTGTCATAAAATATTAGCACTTACTACTTTATACTCTCAACTTTGTGTCATTTGTAGATTTGATAAGCCTTTTGTGAGATAATAAACTTAAACTACCTGAACTTTTTGTCCCTTCCTTCACAACTTTGTCTTGTCCCCATCACTCCTGCCTACTGTTTGGGGCCAGAGAGCTGTCAATGCTTTGGGTTCTACCTCTCCATCTTCTCAAGCACATTTCTTCATCTTTTATCAGACTTCTCTAAATTCAGTCTCTTCTCTTCCCTAGTGATCAGCTGCAGGGATATACTTGCAAAAGTGCAAACACTGTATGCAGGTGATACTGCAGTATTGTTTGTAATAGCGAAGAAAGGAAAGCCATCTCGATATTTATCAGCAGAGGATTGGCTAAACTATGATAAATTAACAATATACTACATTACATTTAAAAAATGAGGGAAATATACAGACACAGATATCCCCAATGTATTAAGTTTTTAGAAGCATATTGTAAAACAGAATGTATAGTATAATTTTGGTGATTTTTAATTGTGTAAAAAACGTTTATCTGTGGAGAAATACAAACGTATATGTTTACATATGCCTTAAAAATATCTGGAAATATAAATACCAACCTTAATGGTTGGATGTAATTAGGGGCAGAGAATTGGGGAAAGATTTATACTTTTACTTAATAAAATTTAACAATTTGACTTTACTTTTACAATAAGCACTTGGACATCAGTAAAAACCAGAGACAAGAATATGTAGGTGGTAATTACATAGGGAAAAGTGGTTGAAGTAGTCTAGGCAGAGCCTGTATCAGAAAAAAAAAAAAAAAGAAGGAACTATGGACTAATTGGAAGGACTGTTAGTAGACTGAGATCAAAGTGAATAAGAGTAGTCCCTATCTTCAGTATGGAAGATGGATTTCCTTCCATATTATTAAGTAAATACAACACCACGAATTACTTTCTTTCACAGATGTTGAAGGAAGGTAATACAGAGGTGGAGAAGGTTCTACCATGGGAAGTCAGAAGTCTTCACAGAGCGGGGGGGGGGGGGGGGGGGGGGGGGGGGGGATGACTGGGAGTTTTCCAGGCAGAAAATGAGGAGGTGGGCGTTCCACTCAGAGACTGGAAGGCTTTAAAAGTTCACAGTATGTGGTAGTATTGTATGTGGAGTACCTTAAGTGAACAACTGCAAAAGGAAGAAATGGTAGAAATTGACACTGAAGAGGAAGTGGGACAAGATGCCAGTAACTGTACCCACACTGTCGAATATAGACTTGATTTTGGATGCAGTAGGGAAGCTCCTGAAGGGTTTGAAGCAGGGAGGTCAAAGACTTTTTAAAAAGGTTAATTTACAAAGATCGCTTTGGCAGCAAATAGTGGCCTGAGAAGACGACTAGTGTGAGTAAGACCAGTTTAGGGATCAAGCCTTGAAATAGGAGATTGATGTTAAAGAGTTGGCATTCAGAATGGAGACGTAGACCCCTATTTAAGAGATGTGTTTTCAGCATCTGGTACAGTGAATGTAGGAAAGGTGTTCAGTACCTGTTTGATCACTTATTGGGAACGTGTACTCTGTCAGGAGCCAGAGTTCTGTGGTGTGCCATCAGAGACTGCCTCCAGGCCTGTGCTAATGAGCAGAGTTTATGGTTCAGCAAGCCGTTAACTAGCATTAACGCACATTTGTTTGTCTGGTCTGTGAGGATGTCTTGGAGTTTGCTGAAATTAAGGTGTAGTGTGTTTGTAGTATTCTTGATCCATCAGTTATGAAATAAAGAAGAGGAGTCTAAAAGCATCTGCCAATTTCCATATATATCAGTTCTACTTTCTGTACTATTTAACTTCTTTGGAATTTCTTTAGGGCATTGATAATCAGACTTGGTGGTTTATAATTTCTAGAATCTACCATTTCAGACTTTTAAAAGAATCATTTTTAAGCCACCCAACTAGAAGTTAAATATCTAGAGAAAAAAAAATGAGTTGGTAAAATTCAGTATTTGGCTTGAATATGCTCTTAAGAATTTGAATGATTTTCCTTTTCTTTATACTTAGTTGTTCTTTCCTTTGTGGTCAATTATTAATATCTAATTCTTGACTGTCACAGCTCTTGTCTTCATTTCCTGTGATTGTAAAACCCCCAGCCCCTGAAGTAGTTTTTAATGAGAAAAGAAATAACCCTGTATTTCATTAGTAAAATTATCATGAACATTTTATGGGCAGCAACTGGATTTTAAATTCTTTGATTTCCCTGTGACACACAGCACATGATAATTGGTAACTCATTGTTAATTGTTGCAGCCAGACCAACACCTATGACAAAGAAAAACTATAATAACTTACTTTAATACGTTAAAGTTCTAAACTCATTCTCATTACACTTAGGCTTACGATAATTTCTTTTAGGCTTTGGAATGTTACAGCTTATACAGATTTTGTATGTGTATATTTGGGGAAGTGTTACGTGAGTGACTACATTCCTGATTTTGCTTTTAAAATTTTGTGGCTATCTCTCTTTGCAGCGCTGTGTATTGAATACAGTAAATCAAAACTAGAAAAGTGGACATTGGTAATGATATTTACAAGAGAATGGTAAAATGAAAATTGAAAGTAGTATAGCGTTATTCTTATACAGGTAAAAAAGAAAGAAGATGAGATTTGGATAAAATTGTTTTAATCAGCTATAAAATCTTCATATACCCTTTTTTTTTAAAAAAAAAATCTTTATATACCTTATCAAAGTATGCTTTAAATTTTATATTTGTGAGTGTGTGTATTGGAAATGTTTTTGTCTCATTCATAGACTCTGAAGGCAGGACTCCCAAAAAGAAATTCTCTGAGTTGCAGAAAGAAAGACGCGAACAGGCACAGCGAACTGTTTTAATACATTGCCCAAATAAAATCAGTGAAAAAAAATTTCTGAAATATTTATCCCAACATGGACCTATTAATAATCATTTCTTCTATGAGAGCTTTGTAAGTATTTGAAAATCATCTAACATTTATGCTTTTGAAAGATATGCATTTTTGCTATTTTGCTATTATTATAGTATCATATCATTATGAAAATAACATTGGTTATTTGCAATATGGTAAAGTTAGATTCTCTTTTGATACCTTACATCTTTCTTTAAATTTCTTTTTCTTTTTCTTTTTGTTTAAAGATTTTATTTAATTATTTATTTATGAGAGACACAGAGAGAGAGAGGCAGAGACATAGGCAGAGGGAGAAGTAGGCTCCATGCAGGAAGCCCAATGCAGGACTCAATCCCGGGACTCTAGGATCATGCCCTGAGTCAAAGGCAGACACCCAACCCCTGAGCCACCCAGGTGTCCGATTTCTTTAAATTTCTTTAATGATATTTTGGTCTGAGAATAGAAATCTTTATGGCATTGTTATAGAATTAGAAGTAGTTTATAACTGACTAATTCCATTATTTGAATAAGTAGTCTCTTATTTTAGGGGTAAAGGCAGGGGGGACGGGGATTTTTGTTTTGCCTTTTGATTTTCTATTTCATCATTGTTTTCAGAGAGGAAGAGGCAGAGACACAGGCAGAGGGAGAAGCAGCCTCCCTGCAGGGAGCCCGATGTGTGATTCCATCCCGGGTCTCCAGGATCATGCCCTGGGCTAAAGGCGGTGTTAAATTGCTGAGCCACCCAGGCTGCTGTATTGTTCCTTTTCTTAGTCTGCTTCTAATGATTAAAACCAGTGCTATGTTAGAAGTCTATTATCTGTAATCGTTTTTAGTATTATGATAATCATTTGGAAATTTGAACAGAAATACTATGTAAAATATATCCATCTGAGATGTCTTCTGTTTTTCCTTATGATTTTGGCATAGGGTCTTTATGCTGTTGTAGAATTTTGTCAGAAGGAAAGTGTTACTTCACTACAGAATATAACTCGTACTCCGAGTATGGACACAGAGGCTGCAATTCCATTCAAGTCACGTTTCTTCAATTTAAAGATGAAAAATCCATCAAGTCAGACTTCAGAACAGTCCTGTATACAATGCAGTAATCATTCCCCTCCTTCAAGCAAGAAGCTTTCTGAATTACTTTGTTATGCAGAAAGTGTAAGTTTTTAGGTATACTTCCCAATCTCTAAAAATATGTGTGTGTATGATATTAGTTTGTATATTATAGGTTCTTTTCATAAAATATTCATACTGTAGAATGTGTCAAGTGAAAAGTGAAAGTGATCCTTCTCTGCTCCCCTCCCCCATGCCCTGCTTATACTCCTGAGTAACCGCATTCTTCCAGAGTTTTCAGTCTTTGGACTATGCAGATTTTCTTTCTCCGGTCAGCATAATGGCATACAGTTGTACTTGGCATTTTTCTATAAATTTAAAAATATCTCCCCCCCCCCCCCCCCCAAAAAAAAAATCTCATTTCTGATTTAATCTATTTTGCTGCCCTAACATTGTTCGTATTAGTTTTGGGTTTTCTTCCTGAGGCTTGTCAGAGGTTTAGCTAGTTTAGTAGTCCTTTCAAAGAATCAGTTCATAATTTTTACCAAATGCTATTTTTGTTTGATTTTCTAATTTTAAAAAATTTATTTCTAACCTTATACATTTCTTTTGTTTTCTTTTATTTATTTTTCTTGAGTTTTATAGTTCAATTTTTTTTTCAGTTATTTTCAATAGTATTTCCAAAAATGGGCATTTGAGGCTATGATTTTTATTGTAAATACTGCAGTTTCAAAATGTGCTTTTAAATCCCAGTTTTCTGGTGAAAATACAGGATTTTTATTCTGAGGAATTGAGGGATCTTGGGCCTTCATTACCTGAGGTATTGCTTATTTCTGGTATTTCTTGCCTTTAACATGGTTCTTCCGTCCCCCCAACTTCATTTAAAATATCTAGCTATGTGGTTGTTTTGATCTCTTCTGGAGCATTTTACTATTTTCATTTTCCTAAAACAATACTTTAGTTGTATTAAAGTAGTAGTGGTTTTAATTCTAGCCAACTTTGGTTTTGCTCATGTTACCATTCTTCAGTTCTCTTTAAAAGAATAGTTAAAATCTTTTTAAAAATTTGATCAACTTTAATGGTCACAGGGAGAAAGTGTATGTTTTTAAGGTAAGTCTCCAAAGCCATCAAATCTCTAGAAGTAAAATGACAGTTATTTTATATGACCTGTACATTTTCTGTATTTTGTTGGTTTTGTTTTGGTCAGCTAGATAGATGATCAGCTGAATACTCTGCTGAAGGAGTTCCAGTTAACAGAGGAGGACATTAAACTACGATATCTCACCTGTTCTCTTATTGAAGACATAGCAGCTGCATATTTTCTGGACTGTACAGTGAGACCCTTTGGGTCCTCAGTCAACAGTTTTGGGAAATTAGGATGTGATTTGGACATGTTTTTGGATCTAGATGAAATTGGAAAACTTAACACCAACAAGGTAATTATATTTCTTTAGATCACTAAAATTAAGATATTATAGAAGTAATCTTTGGGTGTAATAAAATTATAACTGTTGGTTTATAGACTTTAATAAATATGGCTAAAGAATACCTACTTGATATTGATTATTTAGTTATAAAGTTTTTCTTTGTATTGGTGTAATAGATGATAATTTTTTTGTGAAAATTCTACACATATGCAAATAAAAGGAGTATTTTTTTTCCAAAGATTCTGAAGTTTTTCCATTAGGCCAGGGTTATTTATTGGGTTATTCATATTTCTGTATCTTAACTAATGTTTTTTTTATATCTGTGTGATCTAGTTATTGAAATAACTAGTTATTTGAAATCTCATGATTTTTGGTTTTGTTAATTTCTCCTAGGAATTCTTTTGATTTTTGTTTTATTCAGAGGCTCTGTTAGCTACATGTAGTATATAGGTATATGATTATTATGTCTTCTTATTGGGTTGTTCATTTATTATTAAATTATGTCCTTTATATATGCTTTTCCCCTAAATTCTTGTTAAGATAACTACCTGTTATTTGCTTCACATATCTTCTGTATCTTCATTTTT
The DNA here is from genome assembly GCF_011100685.1 of Canis lupus familiaris. Taxonomy (NCBI): domain Eukaryota; kingdom Metazoa; phylum Chordata; class Mammalia; order Carnivora; family Canidae; genus Canis; species Canis lupus. The sequence goes on along the minus strand of NC_049223.1, from coordinate 14,531,904 downwards.
GACCTTTACATATGTTTTGGGTATCTCTCTCATCTCTGATCACCAGATCACTGAATTTTGTGCTTATACTCTGAGCTGTTTCTTCAAGTATTTGTTCATTGTTACTGATCATGTATTTATTCATTATTACTGATTATTTTTGGATTCATTTTTATTGTCTTTTTATTTATGCTTTTTTCTGTACTTTTTATTTGCTTTTATTCCCTTTCCTTTCCTCCTACCGGATTACTGCTTTAAAAAAAAAAAAAAAAAGCAAAACTGAAGTATAGTTGATACAGTGTTACATTAGTTTCAAGTGGATGTATTTGAAAAGTTTATATGTTATGCTATCCTAACCACAAGAGTCTATCTTGTCACATCGGTCCCTGTGCAATGCAGTTACAGTACCACTGAACAAATTCTCTATGTTGTACCTTTTATTCCTGTGGATTTTCCTCTTATAGTTTAGAAATTATATATTCCATTTAGTTCTTATTAATATGTCTTAATGGGTAAAGTTGACCAGTATCTCTGCCATTCTCCCAAACAACATAAAGGATGCTTTAATTTTTTTTAAAGATTCTATTTATTTATTTATTTGAGAGTGAAAGAGAGAGAGAGAGAGAGAGAGAGAGAGGGAGCACAAGCCTGGTGGAGAGGCAAAGGGGGAGAGAGAGAGAAGGAGCAGTAGACTCCTCCCTGAGAGGGGAGCCTGATGCAGGGCTAGATCCCAGGACCCTGGGATCATTACCTGAGCTAAAGGTAGGTACTAAACCCACTAAGCCATCCAGATGCCCTAAGGATGCTTTAATTTTTTTATTTTTTAAGATTTTATTTCTTCATAAGAGACATACACACACACAGAGGCAGGGACACAGGCAGAGGGAGAAGCAGGTTCCTTGCAAGGAGCCCGATGTGGGACTCCATCCTAGATCCTGGACTCATGCCCTGAGCCACTGAGCAGACGCTCAGCCACTTAGCCTCCCACAGGCAGAGGGAGAAACAGGCATCCTGCAAGGAGCCCAATGTGGGACTCGATCCTGGATCCTGGGATCACAACCTGAGCCAAAAGCAGACACTCAACCACTAAGCCATCATCCCAGAATGCTTTAATTTTTTTTTTTTAAAGATTTTATTTACGAGAGTCAGAGAGAGAGAGAGAGAAACAGAGAGAGAGAGAGAGAGAGAAACAGACACAGGCAGAGGGAGAAGCAGGCTCCATGCAGGGAGCCTGACGTGGGACTCGATCTCAGGTCTCCAGGATCACACCCTGGGCTGAAGGGGGCGCTGAACCACTGAGCCACCTGGGCTGCCCAGCTTTAATTTAATTACAACTTTGAAAAAGCTTCTGGGGCACCTGGGTGGCTCGGTGGTTGAGCGTCTGCCTTTGGCTCAGGTCGGGATCCCGGGGTCCTGGGATCGAGTCCCACATTGGGCTCCCCATGGGGATCCGGCTTCTCCCTCCCACTGCCTGTGTCTCTGCCTCTCTCTCTGTCTCTCTCATGAAGAAATAGTCTTAAAAAAGGGGGGGGGGGGCTTCTGTGTGTTTATAAAATGTAGGTTTTTATGACTCTGTCTTTTTTATATCTCATAAGAAAGACTGTCTTTCTTAAGCTAGTAATTCTCTATGTGGATGTCCAGGTGGCCCTTCAGCCTGCCATTTTGAAAATGAAACTTTTTTTTTTTTCATTTTTTGCGAATATTCTTTGGAAGTTTTTATAAAAGTTCTTATGTATGTTTCACATGTTAATTTAGTGGCATTTTAGTTTTCCTGACATTTGCTATCTTAATTCTGTTTCAAATTATCTTTTGTATCTCCCCTTTTATGTATATCCTCAAAGCTATAGGTCACACAGTTCCTTATAAACGCTCAGTGTCTTGCTCATATTTCTGTCTTTCTCCAAATTCCTTCTGTTATGTTTAGTTAGTGGCTGATATATTCCTTCTACTATATTATAAGATACGGTGGGGCAGCAACCATGTCTATTCATTTTCTTATCCCACCGAGTGCCTGGCATAACTTAATATACTTGTAATATGCTTACGGAATTAAAACTGGCCAAGGAATGCAAAATACATCAAAATAAAATGAATCATTCCTCTAGTTAAACTAACATGTACTTGAAATTGTATTACATTCCTGGCAGGGACACTTAAATTGGGTTAGGTTATTTTTAATGTAGGTAAAAAGACTTTGCTAAATAATCAAGGTGCATAAAAATGTTTTGGGATGATTAAAACCTGTGCTCTGGAGCCAAACTACCAAAGAGTACTTCTTCTACTTACTAGTTGTGTGATCCTCAGGAAATTATTTGTCTTCTCTGTGCCTACAGTTTTCTAGCTCTGAGATTGAGTTAGTACTAGAGCAGCTGTCACCTAGAGTGTTGGAGGGGCCTGACTGGGCTAATACACATGACATACTTAGGATGGTGCTTGGCATGTAATAAGTGTTCAAATGTTGATCACAGTCAGCTGCAGTATTACTAGTTATTTAATTATTTTGCAAATACGAAACAGTTTTTTCTTTGAAAGTAGAGGGAGGAGTTGGAAACTTTCAGTTAGGTCTTAGGTTTCTGAAATACAGAGGTATTCCGAAAAGATATTTTAAAAGACAGTGTTTCAGGGGCACCTGGGTAACTCACTCAGTTAAGTGTCTTACTTGGGCTTCGGTCATGATCTCAGGGTGCTGTTGGTCGTCTCCTCACTCAGCGGGAAGTCGGCTTCGCCCTCTGCCCCTCCTCTTTCTCTCTGAAATAAATAAATAAATCTTTAAAAACATAGATAAAAAACAGTGCTCCAGTCTCACTAAACAATTTGATGTTATTTGGTTAGTAGGTATGTGTTATAAACATATACTTTGAAATATGTGCTTGTTTAGGATTATAATAGCTTTGCTAATAGAAACATTAAAAATGAAATACAATGAAAAACAAGCACTTTTTAAAAAAGATTATACTTATCTGAGAGCATGCGCGCTCACAGAAGTGGGGAGGTGGAGAGCAGAAGGAGGACAAGCTGGATCTCAGGACCTTTGAGATCATGACTGGGGTCCTAAATCCAGCCAGGCACTTAACCAACTGAGCCACCAAGGGACCCACTTTTAAACTCACCAACTTCAGGGCAGCCCACATGGCTCAGCGGTTTAGCGCCTCCTTTGGCCCAGGGCGTGATCCTGGAGACCCGGGATCGAGCCCATGTCAGGCTCCCGGTGCATGGAGCCTGCTTCTCCCTCTGCCTGTGTCTCTGCCCCTCTCTCTCTCTCTCTCTCTCTGTGTGTGTGTCTCTCTCTATGAATAAATAAATAAAATCTTAAAAAAAAGTAAACTCACCAACTTCATAAAAGAGTCTCTTTGCTTTGTGCAGTTGTGAACTCTCCTTCCTTTTGGTGTGTGTCTCCTTTGGCTAAGCCAGATTTTTGAAATTTTAATTTTTTTAAAGGGAAATCTGTCTGGATGACAGAATAGAGAAAACACAGCATACTTATTTGTGGAGATTATATACATGATACATGTATATATTTTTTAATGTATTTTTTTCTGATTATATGGTACTAGTTTAAAAAAATGTGTAATGTAAATATCTTTGATGGTCCCCCCACCTCCAGAAGTAGCTACTGTGAATAGTTTTATATTTTGTCCTGGATTTTTTCCTTTGCATGTAGAAATTCTTTTTTATAACAAAATCTCCTTAATCTTCATAGATTGTAACTTGATCTTTTTTTTTCCCTCCAGTTAATAGTATCTTGGCATTTCAGTCTACTGCATCCTTTTCAGTGGCTGCAGAGTATTCCATCAAGTGAATGGTGGAATACTTTATTTAACCAGTCCTTTATTTGTTAACATATTTTTTTAACCAGTCTTTTATTTGTTAGACATGGTGGAGTATTTTTCCCCTTTCTTTGTTGTCAACTGTATTAGTTAATACTCTTCAGTTATTCGCAGAAACCAACTCAAACTAGCTTAAACAAAACAAAAAAGAAGTAGAGGAAGCATTATAGAACCCAGGGCCAGGAATGTGGATGATGAGTCTTAGGAAAAAAAACTAGAAGTAGGAAGTGAAAATTATTAAGAGTCCATGAGGTTAGTTGCTGTTTTTCTTTCTCCCCTTCATTCCACCCTCTGTATCCCCACTGATTTTTTTTTTTTACATTTTTGTTCTTGTGATATAGAATGTGCCTGCAAAAAGCTTCTGAGTCATATATTTCAGCCACATGGTTGCCTCTGAACTTCAGTTCCAATTCTCAGAAGTCTCTGGATGAATATATGGTATAGTGTTCTGGTGCTTATATCAGCTGCTGTGCCTGGTCCACGCAGCTGGGAGTAAGAGGGTGGATTTCTATGATAAACATTGTTAGAGCTGAATCCTTGTAGTAGGAATGGGTACTAGGAAATGTGGTGGTTGAGGGTAGGGAGACTTATTAAGCTGAGTAACTCAGTGATGGTGATCCTGGCAGCCTTTTGGTCTTTGGCAGACTGATAAATGAAAAATCCCAGTGTTGTTTTAATATCTTCTTTGGTTTCTAGGAAATAAGAGCATCTTTTATTGTCTTTCTTAGCCATTTTTATTTCTACTGTTAATTTCTTATTCAAAAAAAATTTGTTTTTAGAATTGGGTGAGTTTTTCTCCCTTTCATTTATATATACCCTTCATAAATTTGGGAAATTAGCCCTGTATGTGACATATGTATTAATTATTATTATACCTTTGTCATTTTTTTCTAGCAGTGAATTTATGTTTTACCTTGAGATGGTTTTAGTTTTCATATAATCACATTTCTTGTTTTGTATCTTCTGGAATTTTGTGTCATGCTTAGGAAATCCTTTACTACTTGTAAAAACATTCATCCATTGTCTTCTGATACTTTACTGATAAAACTTTGTATGTGTAAATCTTGATTTATGTTGAATTTACTTTTAGGACTAACATCAGGATCTAGTTTATTTTTTCCACTGGCCGCTTAACTTATTTGTTAGGTAGTAATTTTACCCCAGTGATTATTTTTTGCTTATAAAAAGCTCCCATTTACACATGTTTTTATATTCAGACCTCAGGAAATTTTCTAATGGAATTTCAAGTGAAAAGTGTTCCTTCAGAAAGAGTTGCAACTCAGAAGGTCCTGTCTGTCATAGGAGAATGCCTTGACCACTTTGGCCCTGGCTGTGTGGGTGTACAAAAAATCTTAAATGCTCGATGTCCTCTTGTGAGGTTCTCACACCAGGCCTCTGGATTTCAGTGTGATTTGACTACTAACAATAGGTATGATCTCTTTAATTTTATGACCTTATATATGAATATTATAAAGTATTAGCATAGTTCTTATACAGAAACAGTGGCTTTGGACTCTTACAAATGATTCAAAATAGTAACTTTTAAAAATTTTGAACACTTGGATTTAAAACTTGGAACTATTTTCTCTTATATGTATCTGTTGGTTTCTTTGGTCTTCATGAATAAAACGTTAGGATAATGTGTTTAAAGTGTTATACCTAACTAACATCATCTTCTGAGGAGAACTGTTTCATTGTTCTTAACTTAGACTGATAACACCATGAAAGCAGCTCTAGTAGTCTAGTAGGTCTTCTGTGTGTAGTCTTTTAAGTATATTTAAAAATTGCCTCCAGATATAGTCAGCTTTGGGTCTTTAGCAGATTTTCATTTTATTATCCTGGCAACCTGCTTCCTTAAAAAAAAAAAAAAAAACAATAGGGTATGAATGACAGGTTCTTTCATACTCTTGATTTCTTTTCTTTCATTCTCTGTCAGGAAAACTTCTCAATTGAGTTTATTTCATAACTAGTATTCTCCTTGCCTGCATTAGATTTCACTATATTATCCATTCGATAAATAATCATTACTAAAAACAGATTCAGAAAATCCATTCCAGAGCAGTTTTTTTGCTTCAACTTGTGTTCACTAACAAGTCAGTGCTGAGTACTTTGGAATTTCTCTCAAGTAGCTCAGGGAGTAAAAATAAAAATATATATATATATATAATGCACTTTCTATCAGTTTTTAAAAATTTATTTTAGTATTCTTCAGGTTTTTATACGCCTGTATTGTTTCTTTATATCAAATACCTTGCACTGTTTGATAATGTATTTTCAGCTTAATGTAGACTTCATTGACATAAAACATCTAATCACCTTGAATTTCTAATTTGTCATTTCTTCTGTTCTCTTTAAAACTCAGGATGTAAATGCCATGCCATACTGTTAATGGTTTTGTGCCCTCTGTCGGTTCTTTGGGAAATTACAGAATGTATTTTGATCAGTAGGAGCTTAATTTCAAAATATTTCTGATTAATAATTTTTTGCATTGCAACATTATGACTAGGAAACATTGAAAATAAGTTCTGAAGTTTGATTTCTTTAAAAGGCATTTTATCTTCATGGGTTTTGGTTTTTTAAATGTTAGATTTAACATAATTTTGGCTGAATCTTAAGACATATATATACTTATAATAAAATAAGTAGACTATTTTCCTTTGCATGCTGAAGGACTAGATAACTAAAGTGTGAAAGTGAGGTGTAGAGCCTCTTATTTACAAATGTGTCAGTGTCTTTACTGATAGTTACTAAAGAGCACATATATAGTGTGTTTCCCTTATTATTTAAATCATTTAGAAATTTCGATTTAAAAATTCTGAATTTTATAACTACAATATGACTGTCAATATTTAAAAGAACATTTTAATGTTAATGAATGTATTTGATATTTAACCATTCACATTAAATTTTATTTGCAAATATATAATGCTTTGATTATCTGATCATGGTGTTCTGAATATGCTTAGTTATAGTAAGATATTTACATGTTCCCTGGTATGTGTTTTTTTCTTCTCTGGAACAGTAATTTGGGGGTTTGAAAATTCTTTTTCTTTTTCTTTTGAAGGATTGCCTTGAAAAGTTCTGAACTGCTTTATATATATGGTGCTCTCGATTCAAGAGTGAGAGCCATGGTGTTCAGTATTCGATGTTGGGCTCGAGCACATTCATTAACAAGTAGTATTCCTGGTTCTTGGATTACAAATTTCTCTCTTACAATGATGGTCATCTTTTTTCTCCAGAGGAGATCACCCCCTATTCTTCCAACACTTGACTACCTAAAAACCCTAGCAGGTAAGACTAGCAGCAGTCTATTTTCTCTTTCTGACGTTTTAAATGAATATAATTACCTACCTACCGTTATCAAAGACACGTGTGTTTTTTAGTCTGTAATTTGTTTTTATTTTTAAAGCTTTGTGAATCTAAAATTTAAGTGCTTTTTATTTTTTTAATGCCCACTAGGGGTCATGAGAGCAGATGATTTGCAAAGCTGAGGCCTTGAAAGTTCTGTCCTATTTGTGTCAGTTGGCAAGGTTGTTTACAATTATCATGAGACAGTTGGAGCCGCTTATTTGACCAAGCCTGGAATGACCTTGAGGAAAAAAACATCCCAGATACAGCTTTTGAGTGGATCACAGTTTCAACAAGGACTTTCCAAATATGAATTTATTTCCAGATTTTTTTTGAAGATGCTAAAAATGGTTTCATAATGTTTTAAAGATCCTAAATGTTTTTTGATTAAAAGTTCACAAGCAATCTGAGATGAATTATTTTTAAATTAGTATATTTTAAAATTTATGTTGTAAATTGATATTTTGGTAGAGTGCTGGAGGGAGATATTAAAGTATTAATAGTTCTAAATTCTAAAAAGAAGATAAATCAGGGATACACTCAAAATGTGTAGACACTGTATCTTTTACCCATTCTGTATGTTGCTGCCAAATAGTAATTTTTTTTAAGGTTTTTATTTATTTATTCATGAGAGACGCAGGGAAAGAGAGACAAAGGCAGAGGGAGAAGCAGGCTCCTTGCAGGGAGCCCAATGTAGGACTCGATCCCAGGACTGCAGGATCACGCCCTAAGCTGAAGGCAGATGCTCCACCACTGAGTGACCCAGGCATCCCAAATACTTTTTTTTTTTTTTTTTCATCCCAAATACTTTTAAAGTACATCTCTGAATCTTCCAGTTTGAAATAACCTTTAAAGGGTTTTTTTTTTTTTTTTTTTTTTAATTCTCTATGGACAAACCTCAGTTTCCTTAGCTAGGTATTAAAGATCTTCACTTATTAGCTAGTCAGACCCAACTTCCTAGTCTCTTTTTCCCTTGTTCCACCTCTTGCATTCCCACATTCCACTCAATACTGTTAGGCCTCCCATCACATTCCATTTCAAATCTTTTGCTTCACACTATTTGTTTTTCTGCCTGGCCTGTAACTTCTTTTCTCTCAGTTCTTTCTTCTGTGCACCTTCTCTTATTATCCAAATTAGAAGTAGTTCCTTCCTATGAACACTGTTAAGTACTGATTTAGCTTGAAATTGAGCTTTATAAAACCTCTGTGTGTAGGAGGTTAATGGAAAGTAGGAAGTTTTCAGAAGATAGGATAGTGGTCATGTATCTCACTTTTGAGGTTGAAATAAAGGGGCACTATCCATGGCTGTGCTCATCTCATTGTTTGGTATCATTCACTCACTAAATATTTATTGGTTACTTACAGGTATTATGTTTAGTGCAGTGAGGATACAGATGTATTCTTAGGTAACTCACAGTCCGGTAGAGATGTAAGAGACACACATACAGACATACAGACATACATAAAATGTGGGTAGATCTTCAGAATAAACCTGTACATAGCACTTCCTCTTCAACCTTTGCTGTGTGTGCTAACGCTTAAAACTGCCCTCATAGAGACCATTTCGGGGAAATATGGACCTTTCAGAGTTTAGAAGCTAAGGAAAGTAGAAGCTATAAGAAAGAGTAGAAGTTATAAGAAAGTAGAGCTATAATCAACTGAGGCAAGTTGATGTTGGGGACAAACTGTTCCTAACATCTTATTACTCTTTTCTAGTCTTACTTGTACTGTTACTTTTGCCAGAGTGGGGCTCTTACCATTCCCTTCCCTGGAACATTTATACTAACCTTCTCTCCTTACCTCCTTTTGTTACCCACCAGTATATTTGTAACTAGCAGAGCAGTTGTCAGAAATTCATGTCTAATTGTATTATTCTCTCTTGAAGTCTTTCAGTAACTTCCTAGTATCTTTAAAAAAAAATTCTAATTATTTTAGAAAAAATGTGATTGATGGACAAACTGAAAATTACATGTTTTAATTTCAAATCTATTTTTTTTAAAACAAATGTATTTGTATCTAATGGCATCAAAACAGAAAAAACTTGTTTTTGGAATCCTTTAATTTTCTATTTTAAAATTCCAAATTGCTTGTTTAAAATTTTTCATGTTAGCTTTTTAAAAGAAATTTTCAGGTTTTTTTTTTTGCAATTATTTTTCTACACATAGCACATTGTGGATGTGAATGACAATAAATGAAGAAGCAAATTTGATAGCATTATTGCTACTTTTTTATCTTTTATTTTTGATGTTCTAGCAATATCTTGAATTTGTTATAAAAGAATTTTTCATAAATTAATGTATTTTAAGGATGTTGTAAAGATTATTTTAAGGAGATTTTATCAAAATATTTTTTTCTATTCATTTAGGTATTTTTCAAATACCACGTTTTTTGTACTTCCTGATTTTAACCAGCGGTCCCATGTTGGTATATATATCTAATATATGTATATCTAAGAATAAAAACAGTGTTAAACTATGAAATAATCCAAACCATCTTGGGTGCTCTGTGATTGATTAGCTGAGTAAGTTAAGTCTTGTGTACATTTTGTTTTTTCTAAGTGTGCCTCTCACTGGATATTCATTCATATAGAGGCACTTGATTTGTCTTTAAAAAAAAAAAAAAAAAACTTGCTTCCTTGTTTGTTTATTAATAAAAGGTGGCATGAATTTCTGGAACACCTTCTAGGACTTGATAAACCTGTTTGGAACCGAGAATAAGTCCAGACATTGTAGAGTTGTATTTAGGGTCTCTTTGACCATTGTTTTCCTTGTCTTCTGTGTTCACTTCTGTGTGCAAATCTGGAGCCTCCGCAGTCTAAACTCCTTGCTGATCCTCAAATGCTTTGTTCTTTTTGGCATCTGTCTTTATGTGAAATTGCCGCCTTCTCACTACCTTGTCTCTTCACATGGAGAGACCTCTTCTCTGTTATGCCAGGGAAGAGAGAAGACAGATCCAGTCCAGGATTTCATGTGTTGGGTCACTGGTGTCTGGCTCCCTCCTGCCTTCCTCCCAGGAGGTTGGCTTCCAAGCACCTGGTACACACGTGTAACAACTGCCACACTGCTGACTTCTTTTACCTGCCTGTGTTGGCCAAGCCTTTTTAGGGCAGGTGATCTTTGATTCATTTCTGCATTTTCTGTTCTTGGCATAGTATCGGGTCCCTAGGAGAAGTTCAGTAAATTTCAGGGAATTGGCTGAACGTTTTGCAGTTGAAAGCTTTTTGTACTGTGCATGATGGCCATTTTCATATTTTGGTTACTCTTGAATTTCTGTTTCTTTGTGTTTTCTTAGAATCTCCACTCCTTTCCCCTCTATGTCTCTTACTGTGTGTTCTCTCCTAAATTGGTTTTGCTGCTTTTGTTATGTTTACTTCTGTACTTGGTGCTTTCTGTGGCATTTTCTTTTTATAAATACTTGTTTGATTGCAGTTTTTTGCTTAGGATCCCTGTGCTTACTTCCTGTGACGAATTAAAGATTTGAGGAAGAAATGACTGGGTATAGTATCTCTGGCAATGTTGATGCAGAAACCCCAGAATGGAAGAGAGTTTTAATTGGTAGCTCTGTGTGACCCAGTCACAATTTATTGGGTGCTAACTCTGTGCCAGGTACTTGGCTAAAAAGTCTTACACATCATCTTATTCAGTCTTCCCAGCAAATCTTAATGAGACACAATTATTTTTTTCATTTTATAGATGAGAAAACTGAGGTTTTGAGTTTTTCCAAATTTTTTAAGGTAACTGAAATATACTATATCTAGAAGTACATGTTTGTGTGTGTGTGTGTGTGTGTGTGTGTGTGTATATATATATATATATATATATATATATATATATATATATCAGATTTCACAAACTGAACACACCCATGTAACTACCAGCCGGACTGAATGAATACCACAGAAGCACTAGTTGTATTTCCTTTTGGTCTCTACACCCTCCCTGACCTCCCTTTCAATAGTATGGATTCATTTTACTTGTTTATGTCTCTTAGATATAAAGGATCATATAGTGTGTATTGTTTTGTATCTGGTTTCTTCTCTTTCAACATGATGTTTAAGAGATTCAGTCCTACTGCTTGTGTATTAGTGGACCATTCATTTTCATTGTGATATAGTACTCTTCTATGTGAATATACCAAAAAATACTTATTTTTTGATGGGCATTTGAATAACTTGTAGTTAGGACTGTTACAGGTAATTGCTGATAACATTCTCATGTGTTTCTTTTGGTGAGCATAGGCACTCCTGTTGGTCAAATATAAACTGGTCATAGAATTTCTGAGTCTTGGAATTTGGGCATATCCAGCATTAGTAGACACTGCCAAACAATTTTCCAAAGTGTAAACTCCCACAGGCATTATGGACAAATTCTAATTGTGCTTTATCTTGCCAACACGCGGTATTATCTTTTTATGGTAGCTGTTCTAAATGCATGGTAGTGGCATAATGGTGTGTTTTGGTTTTCTTTTTCCTAATGACTAATGAAGTTGAGCACCTTCTTGGGCTATATCAGCCATTTGGGTATTTCTTGTGATGTTTCTTTAAGTTGCCTATTGTTCTCTTGGCTTCTCTTTAAAAGATTCATCGGTAGGAATTCCTTACATATTCCACAGTTGAATCCTTTGTCACATGTTACAGATGTGTGTGTATATTTGATATCTCAAATAAATACATACTATGGTTCCTTTTTCACTCTCTTAATGGTGTTTGGTGAAAAGAACTAATTTTTAAAATTTAGTTTTGTCAAAGTTACAGATGCACTTGTTAAAGAGTAAAATATTCTACAAACATGGTAACAGTAACTCACACTCTGAACCTGTGCCTTCTATTCCTTTTCCTTGCTCTGTAGGCAGCTACTTTAACTCTTTTAGCTGATTTGTTTGCTATTATAAACTGTATTTCAAAATAAAGTGCTTTAATTTTGTATTTATTGGGGAGTGGAATTGGCATATACATTGTATTGGTTTTAGGTATAGAGTTTGATGATTCAGTATTTGTATATGTTGCAAAATGATGACCATTTTTCTTGATTTTTAGTTTTAGGTATCAGGTATGATTTCCCTTTATGGAAGAAGAGAAATTACCTTTTTTCCTCCTGTAGCCCTCACTATACACATATCTCTTCTGCCCCTCATATTCTGAATATGGCTGTGGCTCAATTTTGCTATACACTCTTTATACTATTATGATTATGTAAATGCTATTCTGGTCTAATCCATGGAGTAAACTAAAATTAATTTCCTTTCCTGCCCAACTTTTTCTATTCTTTGGAGATAATAGTTTTTAATACTACTTAATTTCTTGTTTGCTTAGTTTTGTTTGTACTTAACACTACTTGAATCTCCAACTTGCTACTGGTTGTAAATCTTGTCGGAACAGTCAGAATCATCACATACTCTAATTCTTCCTTATGTAGGCTCCATTTTTCTAAATAAATTATTTTTTTACCATTTTTTTTTTTTTGAGTTTTTGTTACAAGTTTAGTGTCATGTTAGAAGCCTTCCTCAGGTATCTGATAATCTTTGATTTTCTGCTCATATTTGAGTTAGGAACTAATAAAAAGTTAATTTGAACCTCTGAGCTTAAGGGGAGGGGGCTTGTTGACCAAGAGCTTCATTGTAGGGTAATGTAGCTGGACTGTTCCATTGGCGGGTGCTTTTTATGTCACTATCTGTGGGTCATTCCTCTTGAGCTATTCAGATTCCCCAGACATGACTCTTTTAATATTTTGCTGGAAGAAAAGTTCTGGTTACTAGCATGCCATAACTTTGACACTAATTAGTGCTGGAGCTGTTGGCGTAGCTCAGTGAGCCAGAGGATCCCGGCTGCCAGTCATGTTCTCCTGCAACTGTTCCGTCATAACATCCTGGGGTGATCACAGCTAAGGCCTTTAGGTTGCTCTACTACTGGCTTATTAAATAAAAATGGCACTAAAAATTTCTTGGGCTCCTTTACTCTGTGCCTTCACCAGCATTCAACTCTGTTCACATACCTTAGCATTCTCTGCTGACTCTCTTTGAAATATAGTCTGTATGAGAGGCTCTGATCTTGGATCTTTATAAGATTTGGGATCATTGAGGTAGTATGGTTGGAAAGGCCTGCTTTGTTCCATCATAGAATGACTATCCATTTTTTTAGCTGTTCTAATCAAATCCAGAACTTGGGGTACAGATTCCTCTGTGATGAGTATTTAAGATGTTCTTCACTCTTTAGTGTTTGGATCACAGCAGGGGCAAAAATCCTTTCCGTTCTATACTTTTCAATAGATAAGTGAGATGAACAGGGGGAAGGATCTTTAAATACTGTGCTATAAAGAAAATCCGTAAATTTCTACCAAAGGAAGGAGGCTATAGGAAAGGCTCCATTTGCCTGCCAGGGAGGTATACCTGAAGGTGTGAGCAATATGACAGTGCCATGTGCATTTCATACAAAGTATTTCCATATGTTGGTCTGCTCTGCAATGATGGACACAAGCAAGGGCACACCTTCGAGAGAAAGGAGATGATGATGGAAACTTTTTTATAGAACTATTCTTGAAATGAAAGGGTGAGTCTTTTTTCTGATTCTTGCTTTTGGGGGATCAGCAAATAAATTCTTTGTTAAAACTTGCTTTTAGGACAGTTTTCCTACCCTCAGTTCTGTCTGTCTCTCTGTGTAGATATCCTTTCTTTTACTCTTTCTAAAGTAAGCCTAAGGTTTTCTGTCAGGGAAGAAGAGATCTGGGGGAGTCTAACTGCTTCTTCAACCGTCAGGTTCCAGTCTCAATGCTTCCAGGTAGACCTGGTGCTTGCATTGCAGTTCCTGAGTTGTTGGGAGCTCTGTCTTGTAAATTGGATATTTTCTTGGCTTTCTTTACTCCTAGTTTAGAATTCAGTCTTTTCAGATCTCCTGAGTCTTTGCTACTTGTCTATCAATTCTTTAACTGAAAAATTTTGGGTTGTTCTTATTTCTTCTGTTTTCCATGTTTAAGATTTTATGTCATTTTACTGTCATTTCATTGTTTTGGGAGGGGATTAAGGTAGATGCTTGTGTTCATTTCATTATTTTTACCCTATAGCATGTGCTCTTAACCAGTATATAGTCACCCTCCGTGAGGCTGGGTGTTATTGGAGCATACGGCATGCTTGGAGAAGCAGGTAGAACTTTACCCTGTCTGTTGATTAGCATAAGTGATTAATAGAGAAGAGTCTATATTATAGATGTGCGTATGTGAAGAATAGTATCTAAGTATCAGTCACATTCTGGAGTTGAGTGAGCTACAAGGCAGTAAAGCTCCTTTGAAACATGGATATAACTGTAACACTTAAATTCTTCACAAGATAAGATCTGTACTTGAGAGGCAGTTGCTTGGATGTGCATTTCAAAAAGCATTCTGGGTGAGTGGACTAGAAGGAAACAAAATGACAGTGTGTCTAAGTGAATATCACCCCACCCCCTAATATTAAATAGTCTGCATTGATTAGTACAGCAAAGATCACCTACTGCCTTCTCCCATTTAATTACTAATGACTCATGGTGTACTAGAAGCTTTCGTTAGACCTGTTAATAGTTATAATAGAAGCAGAATATAGTTAAATGATTCTTAGCTGTTCAAGCTTTGTTCCAGTAAGCTCCTCTTATGAAATAGGACATCATAAAAGATTTGTTATCAAAGAAAAAAAATACTAAGCCTTCATATGAACTTTATGCCTGTTCTGTCCCTTACATAAGTGCCGGTCAACTTCAAGTTACTTACTAGATATGCATGTACGTAGCTGGCACAGTGTAGATTTTTCTCTTTTGACCGGAATGATTAACCTAAATAATTATACAACCCATAGACATGATTATCTGTACTGCAGCCTCTGAGTAATCTATAAAGAGTGCCAATAGTGATCTCTGTAACTAATTATGAGTTACTATAGTATGGATATTAGTTCCCTGAAAAAATGTTGGGTAAGTTATCAATCTGGCTATGTCTGTGAAAACTTATTGAGTGAATTTCATTTGTCACGTATATTGTGCTGAAAAGAAATAATGGGTGTACCAATCCATGAGGCTCTAAGGTTTCCAAAGGAAGCAAGGAAATCAAATTTAGTAAATACATAACCTGACTTTTTCATAGTTTCTAAGTTCATGTAAGGTGAAAGTGAAGGAATCTGTCATCAAGCTCCTAATATGAGATAGTTAAGGTGCTTATTACCTGGCTCTTTTCCTCACGACTGCGAGTTTGTATTTACTTAAAAGTTTTGACATTGTTTCCTATAATACCTTTAGGAAAAAAAGTACTGCAGATCGGGTTTCATATGTCTGAATAGGTTGAGAATCATTTTTCTGTTGTAGCACTATCCAGTAGAACTTTCTATGATGATAGAAGTGTTCTATATCCATGTTGTACATAAGGTAAGCACTGGTCTCTTGTGGAGGCTGTTAGGCACTTGAAGTATGATTAGTGTGGTCGAGGAACTGAGTTTTTTATTTTAATAGCCACATGTGGCTGGTGGCTGTATATTGGACTGTGGATGTTAAAAACAAATGGGGGAGAGAGGAAAGGAGGGAAAAGACCTGACAGGCAAGCTGCTAGGTTTGAATGTCTTAGAGATTTTGAAAAAAACAAAGATGGCCCTATCTTCAGAGGATACTTTTTTTCCTTAAAGTTTTAGTACTTTCTGTTAAAAACTCTTTTAGTGAAGAGCAGCAGTCACAGAAACAGTCTGTTTTTCATTAATGTACATTCCTAGAAATATTTTAACATGGATCTCATTTTTCTATGGTAGTAATGCTTTAGTTGGAAGTACATTCCTGCAAAGACACAGTAGTTAAAATAACATCGATATATGTGACTGGCATTGTGTCACAAGAAATATAACTTGATAATTTGAAAGAGTAAAACATGTGTCTGGGTCCTATGAAAAATAGAACTAAGTGTGGAGCACCTGGGTGGCTCAGTCAGTTAAGAGTCTGACTTAGGCTCAGGTCATGATCTTGGGATCCTGGGATCGAGCCCAGCATCAAACTCCATGCTCAGCATTCTCTCTTTCTCTCTCTCTCTCAAATAAATAAATAAAATCTTTTAAGAAAAAAAAAAATCTAAGTGTGTGTATAAGTTCTTCAGGGTACTATAATAGAGGACATAAAATTTGCTATTAAAATTAATATGTGGGGTGCCTGGGTGGTTCAGTTCATTAAGCATCCATCTCTTGGTTTTAGCTCAGGTCATGATCTCAAGGTCTTGGGATCGAGCCCCACATGGGGCTCTGCACTTAGCATAGATTCTGCTTCTCCTCTCCCTCTCCCCTTACCCCTTAACCCTGCTTACATTCTCCACTCCTCCAATAAATCAATAAATCTTTAAAAAAAATAAAATTAATATGTTAGGATCTAGAGTGATTTTTAAGAAATTATATTAGTAACCCAAGTCTTAATAAAAAATACCAAAACCACAAAAAAAGAGAGACAAAAATTTGAAAGACCCTTATTTGTCACTTTCTAATTTCTATATTTAATCCCCCTGTTGGGGATTATTATAGCATTCAAAATATTGATCATTCAGATTACTGGTTATGTGCCTGCTGTAAGCTAGACATGTGTTGTGGCTAGACTGGGTGTGTGGAGGGAGAGTAGTGAAGGGGACAGTGACATTTGTAATCCTAGCCTGAGGTAGGAGAGTAGGCAGCGTGTATACAGTCAAAATGCAGTCAGATAAGTGCTCATGGAACATGGAATAACTAACGGAGGATGGCCAACTTGGAATTAGGAGATGCTTTCAAGGTGAGGTGGCTGTTAGATTTTTGAAGACTGAGAATTTGCTTATTGTACAGTGGAAGGTAGAATGGGCAAGGAATTTCATGCTGGCTGTATATTTATCATGAAGGGAAGGATTCCTTATGAAGATACAAATACTTTTTTAGACAAGGTGAATGCTTAAGCCCAGTGTGCTGTTTATTTTGTGGTAGTGAATTCTAGTTGCCTTTAGAAATTATCAGAAGTTCTTCAAAACTCTTAGAACATTCAGTTTGTGTCACAGATGAATTGTTGAAAAAATATGCACCAAGGGGTGATAAGGATGGAAATGGTGAGAAAATGAAATATTATTAAGATAGTGCTGAGATTTGAGTTGGTAAAAGATGGAAACTATCTACATTTTCATTTATAACTGAAAAACTAATGACCTCACAAGATAGATTAAGAATCATTGCGTTGTTGATAGACAATTTTAGTATGCCAAAAAAGTAATGTTAATATCACTGTACTGTAATTAGTCTTAAATCTTTTTTGTAAGGAGTTTTAAATCCTAATAACTGTAAATATATATAACACTGACTAAAAAATAGAACACATTAATCTGTAACTTTGATTTACTTAATTGTAGATTCCTTTTCTTAAGTAGGCACTATCTTTGAAATGTGAAATGTTTTCCATTTCTGTTTATTGAAGATGCAGAAGATAAATGTATAATAGAAGGCCACAACTGTACATTTATTCGTGATTTGAATAGAATTAAACCTTCAGGAAACACAGAAACACTAGGTAGGTGTTTTGTATTTTTTTCCCCCTCTTTCTTTGTTTGTTTTTAATTGAAACAGACCTTCCTCTTATTTTCCTTGTTTTATTTTCTTACAGAATCACTACTCAAAGAATTTTTTGAGTATTTTGGCAATTTCGCTTTCAATAAAAATTCCATAAATATTCGACAGGTAAATAATATTTTAATATTTGGTGATTAAATATCTGATTCTGCTGTACTAGTATTTAATTCATTTTCAAAGCACTGTAATGTGTTAGTGTATTTTAATTCCACAGTGATAGATACTAAAAGAAATTGATGCCTGGAGGAGTTCCATAAGATCATTCATCTAGTTATTTGGAAGCCAGCTCTTTTAGTGTCTAATACTATATCCTTTAAAATGTGTATTATAGTCTGAAAAACTTTCTAGAAAACATAATTTTATATACAGTTCTTTTTAAACTGCTTTTGTGTTCATAGAAGAAGTAGGATACACAGCCCTATAGATTTTAGTGATTCTCTCAATTTGAGCTCTAAATTTACTCAAGCAAATGAATTTATGATCTTGGTTCATCTGAATAGCTGGAATCATAGACATTTTTCTAAAAAAGATAACCCAGAGCAGAACCTTAGGCAAAATCTGTTCCGAAGCTGGGGATATTTGAGATAGCTCTCTCTTTAGATTTATTCTGTTTAGCATTTGAGTACTTGGCTACAACCATTATAAGATTGGCTACATAAGACACATAATCAGATACTCTTTTTGTTGTTTCTTCACATCTCCTTTGTTCATTCCTGCTTCTTATCCTGCTCATGGAGATTTTGTTTAACAACAACAACAACAAAAGTGTGGGGAAGGGAGAAGGAGGGGAGGGCTCTGGAATGCAAGCTACTATGGCAATTAGATTCCATATGAGAAAAAAGTCGCTGATTATATGAAGTTCTTTATCCTTTTTGTACCCTTACCCCTAGGTGACAGAGATGGTTGGACAGACAGGACCCCTGCTGGGCAGGGCATGAGAGAAGTTAGGGAATAGAGGTGCTACTCACATTGGAGAATCTTGGCCATTTGTTTTCTTAATATTTTAGTAGTACATGTGATCTCATTTGAAAGAGGAGAAGATTGTGTATGCCAATGCATCATTGCCATTCATATGAATCATATGAAAGCTTAAGCTTTTTTTTAAATCTCTGTGAGATGTGGTCTTACCTGTCAGAGCCTTATATAACTTGGTATTTTAGGAATATAATAGGAAACGTTCAGTGTTTTAAAATGAATAATGAATTATCCTTTGTTCCTTCTCTTCCTTTCCGACTTTATTCTTGGGAAACATTAATTACTGTATTTAATTTAAGGATTCTAATTTTGTATGCTTCTATTATGTTTTTGGCAAGGCTCAAAAATATGTCTGTCTTCATTTTATTTTCTATTTTTCTTTTTCATTTTTTTTCCCTTCCTCAGCTTTATCCTCCTAGGTAAAAGCTGTTACTTTGAAAATACTTCTATTGATTGATTTAGTCTATATACCTCTCATCTGAACATCATCATCCATAGCTCATAATCCTGATTTATTTTTCTCTAGAGGATAATCACAGAACTATAGTGGTAAAAAAAAAAAAAAAGAAAGAAGTACATAGACACACAGACACATACACACAGACCTATAATATGCATACATACCCAGTTCTCTTAGGAAAGCAATTCTTTACTCTGTAAAGTTAATGCCGGGATTTTACATGTTTCTGACATTTTATTAAACCAGATTGTTCTATCTGAGTCTTTCATATATTTAATATACATTTTTTCTTCCTTATAATAATATATAGGGAAGGGAACAAAACAAACCTGAATCATCTCCACTGCACATTCAGAATCCTTTTGAAACTTCTCTCAACATCAGCAAAAATGTAAGTCAAAGCCAGCTACAAAAATTTGTAGATCTGGCCAGAGAAAGTGCCTGGATTTTAAGTCAGGAAGATAAAGATCGCCCTTCCCCATCAAGTAATCAGCCCTGGGGGTTGGCAGCCCTGCTGCTCCCTTCCGTGGTAAATAGTGTGTCTCTTGCCAAGAAGAAAAGGAAGAAGCCTGCAAGTGAAAGAATTAAAAATTTGCTGGAATCCATCAAAAGTAGCAGTCCAGAAAATGATACAAATACCAATGGGAAAAGAACAGTCAGTACTCAGGCATAATGGCTACTCCTTTGCTTTAAGAACTGGCTTTCTCTGAGAACATGCTCTTTGGACTGCCTGGAAGAACTGGTGTGAAATTTTCACAGATATCATAACCACTTTCATCTGATGTCTCTTTTCATGATCTTCGCTTTGGGCCTCTTTCTGGTCTGCGGTTCTGGGCTGTTTTCAGTCTGATAAGCCTCAGATCCACTGGCCCTTCAAAACGTCAGCCACAAGGAATAAGTGAAAGAGGATTGGAATGTACTTGAAATAAACTATACAAAGCAAGTGGTAAAAATCAGTTTTAGAATCAAACCATTGTTGATATATACATCAGGCACTGGATGGAAATCATTTAAAAGGACTTCTGGGTATGTACATATGTAGTCAGTGAACACAATAAAGCTTCAGAATTTGCTAGTACTCTTTAGTATGTATTTTTGTATTCCGCAAGCAAAGTATTCTTATTCACATATAAATTAAAACAGAGTCCCAAAGATGTTCATGTTTTTAAAAGGTATTAATGCAGATACTTGATTCACTACATTCTAGGTATTTTACCCCAGGTATATAAAAATATTGATACATTGTATTCTAGAATAATAGGTACTTTCTCTGTTTTCAAAAATAAAACCCTGTTTCTACTATATGATATTCCCAATATCCTTTTTCTTATCTTTTGAAACTTTCTTCCTGTTTGAAACAGATTCATATTGAAATATAATTTCCATACATTCCCTGTGGAGTAACTTTCGGTTTTAGAAGCCAATAGAGGAGTGCTTAAAAACTGGGGTCTTGGGATCCCTGGGTGGTGCAGCGGTTTGGCGCCTGCCTTTGGCCCAGGGCGCGATCCTGGAGACCCAGGATCGAATCCCACGTCGGGCTCCCGGTGCATGGAGCCTGCTTCTCCCTCTGCCTGTGTCTCTGCCTCTCTCTCTCTCTCTCTCTCTGTGACTATCATAAATAAATAAAAAATTAAAAAAAAAATAAAAATAAAAGCATATCCAATTTAAAAAAAAAAAAAAAAAAAAAAAAAAAAAAAAAAAAAAAAACTGGGGTCTTGAGCCAGACTGGCTTCCTGGCAAATTACTCAGCCTCTCCAGGCGCCCATTGTGTTCTTTGTAAAAGGGGGCCTGATCCTAATGCCTGCTTCACCGATTGTTGTGAGGATTATGTGAGCTGCATAGGAAAGTGCTAGGTCAAGAGTCTGGCATATGATATGTGTTACTTTAGCTATTACTTTTTAGTTTTTGTGGTATATAAGAATTCTTGCTACTCAGAATTCAGATTTAGAGTTTATAATGGTTTTCAAAATAGTTTCCATCTAAATTTTAGGTCAGAAATCATAATGAGCTCTGCTTGGGATATTTTGGGGGACTCACTAGTAGAATTGTTATGAAGCAGTGAGTGCTGTGCTCATGTGGCTCTGCTGTTTGGATTTCACATCTGAAACCAACAAACAGGTGTCTGTGTTCTTTCGTACATATACAGCGTTCCTTTATACAGTTCTTTTAAAAGCCTTTTTTCATTTGTTCTTTAATTAGATTTATTCTGTTGGGATAGAAACCTATACTAAGAATTAAAAAGAGATTTAAAAAGCATAATTACTTTAGAGTTTCTAAGTGAAGTGATTTTCTGTTCCCAGATATTTGATCTAATGTTTTCTTTTTTAGGTTGGTGTTAAGTCTAAAATGATCATTTAGGCACATAAAATAAGTGTTGGTATTCTTTCTTTTTCTTTCTTTCTTTCTTTCTTTCTTTCTTTCTTTCTTTCTTTCTTTCTTTCTTTCTTTCTTTCTTTCGTAATCTATAGAACAACTTGGATGCTGTAGGTTTGTGTTACTTTTCAGGCTGAGATTAAATTATGTGATGAATTTTAATCTATAAAGGTTTTTTAATCCAAAATTTTAGTTCTAGTCAACTGAACATAGACTACAAACAAATTTAATGTTTTCCCTTAAGTTCTTTGTATCACCTCCCAAATTTTTAAAGGGTAGTTTAGTTTTTATTATATTTTAGGGATAATCTGCCTTTACTTGACCTTGCCAGTTCTTTCTTAAAACTGATTACAGCAATAAGGTCCGGAAAAAGGTTTTGTTCAAGGTGTTTCTTTTCTAGCTGTTTGTTACTAAGCTTCCATTCATTAGCTTTCAATGAGTTTTGCTCAGTCTGTAAAAACAGTTTGAATATGAGCCTACCTAGATCGGATCGATTTCACTTCTACATCTACATCGTTCTGGATTTTATGGCCCACTGGTATAATTCTGGAGTTACTACCACCCATCCTCAGGAAACTGGAGAATTGGTCAGAGACATTCTAGGAAAAAGTCTATAATCTTTCTCATTCACAAACCTCTAGTCATCATAGAGAAGAGAAAATATTCAAAGTAGGGCTACCTGCTGTCATTTACTATATGCCTCTTCCTTTTGCTCAGGGGCTGTAGTCAGGTAAGAACAGAATTGGATGGTTTCAAGTTACGTCATGTTCCTAGAAATTCCTTGGCATTTATAGTACAGTTCTAACAGTTCCTTACAGCCTGTTGGTGCCATTATAGGGAAAAGTTAACATTTGCATGTGCAGTTTAAACCAACACAGGGAACATCTGCAGCAAAGCCAGCAGGAAGAGCAGCCAAGCAGCACAACTTGTCCACATAGCATCTCTCCACTTTTCAAGAGTTGGGCATTCAGTTGATGAGTGGCTGTTAGCCGGTCTCCATTCACTCCCTTTAGGAAACATAGTGGGAGTGCAACATTCACAATGCCATAGACATGAATAAGTCATTTGCATGAGATGGTAGGAGAAAGCTTTATTGATGAATAGCATAGGTAGATCTGGAAAGGATAGGTAGACTGAGAGAGGGGCACAGGGCTTACCGTTCTGAAAAATAGGACAGCCTGAGAAAGATTCGGGAAGAGGGAAGTGTAATTGGAGAACTGGCAGTTTGGATGGGTTGGGCTGTAGTTTTTTCTGTGGTTCTCAGAAGAGTTAAGGTTAAGTGAGATAGTGAAGGAGTGCCAATAGCAAGTGAAGGAAGTTGAGTGTATTTTCAGTGGTAAGCTATTGAGGAATTGTATTGCAAGAGAATAATAAAAATTAAGGCAGTGCTTTTAGACAATTCATCTGTTCATACCAAGTAGTTTTAGATCACTGCTTCTGTTCTGCAAATTTTTAGTTCCATGGATCTCATTAAGTTAGATAAAATTTGGCTGTTAAATTTTCCATAAAGCTGACTCTCATATACCTCAGAGGAGTCTTTCTTAATATTTATATTAATAAGGAAATAAGGTTTAAGTAGTTTAAAGTTATCATCAGGAAATATCAGGTCATGACACACAATTTCATATAAAAGCCTTATTAATGAAAAATTCTTTGTAATATATACTTGGAATGAAAGCATAACCAAAAATTACTTTTCACCTTGGAATGATGTTGGAAAATTTATTTTAAATACTTGAAAGGCTTATTTTGGTTTCATGCAGAGTTCAGTTACTTGTGGATACATATCCCAAAGAATATAAACATTACAATGTTCTTCTGGAATTCCCAGGGAGCAACTCCCAGAAAAGTCTATTTTAGATAGAATTTTTAATCTGTAATATATATAATACAGGATGTATAAAATCACCACAAATTATTTAAAAATAGACTATTTGTATGTTATCTGTGGTATGTGTATCCCACCCACTGTCTTAAAAACTTAGTGGAGTCAAAGCTAGATTAAAGGCATTACACACACACTTTTTCTGTCTACTCTTAGGTAAATGCATTTCAACTTAATTTCCTCCCCCTGTGGTAAAGTTTTGAAGCTATTAGCATGTAGTGCTGAAACATTTTAAAAGAAGCTATTGGAAAGATTCAACTTGAATAGTGAATGTTATGCTATGAAGACAATAAAGCATGGTAAAATACCTAATTTGGAAAGGCCAAAGCAGGATTAGTAAAATTATAAGTTATAGATGGTTATTTTTTCTGAGCTTATTTTGAATTATGGCATGTTAAAAACTTACTGTGATGGATGCTGTCAAATAAAATGGCTCAAATTAATGAAGAGATTACAAATCAGGTCTGTATTATGTTCTGAATTACCAAAATTCTTTAACTCATTAAATTGTTAGGTAGAATGAAATTCTTACATTTTTCTAAGCTTTTCCTGTTACAAGATTACTGGTATTTGGCTTAGATTCATGCAGCTTAGTGATTAGAGTTTTAATTAATCTTGACTGAGTTTACACATGGACTTGGAGAGTGCTGTAAAATAGCATATTGACATGTTCTCTCTCCCAAAGATTAACACTAAAAGGTAGGTTATGAACCTGGCTGATGTCATGAGATGGAATTTGAAATTCAAAGCCTGTTTTTTGTTTTTTATTCCATCTAAACTTTGTATTGTAATTCTGTAAGTACACATATCAATATAAAACTCGCACAGGCTTCACCTTGTTATTCTTCATTAATTTAGGTGATTTAGAAAGGGTTGTTAACAATTTATGTGATAATGCCCCTTCACATTGCACGCTCTCCCATTCTCTAATAGACCCAACAGTAAACTTCTTTGGCGTTTTCCTGCTTGATTTCTTGGCATTACTGGTTATAAAATTCAGTTATCAATATTGACTGGTTTCCTTTAACTTTATGTAATTAAATTTGTAAAGCGAGAACCATAACACCTTTTGCATATTTTTATATTTGACTCATTCACTGTTTCCCAGCTGAGCCAGGAGCCCAGTGCGGGACTCTATCCCAAGACCCCAAGAGCATGACCTGAGTGAAGGCAGATGCTAACCAGCTGAGCCAGCCACCCAGGTGCCCCATCATTTGCCTTTTTTTTTTTTTTTTTTTTTTAAAGTAACTACACTTAGAATAACGAGCACTGGCACTTCATTTATATTTTGTTAACTGGTAAGATGGCTTCAGATGAACAATATTGATTTCCACAACCTCATCCTCCCTTCCTGGCATATGACTCAAATCACTGTCTTAGTCTCACCCTCTGGTACTTCAATTTCTTTTATGCACTGGACTTTGTGTCCTAAATATTGCTCCTCACCTCCAACTGAGCCTGCCTGCGTTGTTAAAATTATCTTCTTCCTTAAACTTGACTAACCTCATAATTTGCCTATGTCTGTGGTTAGTGCCATTATTCTCTGCCACCACAGATCAAATGCTGGGATCCTTTTAGACTCTGGTTTTTCCCCTTTGTTGGGTTAATCTTTTTCTGTTGCCATTAGCTTAATTCATGATTATCTGTCTCCTAATTTAATGCAATAATCCATTAGCTTTTTTTTTTTTTAAGATTTTATTTATTTATTCATGAGAGACAGAGAGAGAGAGAGAGGCAGAGACATAGGCAGAGGAAGAAGCAGGCTCCATGTAGGGAGCCCAATGTGGGACTCAATCCCAAGACTCCAGGATCATGCTGAGTCGAAGTCAGACACTGAACTGCTGAGCCACCCGGGCATTCCCATTAGCTTGTTTTTTAACCTAGCGATTTCCCTCTTCTATCTACTGATTTAAACCATTAATGTTCAAATGAGTCGATTTAAGAGTACATATTATGGTAAGTGAATATGAAATTACGTATGTGTGTTTGTTTATTGTAATTCGAAAAATAACCTTGGAATTATGCAGACGTTAAGGTC
This sequence comes from Canis lupus familiaris, assembly GCF_011100685.1. Classification (NCBI taxonomy): domain Eukaryota; kingdom Metazoa; phylum Chordata; class Mammalia; order Carnivora; family Canidae; genus Canis; species Canis lupus. Next base: position 14,506,454 of record NC_049223.1, on the reverse strand, counting down.
ATTCTGAATATCCATGAAACTTTTGTACAGGTATATGAAGAAGATACTGATTAAAGATTTTAATTAGTTAGGATTTTTTTCTGTAATATCTGAAAGGTATTCTGTTTATAAGCTCCACTGATCTCTTGAAGTTTTCAGATTTCTCTAATAATGACACTTAATCCCCAGATACAGTTTGATAGAGTCATTCATTCAGTAACCATGTTTACTATGTACCAGACACCATAAATCAAGACACACTGCTTACTAAGTGATATGAGAGGTTTGAATTGCAGGAAAAATGATTTTTGTTCTTGAATAGAAAGACTTAGTATAAGGGTAACAGTTTTACTCACATGTATTTATCAATTAATAATAGTGCAGTGAATTAAAATCCTATAAGGATTTTTAAATGTGAAAGTCATCAGAAGTCTGTCTTGAAGAATAATCATACAAGAGTAGCTAGGAGAAATTTTTTAGCTTGGTAAATAACCTTAACATACAATACAAAAGTGAAACAGAATGCTATTGGTTTGTGATAAACAAATCAATGAAACAGCCCAGAAATAGATTCAGGATATATGTAGGAATTCAGTAAGCTAAGTGCAGCATTTCAAATCAATAGAAACATGGATTATTTGATAATTTGTGTTGGGACAGCTGATAGCTATTAAAAAAAAAAAGTTTGATCTCATTCTCTTATAAATTCCAGATGAATGGGAATTTAAGTTCCAGAGGAGTTGGAATTTAAATGCGGAGGAGGAAAAGTGTAATCATAAAGTACTAAAATAAATTGTGAATGAACATTATAAATGTGAAGTAGGGAAGCCTGTCTTTTCAAGTATGACATGCATTGATAAAAGAATATATTGATAAGCTTGACTACTTTAAAATGGAAAGCTATGCCACAAAACAACTATAAACAAAATGAAGAATTCTGGCAACTAATGAACAAGGGCTAATTTTTCTAATAAAGATCTACAAATCTATAAGTAATAGGCAAAAACAAAGACGATCACAGAAGCAACTAAAATGTACATGGAAATAGTAAAGATCAAGTGTACCAATAAATATATAAAACTTGATTATGGAGAATTTGAATAAAGTAAACTGAAAAGTATAATGAATTTGCATCAATCTATCACTTGTTTCAACACTTAACTTGACAGATTGTGTTTAATTTACAACCCTATTACTTGCCCCTTTTGTATTAAGTGAATTTCAGTCATCCTAATATTTCATCTGTAAATATGTATCTCCAAAGGATACTTTTTCTAACAATCATAAACCATTATTAAATCTTAATGAGACAAGGAAAAATAATGATTCTTTAATGTCATCACATCCGATTGGTGTTCAAGTTGTCTTACAGATCTCACAGTTTTGTTTTTTTTTTTCCAAGTGCATTTGTTTGAGTCAGGATCCAGTTACTGTGCACATATTATGGTTGGGCTGGTTCTGAAGTCTCTTTAATCTTTAGGTTTCTGTTTCATCTCCCTTCTTCCTTGCAATTTATTGAAGATAATAGGTTGTCTTAAGGAGTTTCCCACATTGTGGATTGTGTGGATTATGTCAGCACATATGATTATGTGCTATGGAGTTGTTCAGCGTTAACTAATAACCTAAAAAGAATTTTTATCTGTTTTAGAAAAATTTCAACCATATTTTGTTGTATTTTCTGACCTTTTCCCCATCTTCATTTCTGAAACTCTGTTAGTTTACTAATTTTTTTTTTTAAAGCACTCTTTTTTTTTTTTTTTTTTTTTTAATTTATTCATTCAGAGAGAGGCAGAGACAAAGGCAGAGGAAGAAGCAGAGAAGCAGGCTCCATGCAGGGAGCCCGACGTGGGACTCGATCCCGGATCTCCAGGATCATTCCCCAGGCTGCAAGCAGTGCTAAACTGCTGCGCCACTGGGGCTGCCCTAATTTTTTTTCCCTTAAGCTGTGTTTAGTTTCTTAAACCGATTTGCTGAATTATCATCTTTAGTAGTTTTTTTTTTCCAGTTTTAGAATTTCCACTTGATACTTTGAAAATTTTTTTTCTAATTTTCTGACAAAATTCTGTCTTATCTGATTTTCTTACATTAAACAGTCACTTTAAAGTCTGTGTGTAATCACTAGATATCTGCTCCCCTGTAGTTCTCTCTGTTTTTCATGATGTTGAGTTCTCTCCTAGTACACCTGGTTGTTAACTTTGCCCAATTGACATTGTCTATGAGAGAGAGCAGAGATTATTTTGGGGAGGATGGTGTCAGTCTTCCTTCAGAATTGATTCAGTTTTGCTTTCAGAAGGCAGGTAGGGGTACTTAGGATCATAAATCACCTTAAGAAAGGGCTTGAGATTTTGAAGTTGGATTCAATTCCTGATTTAGTTACTCTTGACTCTCAGAGTGTGTCCCCATCCAAAGTCAGAAGCCTTTGCCAAGGTCCTTTCTCTTTGGTAAGCCCTGAACTTCAGGGCTTTGTCTCCTTTCCTATGAGTGTTTTGAAAGCTCTGCTCCACTTGCCTCATCAGCAGGTGTTTCTATGGGAATAGCAGTCCCAGATGCTGGGTATACCTGTGTCCTCTAAGTTTTCACTGCCTTGTTGGCATTTGGATGCTTTCAAGTAACTGCCCTTGGTTTTGCCCACATTTTCTAGTGTTCAGAGTTGGTGTTTATTACCTAGTCTGCCATTAGTGGGAACCGTTGAGTTCTTTGTGATTCCACACAGATGCGTGTGTGCGTGTGTGTGTGTATTTTTAACCCTATAGAAATGGTATATACTATTCATTTCATTTGCTTCCTTGTAAGGAGTTTGAGATGCTATTTCCCTTACCGACATGTGTTGAGATGGGCTTTGGGTAACAGTGTGAGCACCTGGCTGCAGTGAATGCCTAATTCACCACCAAGGAAACAGGGCACTGCAAATGTTTTGTGCTCTGTTTCAGAGATCAGAAATTTCTTTTATTTATGGACTGTGATTATTTCTGGGCTGTGATTTCCTCATACAGGATTTTTGTACGTGCCAGTTCAAAGTTTAAATTTATGCCATGTGTGAATGTGTGCAAAATACCCAAATAGGAATGGGGAAAATATCTGCTTTTTCCAACCATTTTGAGACACCTCAGACAACAATGAAATACAGTTTTTCTTCCAGTTTTCCAAAATATTTCTCTGGGTTGAGACCAGGAATGAGGCATTTTTGGCTAAAATGCTTCTTAGAATTTTTATGATTTTATAAGAAGAAATTTTCCTTTGAACTTCAAGCATATGTTATTATCATGATATTCATGAATGCAAACATTTCATGCATTTTTACATCAGTGAAATAATTTAGATTTTCTATATTATTATGAGTCGGTTATTTCTCTGATGTTTGGCCATTTCATATTTGTTTTTTAGCTCTGCCTATGTTTGTGTACGTAACAGAGAACTTAGGAATTAAAAATAGCTATTATTATTTTGAGCTGGTTTTTAACTTGTGTTTATGTTTTGCTACATATATTCTAATATTACTATTGCTAGAGATTTTCATTCAGGTCTTTAAATATTTAATAAAACCATTTTGAAAACTGAAATTATTTGATGTTTTTATCTTGATTGCTCTGAACAAAGACAATACTTCAAACTTCCCCTTGATGCTTCAGGATAAAAGTCGGGTTAAGCAATATTTGAATTTAGATGTGGTTTAAAATGATTCTTAATTCTGAAGTCCTTTGTAGTTTTTATTTTCCAAGCAATATTAGCTGTATTTGATCTTCTAGATGAAGAAAGATTTGACTATGATTAAATATGTGCAGTGCCATCCTGGAGTAAATTTTATTCATAGATTAATAAAATCTGTCCAGCATGATTTAGGAGAAGATATTTTAGGCCATTAAATTCAGTTACATAAGCTACAGTCTGTTTTAAATTCTGTGCAACTAAAATCTGTTTTGCTTTTAAAAAAAGTTCATTACGCTGGGAAATGTGGAGTATTTGTGTTCCAAAACCATCAAAAGCATGCTCAGTCACTCATTTAGGAAAATTTGGAAGTACTAGTGTTAGCCTTTCAACTTAATGACAGTGACTATCATTGTCTAATTTTCTTCTCTGTACTTAAAAGCCTTAAGAACATGATAATAATTGATTTGACTACATGCTTTTTTAGTGGTTTTTTTTCTGTGCTTCAACTGCTGTCCTTTTCTCAGATAGGAAGTTAACTATATAAAGTAAAGGAGTCTAGCATGGTACCCAGCATGTATGTGGTAATCGGTAAATTACTTTCTCCCTCCCGACCCCCACCACACACACATCTTAGCCCATGGTTTTAAGTGTATTAAGATATAAAAATAGTACCAAGAAAACTTTATGAGCTCAGCTTCCATTTAAATCTTCAAACTACTTTTTCTAAAAGAAAGATTGAGAATTAATACATGGTGTTGTAGGCAGAATTCTGTTGTGGCTCCCTGGATTCCCACCCCCTTGGAGTATATACCCTATATAACCCCATGTCCTGAGTGTGATCAGACCTGTGAATAGAATGTAATAGTCGTTCTTGTGGTGGGGTTGCATTAAATGCCAAAGGCAATGGTTACAGCATTCCTGTGATTATATGTCTAAGATCATATAAGTCACCTAGAGAGTGAATCCTGCTGGCTCTGCAGAAGTAAGCTGCTGTGTTATGGGAGGCCACGTGGCTAGGGCTTAAGAATGACTTCTGAGAGCTGAAAGCTGTCCCTGCCAGCAACCAGCAGGAAATCCAGGGACCTCAGGTCCAAACAAGAAGAGACTGAGATAATAAGTGAATAAACTAAGAGGACCCCCAAGCCTCAGGTGAGATTACATCCTGGCCAACATCTTGATTTTACTGAGCCTTCTCAGACCCGGGGCAGAAGGGTGAAATCAGTCTCTGACCCCAGAGTCACAGAAACTGTGAGAAAATAAATACATTGTCTTAAACAGCTAAATAGGTGGTAATTTGTTACTTAGTAAGAGAAAAAGAATACATTTGGGAAAATTTTCTTTTTTCATGAAAGATGATTATCTTATTTTGTAAATATATTCAGGATCAGCAGTGAAAGGATGAAGATTGAATAGGTGAACTCATCAGTAAACAGAGGTCACTGTATGTGATAGGCCAATTAATGTTGCCAACTGTGTCTACATTTTAATCTCCTTTACATGGTAAAGGGACTTGCTGATGTGGTTAAATTAAAGGTCTTGAGATAGGAAGATTATTCTGGATTATCTTGGTGGGCCCAATATAATCACAAGGTTGACCCAATATACTCACTTATTAGAAGGGCCAGAGGGAGGGAAGAAGATGTGATGATGCAGTCAGAGATATTTGAAGATGATAAGATGATACACTGCCGACTCTGAAGATGGAGGATGGGACTGTGAGCCAAGGAGTGTAAGTATCATCTAGAAGCTGGAAAAGACAAGGAAACAGATTTTCTTCTAGAGGGGAGGCTGAAGGAATGCAACCCTGCTGACACCCTGGTTTTAGGACTTCTGGCCTCCACAATCGTATGCTGTTTTAAGCCAGTAAATTTGTGGTCATTTGTTTAGCAATAGGAAAATAATACACAAGGTACCTGAGAAATGCTTCTTACATGGTAGAAACCCAAATAGTGATTTATATAACATACTCATATCCAGGAGGAAGGACACCACAAAGATAGAAACTTTCCCTGACATGCTTTAGAAACAAGTGAATGTATGCATCCATAAAAGAACAGAATGGTACATATACATATAAACACTCAAAATCTTAAAAATTGAAATATAATAGAATTTTAGAACTCCATATAAGGGTTGGTAGAGTTAAGGAAATTGCTCAAGAAAGATTAAAAAAAAAAAAAAAGAAAAGGTAAGAAAATCAATGGAGCAAAAGCAGTAGGTCCGACTGAAACCTGAAGAGTTGATCTACCATTGAGAGAAAGGAAAAAAAAAAGAGGGAAAACTCCTTGAGAAAATTTGTCAAAGTTAAAGGATAATGAGTTTTCAGGTTGAAGATGTTTGCTGAGAGACTAGCAAAATGGATAAATAAACTCATCCTAAAGCACATCATCATAAACTTTGATGGCAGCAATTAGAAAATCCTACAGACCCCCAGAGAGATTGAAGGGAGTGAAGAAAAGGAAAGATCATGTACAAAAAACAATGTCTATGTACAAAGGAATATTATCAGGAATAATAGCTTTGATCTTTTTGACAGCAACAAGGGAAACAAGGCAATAGCCAAGCCCTTCCAGGTTCTAATGGAAAAGAAATTCTGACCTGAAATTCTGTGCCTAGCCAAGGTATCCTATAAATACTATTCAGGTAATTTTACAGAAATGCCCTTTCTCATACTACCCCTGAAGGGTGTCTTGCATAACATGAGGGTGCAAACCAAGAAAGAGGAAGACAGGATTCAAAAAAGGAATGAAAATGGGAAAATTGAAGAGAATACCCAGAATGACCTTTGGGGGAAATCCGAGACACATTGTGTCTTGGATCACAATCCTTAGTATTTATTCTTCTGTCAACAAATATTCAAGGTGAAATTATCCAATCTTTAAAAGAAAAAATTCAAAGTACAATTTCCATATAAAACATGAAGTGTGAAATTTCATGTTTTGACCTAGGCATACACCCATCACCAAAATCAAGATACTGGATACATTTGATACATTTATCATTTCCAAAATTTCCATGTTGCATCCTTTTAATCTTGAACTCCTGCTCCCCACCTCCCCACCCCCACCAACACCTTTGTTCCATTCCTAACCTGGTCTCCAGACAACCGTTTTCTGCTTTCTGTCATTGTAGATATTTGCAAGTAGAAATTATATAAATGGGAAATTACAGTGTGTACTCTTCTTTTAATCTGCACAAATTTTGGAGACTCATCCATATTTTTACATTTATAACCAGTTTAATTTTTTAAAATTACTGAATACAGTTCCATTTTATGAACTATCTGGGTCATTTCCAGTTTGAAGCTGTTATAAATAAAGCTGCTATGAACATTCCATGTACAAGTCTTTATTTGAACATAGGCTTTCTTTCCTCCTAGGCAAATACCTAAGAGCAGAATTGCTGGGTCATAGGGTCAATGTCTATTTGGCTTTTTAAGAAACTGACAAATTATTTTCCAAAGCAGTTGTGCATTACTTTCTTCTATGTATAATTGTTCTACTTCCTCCTCATCCTCTCTAACATTTAATATAGTCAGGTTTTCTAATTTTAGCCATTTAATGGTGTTTTGATTACCTGGTATTGGTACGATGGATCCCCAGCTAAAGTTTGGTTTGGATTTCAAGATTGACAATGCCACACACAGACCAGGGAGGTAGGCAAAGGTTTATCACATAAGAAGACTTTCTGAGGAGACCAGAGCGGGCCTCCCAAGCTGCTTTGAAACTGACTTGAACATCATGGTTTGTCTCCCTCTCTAATTTTTCCCACCCAGTTCCCATCCTTTCCCTTATAATCCCTTTCACTATTTCTTATATTCCACCTATGATTGAAACCGTATAATGATTGTCCTTCTCTGATTGACTTAACTTCACTCAGGATAATACTCTCCAATTCCATCCACGTGGAGGCAAATGGTAGGTATTCATCTTTTATTTTTATTATTTTTATTATTATTTTGTTGTTAGGTAGAAATTTCCTATTGCCATTTTATTAATAGTTTTCTGTCTGTTTTAGAGAAGTTTTGCTCTTCTCATGCTAGCTTCCTTTGTTGTTTGATGATATTTTATGTGTGTGGTGATTTGATTTGATATTTTTCTCTATCTTTTATGTATATATTATAGGGGTTTTTTTTAGTGGTTACCTCAAGGTGTGCATAAAAATATTATCATTATAACCATCTATTTTCAGCTTTGTATGAAAATTCTACACTTTTACTCTCCTCCCAACACGTTGTGTTCTTCTACTCAGAGGTTGCTTCTTTTTATATTGTGTATTTATTAATATATTTTTACCCTTTAACTTTTATATTTGGATTGAAAGTAATTTACATACTATCATTACTCAGTTACACTATTCTTTATTTGTTCATACAATTACCTTACCAGTGAGATCCATTATTTCATATGCTTTTGCATTGCTGTTTAGTGTGTTTTCACTTCAATTTGAAGATCCTCCCTTAAGCATTTCTTGTAAGACTAATGTAAGGTCTAATGGTGACAAAGTTCCTCAGTTTTGTTGGCTTGGGGAAAAATTGATCTCTTCTTCATTTTTAAAAGATGGCTTTGCTAAATACTCTGAATATATCTTCCACCCCTCTCCTGGCCTGCAAAATTTCTATTAAGGGACCTGGTGATAGTCTGAGGGGGTCCCTTACATGTGAAGCCATTTCTTTTCTGCTGTTTTTAACATTCTCCCTTTGTTTTTGACTTTTGACAATTGTAATATGTTTTATTGCAGATCTCTTTGTGTTCAGCCTATTTGGCATCTTTTAAACTTATTGAATCTGCATGTCTGCTTTCTTCCCCAGATTTGGGGCTTTTGGGGGGATCATTATTTTTATAATAAGCATATTTTTATAATAAGCAGTTGCCCTTTTTCTTCCTTCTTATTGTGGGACTTCTATAATTTGTATAAAACCCATGGGCTTTCTTCCTTCTTTTATTTTTTTTAATATGTATATATTTTATTGGAGTTCGATTTGCCAACATATAGCGTAACACCCAGTGCTCATCCCACCAAGTGCCCCCCTCAGTGCCCATCACCCCCCCCGCCCACCTCCCCTTCCACCACTCCTTGTTTGTTTCCCAGAGTTAGAGGAGTCTCTCATGTTCTGTCTCCCTCTCTGATATTTCCCACTCATTTTCTCCCCTTTCACTATTTTTTATATTCACCATATGAGTGAAACCATATAATGTTTGTCATTCTCTGATTGACTTACTTCACTCAGCATAATACCCTCCAGTTCCATCCACATCGAAGCAAATGGTGGGTATTTGTCGTTTCTAAAGACTAAGTAAAATTCCATTGTATACATAAACCACATCTTCTTTATCCATTCATCTTTCGATGGACACCGAGGCTCCTTCTGCAGTTTGGCTATTGTGGACATTGCTGCTAGAAACATTGGGGAGCAGGTGTCTTCTTTTAATTTTTTTTCTCTGACTGGATAATTTCAAATATTATGAACGTGAGTTCACTAATTCTCTCTTCTGTTTGATTCACTCCGCTGTTGAAGAGCTCTTTTGCATTTTTGTTTTCATTCATCTCTAGAATTTTTGTTTGATTCTTTTTTAGGACTTCTCTGTCTTTGCTGAACTTATTTTCTTCATGTATTGTTTTCCTGATTTCGTTCAGTTGTCTTTCCATGTACCTTTGTAGCTCACTGAGCTTCTTTTTGTCAGTTATTTTGAATTCTTTGTCAGGCAATCTATTCCTTTAGGGTCAGTTACTGGAAATTTGTTGTGTTCATTTGTTTACATCAGGCTTCCTTTTCTTTTTTTTTCATGGTTCTGTAGCCTTGTGTTGGTGTCTCTACTTTTGAAGGAAGTCACCTCTTTCAGATTCTATGGATTGGCTTTGGTAGGGAAAAAAACCACCTGTAAGTGAGCATGAGGGCATTGGCTAGGTGGTGTGCATGACAGTGCTGGTTCTAGACTGGGTCTGAAGACACTGTTTCCAGGAGTGCATGATGGCACCAGTTCTCAGAGCAGGGGTGAGGGGAGGGCTGTCTGTTTCAGGAGTAAGTGCAGTGGTTCCAGGACCACAATGTGCAAATGAAGCACCAGAGCTGAGGAATGGGGTATGATATCTCTGATCCTGGGGAAGCATAGCCGTGTCTCTGGCTCTGGATTCAGGAGTACAGCAGTGGTTGTGGCTCTGGGTAGATCTGTCAGCTGGAGTCGGCGTCAATAAAAACTAAGGGATTGGAGCACCTGTCTGGCTTAGTGGTAGAGTGTCTGCCTTCAGCTCAGGTCATGATCCTGGGGTCCTGGGATTGAGTTCTGTATCAGGCTCCCTGCAGGGAGCCTGCTTCTCCCTCTGCCTATGTCTCTGCCTCTCTCTCTGTGTCTCTCATGAATAAATAAATAAAATCTTAAAAAAGAAAAAAGATTGAGAGACTACTGGACAATGAAGATTTCAGAGCATCGATAGCCACAGCAAGGGCTGCCAGGGTCCCCAATGGCAAAAGCTGCTCCAGTTCTCCTGTTCTCCTTTCCCTTATGGAGGAATGTCACGGCTGAGGGAGTCTCTTGGTGCCAAGTTATCCTGGCTTGAGGAATGAAGTGGCACAGATACAATGCTTTCTCCATCTTACTATGCAGCCATCTTGGGTTTTCGTGTTTCCCTTGGTCACTGCAGCTTCTTAATTGTACTCTCAAGCCCTCCCCGATACTCATTAATCTGCGAGTAGTTTTTTTTTTAATATTTTGTTTATTTATTCATGAGAGACACAGAGAGAGAGAGGCAGAGGGAGAAGCAGGCTCCATGCAAGGAGCCCGATGTGGGACTCGATCCCGGGACTCCAGGATCACACCCTGGGCCGAAGGCAGATGCTCAACCACTGAGCCACCCAGACATCCCTGATCTGTGAGTAGTTGTTAAATTCTTGTTTTGTGAGGAGTTTGGGTTAGACCTCCTAGTCAACCATGTTGCAACATCCTATTTGCATCATCTTTATTCTTATTACCACATAAAATATACTTAGTTTATCTTTATATATATTCTTTATTAAAGTGTTTCACCAAATATTTTGCAATTTAAAAATTGAGTTCTTTACTTTTTAAAAAATTGAGGTATAATTGACCTATAATGTTATGTGAGTTTCAACGGTACCACACAATGATCTGGTATTTGTTTATTTTGCAAAATGATCATCTGTCACCAAACATAGTTACAATTTTTTTTTCTGTGATGAGAACTTTTAAGATTTACTCTTAGCAGCCTTCAACTTTTGTTTTCTTATTATTGAGTATTATATTTGCGTTCAGGATACAAGTTCTTTATCAAATATGGGAGCCGCTACTGTCTTCTCCTATTCTGTACCTTATGTTTGCATTATTTTAACAGTATCTGTTTTTATTTTACATTAGTTTCAGGTCTACAACATAGTGATCTGACAACTGTGTATGTTACACCCTGTTCACCACAAATGTAGTTACTGTCTGTCCTGCCACCCTACAGTACTATTTCACAGTACTACTATGTTCCCTATGCTGTACATTTTATCTCCATGAGGTATTTACTCTGTAACTGGAAGCCTGTATCACCCACTCCCATTCACTAATTTTGTCCCTCCCTCCACTGCCTTCCTCCCTAGCAGCCACCAATTTGTTCTTTGTATTTATGGATCTGTTTCTGTTTTGTTTTGTTTTTAGGTTCTTCATATAAATGAAATCATATAGTATTTGTCTTTCTCTGTCTCATTTATTCACTTAGTATAATACCCTCTAGGTCCACCCATGTTGTTGCAAATGGCAAGATGCCATTCTTTTTTATGGCTGAGTAATATCCAGTGAGAGTGTGTGTGTGTGTGTGTGTCTGTGTACACATACCACATCTTTTCAATCAGTTCATCTATCAATGGACATTAGGGTTGCTTCCATATTTTGGCTACTGTCAGTAATGTAATGCTGCAATAAGCATAGGGGTATATATCTTTTTGAGTTAGTGTTTTTTGTTTTCTTTGGATAAATACCCAGTAGAGGAATTACTGGATCATATGTTATTTCTATTTTTAATTTTTGATGACGCTCCATACTATTCTCTATAGTGGTTGAATCAGTTTGCAATCCTACGAACAGTGCACAAGGGTTTTCTTTTCTCCAAATCCTTACTACCATTTGTTATCTCTTGAATTCTTGATGATAGCCATATTTAGAGGGGTGAGGTGAGCTCATTGTGGTTTTGATTTGTATTTCTTAATGATTAGTGATGTTGAGCATTTTTCAAGTATCTGTTGGCCATTTGAATGTCTTCTTTGGAAAAATGTCTATTTAGTTCCTTTGCCCATTTTTTTATTGGATTTTTTGTAATTTTGTTATTGAAATATAAGAGCTCTTTATGAATTTTGGATATTAACCCCTTATATGATACATGGTTTGCAAATATTTTCTTCCATTTTCTGGGTTACCTTTTCATTTTACAGAGTATCATTTGCAGCGCAGAAGCTTTTAAATTTGATGCAATCCTACTTTGTTTTTTGTTTTTTGTTTTTTTTCCTGTCCATGTGGCCTGTGTTCTTGATTTCTCATCCAAAAAAGCACTGCCAAGACCAGTGTCAAGGATCTTTTCCTCATGTTTTCTTCTATGAGTTTAGTTTCAAGTCTTATGTTTAAGTCTTTGTTCATTTTGAGTTCATTTTTATGAATGGTGATGGTGGGAGTCTAATTTCATTTTTCCTGTAAGTGGCTTTCCACGTCTCCTAAGCACCATTTGTTGAAGATGCTGTTCTTTCTTCATTAGTATGCTTGTCTCCCTTGTCAATAGTAGTTGACTATATATGTAGGGGTTTAATTCTGGACTCTCTATTTGGTTCCATTGCTCTATGGTTTTTATGCCAGAACCATAATTATTAGAGCTTGTAGTACAGTTTGAAATCAAGAAGTGTAATGTTTCTGTGTTTTATTTTCTTATGATTGTTTTTGCTCTTTGGTGTCTTTTGTGGTTCCATATGAACTTTAGGATTTTTTTTCTGTGGAAATAGCCATTGAGATTTTTATAGGGATTGTACTGAATCTATAGTTAGCTCTGGCTGGCATGGACATTTTAACAATATTAATTTTTCCGGTCCATGAACACAGGATGTCCTTGCATTTGTTTTGTCTTCTTCAGTTTCTTTCAGTAGAGTGTTACAGTTTTCATTCTACAGATACTTGACTTCTTTGGTTAAATTTATTCCTAGGTATATTATGGTTTTGATTCTGTTGCTCATGGAATATATTTTTCTATTTTTTTCACTTTGAGTCTAAATGCATCCTTAGTTCTGAAGTGGGTCTCATAGCTAATGGTATGTAGCGGGACCTTGTTTTATTAAATACATCACATCCAGCCACTTTGTGTCTTTTGATTAGTGAATTTAGTTCACTGACATTTAGAGTAATTATAGATATATAGGCACTTACTAATGCCATTTTATTAACTGCTTTCTGGGTGTTTTATATTTCCATTGTTTCTTTTTCTCTGTTTCTACCCACCTTTGTCAACTGGTTTTCCATGGTGGTAGACAATTTCCCTTTTCTTTGTCTTTTGTGGATCTACTCTAAGTTTTTGTTTTGTGATTACTATGGAATTTACATAAGACATAGATAAGACCGTCCGTTTTAGGCTGATAACAACTTACCTTCAATCACCTATAAAGGCTTCAGCCTTTTACTCCTTGCTTTTGTATTAATAATGTCACAATTTACCACTTTTTAGGTTGTGTTTTTATTAATAATTTATAGTACTATGGTTAATCTACCATTTTCCTTTAATATTTAAACTATAGTTGAGTGGTTAATACACTATCCTAATATACAGTTACATTTTTCTAAGTCTGACTGTGTATTTTTCACCTTTACCAGTGTGTTGTGCACTTTCATATATTTTCTTCCTGTTGTTGCAATAGCAAGATTTCATTCTTTTTTATGGATAGATAATATTATATATATAATGTATAATATATAATATATAATATATAATATATATATATATATTATATATATACCACATCTTCTTTATCATTCATCTATGGATGGATACTTGGGTTGCTTCCATAGTTTGGCTATTGTAAATAATGCTACAATAACTATAAGGGTGAATGTATCTTTTTGAATTAGTTTTTTCATATTCTTTGGGTAGATACCCTGTAGTGAAATTGCTGGACCATATGGCATTTATGTTTTTAATTATTTGAGGAACCTTCATAGTGTTTTACATACTGGCTTCACCAGTTTGCATTTCCAACAACAATGTACGAGTGTTCCTTTTTCTCCACATCCTCTCTAGTGCTTGTTGTTTCTCGTGTTTTAGATTTTAGCCATTTTGACAGGTGTGAAGTGATATCTCATTGTAGTTTTGATTGGCATTTCCCTGAGGATGAGAGATGTTGAACATCTTTTCATGTATCTATTGGCCATCTGGATTTCTCTTTGGAGAAATGTCTGTTTGTGTCTTCTGCCCAGTTTTAAATTCAATTATTTGTTTTATTTGGTATTGAGTTTTATAAGTTCTTTTTTTTTAAGATTTTTAAGTTTATTTATTCATGAGAGATGCAGGCAGAGGGAGAAGCAGGCTCCATGCAGGGAGCCTGATTTGGGACTCGATCCCAGGACTCCAGGATCACGATCTGAGTCAAAGGCAGACACTTAACCACTGAGTCACCCAGGCATCCCTTATAAGTTCTTTATAATTTTGGAGACTAACTCTTTATTGGATATGACATTTTCAAAAATCTTCTCCCATTAAATAGGTTGTCTTTTAGTTTTGATAATAAGTTTCTTTGCTGTGCAGAAGCTTTTTATTTTGATATAGTCCCAATAGCTTATTTTTACTTTTGTTTCCCTTGCATCAGGAAACATATCTAGATAAATGTTGTTACAGATGGTGTCAGAGAAATTACTGTCTGTGTCCTCTTCTAGGATTTTTATGGTTTCAGGTCCCACATTTAGGTATTTAATAAAATTTTAGTTTATTTTTGTGCATAGTGTAAGAAAGGGTCCAATTTCATTCTATTGCATGTAGCTGTCCAGTTCTCCAACACTATTTGTTGAAGAGACTGTCTTTCTCCCATTTTATATTCTTGCCTTCTTTATCAAAGAATAATTGACCATATATATATAATCATGGGTTTATTTCTGGGCTCTCTATTCCGTTACACTGATATACGTGTTTATTTTGTGCCAGTACCATACTGTTTTGATTACTACAGATTTGTGTATATCTCAATATCCAACTTGTTCATGTTAATAGTTTTGTAATGTATTCTTAGGTTTGGTTTGCTAATATTTTGTTAAGGACTTTTGCATCTATGTTCATCAGATATTGGCCTGAAGGTTTTTTTAGATAGTGTCTTTATTTGGTTTTGATATTTGGCCAACCTCATAGAATGAATTTGGAAGCTTTCTTTCCTCTTCTATTTTTTCAAATAGTTTGAGAAGACTAGGTAATAACTCTTCTTTAAATGTTTGGTCAAATTTACCTGTGAAGCTGTTTGGTCCTGGACTTTTGTTTGTCGTGAGTTTTCTGATTACTAATTTAATTTTTTTAAGATTTTATTTATTTATTTGAGAGAAAGAGAGAGATAGTAGAGAGAACATGAGCAGGGGGTGGGGAGAGGGACAACCAGGCTCTCCACTGAGCAGGGAGCCCAACCTGGGACTCCATCCCAGCACTCAGGGATCATGACCTGAGCCAGAGGCAGATGCTTAACCAACTGAGACACCCAGGTGCCTTACTGATTTTATTTAATTGCTGATAACCAATCTGTTCAAATTTTCTACTTCCTGATTCAGTTTTGGGAGGCTATATGTTTCTAGGAATTTATCTATTTCTACTAGTATGTCCATTTTGTTGCCTTATAATTTGTCATAATGTTCTCTTATATAATCCTTTGTACTTCTGTGTTTTGTTATTTCTTCTCTTTTTATTTCTGATTTTATTTGAGTCCCCCCCCCTCTCTTTTTTGATGAATCTGACTAAATATTTGTCAATTTTATTGATCTTTTTAAAGAACCAGCTCCTGGTTCCATTAAGTTCCTCTATTTTTTTTCTTAGTTCTTATTTCATTTATTTCTGCTCTAATATTTATTATTTCCTTATTTCTACTGGTTTCAGATTTTGTTTGTTCCTCTTTTCATAGGTCCCCTATGTGTAAGGTTAGGTTGTTTATTTGAAATTTTTCTTGTTGCATGAGGTAGGCCTGTATTGTTATAAAATTCCCTCTTAGAACACCTTTGCTGCATCCCAAAGATTTTGGACTGTTGTTTTTCTTTTTCATTTTCTCCATGTGTTTTTAGATTTCCCCTTTGATTCTTGGTAGACCCATTAATTGTTTAGCTGCATGTTATTTAACCTTCATATATTTGTATTCTTTCCAGGTTTCTTCTTGTGGTTGATTTCTAGTTTCATAGAATTGTAGTCAGAAAAGATGTATCTCTTTTAATTTGTTGAGACTTGTTTTATGGCCTAATATGTGTGTGATGCATTCTGGAGAATGTTCCATGTGTCCTTGAAAAGAGTTTGTATACTGTTGTTTTAGGATAGAATGTTCTGAGTATGTCTGTTAGATCCATCTGGTATAATGCGTTATTCAAAGCCACTGTTTCCTTGTTGATTTTCTGTTTGGGTGATTTATCTATTGATGTAAGTAGGGTGTTATAGTTCCCTACTATTATTATATTACTATTGATTATTTCCTTTATGTTGTTATTAGCTGCTTTATGTATTTGGGTGCTCCCATGTCGGGTGCATAAATATTTATAATTGTTATATCTTCTTGTTGGATTGTTCCCTTTATGATTATATACTGTCCATCTTTGTCTCTTATTACCGTTTTTGTTTAAAGTCTATTTTGTCTGATAATAAGTATTGCTACCTGGCTTTCTTTTTGCTTCCATTTTCATGATAAGTGCTTTTCTATCCCTTCACTTTCAATCTGTGTGTGTCTTTAGTTTCTGAAATGAGTCTCTTGTAGGCAGCATATGGATCTTGCGTTTGTATCCATTCAGTCACCTTATATCTTTTGACGGGAGCATTGAGTCCATTTCCATTCAAAATAATTATTGATAAGTATGTACTTCTTGCCATTTTTACTTGCTTTTTGGTTCTTTTTATATTTCTTCTCTGTTCCTTTATTCTCTTGCTCTCTTCTGTTACAGTTTGCTGGCTTTCTTTACTGATATACTTGGATTCCTTTCTCTTTAGTTTTTGCATATTTATTAGTAGTTTTTGATTTGTGGTTATCATTAGGTTTACATATAACATTTTATGCATGTAACAGTCTATATTAAGTTGATGGTTGCTTATGTTCAAATCCATTCTTTACTTCTCTCCCCCCATATTTTAGATATATAGTATTATATTTTACATCTTTTTATTTTGTGAATCCCTTGACTGATTTTTATAGATCTACTTACTTTTTTTTCCTTTTTACTGCTTTTCTTATTTCTATTTTTCTTACTCCTGCTATGGTCTTTCCTTTTCACTCAAAGAGTTCCTTTCAACATTTCTTATAAGGCTGGTTTAGTGGTGATGAATTCCTTTAACTTCTGTTTGTCTGGGAAATTCTGTATCTCTCCTTCTATTCTGAATGATCGCTTTACTGATTAGAGTATTCTTCGCTTCAGGTTTTTCTCTTTCAGCATTTTGAATATATTATGGCCCTCCCTTCTGGCCTGCAAAGTTTCTGCTGAAAAATCAGCTGATAGCGTTACGGGGTTTCCCTTGTATATAACTATTTTCTTTTGCTGCTTTTAAAATTCTCTCTTTATCACTACTTTTTGCCAGTTTAATTACTATGTTTTTTTTTTGTTTTTTTTTTTTTTTTTTGGTGTGGACTGCCTTAGTATGGATTTTATTGGGGGCTCTCTGTGATTCCTGTATCTGGATTTCTATTTCCTTCCTCAGTTTAGGGAAATTTTCAGTTATTATTTCTTCATATAAATTATCTGCCCCCTTTGCTCTCTCTTCTCCTTCTAGGACCCTTAATAATATGAATGTTATTATGCTTGATAGTGTCATTGAGTTCCCTTAGTCTATTTTCATTTATTATTATTATTTTTTTCTCTTCACTGCGCAGCTTGATTGCTTTCCATTACTCTGTCCTCCAGGCCACTATGGTTCTTCTGCTTTCTTTAGTCTACTATTTATTCCATCTAGTGTATTTTTAATTTCAGTTATTGAGTTCTTCATCTTTGATTTTTTTTAATGTTTTCTACCTCTTTATTTAGGCTCTCACTGAGGTCTCCATTCTTTTCTCAAGCCCAGTATCTTTATGACCATTTGTAAATTATTTTAAATTCCCTATCAGTTATATTACTTATATCCATTTCATTTTGCTTTCTTGCTGTGATTTCATTTGAGACATATTCCTGTATCCTCATTCCATCTAAATCTCTGTGTCTGTTTCTATGTGCTAGGAAAGAGAGCTATATCTCCTGCTTTTGAAAGTAGTGGCTTTATGAAGAGTTCTTGTAGTGCCCTACAGTGGAATGTCCCCTTCACGAGAACTTGGTCTGTCAGGGGTATCTCCTATGTGTATAGCATGTGCCCAGTGTGTGGCTGAGCTGCAATTGCCTTCAGTTCAGTCACCTGCCAATGGCTCTCTTTGCCTGTTATGGGCAGTGTTTGGTCCTTATGTCATTAGTGGGCCTGTCTGGGTCACCTTAGGCTTGAGTTGGGTCAAACCAGGTGCTTGCCAATGATGCAGTAGCACTGACTTGCAAAGCATTTTCCTTGTGTTGTCCCTTGAAAACCTTTCACTGGAGGGCAGGTCCTATAGTCTGCCCCTAGTCCACTACTAGGACCAAAGTTGGACTGATATATGTGGTTTTCTTTCACTCTCCCCAGGGCAGAAGTCACTTTGGAGTGGTGCTGGCCCCTGTCAAGGCTACTTGTACACTGCCAAGCTTGTGGCACTGCTTTGGATGGGTTCTAGCTAAGGGAGTATTGGAGAGGGCAAGTCTGCAAGAGAATGTAGTGGTGGGGTATGCTGTTCCAGCAAGGTGGGCACTGGTGCATTGGTGTGGACCTGTAGCTCCAGGGTTGGAGGGGGCAGATTTGCAGAAGCATGTGGGGATGAGCTACACTGTTGGCAAGCTAGGTGGAAAGTGTTCCATGTATCTAGGATGGAGTGAGGGAGGGGAGGGAAATGACACCCATCAGCTCTTTCATTCTTAAAGAAGTCTCCCAAAGATTCTTGCTCCTCCAGCACACATTCTAAGATTAGTAAATAAATATCCTTCCCATATAACTCAGGTGCTTTTCAAACTGCTGCTTCTAATACTATATCTTCATAGGACTGTTTTTTGTGCTGTCTCTTCAAGGGCAGAGACTCTGACTTCACAGCCCTCCCAGAGCTGAACCCACTGATTTTAAAGTTCCAGATGTTAAGCCCCACTTATTATTAGGCTCCTGTGGTTTTCAAAGGCAAATGTTATGGGGATTTGTCTTCCCCATGTGGGATGCCTGTGCTTGGGGTGCCTGGTATGGGGTTGCTCTCCTACTGTCTCTGAGCCTGTAATATCCCTCCCTCCTGCAGATGGTCCCATGGACCTCTTTAGCTCCCCACCACATCTCCATCCTTCCTACCCTCTAAGATGTGGCCTCTTCTCTACATTTAGCTGTGGAGAATATGTTCTGCCCATCTTTAGGCTGCTTTCTGGGTTATTTACACTGATGTGGGTGTTATCTGGTTGTATTTGTGGGAGAGGGTGAGTTTAGAATCCTTCTACTCTGCCATCATCCCCAGAAGTCCCCTCAGCTGTTATTTCTTTAAATAGACTCTCTGCCCACTTCCCCTCTCTTCTCCTTCTGGAACCCAAATTATTATTATATTTGTGTTATTTCAAAATTCCTATTCTCGAAGTCATTTATTCTTTCTTCCTTCTGGTCTGCCTTGCTACAGGCACTCTGTATTAGATTTATCATCTCATTCATTGAATTTTTCAGTTCCAGAATTGCTATTTGGTTTTTCCCCAATAATTTCAATATCTTTTTTTAATAAATCATTTTATTAATATACTTTATTCCTGATTTCATTGAATTGTTTTTTAGAGTTTTCTTATAGCTTGTTATTTCTTCATAACCTTTAAAAATAATTGTTACTTAATATTTTCTTTTTTAAATTTATTTTTATTTTTTAAATCTTAATTCCAGTATAGTTAACATACAGTATTATATTAGTTTCAGGTGTACAATATAGTGATTCAACCTTTCCATATATCACTCAATGCTCATCACAACAAGCATACTCCTTAATTCCCATCACCTATTTCACTCATTCCCCCCTACCAAACTTCCTTTAATATTTTCTAATAGCCACCTTAAAAATACAAGAGAAAAAAGTGAAATCAATTTTAATAATATATCCATATGTATATTTAAAAATAATTTCAGTTTTTTAATTTTACATTTCTATGCATCACAGTTGTTGTAGGTGCTGGTTCATATAATGATGACAAAAGCAACATGGCTTCTGCTGGCACAGAACTTACAGTTTTTCGGGAGGAGAAAGATATTAATTGAAGGTTTATAACAGAAGGAAGTCCAAATATCTAAGTGGAAGTATTTCATTCAAGAGCATCACAACTATTTTGAATTATTTATCAGATCACAATCTCTTGTCATTGAATTTGTTTGCTTGAGAATTATAATTTTTTTGTGATGCCGTATTTTCATATTCTTTGTAGTTATGTGCTATCCTTATGTGCTTATGTCCTAATGCTTTTACATTGGAAATAGCAGACACCTTTAACTCTTTGCCCCTATCCTTCAGCAGACGGAGTGTT
Source organism: Canis lupus familiaris (assembly GCF_011100685.1). Classification (NCBI taxonomy): domain Eukaryota; kingdom Metazoa; phylum Chordata; class Mammalia; order Carnivora; family Canidae; genus Canis; species Canis lupus. Next base: position 14,486,058 of record NC_049223.1, on the reverse strand, counting down.
ATGTTCTATGCTGTTATTATCTGAGGTTTTTTTCTTTCTTTCTTCTTCTCTGTCTCTGTGAAAGTGTATCTGACTCACTTTTATTGTTCCTTCCTGTGGATGAATTTTTAAGCTTTTGTGTCTGCTCTGGTTCTTATAATTCACTCAGCTGGATTTGGAAACCTTTCTCCTTTTCCATCAGGTGGCACTATAGTTCAAGTTTGTGGTCTGCCCCTTGCCCACCAACCTTGGCCTGTTTTCTTAACTAGCTCCCTGTGTACTGGACCTTGTTCTCCCAGGTGGACTCCTGGTCATACACAAAGAGCAGGTACCAGAGCGAGGGTAGGTGTGGGTTTTGCACTTCATGCATGGGGTGCCCCTGGACCAAATAAAGAGATCTCCAGGTGTGGTACTTCTAGAGGCTTTTGAATGGACTTTCTGCTAAGCACAATCAATATTACTTGAAATTCATATCTGCCTATTTCTCATTATGCTCCCTCTCCCCACTGTAGAGCTCCCACCTTAGTACTGTGGGTGTTGATGGAGAGAACTGTTTTTTTTTTTTTGTTTTTTTTGTTTTTTTTGTTTTTTTTTTTTCAGCTCAGTGCCATCTAACTGGTATATAGTTCAGCTGTCACTCACCACTTCCCTATTTCCTTGTAGGACAGATAACTTCCTGATAAATCAGTCCATGTCAGTGTTTCTTTGAGAGAGGGGATGGCACTGGGAAAGTTTCTCTTACTATCTCCACTGCAACCAAAATACAACCAAATTCGTATTTTTCTTTTTTCTTCTTTGTCTTCATCTTCTTCTTCCTCTTCCTCTCCTTCCTCTTCTTTGTCTTCTTCCTCCTCTTTGTCTACTTCTTTCTCTTTGTCTTCTTCCCCTCTTCCCACCCCACCTGCTGGCCCCAGCCTCCTCCCCTCCCCCAACCCCCCCCCCCCCCCCCCCCCCGCCCCCGTGGTGTCCTAGAGCCCCACTTTGGGAAGACTGGAATTTTGCAGATTCTCTCTTATGCATCAGTGCCTGCCCAGGACAGCACTCACCTAGTTTTTATGCTGACAGCAATGAGAGGGGTCTTTGCAGTTTGACTGGCTCCATGGTTCTGTAGCCCATACAGAGGCTTGTCTATATCTTACAGGCTGGGCTGCACTCAGACATGAGATTTCTAAAGAGTCTCTTGGAATAAAGTACTTGGTCAAAAAATCCCCACAAAGGTACTTTTGTTAATGGAAGGATGTTCAGTTCTTTAATTAAAACGGGTGATAAAAAGGAGGAATGTCTTACCCCATCATGTTGCTAACATAACTCCCTAAACTCTGTAACAGTATCTTTTGAAGAGCAGAAGTTTTAAATTTTGAAGAGGTCCAATTTACAAATATTTCCTTTATGGATCATATTCTTGGAGTCATAGGTAAGTAATCTTTGCCTAATCCAAGGAAACAGATTTTCTCACTTGTTTTCTTTTACATGTTTTGTTATTTTATATTTTAAATTTAGTTTATGTTTCATTTTGACTTGGTTTTTATATATTGTATAGAGTCTGGATTGAAATTCATTGTTTTGTATACAGATATCCATCAAATTGACTTCATACCTTTGTCAAAAATCAGTTGTCCATGAGTGACATTACTCCTGATCAATCATCATTAAGATGGTTTAGTAGGGAACTCCAAAACTCCATCTCTTTCCTGAAACAGTGATTAAGCTAGAGAAAACTTTCAGAAGCAACTTTTCTGAAAGTTTGCAATCTAACAAAAACTTCATGCAATGTACTGTAGGATGCATAAGAAAGGAAGCTAATGGATTTCAGTAAAAGAGCTCTGTGACATTTTAATTTACTTGCTTACCATTTTTTAGTTTTCTACTTGGCAGTGGCTATGAAAACAGCAGCCTGCACTCTTAATGTAGCTTCCTGGTTCAGAGGGAGTAATATGGACCCTATTTTTCAAAGAGTTGTGTTATATGTTTTGACTTGTTCAGTGATTCCTTGAAGAATCATCTCAAGGGCTTGACTTTCATTTATTTTCCTCAGAACTTTATCAGATTCAGAGACTTGGAAGCATTTATCAAAACACTTAATAGGAAATATACTAGCTACAACTGCCTGGGGCAAGAGATAACAGCGTAAACAATAGATACACTGAAAATTCCAGGGGGAAAAGACTGGGAAAGGGAATATGGAGGGATGTAAGAGCAATGAAAAGCTCTCAGATATACAAAAGTCACACAGATGCACAGGACTGGAAGCTTGCTCATTAAAGACCTGAGCAGAGGGATGCCTGGGTGGCTCAGTGATTTAGGGCCTACCTTCAGCCCAGGGCATGATCCTGGAGTTCCGGGATTGAGTCTCACATCGGGCTGCCTGCATGGAGCCTACTTCTCCCTCTACCTGTGTGTCTCTGCCTCTCTCTCTTTCTCTCTCTCATGAATAAATAAATTTTGAAAATGTTAAAAAAAAAAAAAAAAAAAAAAAAAGACCTGAACAGATCCTGAAACTTCATCTCTGGATGACCTTTAGGCTTCACAGAAGCAGGAAACAAAGAGTTGTATACAGCTTGCCTAAGAATTGAAGGAATGTCCAAACAGAGTCAATCTGCAAAGATTGGGAGATGATGAAGATAAGGATGATGATTACTGGCTAAGTCATAGATATCTCTGTCAAGTCTCTAGGTGACCAATAAGCTTATATAACAGAGATTAAAGTGACTAATGACAAAGACTATAGTCTTTACAAAATCAGTTTTAGAAGTCACTAAACAAGCCAAAAAAATCCCTCCAAAAAATAGTAACACTAAATCCTGGGGAAGGAGAAGAATCTGATTTTCAGTTACCACATTATAATATTCAGAATGTTCATGTTCGAAAAATTATGAGGCATGTAAAGAAACAAAGTATCACCCATTATTAGGAAGAAAAATTAACAGCAATTGTCCTTAGGGAAGCAGGCATTGTACTTACCAAAGACTTTAAATCATCTTACACATGCTGAAAGAGATAAAGAAAATCACAGACAACAAAGTAAAGGGAACCAAGAGAAAGGTCTTACTAAGTAGAGGATATCAAAGAAATAAAAACCATAAACAGGAATCAACTAATTTTTGAGCTAAATATTATAACAATTAAAAAAAAATTCTCCAGAAGGGCATAGCAATAGATTTGATCAGGAAGGAGAAAGAATCCGTGAATTTGAAGATGGGTCGGTTGAGATCATCCCGTCTAGAAGCAGGAAAAAAAAAAAAGAAACACACAAAACAAAACAAAAACCCAGGAGATAGAATCTGACTGACTTGTGGAAACTTACTATGCTTACCAACCTACACATAATAAAAAGCCAAAGAGGAGAGGAGAAGGTGAAAGGGGCAGAAAGAATATGTGAAGAAATAATGGTTGAAAATTTCCCCATCTTGGTAAAAGATGAATGTATGCATCCAAGAAGGTCAGCAAACTCTGGGTAGGATAAACTCAAAGAGATTTGCACACCAAGACACATTACATTAAACCATCAAAGCCCAAGACAGTCTTGAATTTACCAAGAAAAAAGTGACCTGTTGTGTAGATGGAGTCCTCAATTCAGGTTAACCACTAATTTCTTACCAGAAATGGTGGAGAGCTAGAGGTAGTGGCTAATTAATTTAAAGTGTTGAAAGAAAAAGTCTGTCAATAAGAATACTATATCTGGCAAAACTATCCTTCAAAAATGAAGAAGGAGAAATAGTACTTTCCTAGATAAACAAAAGCTCAGGTAGTCATCTGTAGACCTGCCCTACAAGAAATGCTAAGTGAAAAGTTCAGACTTAAATGAAAGGATTACCAGACATAACTCAAAGTCATATGAATAAGTAAAGGACACCAACATAGGTTAACTACATGAGCAATAAGTAAAGCCAGTGTTGTTACATTTTTTATTTGTAATCCTGATTTTATTTTTTATATTATTTAAGACAAACATATAAAATAATATTTATAAAGCCATGTCATGGGCACACAACGTTTAAAGATGTAATTTGTGACAATTACAATATATAGGGGACAAGTCTATAGAAGAGCAGGATTGAAGCTACTCTTCTACTATTGAGGCTAAACTGATGTAAATTCAAACTAGACAGTTATATTTTAAAATACTAATTTTAAACTTCAGGATAACCATGAAGAAAATAACTAAAAGGTGTACAGAAAAGCAAGTAAGAATACAATAAAAATTGTACCCTAGAACAAATGAACACAAAAGAAGGCAGTAATGAAGGAATTGAAAAAACAATATGACATATGAAGCAAATGCAAAAGTGGCAGAAATAAGTACTTTTATTGCTTTAAATGAAAATTAAAAGGCAGAGATGGCAGAATGAATTAAGAAACAAGATCCAACTATATAGGGACACTTGGGTGGCTCAGTGGTTGAGCATCTACCTTCGGCTCAGGGCATAATCCCGGGGTCCTGGGATCGAGTACCCGCAGGGAGTATAATTCTTCCTCTGCCTGTGTCTCTGCCTCTCTCTGTGTGTCTCTCATGAATCAATAAATAAAATCTTTTTAAAAAGATCCAACTATATAGTGTCTGTGTGCCAACATCCTAAGTATATGCAAACTGTAGTGCCTTGATGCAGGAAGTCCTCATGTTTCTGCCTGGCTTCCCCTTCCTAGAACTACAGCTGGAAACTCTCAAGGCAGTAGGCTGGGAAAAACACAGGGCTCACTTCATTTCTTTCCCATTTCTCAGAGCTCACTTCTTTTTTTCTTTTAGGTCTGAAGTAATAAAAACTTATTTTTTTCATTATTTTTCTCCCCATACAGTTTATCTGGTATTTTAGTTATTCTAAGTGGGAGAATAAGTGCAATCCCTGTTACTCCATCTTGGCTGAAAGAAGAAGTCAGTAATTAAAATTTATGCATTTATAAAAGTCACATAATGGGCTAGAGTTTTAAGTTTTTCACCTATTAAATTTGGATTTTATTAGTAAACTTGGGTTTTTACCAATTACTCTATAAACTAGACATACTGATAACCTTATAATTGTTCAAGACAAAAGTATTTCTTTGGCCTTTAAAAAATCATTTTAATGATGAGAAATATGTTAATTGAAAAGACATTGCAGTCTTTTTTTGGCATAGTATAAAATAATAGTGCTTTAGCTGATCTTAATGAATAAAGCCATTTTTTGTCTCATTTCTCTCTCTCTCTCTCTTTTTTAAGTAGGCTCCATGTCTCACATGTAGCCCAACGCAGGGCTTGAATTCACACTCCTGAGATAGACCTGAGCTAAGATCAAGAGTCGAGCACTTAACTGACTGAGCCACCCAGGTGCCCCTGTCTTTTTTCTTCTTTAAGAGTAAGAGAACAAAATTAGTTTTGAATGTCTTGATAAGTATTCATTGCCAGTAAGCTATTTTTCATTTCTTAAGAAAATACCTGTTGTGTGTACTTGGCCATTATGAACTAATAAATTAACTACAGCAGTTACAGTGGGAAGGAAAGAGAGCTTCATCAGGCATTCTAATTACTGACCTGGAAACAGAACAGCTGGAAATGTGGTTTTAAGTTCACTTTAAAAAATAAGATGCTTTGATCTAAAAGCATTAATTTAAGTAGCAGGAAACTCCTAAATTTGGGCATTTTATATGTATTTTCAGGTTTAATCAAAATAATTTTGTGCATCAGATCTAAACTTGACCTCTCTCCCTGAAAGTTGCTTTAGATTAGACTGCTTATTTAAATGGAAGGAGGCTTTAGCCTTCAGTGATGGAGAAGTAGAAATTTGATGCCTCACTAACATTGATATGGAAAAAGAATACCAGAATGATGGTGGATATTGTCTTCATTTTGCCAGTGTAAGTGGCTGTTAGGATAACAAGATCATATATCCTCTAGGTATAATACCAGAAAAAAGCAATGCTTCATATATTATTAAGGTAATAATACTTGGTCCTGTTTTGATAAGTCATAATGCATTTTTGACATAATATTTATTATGATGTATATTTCCTGACATAAATATTAAATGATGAAGTATTTATGGTTGCGATTAAGAAAATTATTTACATAATTAGTCTTTGATAGGAAAATTTTAGAAATGAATGTAACAGAATATTTGCTAATAAGAGTTGTAACATAGTATATCCCTGCTGAATGGTATTTTGTGCTTTTGGACAGCTTACCTTTTTGGCAGACAGTAAGGCTGGATTTTGGTCAATAGATCAGAATCCATAATTTCAGTATATGGATAAATTGAAGCTATTATTCCAATTTTAATTGGGTAGTTTTAGCGTGATGCATGGATGGATGAGTGAATTCATTTTGAGCCAAGTCAGACATATAACAGGAGAAAAACAGATTGCTTCATTTAAGAGTGTCTCTCATGACTGAGAGATCATGACCTGAGCCGAAACCAGAAGTTGGACATTTAACTGGCTAAACCACCTAGACACCCCAAGAAATATTATTCTTAAAAGGGCTGATATGGGGTACCTGAATTGCTCAGTGGTTGAGCATCCGCCTTTGGCTCAGGATGTGATCCTGGGGTCCTGGGATCAAGTCCCACATCAGGCTCCCAGCAGGGAGCCTGCTTCCCCCCCTGCCTATGTCTCTGCCTCTCTCTGTCTAATAAATAAACAAAATCTTTAAAAATTAATTAATTAATTAATTACTTTTAAAAAGGGCTGGTAGTCCCTGAAAATATAACAGCAAATTTAGAGCTGTCATTAGGCTCCCAAGTAATAGCCTCACAGAGATTTCTGGAAATTCATTAAAGTGATAATTATTCTCATATGTGTCTAAGTGACTTAAGAGCAATATAGACCTGTGTCAGAATGTACATTCTGAGGAAATAAAACACTGGTTACTATGTGGAAGAAACATAGTTGAGGCCTTATTTTGGGAGTTAGAGGGAGATGGCTTATATCTCTTTCAGGTGCTATTGCCCTAATGTACTCTAAGATTGAAGGATTCTGTTATATTATTAAAAAATGCATTACATTATACTAAAAAATGATAATTTAGTACCTATATAACCTCATTGTTGTTTCCATCTGAAAATATCTTCTTATTCCTCTTCAAGCTTATTTCTGTTTTATAGCCAAATGATTTTTTCTTAAAGTCCAAACTAAAAATGAAAAGTTGGCCTGATTTATTTGCTTGCATATATATCTAGAATTTGATTTCCTTTAGTTTTCTTATCCTCTAGCTCCAGTCCCTTGGTATGTCCTGTAGGCTCTTCTGCAGAGGATAACCCGTAACCCAGATGTGTATGCTTCCCCTCATCCCTACTGCTTATGCCCTAGCTCAAGCTAGTCATCTTCTTACTTCTCTACTCACTTCCAATATTGATTTACCATTTTCCACCTAACAACAATAGTAATTTGTTAGTATGTTCATCTACTAGGGCTGCCATAACATAATACCATAGACCAGGCAGCTCAGACAAGAGAAATTTAATTAATTCAGAGTCCAAGATCAAGATGCCATCAGGACTGGTTTCTGATGAGAGCTCTTTTCCTGGCTTATAGATGCCTGCCTTCTCACTGTGTCCTCACATTGTGGAGAGAGGTTGATCTCTGGTGTTTTTCCATCTTCTTATAATCCTCTCAGATTAGGTCCTCACCCTCATGACCTCATTTAATTTAACCCTAATTACATCCCTAAAGGACTTAATCAAATATAGTCACCTTGAGAGTTAGGGCTTCAATATATAAATTTGAGGGGAAACACAATTCAGTCTATAACTTTTAGATGAATCTCTAAAAAGTTTAAAGCAGATCATCTTTCTTCCCTGTTTAAAACTCCCCATTGGCTTCTCATCACTTTGAAAGTAAAATCCAAACTCCTTACCTTTACTTTCAAAACTCTATGTAATCAGGTCCCTGTCTACCCCCTTTTACCCAGGACCACATTGCACAACTCCAGAAGCAATGGTTCCTACGCAACAGAATCATTGATGCAGAGACCCTCATCTGGATGTCTTGCAGTACATCTTAATGTATCATCAGGTATCCTCCCTGTTTGGTCACCTGCAGAGGTGGATAGACACTCCTCATCTAAAGTTCAGTTCAGATGTCCAGACAGAAGATGCCACACACACATTCTAAGAAGGTATAACAAGATTTATTACTTACCTATCTGAGATCTTTGAGGAGAGCGGGGCAGGCCTCCCAAGCAGGTCCAAAGTGGCTTTCAAGAGTAAGGAAAGGAGATTGACCTCTGTTTTTTATTGTGGATAGGGATAGGGCTGTGGTGGCTAGGAAAGGGGCATGCCTTGTTTGAATCTCCTGCCAGCAAAGGAGGGAGTGCCCAGTTTTTCTTATCAGGTTGTCCAGATGTGGAACACAAGGGAAGAAGGTGGAGTGAGCCTTTCAGCAATCAAATATCAAAAAGTAAGTCCGAATTATATTCCCATAACTTCTCATTCTTCAAGTTTTGACTCTTTTCAGCCCTTTGCTCTTGCATATAATTTTAAGGATCATGTCAAATCCCATAAAAAGCCCTGAGAGGATTTTTGTCAGAATTGCATTGAATCTATGTATGAGTTGGGAGAATCATTGACATCTTTCCGATGTTGAGCCTTTCCATCCAAGAACAGTGTGTATCTATGTAACTTTTCTATTTATTTTTTTAAAAGATATTATTTATTTAATTGAGAGAGAAAGTCCATGAGAGCACAAGCAGGGTTTCGGAATGGCAGAAGGAGAGGGAGAAGCAGGCTCCCTTCTAAGCAGGGAGCCCGATGTGGGACTTGATCCCAGGACCCTAGGATCATGACCCAAGCTGAAGGCAGTCAACCAACTGAATTACGCAGGTGCCACCACTATTTCAATAAAAAAATAATTTTCTCCATCCAGGGTTTTTATAGTATTTTGCAATATGTATGTTACATTTTTTGTTGCTTTTATAAAATTATTTTATATAAAATTATATTTCCAACTGAATTATACCTTATCAGGCAAGATAATGCTTTTTATCAGGTTAAGGAAGTTCCCTTGTATTCCTAGCTTGCTAAGAATTTTTATGAAGGATAACTGTGAACTTATCAAAACTGTTTCTTGCCTGTTAGTATGCCTTGTACTATTTTGTTGAAAGCCAGCCATGATGTACTGAGTAAAAGGAACAGTCATAAATAGTCCTTTAGTAACGTAGTGATAAAGTGTAGGAGGAAAAATGTTCTAGAATCCTGTGGTTAGGTCTTAGTCTTTTATTGAACCTGTAACCCTGGGCTGTGAACTTTACAAGTGGTTCTCAGATTTCCCTTCCCACCCTAGATGGAACAGGCTGGCCTGAGAAGGCTGGAGTTGTGTATTTTGCATCCCCCACATGGAATACTATAGGATGGCTCAATTTGGAGTTTTCTTTTTTTTTTTTTTTTTAAGATTTTATTTATTTATTCATGAGAGACAGAGAGAGAGAGAGGCAGAGACATAGGCACAGGGAGAAATAGGCTCCATGCAGGGAGCCCGATGTGGGGCTTGATCCCAGGACTCCAGGACCACACCCTGAACCAAGACCTTCAACCACTGATCCATCTAGGTGTCCCTCAATTTGGATTTTTCTATTGTCTCACATAGGAAGGCTAGAGCCAGGTGGAGTTGGGTATTTTCCTTCCTCAAGGTTGGTTAAGCTCAGATAAAATTCCCAAAAGGTTAGCCTGTGTTAAAAGTTTCTTTTGAGGGCAGATCTTATGAAAAACAAAATGCTCTGAGGTACTTCAAAATGATTATTTTTCTCTTCTCTCTGTCAGAAACAGGAAGGGTTTTTTTTTTTGTTTGTTTATTTTGTTTTGTGTTGTTTTGTTTTCTCTCTGATATTAAGTATGAGAACCTGTAGGGCTCCTGGAGGTAAAAAAAATCACCAAGATGTAGAGGGTCTTCGATGACTGGATACCTACAGTTTTAAATTCTCAGACTTGTCCACACTGAGCCCCCAGCAATTCATCAGTTATAAGTTTAAATTTTTTCTAAATCCTGGTACTAGTTCTTGTGGATGTTTCTGTTCTAGTAAGTTGTAATTTTCTATATTTGATTTGTCTTTCTCTCTAGGTTTAGGGGGACAGCAGTTTGGTGTGGTCTCACTGTTCAGACAGATCTAAGAAGAGTCGGTGATTTTTCAGTCTTTTTTACTTGTTGTTAGGTTGAGGCAATGACTTCCAAGTTCCTTGTATGACAGTCTGAAAAACAGAAGCTTTTTATGTATTTTGATGACATTTTTTAGTTTGCTTAAACTTTAGAAATATTATACAAAATTTACCTTTAAAATGACTCTCTTTTGTCTCTACTGAAACTTACTGTTCTAGTGTGTTTTGTCTAATGTTAGTATGGCCACCTCAGTTTTCTTTCATCTTTAAAAAATTAATTAATTTTTTTTAATGGTATTATACTGGTATATGATTTTCCATTCTTTTACTTTCAATATTCCTGTGTCCCTGTGTTTTAAGTATGCTACCTGTAGACAGCTATATATTTTTTTTCAATCTCATTATCTGGTTACTTACTGCTGAATTTAGTTAGTCCAAAGTCATTTATTATGATTATCTATTATATTTACACTTGTTTCCATTATTTTGTTTTTGTACTTCTTCTGTTCTTTTTACTTTTCTCCTTTAAAAATTGAGTATATGTTCTTTGTTTTTAAGTTTAATTTGATTTTATCTACTCTGGCATTTATATAATTTTTCTATTCTTTTAGTGGTTACTGTTACAATTTTATCATGTATATTTAATTTGCCAAAATCTAAACTCTCCCAAACGACATAAAACACTTAAACTTTGTTTATTCTTCTCCAACTTATACTCTTGTTACCCAGTATTTTAGGCCTGTTTCTTATTTAATCCTACAAATTAACCTTATATTTTAGATAGGTGGTATTTATTTATGTAAATGTTTACAATTTTACTTATTCTACATTCCTGCTTGCACTTCAGAAATGCTTCAGTTTTCCATCTTTCATTGTATAGATTTCTTGATAGAATCCTATCATTGTTTGACTCTCGGAAAGTATTTTTATTTTACCATAATTCTGAAGGATGATTTTGCTTAATTCTGGAGTATTATGGTTATATTCTCTCAGCATTTTGAAGACATTCTATGGTATTTTAGTATCTGGTGTTACTACTGAAAAATTGTTGTTAGTCATATTGCCAATCCTTTCTGATTGATTTGTTTTTCCCTCTAATTCCTGTCTTTCCATTTGTTTTAGATGTTCTGTAGTCTATCATAACAGGTTTATGCATGAATTTTTCTTAAATTTGTTCTCTTTTGGAATATATTGTATTCTCAAATCTGTGGATTCATGTATTTTGATCAATTCTGGAAAATTCTCAACAACTTCTAGCCAAATAGTCTCTCTTTGATATCCTTGTATGCTCCTTCCTCCTAATGAGGTTAATTAGATATACAAAGGACCTTCTCATTGCTATCCTCCTATCTCTTAACTTCTGTGGCAGAACTAGCCATTTGTCCACATTTTCTAGTTCCCTTGCTATTAAGTTTGGTCTCAGTTCTGGCCAATGAGTTTAGATAAAGGAGTGTAATAAACCATTCCTGTACGTGAAAATTTCCCATATAAAAATATAAATATTGGCAAATTGAATTCAGTCATAAATAAAAAGTATGATACACTAAGTGACTATAATGCACTATGGCTAAATGATGTCTATACCAGAAATGCAATGTTGGTTTTACATTAAAAAATTAGAGTAAGGGGGATCTCTTGGATGGCTCGGAGGTTAAGCGCATGCCTTTGGCCCAGAGCGCAGTCCTGGAGTCCCGGGATCGAGTTCCGCGTCGGGCTCCCAGCATGGAGCCTGCTTCTCCCTCTGCCCATGTCTCTGCCTCCCTCTCTCTCTCTCTCTCTCTCTCTCTCTCTCTATGTCTATCATGAATGAATAAATAAAATCTTAAAAAAAAAAAATTAGAGTAGGGATCCCTGGGTGGCTCAGCGGTTTAGCGCCTGTCTTCGTCCCAGGTCGTGATCCTGGAGTCCTGGGTTGAGTCCCACATCGGGCTCCCTGCATGGAGCCTGCTTCTCCCTCTGCCTGTGCCTCTGCCTCTCTCTCTCTTTCTGTGTCTCTCATGAATAAATAAATGAAATATTTTTTAAAATTAGAGTAAAGAAGAAAGAAAAATTTATGGTCATCTCAATAGATAAACTATATCTAGCATCATGCTTAGGTGAAATACTGACTGTTTTCCCCCAAATTATAGAGCAAATAAAAAATTTATAGTATTAAAATTTACATAAAACATTACCCTGAAAGTTCTATCCAGTGTGTTTAAGCAAGATAATAAAATCTTGAAAACCCTGGGGACAAACTAGTTAAAGAAGTTGAATGTTGATAAGTTGCCCAAATTTGAGAAGAATTTTTACCAGGAACACTCTTATTTTCCCAGATACACAGCAGCATACGCAGAGACAAAGATATTACAGATAGACATCACAATAGTGCATTTCTATGCACTGACAATAGACAATCTGAAAGGAAATTAAGAAAATTCCATTTATAATAGGATCAAAAAGAATAAAATTTTTAAGGAAAAAAATCTAACCAAGGTAGTAAAAGACTTGTGCACTGAAAACTATAAAATGTTGCTGAAAGAAGTGAAAGACCCAAATAAGTGCAAAAAACATCCTGTATTCATGAAGTGGAAGACTTCATATTGTTAAGATGTCAATGTTTCCCAAAGAAATCTACAGCTTCAATTCAAACCTTATCAAAATCCCAGTGATGGTCTCTTTTCTCTTCGCAGAAATTGACAGATCTATTATTCTAAACGTCATAGGGAATCTCAAGTAACCCTGAATAGGGTTTTGTCCTTGAAAAAGAACAGAACTGGAAGACTCACACTTTCTGATTTCAAAACTTACTGCAAAGCTATAGTAATCAGAACTGTGGCATGAAGACAGACATATACAGCAATGGAATAGAATAAAGTCTGAAAAATAAATCCTCATATTTATGGTTCATTTATTTTGGACAAGAGTACCATGACCAGTAGATGGGGGAAAGGAGATACTTTTCAGCTAACGTTGGGAAAACTGGATATCTATATGCAAAAAAAAAATGAAGTTGGACCCTTACCCGACCTAAAGAAAACATAAATAAATGGATACAAGTACCTTGTTTGTGGATTGGGAGTTCCACGGTGGTGTTATAATGTCAATTGTTCCCAAATTTATTGATAGATCCAATACAATCCCAGTCAAAATCCCATTAGGAATTTTTTTTCTTTTTAGATATTGACAAGCTGACAGGCAAATGAATGGGAGGAGTCAAAGCAATTCGGAAATCAAAGAAAAATTACTACCATTAAGACAGTGTTGTACTGGTGAAAAGATAAGCAAACAGACTGAACAAAATGGAGAACCCAGTATAGACCCATCTTTGAAAAAGATATGCAAAAGTAGTTAGAGAAAGGATAGTCTTTTCAACAAATAGTGCTCAAAAGGTTGGATGTCCATATGCAAAAAAAAAAAAAAGTCGGCCCATAATTCATACCTCATATGAAAATTAATTCAGAATGGATCATCTACCTAAATGTCAAACATTAAAGTATAAAACATTTAAAAAATAAATAAAGTATAAAACATCGAGAAGAAAGCATATAAGAAAATCTTTGTGACTTTGAGTTGGGAAAAGAGTTCTTAGATATGACAACTAAAATAAGATCCACAGGAAAATGGATAAATCAGATTTTATCAAAACTGAAAACTATGCTTTTAAAAGGAGGAAAATACAAGGCACAGACTGGGAGAAATGTTTGCAAATCACAAATCTGACAGATAAGTAGTGTCCAGAATATATAAAGAACTCTCAAAACTCAACTATAAGAAAACAACTCAAAAAACAAATTGGCAAAAGATTTGAATGGACATTTCATCAAAGAAGGTATACAGTTGACAAGATGCTCAGCATCCTTAGTCATTAGGGAAATGCATATATATTGAATCACTACTGATTTATTAGAATAGTTTATTTTTTAGGTTGACATGTGGTCAGTTCTTTGGCAGCTGGGTGAGTAAGGAAAGGACACTTGCTAGGAGATCTGCCGAAGCCATGCAGAGGTTGTCAGAGTGGAACTGTGTTGAAATTGTGAATAAGTTGATTGCTCTGAAACAGCTAGAAGTAGTTCACAAACTTGATGGGAAAGAATATATTACTCCAGCCCAAATTAGTGAAGAAGTGAGAGATGAACTATATGTCTGAGGTGGTCAAGTAAACATTGTTGATCTGCAACAGGTGATCACTGTGGATCTGACTGATAATGAAAATAGAACTAGTGGCACTGTTAAATCAGAAAAAAACATGTTCAGCTAGTGTTGGGACAACTGATAAATGAGAACTACTTGCATTGATTAGCAGAAGAGGTAAATGATAATTAGCAGGAAAGTAAGTGGTCATGTCACCATATCAGAACTATGATCTTCCAGGAGAACTTTCTGACACCAGCACTAACTCAGTGGCTAGGTTGAATTATTAATGAACACATTTATCTTACAACAGAGGAGTAATATTTACTGAAGCTTTTGTAGCCTGACATAAAGCATGCACCATCCACGGACCATTCTGGCTACAGCAGTGAATTCTCTGATTTCAAAATCTGGATGTCAAGAGCAGCTGTTCTACTCCGTGCTTGGGAAGCTTGTTAATAGTGGACATTTATGAGGCAGTGTGGTTGGTGAGAGACGGACACGGTGGTGTTTGTCCCTGACATTTACTCCAGAACAGAGTGCTTGGGCAGAGTCCTTTTTCAGGCAGAATGTCCAGACTTGGATTCCTGGGTGCTGTGATCTACATAAAGAGAAGATAAAAGGCTACATAGCTCTTGTGTTTTGAAAGCAGTGTGTGTTGGTCATGGACCTGAGGATCTCGTGGAAGCATCAGCAGAGGGAGCCTTGAGCTCTGGAACATGGTTAATATTGTACCTCTGTTGCCCACATCTTCATCAGTTGAAGATGCTGCTGTGTTGCTTCCACTGGTAATGAGAGCATTCAGTGAGCAGGGTGCGGCGCAGGCTTTAGTGACACTGTTGCAGTCAGCGGAAAACTTATCAATAGTTATTGATAAGCACAGAACTGTTCAGTGAACTGACGCACCAAAAAACTGAAAAGGAATTTGAAAATAATCCTATTCCTTTAATCAGGGAAGAAGACCTGAAACAGGTCTCCATCTTAGAAAGCATTCATATGAGTAAAAAGGATAAAAAAGATGAACGAAAGAGAAAAGCAACAGAGAGCAGTGGAAGTGTGGGAGGAGATGGTGGTGGCAATGCCAGAGAGTGCAAAGCTTAAAAAACATCTAGAAGAAGGGAAGAAAAGATGATGATCATGAGGATGAGTCATCTCACACCAGTAAGAAGAAACCAGAGATCACTTTTATGCTCCAGGTTGAGATTGAAGACTTTTAAAGAAAACACATGCAAGATGCCCCTGAGGAGTTTGTTTCTGAACTTGCTGAGTGCTTGACAAAACTTCTTAGTAAAATTTATCTCGAGGTGGTGTGTTCTTCTGCCTCTGGAACTAGTAGAAAGCGTACAATCAAGGACTCGTAAGAAGATCCTGCTCTGGTTCTGCAGCTCACACTGAGCCCTGTTTCAGTTCTCTGCCCTCAGTATGCTCCGTGCAACTGGAAGATGTGTTTCCCAGATCACCACTCTTCTAAACAGGAAAATCCCAGAGGATTAGAATATGCTTCTGGTAAAGTATCAGGGTTTGGTTGTAAAGCATTTAGTTAGTCAAAACAAGAAGACTAGGGAGATGATCCTTGGAGTGATGAATTAGACAAAGAACAAGAAGATATCACTAGTACTACCCATCAAGAGCTTCAAGAACTTTCTTCACCCATTAAAAACTTGTTCTCAAATCCGGGAAATCATCTCTGACAGAGGAGTAATGATCTTAATTTGCTTTTGTCATGTTGTAAACACTTTTCCCCAAGGTTTAAGATGAGTGGTTACCAAGGAGTGTTCACTTCAGAATCCCTAGTCTCCACAATCTGGCTTAAACAGTGGTGTTGTACAGTCACCTGGGTGGCTCAGTGGTTGAGTGCCTGCCTTTGGCTCATGTCGTGATCCTGGGGTCCCAGGATCAAGTACTGCATTGGGCTCCCCATAGGGAGCCTGCTTCTCCCTCTGCCTGTGTCTCTGCCTCTCTCTGTGTGTCTCTAATGAATACATAAATAAAATCTTTAAAAAAATAAACAGTATTGTTGTATTCAATGGTAAATCTTATAAAAATGTGAATTTTTTGTAAATTGGGTTCAACCATGGAAAATTTCTTTTTTACATTATAATTCTAAAACTTATAATTTCAGGTTTATTTTTATTTTCAGATGCTGAATGAAAAACAGATTTTCTGATATCTTTCCTCTCTAGAAAAGGACTCATTTGTTATATTGTTAAATTTCAAGTGATATTACTATATTTACATACATATTCAACAGAAACTTGAAATGTGGTCATATTTTTTTAAAAAAAGAAAAAAATTCCTTTTGTGTCAAAAATGAAAACCATGTATTTTAAAATTAATAGAGAATACCTCAAACTTAAAATATAGAAATTTGCAAAATTTATTTTAAATACCTTTAATTATTTATTTGAGAGAGAGATTATTCTCAGAGGAGTGAGGGAAAGTATCTCACGGGCGCTAGATCCCAGGACTCTGGAATCAGGACCTGAACTAAAGGCAGACACTTTACTGACTGAACCACCCAGGCCTTCCCCATTTTGTTTTTTATTACTAAAGCCCTTGCTCTTATTTCTGGCAGGTAGACAGCTTCCCATCTCACCCACTTTTATGTGGTTGGGGGTTTCAGGGATGCCTTCATAGGTACAGAGGAACACCAGAGAGGCCCATCCATTTCTTGCTCTATTCTAAAACAAGATGCTAACAAGAGTGAGAGGAAAAACTGAGTTACTTCTTATAGATGAAAGTTGCATTTTAATATTAAAATAACTGAAAATATAATATAAGTATTTTATTTAACCCAATTTGCATTTCTAAATTTTATGTTTTATATCAGTAGTCACTCGGGCACCTAATTCTTTGTTGTAAGAGGATCTAGAAGTACACTGATGTCACTGGAAGTTTTTTTTTTTTTCCCCAAAATGAAAATCCGTATAAGAAAATAGGTATTCTTGTTTTCTGAAGACTATTAGTTGTTACAAGTACCTAAGATAGTTCCTTCAAGCAATAATTTCAATAAAATAGGCTTTAAGCAACAATTTATTCTATATCAAAAAGAAATTTATTTTGGGAGTGCCTCAGTGCTCAGCTGGTTGAGGGTCTAACTCTTGGTTTCGGCTCAGGTCATGATCTCAGGACCGTGTGATCGAGGCCTGAGTCAGGCTCAACACTCAGCTCAGAGTCCGCTTGAGATTCTGTCTCCCTCTTGGTGTGCCCCTCCCACTCATGCTTACTTACCTGCTCTCTCTCCCAAATTAATCAATCAGTCAATCTTTAAAAAGAGACTTATTTTGAATCTAATAGTAAGTTAAATCTCAAATATCATTAAAGTACAATTTTATATAATTCCTTATATGGCTTTTAAAACTTTCTGTTTCAGAAAGTTTGAATACAAATGATCAGTCTACCTCTACTCCAATTCTAGATAAAGAATTAATACTGAGTGAAAGAAATTAATATAATTGCTAACTAAGTGTTATCATTAAAGTTGATAGGAATGTAACATAAATTTTAAAATGTTTTTCCATTAATGTATTTTCATGTGGGCAAAGGAAGAAAAATGACAAATCCTTTGTGACCACAAACTCCAAATAGTTTATTCAGCTTTCAAAATATTGAACACCCAACTTAATGTTCTATTAAATCTTTAAGAACCTTATCACTTATGTTTCAGCAGATACCAAAGTAATCCCATTTGTGTCAAACTAGATCATAGACAATGAAGCAAACAAAATCATTATGACTTTCTTAACTTGTAAGAATGAAAATATGAAAGACAGCCAAACAAATAAAAAGAAAACCATACTTTTTCATTTATCAAAAATGGTTGTTATTTTTCCACAGTAAATAAAACCAGTTTTTATTGTCTTTATTTGAAAATAAAGTCATTTGGGTGATTTTTTATGTAAAAAATCTTAATTTTACCAATAAAATAAAAATTCTTAAATCATTACTATGATTTTGATGGGCAGATTTAAGAATGTTATTAAAAATACAGTTGCCTGGGACACCTCGGTGGCTCAGTGGTTGAGCATCTGCCTTTGGCTCAGGTCATGATCCCGGGGTCCCAAGATGGAGCTTCCTGCATGGAGCCTGCTTCTCCCTCTGCCTGTGTCTCTGCCTCTCTTTCTGTGTCTCTCATGAATAAATAAATAAATTCTTTAAAAAAATGCAGTTGCCTGTTTCTATTAAATTTTGTGGTACTTTGAAAAACAATGGTTTATTGTTTAAAAAATCAGAGAGCACACCCAGTGCTGGCAAAGATGAGGAAGAACTTATAGAGTGCTGTTGGGAATGAAAAATGGTACAGGTATAACTACTTTGAAAATCAACTTGCTAGTTCCTTATAAAAGGTACATTTGCCATATGATCCAGCAGTTTCACTCATAGGTATTCACCCAAGAGAAATAAAAATTATATTCACATCAAAACCTTTACGTGAATGTATAAAACTTTACATTAAAAAAGCAGCTTTATTCATAATCACCAAGCCTGAAAGCTACTCATACCCCTTTAGCCTGATGTCTGGATAAACAAACTGTGGTGCATTCATACAATGGAATACTATTAATAATAAAAGAGCTATTGATACATGTAACAATATGTGTGAATCTCAAATATATTTTCATATTTAAAATATTTTAAGTGGGATGCCTGGGTGGCTCAGCAGTTAAGCATCTGCCTTTGGCTCAGGGCGTGATCCTGGAGTCCCTCTGCCTGTGTCTCTGCCTCTCTCTCTCTGTCTTTCATGAATAAATAAATAAAAATCTTAAAAATATATTTTAAGAATCTTTTAAAATGAATTGATGAGCTGGCATGAATGATCATAATTATCAAGGATGATGATTTATCAAAAAGATTTCCTACTCCATGTTATTCAATTTGTGTTCTGGAAAAAGCAAAACTATGTCAATGGAGAGCAGAGGCAAAAATATAGCAGTGGTTGTATTTGGTGGTTGGGGGATGTGCTTCAGTACAAACGGGTAACATAAGGAATTTTTGAGGGGTGATAGAACCGCTTAGTATTATGGTTATCGTTGTGGATACATTATATGTCTATTCTATATATTTTGTTTCACCCCCACCTCCTGGTATCAACATTGAGTTAATTCTTTTTTAAGATTTTATTTATTTATTCATGAGAGACAGAGAGAGGCAGAGACACAGGCAGAGGGAGAAGCAGGTTCCCCATGGGGAGCCTGATGCGGGACTCGATCCCAGGACCCCTGGATCGCAATGTGACCCAAAGGCAGGCACTCAACCACTGAGCCACCCAGGTGCCTTGAGTTAATTTTTCTTTGCTATGCAATTTCATGTGGTGAGTTTATTTCTTGATTGTCCATATATTGAGGTTATAACTTTGAGATTTCAGGTTTCTGTAATAGATTTCCTGCTATACTCTCCATTTTGGAGAGTATTATTACTCTTAGTTGGGGTTCTTCAGAGAAATCGAACCAATAGAATATGTGTGTATGTGTGTGGAGGCTTGATCTCAAATCTGATGGGGTAAGCCACCAGATGGGAGACGCAGGAAAGGACTGACTTCGAGTCCAAAGGCAGTGTACGGGAAAACCAGAAAAAGTGGAGGTGACAGATGGAATCTAAAGGCAGTCTGCTGGCAGAATCACCTCCTTCTCGAGGGAGGTCAGCTTTGAGTTCTATTCAGATCTTCAAGCAATTAGATGAGGCCCACCCACAGTACGGAGGCCAATCTGGTTTACTCAAAATCCACTGATGTAAATCTCATCCCAAAACACCCTAACAGAAACATCCATAGTAATGTCTGACCAAATATCTGGGGAATGTGGCGCATCCACACTGACACATAAAATTAATCATTACGTGTCCTGTCTCCCAAGCCCATGTGGTCATTGAAGCAGAAGTTTAAGTCTCTAAGGCTCAGCAGAAACATTGAGGATAAAAGTCTATTTTATTATATTTTTTACTTCTGATGAATACTTTCATTCATGCCAGTTCAGTGATTCATTTAAAAGAATCCTTAAGATTTTTATTTTTCAGTTGGGAAAAATTGCTGCCATTTTCTTTACTTCAAAGTACCAAACTGGTTTCTATTTAGGAAACTTGCATTAACTGTTTTCTACGCCTAATATATTCATCTCCATTTTGGTGGATCTCCTTGTCATCTTTCAGCTTAAAAGTACTGTCAAAATTTTCCCAGCAAACAGATCTGCACATGCATATCACAAGTTCTTTTACACGGTCTCCAATGTTTCTCAAGTCTGGGGGAATCTATTTGGTTTTGGTTTTCCAAGTCTTTTACACAATCTCTCAAAGGTGTTTCTGCCCTCTTAGTCTTCTTAACATGAGCGCCATGAGAGAAGGGTTTCAATTTTCTGTCTTAAAAAAAAAAAAAAAAAAAAAAGATAGCTGATCATTAGATGTTGACCCAAAGTCATGTTTAACACAGGATCCAAACATATTGAAAGAAGAGTGAGGAAGGCCAGTCAGAGGCCTCGCCGAGTGCCTGGAGGGTCTCTTCTAGACAGAGAAGGGGCCAGAGGTGTGGAAGCCAGTTGCTGTGACCAGGCGCAGAGTCCACATCCCCAGTGGCAGTGCTCACTCATTCTTCAGCAACCATTGGTTGAGCACCTGCTGTGTGTTATTTACTTTATAGAAAATTATTATGTCTAACCTTTCCCCTGAAATGAGCCTGAAGATCTACCCCTTTAAACATGATGCAATTCTTTAGTATATACCTTGGTAACATATATTATTATCATCAGCATAGAATGGTTTTTTCTCCATCAGGGCTTATGGAAATCTCAAGACATGACCTATCACACTCTCATTTTATCGATGAAGGGAAGGATGCAAGGCTATCAAAGGGCTGCCTGCAATTTACAGGTGAAAGAAGGAAAAATAGATTCCACATGATTCTGTCCCTCATTTCACCAGTTCCTTCTCTGTGAAGCAGCTTGAGAACATGAGGGAGGCCTTTGTCCATTGGAGCTGGAAATAATGTCTTGCAGCCCTGATTTTGGGTTTCTAATTAGTAATGCTATTTTAATCACCCCCTGCTGAATTTTTTTTCATGGAACTGAAATTACAAGGCCTGTTTCTATTTCCTATACTTGTTTAAATGCTCTTTTGCTCTGCTACCGTAGAATGCAAAAGAGGAAGGTTTTTAATTTTATTGTTATTGGTTTTTTGGTATCAGTACATTTCATTTCATTTTAAAATAACTAGAGTTTGGTTGATGAGGGTCTCAGATTCTTTCAAGAACAGGTGGAAACAGTTAATACTATCATTGTCCTGCAGAGGGAGCTCAATGGTTTTATTTTTTTCTTTTCCCCCATTGTATTGGTTAATGTAGGAGGTTTTAGAGCTATGCATCCATCACACTGTAACTTATGAACTATATATTTTTAAAGAGTCAAGCTAGGTTTTGTTTTATCTACTGCTTCTCTATAAAGTGGATTACCACTCTGGGAGTGGAGAGCAGTTCATAGAGGGGTTTAGTCAAATGTGCTCTAGAAGCTTCTGGAAGGCTCTGGAAAATCTCTCTTCTAGGGATAGGCCACAGGAAGTCTGGCTTGCAGAGACCTGGGCAATTTCGGAGTCTCTAGGAAGACCTGTTGCCTTTTCTGTGTAGTTTGCCATCTGCCCTTTAAATTAGTTTTTAAGAATTATACATGTAATCCATGCTCACTGTAGACAATTTTGAAAATTGAAAACACATTACAGAAGAAGAAAAAAGTCACTCATAATATATAACCCAGAGCCACCCCATTAATGTATTTCCTTCTAGTCTCATCATAGAGAGTGTTACTACCTAAAACATTTTAGGCTGAGCAATTTTACTTGAAAAATCATGAGCATTTTCTCACTGAAATGCATGTCAGAACAACT
Organism: Canis lupus familiaris; assembly: GCF_011100685.1. Classification (NCBI taxonomy): domain Eukaryota; kingdom Metazoa; phylum Chordata; class Mammalia; order Carnivora; family Canidae; genus Canis; species Canis lupus. The sequence goes on along the minus strand of NC_049223.1, from coordinate 14,464,045 downwards.
TCCTGAGCTGAAGAGGGTCAGGGCATGGATGGCTTGGAATCCACAGAAGGTTCTGCAATTGAAAGCCAACTTAACTGAAAATAAAAACCTCTCTCAGGGCCACAAATTCAGCTGATGATCTGAGGTTCAGTGGTTTGCTCTAGGGGTGCTGGTGGCTCAGTTTCCCAGTCTGTCCTACCCAGATGTTGAAAGTCCAGTTCTTGATCTTTATGCTGTCTCTGTGATGGCAAAGCACAGTTTTGGTCACAACCATGTGATTCCATGTGACGTGGCAGGACACACCTAACTTTTGAGGCAACAGATGTTGTACTAGGAACTGCACATTGGACACAACCCAATATGCCTGCCCCTGGCCCCATATAGCCCATCTCCTTTTGTGTATCTGGTGGAGATAAACAGAGTGAAGACTGTACCGCTGGCACTCACTAACGTCTACAGGGAGAAAAATATGAGAATTTTAAAAACCTGTTGCCCATCCGTTTCTTAAAGAGGAGCTATTTCTTTGCCTCAGGGAAACTAGAGTTTAGGAAAGAATTGAGCATTGTGGTCTCCTAGTGAGAACGGAAATACATGCAGAAACCTCCCAATTCTGTGACATTTGTGACTTGTTTGTTAGTCTTCTAGCTTTGAGGGAGTGGACCCTTAAAACACTGCAAGCAGGATGCCTGGGTCTGATTTCCAGATGCCCATTCATTTCTTTATATGAGGGTGAAACAGACAGGATGATGGGTCAGCATAGATCATGCTCCTTGATCCTTTAGCCCAATTAAGTGCCATACAGGATTTGACTTTATGAGGCTTCTTTCGGTATTTGCTGAGTAAGAAAAACAATTCTTTTTTCCTTAGGTTAAAATCACTTTACATGAATCCTTAGTACCTATAGGAAACTCCTTTCCCCCCTAAAAAGCCAGAAAAGCAATAATCTACTCAGAGCTTATGTTAATGCATTTAGATCAGTGAATGGGGTATTTGATGACATAGATACTTTCTAAATTAATTAAATGAAATCAGTGGGACTTGATCCTGGGACCCCAAGATCATGACCTGAGCCAAATGTAGACGCTCAACCACCCAGGCGTCCCAGGCAACTGTATTTTTAATAACATTCTTAAATCTGCCCATCAAAATCATAGTAATGATATAAGAATCTTTATTTTATTGATGAAAGTAAGATTTTTACATAAAAATCAGCCAAATTGCTTTATTTGTGAAAAAATGAGAAAAGACACAAATTACTAATACCCGAAATGCTTCCCTGCTTTACTAAGTGAGGTCTGCTTAGATTCTCAACAATTAAGTGTACTAGAATTCATAACAGATAAAAAGCTAAACTCCATTTAAAGAGCAGCATTTTAATTCAAGGAGAAACACGCCTTTTGTAAAGAGTTTTGGATGCTCTTGATCTATGTACTACTTTTGTATGAATTGCTACAAAGTCCTAGATAAGCCAGAAAAGGTAAAAAATGTGATGCTTTGAAAAATGTCCTCAGGTTTGCTGAGGGTGTTTCCTGAGGGCGTGGTTGAACCTGAAAGGGCTGTCAGCCTCCTTCAGACTTGAGTGCTGAAAAATGTGATGAAATGTGCTTTCAGCAGGAAGCATTTTCTAAACTTCCATTATACTGGGTATTCCATCCAAATGACACTGACAGTTCACTGCTTAAAAAGTAAGACTAGAAAGTAATATTGTAGGTGAACAGTTCCAATGTGCCTCAGCCTTAATTTCATTATAGTGATAGGAATGGATGCTGGAGAGCTTAATTAAAGATGGAGGGACTTAATTAAGAATCTAAATGAGTTGCAATCAATTACTTGAACATTTGTTAATATGCAAGAGCTTATCTGTGGATCAGAGAAGACTTATTCTCAGACATAGAACTTTTATAGTCTTGCCAGAGGAGGAGATTATGGTTTTTAATTATGTCAAAGGCAACTTTATTGTTGTGATCTTTATTAACAAAAAACAAAACAAAAACAAAAAACAAAAACAAAAAAAAACACCAGAAGAGTGTATTGGAAGAGGCTGATTTAATGGACTTCCTTGAATTCAAGATTGCTTGACCTGAAAGATGATGTCTATCACATGGTAGGAGTTCAGTAAACATTTGTTGAATGTATTTAATGGATTGCTATTGTCTCCCGCTGTAGACTGTACACCTGGGCCCATTTCCTCCAGTGACATAAAGGAAATACCCATGTGACTCCCCAAGTAATTTAGTGTCTTCTTGGATTGGACCAAGGGCAAGAGGCTAGGCAGCTGACCCAGAATAACAGTTGCCAAGAGATGCAGCTGGACATGCGGGGGTTGATGGAAAAGAACCTGGCTAGCTTAGGTGCTGTGCAAATGTGGCAGCAGGTTAGGCGGGACCAGGAAGCCTCAGAAACAAAGAGGCTTCCTACTAGGCAGGCAGAAGGTGTCTTCTCTCTGACCCCCACCCACCCACCAGCCACATCGATTTCTTTATTATTGAAATTACAATTTCTTTGTTTCAAATTGCATGAGAAATATCTGTTCCCTGTAGAAATATGAAGAGTAAGCAAAAAAAAAAAAAAAAAAAAAAAAAGCCTTCTATAATCCTGGGATTAGAGATTGTTAATATTTCAACGTATGATGCATTTTGGCTTGTTCTTGCACCTAAATATGCTTGTGTGTTAATATGATTTTTATACTAACATACGCTTGTGTGTTTAAAATATTAGGATATATGCTGTTTCATATGGTTAGTGTTATTAGTATACAATATTCCTTAACATTTTTTTTTTTTTTTTTTTTTTTTGCTGACCACATAATGTAACAAACATGTGTGCCATGGTTGTTCTGTAGAATCCAGCCAAATTTGTGAAGAGAGGGCATGGGTTTCTTCTCTTCATGGAGGAGTGGTAAGGTTCTGGAAGAACGTGTGAGGTGGGAAAACATTGTGGTAGCCATTTATGGAAAATCTACCCCAGTCAGTGTCCACTGCTTACATTGGCTGTCACACCAGCTGCATAATCTTACCTGTTTTCCAATTTCTTTCTCTCTTCTATAAAAGGTTAATCAGTGGAATGATGTGAGATTCAACATAGGAGATGAAAATAGAGCTGCTAGGTTCACACCAAGGGAGGGTACTCCAAGAGGTAGTGTGTATGCCACAGTGGTTATTACCAAATTTTCGGCACTGTCACTTGTGCTCATGGCCTTTGGCTCTCAACTGTGATGAGTGTCCCAAAAAATCATTTTGAAATTGGAGGAGACAAACCACTAAAATTAAAAACTTAAAAAAAAAGAAAGAAAGAAAGAAAGAAAGAAAGAAAGAAAAAGAAAGAAAGAAAAAGAAAGAAAGAAAGAAAGAAAAAGAAAGAAAGAAAAAGAAAGAAAGAAAAAAAACAGAGAAAAGAAAAAGAAAAAATGGGAGGTTCTTTGATTGCTAAGTGACTTTAGGCAAGTCACTAAATTTTCTGTGCCTGTTTCCTTATCTGTAAAATGAGGATAATAATAATGCCTAGCTTATATAGTTATAATGGAGATTAAAATGTATTAGTAAATAATTTAGAACAATGCCTGCTATTTAGTAAACTCTTAATAAATATGATCTTTTAGTAGTAGTAGTAGAAGCAGCAGTGGCAGTAATTTAGCAACTTCTAATGATTGGATATTTAGATTTCATGTTTTTGATATCATACATAATTCATTAGAACATCCTTATTGATAATTTTTGCGCATGTCTGATTATTTACTCAAAGTTAATTGCTAGATATGCCTATTTTAAGCCTCTTGATACAAACTGTACTCCAGAATACTTGTTCCAATTTACTTACAGTCAAATTTTAAGAGAATGCCAATATACCCCTCCCTTCAGTACTAAGGATTGTCATTTTAAAATCCATATGTGAATTCATTTTTTCTTTACTAGTGAAGCTGAGAATTCTTTCCACATGTTTATAGTCAGTCATACCGAGTCTTCTGTACGTTGCATCCTTTTTCACGGATTGAATTAAATCTAACATAAGTTTAATCCATTCATATTTACTTACTCTTATATTTTAATACATGTTTTATATATCCCACATTTACTGTGATTTAAGAACTTTTGTCCTACCATATTTTTTTGTGTTTTCTGTTTACAATACATATACATATTATATGTAGATTTCTTTTTAATTTTTTTTCCTGCTTTCTGCTGGAATGATTGAATTTTATTAATTCTCTCTCTCTCTCTTTTCTTTATTTTGCTTCTGTTGCTTTAGAAGTAACACATTCTATTTCTTTTTTTGTGTGTGTGTTCTTACGTTCCAATTTTTAACTCATATCTCAATTAACAAAGTCTATTCTCATTTTCTCTGCCTTCTTGCCTCATGCACAGTCTTTGGAATATTTCACTTTCTATCCCTTCTGACTCTCTTCAATCAAACATCATCATTGTCTGGTATTTTATCCCACTCCTTATGCGTCTTTCCCAAAATCTGTCATTGTTTTTTACACAGATGAGTCTTGTTTAGGTTTACCTGAATGCCTACCAATGTCATTGCATATCATTATTTCTTATACCAAATTCATTTCTTCTGGATTTGATTGCGGCTTCTTCAAGAAAAATCCTTCAGTGATTCCTTCAGTGAGAGTTAATGAGCTAACTATGCTCAGTCTTGGTCTGTCTGAAAATATTTTGAATTTTTTCTCACTCTTGAACAGTAGTTCCAATGGATGTAAAAATCTAAATTGAGAGTGTATTTTATCAGTATTTTGAATATATTATTCCACCATTTTGGTTTTTATTGCTGTTATTAAAGTATATCAGCTGTCAGCCTAAAGGATGCTCTTGCTGGTTGCTTTAAAGTTTTCTCTCTGCCTTCTGATTTGCAGTTTTACCATGATGTGTTCAGGTGTAGACTTCTTTTACCTATTTTGCTTGGAGTATATTGTACTTCTTGAATCTGCAGATTCATGTTTATGATGAATTCTGGAAAATATTCAGCCATTCTCTTTATCAATACTGGCTCTCTTCAGTCTGTTGATTCATTTGGCAACTTCTATTAGATATGTTTGGGTGTTTTCATTTTATTTAAATATATCTTAACTTTGATTTTTTTTAATCTCTTGATCTTTGTATTACATTTGTATAATTTCCTTATATTTGCTTTCCAGTTCACAGATTCTCTGATCAGCTGTGTCTAATCAGATGAAAACTATCCACTGAGTTTTTAATTTCAATTACTAGATTTTTATGTCTAAAACTTTTATTTGGTTTTCATTTTTGATGTTCTATTTTTTCTTATGTTTTGTTCATGTCAAATATTCTTATTTTATAGTGTATAAGATTAATCAGCTATCTGAAGTTCTTGGGTTCTAATACTTTTGTTCATCATGTCTGCTGGCTCTTACTCATTGCAGATTATTTCCTCAGACATTTTTAAGAGTTTTGGTTGTGAACTCATCCTCTGAAAATACTGTGCAGCCTGACTTTCCAGTTCCCTGGGGATTTTTATTGGCTGGAACAATTTTTTGTATTCTTTTCTTAAATTGGGTTTTCCTGAACCATGCTGTTAGTATGAAATGAATCCAAAATCTGCATTAAGTACAGTAATACATTCCCAGGAAGGATTTTTTTTTTCCCTCCGACTACCAGGGCAGTGACACATGAGTCTTTTTTTTTTTTTTTTTTTTTTTTGTCTCTGTGATCTTATGTGTATATTTATCTAGCTTAATTTTTTAGTAAGAGTGTTGTTCTTTAAAGGCCCCCACTTGCCATGGAAATCTTGATCTTCCTCACTCATATGGGACCAAAACACTGCCTCCTGTCTTGGCAGGAGTTTTGAAATTCAAGCCTCAAGATTATGGAGACTGACATCTCTTCCTCTGGGATAAGCACAGTGTCACTGCTTTGGTTTTAGCTTATTCTTTATTTCAGACTTCTGTGATTTCCTTTACTTTTTTCAAGCTGCATTTAAAATCATCTTTGTTCTATTTTATCTTGCATTACCAAATATTTGAAATGGCTTGGTTTCTAAACCATTTAACTAAAAATTGAAGTCCTCTCACTCTTTGTTCAATTGCAGCTGATATAACTTCACCTGTAGGATGTAACTAGAGCTTGAAGAACCACCTGTGTGAACTCCCCAAAGACCTGAAAGCTTGAATTCACATGTAGTAAGTAGTCTTTTTGAATTTTTATGAGAAAGGGGGGCCTTCATGTTGCACAGAGAGTATAGCAATGTGCTCTGAAATTGTGTGATGTGGTGTCCTCACACACAAGGTGCAGCTTGGGACTTTATGTGGGGCTGCTATGTCTCTAGGAGGAAAGAAAAAGCATTGGCAGACTTCTGAGAGTGCCATTCTTCTGGAAACAAAAGTCCTGTGAGGAAACTGTACAGATCTAAGGTATCCCTAGGTTTTGGACGGGGGAGCTTATATGATCTGCCTGGTGATGGACACTGCTTGAGAGGTGATGTAGGATGTTTACCTTCGAATCAGAAGTAGCCCTAACACATCACATCAGTCCTGGTTTTGAATCCGAGTATGAGGTGTTTCAGTTCGGAGAAACATCAGTTATTACTCTGGCATGCTGTTTTTGTTATTCAGTTAACCCTTGAACAACATGGAGTTTAGGGACACTGACTACCCTTGCAGTGGAAAATCCATGTATAACTTCTGACTCTCTGCCAACTTAACTACTAATAGCCTACTGTTGACCAGAAGTCTTACAGATAATATAAACAATTAATACACATTTTTGTGTTATATGTATTATACACTGTTTTTTATAATAAAGTAAGTTAAAGAAAATATTATTAAGGAAATTATAAGGAAGAGAAAATATATTTATAGTACTGCACTGCATTTACTTAAATAAGTGGACACAGTTCAAACCTATGTTGTTTGAGGTATAACTGTATTTTGCAAAAAGAAGAATTTTTGCAAATGATTGTTCTAACTTGCAAAACTGCAAGCCACATTTATGCCAATGAAGTGAGGAAAGCAAACTTAGTATGAGAAAAGACCATAAGTAAAGGACCATGGGATTATTTGCTATTTTGAATCAGTCTCATTGGTACTTTCTGTGCTCCAGAGATAGGCTTATTAATAGTTAATTTTAAAAGGTTAAAATGAAGACAGTCTTGGGCAAAAAATTTTAGGTCTTAAAGCAACAAGTATTTTTATTAATGGCATTCAAGAAGGCCTGGAATTAACTGAATCAGATCAAAGCTTGGGAAAAATTAATATGCAGAAAAAGTGCCAGTAAACTTTCCAATAGCTCATTGATTTGGAGGAGACTCTCTTTAACATAACTAGAATATTGAAGAGGACCTAGAATCACTCATAAAGGTCCTGGTGCCCAATGTAGCAACTATCACATTATTTAACCTATCTGAAATTAATGTATACAGCTTCGTGGGATTTCTTGGCCTCGGGTGTTACAGCAAAAACTGCTATTCTACAAAATCTCTGTTTCCCTTTTCTTCCTGATCATACACATAGATTCCCTTTCCTGGCTTCTTGCAGTTCAGTGTGATCATGTGACTGAGGGACAGTGAGTGGAATATGAGCAGGAATACGTGGCTGTCCTTCCAGACCTGGCCTGTAAAAACTTTGCATTTATTTCTCTGACGTGCTTTTTTCCCTTCTCTGGGTAACTGAGGTGGCAACCCCCAGGTGACCTTGGAAGTCACATGTTAAAGATAGCAGAGCCACACTTAGCCTGGATTCTTGTGCAACTACATGGAGTAGAATCACCTACCTGAACCTTCACGGGGACTACTCTTTTTCTATTGTATGGAGACATTGCTTCTCTGTGTCTGTTTCGTTAGCACAGCTAGCCTACCTGACATAATGCAGACTGTAGCAAGCACCCCAAGGATATTAGCTCCCTGGGAGGCCCCTGTGTGTGCCCCCAGATGGAATGCCTTTTTTTCTAGCGCGACTTATGGAAGGTACTCTGCAGTGTCTCTGACCATACTCTTTTGAAGAGAGGTTTTCTGCGGTCCCTTTGTCACCCAGAGCCTGGGATCTGCGCTTGCTGTCACCCAGGGCAGCCAGATCATCAGCCAACAGTTGCTCTAAATGCGCATAGATTCGGACACCTGATTATTAACATCCCCGGATTATGAAACTGAGCTGTGTTCCCCTGCCACACCTTCCCAGAGCACTGGGTTGTATTTGAAAATTTTGGAAGAGAAAGAGTGTTATTTTCACGTTAAAATAAACATTAGTGGGCAAAATGCCCATTGGATGAATTTGGATGAATTTCAAAGACCAAGCATAAAACTTCAAAGAGATTTCAAGCTTACATTTGCAGTTCTGGATCAAGTGCTCAGACCTCCCCTGGGTACTCATTCACTGTGCTTTGTATTGTTGGCATTGTACTTTATTTATTGTTATTCTAAGGGTTTTTAGGTTTTAATCCAATAGCCAAATATTTTCTTCCAATACAGTGCAGACACCTAATTCAAGTGTTGTCAAATATTATCAGGACATCAGATTATTTGTTATTGGCCTCCTTTCTCTTTCTAACTCCCCACTCTGGAAAAAAAAAAAAAAAAAAGGAAAGAGATAAATTTACTGTTCAAGCATATAAATGATGTAGTGGATTTTAAATGTGAGTCTCCCAGCCAAACCTGGAAAGGGCCAGGCTCCCTTTCAGCCTGTGGCCTCAGAGGCCTCCTTCCCTCCCCTCTCAGCTCCCCCCACTCCTGCCCCCAACTTTTCAAGAAGGTGGGAGCAAAAATGAACTATTGGGACTTCATCAAGATTAGAAGCTTCTGCACAGCAAAAGAAACAGTCAACAAAATGAAAAGACAACCTACAGAATGGGAGAAGATATTTGCAAATGACGTATCAAATAAAGAGCTAGTATCCAGGAAGGTGGGAGCAGTTCTTAGGACTAGGTCACTCAACCCAGGCAAATTGGGTTTGTAAGTTGGAGTTGTGTGTATTCTGGCCATTTGGCATAGAGTAACCAGCTTCTGCCCTGAGTGGTCTTGTGTTTAACACCCATGCTGGGCATTTGTTTTATTTTTCCTAAAGTCTGTGTCCTTTCTAATAGCCAGTATATTTTTGGGTAGCAGCCACTTGAGAAGGAAACAAGCTCTGAATCTGGCAGCAGTTTAGCAAAGTCTTCCTTATTTTCTAGGAGTGGAAACTCACCAGCAGCTCATTTCAGGCTCATGACCCACATTCCTCTTGCTACCTTCATAGTCCTGCCTTGTGGCACCCTCTTGAACCGTTGGACACGTGGCTTACTTGATTCTAGTAAGCAAAGTACTCTGGGGTCAGATTTACTTTCAGAAAGGGCCAAAATGAAGATAGTGGATATGGGCCAGTGGCAGGGGGCCTGGGGGCAGCTTCTTGCTTCAAGCTCCCTGAGGACTAAGAAGCCTGAGAGGTGAGCTAGACCAGTATCAGAGGAACTAGGACCAGTCTCCAGTGGGAGATCCCAAGGTGCAGGTGCTCCGCTTAGACAGGAGACAAAAACTAGCAGATAAGAGAGAGGGGCATCAGGATCAGGTGCAGAAATAGAGGCCATGTTGGAGGGCTGGAAGGACAAGCACTGGGAGACACATTTGAAGCCAGCATCTTGACCTGGGGTTGGCCAGCCTGAAGGTAAAGTTGGGATCATAAGACTTTTTTTGAGTTTAAATAAGAAGCCTTAGGTAAAGTGCCTAATATATCATTAAGGCTAAATAAATGTTACTTACCGAAATGAAAACTCATAGAGAGAGGGGAGTGTGGAATTGCTACCACTTCCAGAGCAAAAATATACAGTAAGAATGAAAATTGGGCAGGCCGGACGGCTTAGAGGTTTAGCGCCACCTTCAGCCCAGGTCCTGATCCTGGAGACCCTGAATTGAGTCCCATGTTGGGCTGCCTGCGTGGAGCCTGCTTCTCCCTCTGCCTGTGTGTCTCTCTCTATATATATCTGTGTCTCTCATGAATAAATAAATAAAATCTTTAAAAAAGAAAAAGAATGAAAGTTTTTTTTAAAGCCTTCTATAAGAAACACATACTTTACAGGGTTATAAAATAATGTAAGTCTTTTAAAAAAGACTTTTTAAGAGCAGTTTTAGGTTCACAGCAAAACTGAGAAGATACAAATCTTTCCCATATATTCCCTGCCCCCACATTCGTATAGCCTTTCCCATTATTAACATCCCACCACAGAGTGATGCTTTTATTATAACTCACTAACCTACACCAACACATCATTATTACCCAAGGTGCATAGTTGACATTAGGGTTCACTCTTGGTATTACATTTTCTATGCATTTGGAAAGTGTATAAATGACATGTATCCATCATTACAGTATCAGACAGAATATTTTCACTCTCCTAAAAATTCTCTGCACTTTGCCTGTTCATTCCTCCCATTTCAATGCCTTGCAACCACTGATCATCTTGCTGTCTCCATAGCTTTGCCTTTTCCAGAAGTCATGTAGTTGAAATTATATAGGATATAAGATTGTCTTCTTCCACTTAGTAATATGTATTTGAGTTTCCTCCATGTCTTTTTGTGGCTTGATAGCTCAATTTTTCTTTGATGCTGAATAATATTTCATTGTTTGGATATACTGCAATTTATTTATGTATTCACCTACTGAAGAACATTTTGGTTGCTTCCAGATTTTGGCACTTATGAATAAAACTGCTATAAACATCCATGTGAAGGTTTTTACATGGAAACAAGTTTCAACTCCTGTGAACAAATACCTAGGAACATAATTATTGGATCATATGGTAAAAGTATCTTTAATTTTTAAAGAAACTGCCATGATGTCTTCTGAAGTATGCTAGTTGGCATTCCTAGGAGCAGTGAATGAGTGCTCCTATTGTGCTGTATCCTTGGCAGCACTTGATATTGTCAGTGTTTTTGATATTGGCCGTACTAATAGATGTAGAGTGGTATCCCATTGTTATTTTAATTTGCATTCCCCTCATGCAAAGATGGAGCATCTTTTCATATGTTTACTTGCCATCTGTATGTGTGCTTGAAGAGGGATCTGTTAAGATCTTTTGTCCATTTTTAATTGGGTGGTTTGTTTTTTTAATGTTAAATTTTAAGAGTTCTTTGTATATTTTGGATATCAGTCCCTTATCAGATGTGTGTTTTGCAAATATTTCTCCAACTTTGTAGCTTGTCTTCTCATTTTCTTAACATTGTCTTTTGAAGAGCAGAACTTTTTAATTTTAATGAAGTCCAGCTTATACATTCTTTCTTTCATGAATTGTGCCTTTGGTGTTGTACCAAATAGTCATTGCCATATCAAGATTATCTAGGCTTTCTACTATGTTATCTTCTAGGACTGTAATAGTTTTGTATTTTATATCATGGGCTATAATCCACTTTGAGTTAATTTTTGTGAAGGGTGTAAGGTTTGTGTCTATATTCACTGTTTATTTTTTTGCATGTGAATGTCCAATTGTTCCAGCACCATTTATTGAAAAAGCTAGCTTGTTTTTTTCGTACTGCCTTTGCTCCTTTGACAAGATCAATTGACTATATTTATGTGGGCCTATTTCTGGGTTCTCTATTCTATTCCACTGATTTGTCAGTTCTTTTGTCAGTATCACACAGAACTGATTACTGTTGCTTTATAGTAAGTCATGAAGTTTGTGTAGTGTTAGTCTTCCAACTTTCTTCTTTTCCTTCAACATTGCCTTGGCTATTCTTCATCTTTTGCTTCTCTCCGTTTTAACTTTAGAATTGATTTATTGGCATCCACAAAATAATCAGCTAGGATTTTGATTGAAATTACATTGAACTTAGAGATCAAGTGGAAAAGAACGGACATCTTGACAATATTGAATCTTTCTATCCGTGGAAATGGAATATCTCTCCATTTATTTAATCCTTCTTTGTTTTTTAAAGTAGAATTTTGTAGTTTTCCTCATATAAATCTCATATGTATTTTGTATAAGAATTTTTGGGGAAAAAAAAAGAATTTTGGGGGTGTGTACTAATATAAAGGGAATCCTGTTTTTAATGTAAAACTCCACTTCTTCGTTGCTGGTATATAGGAAAAGAATTACCTCTTTTTTATATTAAGTTTATATACTGAAACCTTGTTATAAACACTTATTAGTTCCAAGAGTGTTTTTTGTTGATTCTTTTACATTTTCAGATAAATGATCATCTCATGTGCAGAGATAATTTTATTTCTTTCTTCCCAATCCTTTATTTTCTTTTCTTGTCTTATTGCATTAGCTAGGATTTCCAATACAATATTAAAAAAATGTGAAAAACTGAATAAATCTGAGGATATTTTATTGTTTTCATTGTTATAGCATTAGTCTGAGTTAGATCTTCATTCTTTAAAAGAGATTCACTCATTCATTCATCAGACATTTATTAAGCATCTGCTCTGTGCCAGGCATTGTTTAGACTTTAAGCAGCAATAAGGGAAGATATGACATCTGCCCTTATGAGTCTAATGGAAGATTCAGACAATAAATAATCATGTGGTGATGAAAATTAAAGAACCTTATGGAGATATAACAGTGCTCCATAACAGAGGCTCAACTCCCTAAGAAGTCAAGAGCACTTCACAAAAGTGATGATTTAACTAAACTAGAAGAACTACCCAGAAGTCAAAGCCAGGGAGAGGATGTGGGGGCAGGCTGGTATTCTAGTGTCCTGGGCAAAGAAAGCAGCTTATGCAAAGGCTTGGTAATAGGAGAGAATATGGCATAGATAATAAGTTAAAGAGACCAGCATTAATAATATCAATATAGAAGTGGGTAAAGGATCCAAAAGAAGGAGGAAAGGATTGGAGCTAAATGTTTTAGGACACATGTCCTGGAACTGCTCTAAGGGATCTGAGAAGTACAAGCTCTGAAGCAAGTTCATTGAGGGCTCCCCAGAGAGCTCCAGTATTGCATTTACTCATCAGTGCAGTGTTCACAGTGTGCTAGGGCTTGAAATCACAGCTCCCTGGGTAGGAGTAGAGGGTTTTCCATGGCCCACTTCCACCTGTGCTCATAGCTCCCTTATGGGGCTGATAGTGCAGGGCATCGGCATTAGCACTGTGACCACCACCAGTGGTGGGACTCACTGCATCACTTAAATGCTGTAGTCACAAAAATCTGGGACTTCTCCAGAGCTTCTACAAATTTTGGACACCCATATACTCCAGAGGAAAAGATTCTGTTCTTTCACATTCATTCCCCAATTCTCACAGGATCCCAAATCAAACCAGGTCGTCATCTGGTAGTTGCTTGGTCTCATTCCACATGGCTTTATGTTCTTAAGGTTATTTTCTTCCAAAGGAGTAAAATGCTTCATAGACCTCATGTAGCAGCCACATCAGGGATCAGAGAAAGTGGCATTTTTGCATAAGACATATGGGGAAACAGAGGCAGGGGCAGGCAATTGGCCCTTCAGGCTTGCTACAATAAGCCAGGACTGTGAATCAGACCCACCGGGGCTGGAACTCCTGTTTTGCCATTTTCTTGCACCTTAATTAACTGTTCTATGAGCCTCAGTTTTTTTGTGTGTACGAATGGAGCAATCATGTTGCATTACAGCGTTGTTATAGAAAGTATGTAGTTAATGTATATCAAGTGTCCAGCACAATTAGTTCTCATTTCTCTCAGTTCCTAGGCACAGTGTGTACATCATAAAAAGGTATGCAGTTTTACCTTTGCTGGAGGATGCACTACATTGTTCCTTGATGCAGTTTGTGCATCAGAAGAGCCAGAGTGGTGGCTTCATATTGGCTCTGCCATCTGAGAGCTGCTTTCCAGGAACTTACTGTTCTTAGAGAACAATACTGAATTTGGGTTCAGGCCTGGTGGTCTTTGGCAGATTACCTTTGATTATTGACAAGATACCCTGAGGTCCACACCAAATTGAGAATATCGTGGAGTCTGAACAGCCTCTGCTATGTTTTAGGTTTGGCCAGTGTTCACTTCATCCCAAATATACCTCCTCATTCTAAGAAAGATCAAGGCAACTTGCAGAACTATAACCCATGTAAAGTTGCAAATCATGAGGATGTAAAAATAGTGCCCACCTGCAGGATACAAGGTTTTGATCATGCTAGTAGAGGTCGGTTTCACATTTGGCTCTGAACTTCTTAGCAGTCCATGTAAAAAGCAAAGTAGATTTAGCCAGGTGTGATACCATCCAATAAATATTCATCTAGCAAAGTCATGGCCCTAGGACAGAAAAATGTGTGAAGTCTTTTAGGTTATATTAAGTGTCCATATATTTAGTACTCATTAGGCACTTTTACGGAAATAGGTGCTTGTTGGGTTATACAAAAGCAACTATTTTATGCCCAAACTCACTGCATTTATAATCTGATTTTTAAAGGAAATTTGTAATGGAAGATATTTTGAACAGATTTCATGGGAAGAAATGAAGTGTCAGGTTACCTTAGCCAGACCTCTGCCTCTGGCCCATTTTCCTCTCTGAAGGGATTTTCCAACCAGTATCAACAAGTCTTACCTACCTTTCTCTGCGTAGCTGAGCCCAGGAATACAAATACAATACCTACTACCCAAAAGGTGAATACTGCATATATATGTATTTTAGAGCTGCTAATGTCGACCACACACTTTCACAGTTGTCAGGTTTTTTTCTTGTAGTAAATTCAAAAAACGTCTAGCAAAGAACTTGAAAACTAAGTGATTCCAGTTCGTGCTGTAAAACCATGATTTTTTGTGCCTAGTTGGGAATCTCTAAGGGCTACATGTGGTTCTTTCAAATCCCCAGTAACAGAAGAGGCTCCTTGGGGAGAGGCTGGGCCTGAAAACCTGAGTGAACACTGGGAAGATAGCCACCAAGTATTTCACTTGAGTGCTGTGGAGGAGGAAGAGGGGAGCAGAGGTCTTGGAGATAATCAAGTGTTAGGGAGATGGTGAGGGCAGAGGCAGATGAAAGAATCAAAATATACTGAGAGGCTACAAAAAGTCTTCCATTAACCATAGCCAAAACACACTCCCAGAAACTGGGAAACATCACGCTCATGCATTAAATTATTATTAAGCTTCATCTCAGAGCCCACATTTCTTCCTTCAGCCACACATTCATCTTCCCTGCCCCCAACCCTCCACCCCACCCTGCCGGTTGCCACTTTCTAGTCCTGTTTGTGCAACTGACATATGCCCTGCTCTATCTTTCCAAGGCAAGCCCTAATTTATTTCCCTGCCTGCCTTTTACTCTGAAACAAGGTCCTCTCATCCTGAAAGGTTTACCGCCCTGGAAACTTGGCGGCCCGGGAAAAGTGCTTCTTGCTTTTGTAGTGACTGCTAGAGAGGATGTAGATCAAGTTTGCCCTTTTAAATTAATGAGGCACACGTTGAATCACAGAGTGAACCTTGACAGTGACAGTGATGGGCGTTCCTCCCCAGCTGTGGGGGAAGTTACTATTCTTATCTAAGAACATGGATCAATCATTTTTCTTCCCTGCAGCAATTTAACTTGATTTTGCAGAGGTAGTCTCATTACCCCCTCACCCCCAACTTCTTATTTTGAAAAATTTCAAACCTGCAAAAAAAAAAAAAAAAAGGGAAAAATTGAAAAATGAAACCCATGTACTCTTGGCCTAGCTGCACCAGTTCTGCCCCATTTGCTTGTTCTCCCTCCCGTGCACCTTTGTGCCCTCCCTTGGCCCCTGGCCCCTGTTCCTGTTGTCTCTGTGTATGTGTGTGCATACATCTGCTTTTTCCTGCTGCATTGTTTGAAGTAGATTGTAGTCATCACAGAAGTTCACCTCTAGGGAATCCCTGGGTGGCTCAGCGGTTTCGCGCCTGCCTGCAGTCCAGGCATGATCCTGGAGTCCCGGGATCGAGTCCCACATCGGGCTCCCTGCATGGAGCCTGCTTCTGTCTCTGTGTCTATCATGAATAAATAAACAAAATCTTTAAAAAAAAAAAAAAAAAAAGAAGTTCACCTCTAAATCCTTGAGCACAAATCTCCTAGCTATTCTCCTATGTAACTAATAATATTATTATCATACCTAATAAAATGAACATTTCATTATTTCATCTCAGAAAGTCTATATTCCTTTGTTCAATTCAAGATCCTATTAAGGTTTGGGACTTGCCTGTGGCTGTTATTGCTCTTAAGTTTATGATAGAACAGTGCACTTCCTTTTATGTCTTTCGTGACACTGTATTTTTTGATAAGTTCAAGCCAATATCCTTGTACAGTGTCCTACCTTTTAGGCTGATCTGATCAATTCCTCATGGTGTTACCTTATTTGGTCCTGGTAACTTCTGTTTTTTCTGTACTTTTCTGTGTAAAATCTAAATATATGATTATATTCAGGTTAAATGATTTTAGTAAGAATATTACATAGGTAGTGTGGAGGGCTTGTTACTTCACCACATCAAGAGGCTGTAATGTTAGATTGTCCTTGTATTTGTGACATAAGTTTGATTTTTTTTTTTTTTTTTTGGTGAAGTTTGTGGCCATCAGATCTCTCTGCTGTATAGATATAGATTTCTTTTTGGCATTGGTAAATAATCAGGGAGATTATTGCCTTCCTTAATCTACCAATTCAAATGTTCATCTCATCGGAAACACCCTCACAGGCCTATCCAGAATGTTTGGGCACCCTGTGGCCCAGTCTAGTTGAGACAAAAAATTAACTATCATAAATACTAATATTACTACTCTCAACAAACCTTGTAAAAAGCTTCGGTTTCTTTGCTATTCCTTTTGGCTTTAGAATGTATCCCATTTACAGATGTCAGAGATAAAAGTGACTTGCATTAGAATCACAAGTCTCTTGAAAGCAACAGTTACTTGAAATAACTCTTTTCTTTGGTTATTTATCAATTTGATATATTTAAGTTGTTTGCTTCTGTTGGTATTCAATTTTGGGGTTTTTAAAAAAATCCATTTTGATTTCATTTTGTTTTTTGAATATATAAAACATTTATATGGTTTAAAAATCACAAAGATATAAAAAGGTACACTCTAAGAAGTCTTCCTTCCTTCTCTACCTCCCCATCCTGTTCCTATCCACTCACCAGTTTCAGGTTCACGATTCTTATATTTCTTTTTGCACAAACAAGCAGATACACTGTGTACTATCTACTAGAAGTAAGCCTTTCCTAATTGAACCTTTTCCATTCTTGATCACCAGAGTACTACCAAGTTTAACTGTAGACAGTTCACAAAATACAGAACAGTGCCTAAACAGTACAAAACATTTTGGACACATGTTGTCTGAGAAATTCTTGTTAATTAAGTGAACTTAGCTTGATATTCATATGATTAGGTTTAGGTTTGGTTGGAATTTTCTTTAGTTTTTTTTTTAAATACCATTCATATTCTGTTATTTTGATTTACATGACTTAATTATTATTTCTATTTTAGCAAACATATTTCCTCTCACATTTCAGTATTTCCTTACTAGGATGAGACCCCAGGGAATAGAATACAGGAGATCACATGGTACTTTCTTTGTCTACTTAACAGAGAAGAGGCTTCAGTTGTACTAGTACCACCAGGAAAGACCTCTCCTCGTTGGCCCCACCCTGATTCATGGGAGGAAGTACTCATCTCCACATGCCAGGATGTAGTCTGACAGCCAGGTCCCTAGAGGAGAGAAAGATTCTTTGAAAACATGCTGCATTTAAGTAGCATCTTAGTATTGCTTTTATCCAAGCCGGGTGGTGTACAGTTGCAATCAGACATATTTCTCGGGATAAATATGACAGCCCAATTAGGTTGTCCAAGGGATGGATGTGTTTAAAGGAACAGAACAGAAAAAGATGATAGAGCCAGCCCTGACTTTTAAAAACTACACATTTCATGTTGGTACAGTGTTTTACTTGTGGAAGTTTCTTCACATGTATGATTTCAATTGCTGGCAACAATAGCTCTGAAATGTAGGGCAGGAATTATTGTGCCTGTTAATAGAGAAGGAAACTTAAGGTGGTTAACCCAGAGATGCCTGGCCAACCAGCCATAGAGTTAGGACTCAGGGAAAGATTTCCTGACTCTTTCTGGGCTGGGGTCATTGATCTTCCCTTTGTACTCAAGGATGGTCAAAAACGGACAAAGGTTTCAGACAGTTCAAACATTATTTAAGCCAGAATCTTACATAAGGCCAAGGACCTTGTATAACAAATACTCAGTGTATTAGTTGCCTCATGCTGCATAACAAATAATCTCCAAACAGTATGGATTAAAACAACATGTATTATCTCAAATTTCTGTGGGTCAAGAATCTGAGTAGTTTTAGTTGAGTGTCAGCCTTTAAGACAAAGATATTTTGCATCTCTATAAGAGAAAACAAATAATGTCTCTCCCAGACTGAAATCATGGTGTCAGCCACGGCTGATTAGTCACTTCAAGGCTTGACTTGACTAGAGGAATATCTGCTTCTAAGCTCCCCCCTGTTGCTGTCAGCAAGCAGCAGAGCTTAACTGACTGTTGATCAGAGACATTCGTTCCTTGCCATAGGAGTTTCCTTAGGGCTACTTGATGCATAGAAACTGGTTCGACCCAGAGAAAAAACAGACAGAGACAGAGGGAGAGATTGAGAGAAATACCAGAGAGTAAGAGAGAAACAAGAATCTTTTCATAATAGCCAAATGTAAGAGCCCATCACTATTGCCATATTATTTTTTGTTAGAAACAAAACATAAGGGCCAGCTCACACTCATGGGGTAGGGTCTACACAAAGGTGTGAATACTAAGAAATGGGGCTTATTAGCCATTCTAGAAGCTGCCCATACCACTCAGTGATTTACTTGAAGGTTTTATTTTAGGCTAGCCCTTGCAGTTGCTTTTCAGAATTTCAACAGTTCAGTAGAATCTTTTTCAGGGAGACTCTAAAATATTATTGTCATTAGACAGAAAAGACAAATGCCATGATCTCATTGCATGCAGAATCTTATAAAAAGAAGCTCATAGATAAGAGAACAAATTGGTGCTTACCAGAGGCAGGGGGTGGGAGGAGGGGCAAAGTGGATGAAAGGGGTCAAAAGGTACAAACTTCCAGTTATAAAATAAATAAGTTCTATGTATTCATGTTTTGTTTTATGTTCTTTAATAATATTTGACAGTTATATTTATAAGCATACTGTTCCTTTTTGTTAAATTTATTTCTAAATATGTGACAATTCTTTTGTAATATAAATGGTATTTAAAAAATGTTTTACTTCAGGGACACCTGGGTGGCTCAGTTGGGTAAGCATCTGACTCTGGATTTTGGCTCAGGTCATGATCACAAGGTCATGAGATCAAGCTACATGTCAGGCTCTGAATTGAGCATAGATCCTGCCTATGATTATCTCTCATCCTCTCCCTTTGCCCCTCCCCCTCCCCCAGCTCACTCATGCCCTCTCTAACAAAAAATAAGAATTAAAAAGTGACTTCCTACTTTTTACTCTTAGCATGAACAAAAGGTATTATTTTGTAAACTTTGTATCTGGCTATCTTATGAAATTCTTTTTTTTTTTTTTTTAGATTTATTTATTTATTCATGAGAGACACAGATTGAGAGAGGCAGAGACATAGGCAGAGGGAGAAGCAGGCTCCTCCCAGGGAGCCCAATGTGGGACTTGATACTGGATCCCAGGATCCCGCCCTGAGCCGAAGGCAGACATTCAACTGCTGAGCCACCCAGGTGTCCCATGAAATTCTTTTATTATTTCTAATACAAGGATCTCTTTGATTTCCTGGATATACAAGCCTATCATCTAAAACAACATTGCTATTGGCTCTTTTGCCTACAAAACCATAGGGTTAGCCATGCTCCTCCTGCTTCCAGCATATTCCCATATTACAGGTGTTAAGTACAATTTCTCCTGGGATGAAACACAAGAATGAATCTCTAAACAAAGTAGATTTAGGGAAGGAGATTCCCAGCATGGACAATAGGGTCATACAGTGAAGGATAGTAGAAACCAGTTAGAAAAGGAGGACAGGAAAGGGTTATAAGACATCTTTAAATACTTTCTGAGAGAGGAAAAAATAGCATGAAATTTTATATGAAGCTCAGATATCCTTCAATAATGAAGACAAAATAAAGACACATATAAAATAAAACAAAAAAGGAGAGAGAGAAAATTTGTTGTCAGCAGGCCTGGGCTATATAATATATGCTAAACAAGTTTCTTCAGGATGACAAAAAATGATAACAGATGGAATCTGGATCTTCATAAAACAATGAAGAAGACTAGAAATGGTAAATATGTTATGTGAACATAAGGCCAAATTTTTCCTCTTAATTCTATAAAAATACATATGATCGTTCAAAGCAAAAATTGAAACATTGTATTTTGGAGTGTATAATGTGTATAGATGTATTACATATAATAACTAGCATAACAGATGGGGCTGGAAGATGCACTGTACACTTGCAAAGTTCTTACATTTTATGTGAACTGGTATAATATTAACTTTAAATAGACTAAAAAATAAAGAAAATATATTACAATGCATAAAGCAGCTTCTAAAAAGTAAATAAGAAAGAAGGGTCTGGGGCTTGTGCTTAAAGATTGTAGGTGTGGCACACTGTATTTCTTCTCTCCCTCACCTTCATGGGAGGGATAGCTGACCTGCCCACTAACATTGGATTGACTTGGGAACAGTGATGGGTGGAATCAGAGCAGAAGAACTAGTTCTGAGCCTAGATCTTAGACATCTCACATGCTGGGGCATTTGGGTGGCTCAGTGGTTGAGTGTCTGCTTTCAGCTCAGGTCATGATCCTGGGATCCTTGGATTGAGTCCTGCATCCCCTGCAGGGAGCCTGCTTCTTCTTCCTATGTCTCCATCTCTCTCTGTGTGTCTCTCATGAATAAATAAATAAATAACATCTTTTTTTTTTAAGACATCTCACACGCTTCCATTTACTCTTCTAGGAGTTTTTGATCTTCACCACAAAAATAACATGTTCCAGGTTGTTATAGGCCCTTCAAAAGAATAAATATGTGGATCAAACTTGACTAATCCTCAGCCTGAAGGATATCTTCCCCAGCCTACCAACATACATGTGAGTGAAAAATAAATACTTCTTGTTTTAGGATACTGAGATTTTATGGCTGTTTGCTATGTAGCAAAAATTGACTCTAATACCATAGAACTTGAAAATGGGAATGGATATAATAAATACAGCTAATACTACAGAAATACAAAAGATTATGAGACTACTATACACCAACAAATTGGATAACCTAGAAGAAATGGGTAAGTCATGGAAACATGCAACTTACCCATAGTGAACCATAAAGAAATAGAAAATCTGAAAAGAATAATAATGAATATAGAGATTGAATCTGTAATGAAAAACCTCCAAGCAAAGAAAAGCCCAGGACCAAATGGTTTTATTGGTGAATTCTACCAAACATTTATAGAAGAATTAATACTAGTCCTTTCCAAACTCTTTCAAAAAATGGAAGAGGAAGGGATACACTTTCAAACTCATTTTATGAGACCAGTATTACTCTGATACCAAAGCCAGACAAGGATACTGTAAGCAAAGAAAGTAACAGACTGATATCCCTGTGGCTATAGATGCAAAAATCTTCAACAAAATGCAAGCAAAAGGAATTCAACAATACAGGAAAAGGATCATACACCATGATCAAATGAAGCTTATCCCTGGGTGTAAGGATGTTTCAACATATACAAATTAATAAACGTGAATAGCACATCAAAAAATGAAGGATAAAAAGCATATGATCATTTCAGTAGGTGCTTAAAAAAGTGTTTGACAAATAAAACATCTTTTCATGATAAAAACAAATTCATCATCTTAACAAATTAGGTATAGAAGGAGTTTAGTTCAACATAATAAAGGCTATATGACAAGCCTGCCACTAACATCACACCTAATAGTGAAAAGCTGAAAGCTTTTCCTCTTAGATCAGGAATAAGGCAAGGATGCCTGCTCTCATCATTTCTATTCAACATAGTACTGGAAGTCCTAGCTAGAGCAATTCAGCAAGAAAATAAAAAGCATCCAAATCTGAAAAGAAGTAAGATTTTCTGTTTGCAGATGACATGATCTTATATGTAGAAAATCCTAGACTTAACTAAAAAAACTATTTAATAAACAATTTATTAAAGTTTCAGGATACAGAATCAGCATATAAAAATCAGTTGTGTTTCTACACATTAATAACAAACTATCTGAAAAAGAAATATAAAGAAATCTCATTTACAATAGTGTCAAAAACAGTAAAATACTTATGAGTAAATTTAACCAAGAATATAAAATACTGTACAATGAAAACTATAAAATAGTGATGAAAGGAATTGAAAACACAAATAAATTGAAAGATATCCAATATTCATGATTGGAATAATTAATATTGTGAAATTATCCATATTGCCAAAAGTGATATAAAGATTCAATGCAACCCTTATTAAATGCCATTCATTTGGGGAATATAAAAAATAGTGAAAGGTAATAAAAGGGAAAGAAGAGAAAATGAATGAAAATATCAGTGAGGGTGACAAAACATGAGAGACTCCTAACTCTGGGAAATGAACAAGGGGTAGTGGAAAGGGATGTGGATGGGGAGTTGGGGGTGACTGGGTGACAGGCACTGAAGGGGGGCACTTGGTGGGATGAGCACTGGGTGTTATGCTATATGTTGGCAAATTGAATTCCAATAAAAAAAGAAAAAAGAAAAAATGCCAATGGAATTTTTCAGAGAAATAGAAAAACTTACCACAAAATTTGTATGGAACCACAAAAGAATCCAAATAGCCAGAACAATCTAGAGAAAGAAGAACAAAGCTCTAAGCATCACACTTCTTGATTTCAAACTATATTACAAGGCTATAATAATCAAAACAGTAGGGACCTGGCATAGAAATAGACTCATAGACCAACAGAACAGATAGAGAGCCCAGAAATAAACCCAGACATATACAATCAGCTAATCTTCAAGAAGAGTGCCAAGAATACACAATGGGGAAAAGATAATCTCTCCAATAAATGTCTGGATAACTGGATACCCACAAACAATAGAATAATATTGGACCCTTATTTTACATTGTCCACAAAAATCAACACAAAGTAGATTAAAAATTTAAATGTTAAGATCTGAAACTGTAAAACTCCTAGAAGAAAATATAGGGAATAAACTCTTTAACATTGATCTAGGCAATGATTTTTTTGGATTTGACACCAAAAGCAAAGGCAATAAAACAAAAATAAATAAGTGGGACTACATCAAATTAAAAATCTTTTGCATAGCAGAGGAAATCAATACCAATAAAGTGAAAAGGCAGCCTATGGAGACAATATTTGCAAACCATGTATCTGATAGGGGGTTAATATACAAAATATATGAGGCACTCCTACAACTCAATAACAAAAACAAAACAAAATTTAAATAAAACAAAGAGCCTAATTAAAAACTAAGCAAAGAAATTTAATAGACATTTCTCAAAAGAAGACAGATAAGTGACCAACAAGTATATGAAAAGGTGCTCAAAGTTACTAATCATCAGGGAAATACAAATCAAAACCACAATAATATATCCCCTCACACCTGTTAGGATGACTATTATCAAAAAGATAAGTGTTGGTAAGGATGTGGTGAAAAGGGAACCCTTCAACTGGTGTAAATCGGTATAGCCATTATAGAAAACAGTATAGAAATTCCTCAAAACAATTAAAAATAGAACTACCATATGTTCTAGAAATCCAACTTCTGGATATATAGCCAAAGAAAATGAAATCAGTTTTTTGAACTAATATCTTAACTCCTTTGTTCATTGCGACATTATTCACAATAGCCAAGATATGGAAACAACCTAGGTGTTCCTCAATGGGTAAATGGATAAATAAATTGTGGAATTGGTACAATAGAGTATTAGTCTATCTTTAAAAAGAAGAAAATTCTACCATTTGTCATAGTGAGGATGGACTTGGAGAATATTATGCTAAGTGAAATAAGTCAGATACAGGAGGACAAATACTACATGATACCAGTTATTTAAGAAATCTAAAATAGTCAAATTTATAGAAACTGGATGCAGAATTGTGTAGGCAGAGAGGGAAAAGAGGAGGCATTAGTCAAAGTGTATAAAGTTTCAGATATATAAAATAAATTCTAGAGATCTACTGGCAACATAGTGCCTATAGTTAGCAATTTTGCTAAGAGGGTAGATCTTAATTGCTCTTATAACAAAGAATAATAAAAATAATAAAGAAGGCAGAAGAAAACTGTTGGAGAGGGTAGACATGTTTATGGCATAGATTGTGGTGATGGTTTTATGTGTATATACTTATCTCCAAATCCATCAAGTTGCATGCATTCCATACATACAACTTTTTCTATGTCAAACATACTTCAATAAAGTGCTTCAAAAAAAAAAGTTTAGTTGCTTTAGTGGGACATTTAAAGCCTTTAATAATCTGACCCTATTCTATCTCAGGTAAATCTTCAGACTAGTCAAACTGTTCCCTTCTTATTCTTCAACTTATTACTTTATTCACAGTCCTTCATTCACTGGAAAATGGGTTATTGAATATCTCTGATGAGCCACACACTGTTTTAGATGCTGAGGATGGATAGTGATGAACAAGACAGAATTTCTACAGTCATGATTTTATATCCCAGTAGACTTCAGATTGTAGATTACCTAGTGGCCTTTATGTTTGGTAAAGTTATTAACTTAAACAGATTTGGTTGAGTTTTACTACTTATTTTTTTGCCAGCTTTATTGAGGAATGATTGACAAAAAAGGGTACATATTTAAGTGTACAATGGGGTGTTTTGATATAAGTATAACTTGTGTAATGATTACTACAATCAAGCTAATTAATATTCACCTCCTCATACATTTACCATTTTTATGTGTGTGTAGTCAGAACACTTAAGATCTACTCTCTTAGCAAATTTCAAGGATGCTAACTACTTTATAGTTAATGTAATTTTAGTGTATGCAATTCTGTGTGTTTTATATAAATTTGTGTCAATGTACAGTAGTATAGTTAATGCAATGTATTATCGTTAGAGCAATGCTGTGCATGAGATCTCTAGAGCTTCTTCATCATATAACTGAATGTTTGTACCCTTTGACCAACATCTTCCCATTTCTCCCATTCTCCCAGCACCTGGAAATCACCATTCCACTCTGTTTTTCTAAGTTTAACTTTCATAGATTCCACATATAAGTTGTACTATGCATCACTGCCAAAATTTGTTTTTTATTTATTTTTTGATAATAGCTACCCTAATCCATGTGAGTTGATAACTCATTGTCATTTTGATTTGCATTTATCTGATGATTAGTGATATTGAGCACCTTTTCACATCCTGTTTGCCATTGAAGTCTTCTTTTGAGAAATGTCCATTCAGTTCCTTTGTCCATTTTTAAAATTGTTATTTATGTTTTTACTATTGAATTGTAGAAGTTCTTTATATATTTTAGATACTAATCTTTTACCAGATACGTGGCTTGCCAAGATTGTCTCCCATTCTGTAGGCTGCCTTTTCATTTCATTGATTGTTTCCTTAAAGCAACTAACCTTGATTTAGTTGATATGGAGACTTATGAGCAGATATGTACAGGACCAGTGTAAGACTGTAAGAAGACCAATCAAAAAGTGGTGTGCAGGAGAGGAGGATAGAGATATTGGAAGGAAAGAGACCCACTAAGATATTGCTAGAATAGTCCAAACCAGACATAAAGGCCTGACCAAGGCAGTGCTACTAGAAAGGGCAGGAAGCACTATAATAAAATTATCAATTGTTTCTGGCAACTGAGTAAAGGTTGAAAGTGGGGGCACCTGGATTGCTTAATTGGGCAAGTGGCTGCCTTCAGCTCAGGTCATGATCCCTCAGTCCTAGGATTCAGCCACATGTCAGGGAGCCTGCTTATCCCTCTCCTTCTGCCTACTGCTCCCCTTGCTTATGCACATGCACACACTCTCTTTCTGTCAAATAAATTTGAAAAAAAAAAAAAAAAGATTGAAAGTGAAGGAGAATGAAGTTACAGGTTTGGTCTGGTGCCAGCAGCAGAACTGAACTGGTCTCCAGGGCCTGGATCATTTTAGGAAGTACCAAACTTGACAATCCAAACACAACATCTAAGTGGGCAGTTGGAAGCAGGGACCTAGATCTCAGGGGATGAGTTTCAGGTGGATCTGGAAATCAGACATCACTCTTAACTGATTTGACCCAGGTATGGCGTCATGAAAGTGGATGATGTCACCAAGGCACAAATGAGTGTAGTGAGAGAAATAGATCAGAAGAGGAATTTGGAAAATGTTGTTTATATTTATGTAGTTCTAATAAAAGGAGAATAGTTGGACCAGAAAGTAAAAATGAAAACAAACAACCCCCACACCCTGCCGGAAACCCGGACAATGCACAGATGCAGAAACTAAGAGAGAGAGGGTGTTGATGTGCTGCTAAAGAGACTGGATGCAAAAGTGTGCAGTGAATTTGGTAATGGGAGGCTATTCTTAACTCATTATTAAGGGTGAAGAAAGGAAAGAAAATGGCAACAAGCAGAGCAAAGTGGGTATGGGGGAAACCGCAGCAGCATATGAGAACTGTGGAAGCAAATGAAGGACAGGAACTGACAGGCGCTGAGGGAGAATCCAATTTAGTAAAGGCTTTACTTAGGATGGGGAGGTCTGAGCATATCTGCCCCTATAGAAGGGGGCAGAGCCCCTGGAGAGAGATCAGCTGTGAGAAGGAACAAGAGTAGAGAGAACTGATGGAGCCAAGGGGTCAAGAGGTCAGAAGGGATGGAAATGAGAGCCAGATGCAGGCTGACAGCCTTTAGAAAGAGAGTTGCTAATAACTGGTTTGTCAACACCAATATATTTATTACCTATCTTGTCTACACTTCACAGTGTGGCTTCAAGAGCAGGACAACCTCTCCCAATCACCCAGCTTCTCTGGGCCTGATATCAAGCCTGATAGCTGGAAAAAAGGAGGGAGGCTCTTAGTAAAAGCCTTGATGACGGTGATGGTATCTATTTCTACTTTCCAGACATTCTGTGCATTCTTAGCCTATCTTTGAGCAGAAGATGGGGCAGGTATTGTTCTACTAATTGTGAGTGCTAAAAATGGGAGAGCTGATTTGGATGTTAAAATCAAAGTCACGTAGCCAGGAAAGGGGGCCGTGTTTCTGTTTGTCCTCTAGGTAGCCCCACATTGCTCTGCAAAACCAATGTGACATAACCCCACCCTCAACACGGACACACTTAATCCAAAGGAAAAATTTTCACAGAATGCTAACAGTTCCAAGAAAAATACTTGAACTTTCTGTAGTTCTTTCATCTGATCCTGATATTTTCCTTGAAAATGAACCACAGTAGCTCAAGGAGAATGGAGAAAGGGAGCAGATGGACAATGAGATAAAGGAGTTTGGATTTGCCTAAGAAATATAATTAAAACTTGAGATATCCAGGCTTTTCCAACTATATAAAAACTGTCAGTAATCTTTCTAATTATTAGGAATTGTTCTTAAATAGCCATTGCTGTAAATGATGATAAAATAGGGGTTACTATATACCGGTCACTATTTTGATCTCTTTATGTGTATTATCTCACTTGATCCTAGCAAGAATTACGGAGTGAAAGTAGAAGTACCATTCTCCTCATTTACAAATGAGAAAAATTCACTTGGAGAATGTGAAAGACTGCTCATGCTTACAAATGGTGGGTCCAGGACTTGAACTCTGCAAGTCTCACACCAGAGCCTGCATCATAACCAGTATATAAGGATATGTCTCCAGGGATAGGCACAGGTCACTTTTCTTCATTATACTGGAAAAATACAAAACTTACTTTGAGTTTTATGAAGCCATCTCTACATTTGGTTAGGACTCACTTGTTTAATGAGTATATTATTATGTATTTTTTTAAATATTTTATTTATTTACTCATGAGAGACACACACAGAGAGAGGGGCAGAGACACAGGCAGAGGGAGAAGCAGGCTCCACACAGGGAGCCCGATGCAGTACTCCATCCCAGGTCTCCAAGATCACTCCCTGGACTGAACACAGCGCCAAACCACTGAGCCACCTGGGCTGCCCTGTCTTTATATATATATATACCCAATGAAGAATAGTGTAGGTAAGTAAGTCACTTTGGTAAAACAAAACAAAATAAAACAAAAAACAAAAAAGTTAACTCAATGGTTTACCTGGCACACCACCACCATTCCTGTCCTAAGTATGTACAAAGGCGGCAAAGTGTGCCTATCACTTTTAGCCTTGTGATTACTGAACAAGGCAGTAAATTCTTAGGCTCCAGAGCAATGTCAATCTCAAAAGCAACAATTCACCAAATAGGAGAAAGTATTTTCAAATCATATATCTGATAGGGGGCTAAAATCCAAAATATATAAGGAACTCACATACAGCTCAATAGCAAAAACCCCAAACAATCCAATTAAAAAGTGGGTGGGGTGGGGGCAGTTCCTGGGTGACTCCTGATTTTGGCTCAGGTTATGATCTCAGGATCATGAGATCAAGCCCTGTAGGATGCTGGGTGTGGAGCCTGCTAGGATTCTCTCTCTAGCTCTCCCTCTGCCCTTCTCACCCTCATTTGTGCTCTCTCGCTCCCTCTCCCCACCCCCAAAAATAGAGGATCTGAATAGACATTTTTCCAAAGAAGATATATAGATGGCCAACAGATGGATGAAGAGGTGCTGAACATCACTAATCATCAAGGAGATACAAATCAAAATCACAGTGATATATTACTTCACCCTGTAAGAATGATTATTTAAAAAAAGATAAGAAATAAAAAGTGTTGGTGAGTGTGTGGGGAAAGAAAGAGAACCTTTGGTGGGAATGTCAATTGGTATAGCCACCATGGAAAACACTATGGAGATTCCTCAAAAAATTAAAAATTATATGACCTAGCAGTTCCACCTCTGGGAATGTATCTGAAAAAAAAAAAAAACATGCTAACTTAAAAAACTAGATTCCCTCCTCTGTTCATTGCAGCATTACTTACACTAGCCAAGATACAGAAAAAACCTAAGTGTCCATTGATAGATGAACAGATAAAGAAATATATTATATATATATATATATATATATATATATATATATATATACACACACACACACACACCATGGAATATTATTGAGCTATAAAATTGAGGAAATCTTGCCACTTGAAGCAACATGAATGGACATTGAGGGCATTATGCTAAGTGAAACATTAGAGAAAGACAAAGTCCATGTGATCTCACATATACATGGAATCTAAAAACAAAAAACAGAAACCAAAAACCAAAAACCAAAATAAGCTCATAGATACAGAGAACATATGGGTGGTTTCCAAAGGTAGAGTGTGGGCCAAGTGGGTGCAGGGGGTCACAAGGAACCCACTTCCGGTTATACAACAGATAAGTCTTGGGGGGTGTCATGGACAGCATGGAGACTATAGTTAATCATACTGTATTGCATATTTGTAAGTTGCTAAGAAAGTAGATCCTAAAAGTTCCTATCATAAGAAAAACATTAGTAATTATGTATGGTGATGGGCATTTACTAGTCTTATTGTGGTGACCATTTCATAATAGATACGAATATTGAATTATTATGTTGTATATCTAAAACTAATATAGTTTATATGTCAATTATACTTTTAAAAAAAAAGCCATTCAACCTGACTGCTTGTCATCAATGTTCCCTAAAAGGGAAATAAGCTGAAGGATAACAGTAAAAACACCAAGGAGACTCGTCCATGGTGGTCCTAAAGAATGGAGACAGAGAGTACCACTGGGGGCCATGTCTCTGTTCCATCTTCCAGCTCCCCATGGTTCAGCCTTGTCAGACTCCACAAAGGATCTGTCCCCAACAGCCAAGAAAATGCCTTTGTCTTGAACAGCTAGTTCCTGAGCCCCTTAATCCACTTGCTTGTTATCCCATCATCCCCAGCTTGTTCCCCAAATGAAAAGGGCCACAGATATCTAACTCGAAGCACCTACTAACTAGTTCTCCAGCACCAGATGTCTGAGTCAGGATCAGACGCTTCAAACTGTTACTTATTTATGTTTTAGTCTGGTTATTTATTTATCTTTTGGTATGACCCTTGCCTACCATTTGCACATCCCTGGACTTTTCTTTCACTCACAGACTTTTCCCCATGGGCAACTTGTACCAGGTACGACAGATTCTAGGCAGATATACTTTCCTTTTGTGGCATTGCAGCAACGCAGATTGACTCTCACAATAAGACCTCATTAAAATGGCACAAGAGTTTCCGAAGCACCTCTCTGTATATTGAATTCACCTTTCTTCCCAACTACCTTCTAAGGTCAGTGATACTATCCACCTTTTCTAAAGGAGGAAACTGAGAGACAAGGAGGTTAAGTAAGCACTCAAATACTAGTCAACCAATGAGTTGCAGAACTGGTACCAAACCCAGGTTTTTGGGCTCCAGATCCTCTGTTCTCTTATCTTAGTCATTAACCTGCTGTCTTTCAGCTCAGAGCCCACCTTTTCAAATTTGGGCAGGAGCTCTCTAAACTCCATTTCTCCGAACCCCTTGCAATGCGCTTCTTGTTAGTTCTGCCAACAGGGGCACTTAGAAGAGGTTGACAAGTGGGAGGAGTGTGAAACGGGCTCCCTTCTTGTTTTGCAGTTCTGATCACTGTTGTTGCAGCAGCAGAAAGAAGGCTCCACCCTCCCATTTCTTGACTGCTTGCCAGCACCAGCCATGATCATGCTGTGCCCGTCCAAAGATGCGAGCAGCAGCTAGACTGCTGCTGGGGTATCCTCTCTCACACTCTGCACCAGGATCTTGGGAACATTTGAGCACCTGCAGGGCACACTTCCAGCTGCACCAGCGATCTGAATACCTACTGGGATATGCCTCCATCCAGAGATCCAAACTGTGGGGATAAACACCTCCAGACAGAAATCCCACTTCCAGATCTGGTAGTCAGCCTTGATGCCCTATTCGGAGGTCAAGGCACCAGCAGTACAAGGCTTTCCCCTGAAGATCTCCTCTCCAGAGCCTGGTGTGCTGTCTTCAGAGGCTGGGGTATCAGCTGTGCAGAGAGACACGTCCCTCCCCAGGGGTTTCGGTGAGATCCTCCTCCAATCCCTTAGGCCTTATGGCAATATCTCTTCCCTTTTTCCTCCCAGCCCTGCATGGTAGTTCCTGCTATACATGATCTCTGGGTTACTTTAGCATCCATATGTTTTTCTTTAAGCCTTCCAGTGCCCACTTTACAGTTTTTGTGCTTTGAAATCCCTAATGTGCTTTCTCTTTTCCTGACTAGAACTTAACTGATACTGCATTTAGGGTACCAGAAGGAGGGAGTCCCAGGAAACAGACCCCCAAAATGGGAATTTGTAGTTGATTTGTCCCTACCTTTGGCCTTGAAAGTGATGCTGAACCCCCTGCCAATGAAACATTAGGTATTGGCAACTCATGCTTGTGCAGTGGCATCATGATTAATTAATTTTACCCGTGGTTGCTTGCAATAAAGTGGCCATTGAAGTCAAGGTATTGAGAAACCAGATGGCTGCTTCTAACTACACTGGAGAATTTAGAGAGAAAATGACAAGGTCGAGTCTTTAAAATTTCAGCTCTGTTTCTTGGTAGAATAGCACATAATATGTAGAGTGTGTATTGGCTCCAGAACCTGAAGGTACTTCTACTTGTAAGAGGTACAAAGGGCAACTCTTGTCTTTCACTTTGGAGGTGATATCCTGACATGCTCTTGAGTGCTGAACCCCCTAGAAATAAGTATGGTGGTGGACATTTTAGAGTGAGCACAAAGTGGGAGCGAATTTCTGTCCCATGTGAATGCAAAGTGAGTGACATTTACAAGAGGCTTTCAATAAGCAGATGAATAAGATGACACACTGTAGATGCTGACCACCCTTTCCCCTCAAGCACATGGTGCTTAGTCAATGGGTCCATGTTTAAAGTGGTCTTGTTGACAGAGATGGAAGCCTATCATCTTTTCACAACAAGGAATTTTCCTCATTAATGTTAATCTGACCATTGCCACCACGGAGTGCCTAACCTGCTGATAGCAGAAGCATATGCTGAGCCCCTGATACAATGTCATTCTTTTTTTTTATAAAGATTTTATCTATTTATTCATGAGACACACACAGAGAGAGAGAGAGAGAGAGAGAGAGAGGCAGAGACACAAGCAGAGGGAGAAATAGTCTCCATGCAGGGAGCCCGATGTGGGACTCAATCCCAGGTCTCCAGGATCAGGCCCTGGGCTGAAGGTGACACTAAACCACTGAGCCACCCTAGCTGCCCTACAATGTCATTCTTGAAGGCCAGCTGTAGGCACAGTGGTTATGTTGGATCCCTTCTATCCCATTAAGGAGGAAGAAGCAATTTATACTATTGGAATAAGCCCTTATTCTAGATGGAGAGTGGGGAGGGTTGTCTTTTGCCTGTAATACCTCTGCAACATCTTCATCCATGGATTTATGGAAC
Organism: Canis lupus familiaris; assembly: GCF_011100685.1. Taxonomy (NCBI): domain Eukaryota; kingdom Metazoa; phylum Chordata; class Mammalia; order Carnivora; family Canidae; genus Canis; species Canis lupus. Next base: position 14,431,706 of record NC_049223.1, on the reverse strand, counting down.
GTGTTATTCTCTGTCATGGTGTTCCTCACAACTTTGCTTCTGGCCAAAGAACTCATTTATAGCAAAAGAAATACAGCAGTGTGCTTATGCCTATGGAATTCACCGGTCTTACCATGTGCCCCATCACCTAGAAGTACCTGGCTTCATAGAATATCATAATGGCCCCCAGATGAGAGAGTTACATTGCAAGTTGAGAGACAACACTTGAGATGTGGGAACACCATTCTACAGTGTGTCGTAATTGATATATGGTGCTGTTTCCCCCATAACCAGAGTATAAGGGTCTTGAAACCAAAGACGAAGATAGACTTGGCTCCTATCACTAACAAACCCACTGGCGAAATTTCCCTTCCCATGTCAGCAGCTTTTGGGTTTGGAATTCTAAGTTAACAACAGATGCATGCTTCCACCAGGGACACAATGATCCCATTGAATTGAAAGTGGAAACTTTTACCTGGACATTTGGAGCTTTTATGCCACTGAACAAATAGGATACTGGCTGGAACAGTTGGTCCTGATTACCAAGCAGAAAAGGTTGCTGCTATACTCCAGGGGCAGGAGGGACCATTCTGGAGCCTAGAGGATTCTCTGGGGGCGCAGCTCTTAGTCCCAATTAAGTCCTGTAACAATCTCTGCATAACCTAAGAACAGCAAGACTGTAGAAGATCCAGTCCCTTAGAAATAAAAGTAAAAGAAACAAAGTAGAGAATGCTGACCCACTGAGGGGCTCAGTGACTGTGGGGAAATGGCCTGTGGAAGAGAGAAGTTCTAGAAACCATCAATGGTCGTGTGTCTCATACAGAAATGAAGACTATAGCAGCTGTGCATTCTCCCCTTTGCTTGTCACTGCATCATTGTATATAAGACTTGCTGTCCATGGTTGCCTCTATAATTTCACCTTGAGGTTATGGAAGTGCATGTGGTATTGTGACTGAGGTAGAAAAGGAATTGACCAGAATCTGAGACAGGTAGAAGACAGTCAGGACCCCGTGTTTCACCTTTTTGGAGAAGATAGTGAGAGCATCTTCATTTGTAAGAAGGACCCATACATCTTACAGCACAGAAGCAAGTTGTCAATGTATGAAATCTCAAGTGAGGATAGAATATTGTGTTTGGATGTTACTGTCCAAGGGACCATTTACTTACCTCTTGTCTGTTAGTCTAAGGTCATTCTTTTATATTCTGCTCTGTGGCTTTGGGGCTGAGACCCTACAAACTACATTTCCCAACCTCCTTGGCCAGCTTCCTGTTAGCTCTGTTAATGGCAAGCCCTAGAGAGGATGTAGAAGGTGGAAGAGGAGGGGGAAGGAACCTCCCAAGAACTCCTACCTTCACTGTCTGCATATTAGTGAGGTGGGACTTTTATCCAGAGGTCCATGCAGCAGTGCTGCAAAGCCCCTCATCCCAGCCCATAGTTTGGTAACATCACTCTTCCATGTTATTCTCCCAGACCGCTTCTGCAGTTACCAATTTCTGGGTTATTCTAGCATCTCCATTTCGTTCTTTCGGCCTTCTAACACTTGTGTCACCAATTCCCTGTATTAATAAATCTGTTGGAATATTTGGTATGATTTCTATTTTTCTAGCTTGGCTTTCCTCTTACAATTCTCTACTGTAACAGTCATAACTATCTATCTATGTATCTATCTATCCATCCATCCAACTATCTGAACATTCATAGCGGTACTATCCAAATAGTCAAAAGGTGGAAACGACCAACATGTTCGTCAAATGAAGAATGATGGTGTATCCCTACGATGGAATATTCTTCAGCTATAAGAGGGAATGAAGTCCTTGTATCTGTTGCAATGTAGATGAAGCCCAAAAACATTATGCTAAGTGGAAGAAACCAGGCACAAAAGGCCAATTTATTGTATGATTCCATTCATTTGAAATGTTCACAATAGGCAATTCCATAAAGACAAAATAATGGTTGCCTAGGGGTGCGAGGAACGGGAGGATTGAGAAGTGAGAGCTAAGAGGTATATGGGGTTTCCTTTGCAGATGGTAAAAATGTTCTAACAGTGATTTATGGCGATTGTTGTGCAACTCTGTGAATATACTGAATACCATTAATGGTGCGCTTTCAGTTGGTGGATTCTATGGTATGTGAATCATATTTTAATTTATTACCAAAAATATTACTCAAATAATAAGGGAGTTTCTTTCTTTTGTAACAAGGTGTCCAGAATTATGTCGGCGCAGCGGTCGACTAATTCAGCAGTTTAACCATGTCATCAGAGACCGAGGTTCTCTTCATCTTCCCCTTCTGCCATTTTTAGTTAGCTGCCCTCATGGTTTTAAGACAGTGACAGCAGCTTCGGACACCTCGGGGTCAGAAAAGAGAGTATTCTTTTCTTATGTCTCTTTATTTCCAGTGGTGTCCAAGCTAACCATGGATCATATGGACTAGAACTGCTCCTACCAAACAGTAACCCAGTCCTTGGGAAGGGGAGGGGTGCCACCGTGATTGGGTTAGTGCCATGAGGTCTAATCCTGAGTCCTAAGGAGGAGAAGTGGATGCTGGAATTTAACCAGGGCTCTGACAGCGTGGAAGACGAGGATGATGGCTCCAGGGTGGCAGCCCCAGCATCTGCCAAAAAGAATGTAGAAAAGGGAATTTTCTTGCAGGAGGAATGGAATCAGAATTAGCTATGAGTTTCCTTCTGTATGTCTGTCTATCGATCTCTATCATCTACCTACCTACCTACGTACATGCGAGTTTAAAATGCCTATACTTTTGACTCCTTGTAACTAAGGGTGTGTGTTTTCACTTTTTCTTTTTCTTGAGTCTTCCAAGATTTGCATCTTCATCAAGGCATCGCATGTCAGGGAAGATGAGAAGGACCCATGCTGCCGTGAGCTGGCCCAGCCGGCATGGCTTTGGCTCCCGAGACGCAGCGTGGTCCGAGCCGGGTCTGCGCAGCTGCCTCTTCAGGCACGAGCTCTGGCTGAGCAGGAGCAAGCCAGGAGGAGAGAGCATCTGGCTGAGGTCTCCTCGGGGTGAAGCGCTCACCCTCCGACTTGGCCTCGCCCACCCCTCCACCCTTTCCAACCCTGACGCTGCCTTGGCCTGCACTGGCGAGTGGTACATGTGAGCTGCCCCGTGACATGTGGTTGTGCTTAACTCTATAGAACTTTGAACCAACCTCAAGCTGCGCCAGTGAAAAGATCAAAGTCAATAAAGTGTATGTATTTTATAAACGGTGAACTTTTGTGAAGAAACCAACTCATTTAAGCCAAAGCCAAGGGAGTGTTATGTTTTGACTGATGCATAAAACAAAGAAAGAAGGTTGTTTCCCCCTGTGTGTTATTTGGGGTTGTTTTTTTAAAAAAAAGACTGTTTATTAAAGTCCATACTTTAAAATAAACATAGAGAACTCTCGTGTTCTTTCTGTAAACACATCGGAGTCCTTTGAAGCCGTGGATAATGAGTATGATAGCAGATGACTGTTTATCCCCTCCTGGGCTCCATGTTTAGTTAGCTGGGTCTCGAAAACTTTAAACCTCCTTCTCCTTAAGAGAGATTTTCAGAATTGACTCTGTTCGAACAGAGAGAGGGGGGGAAAGACCTCAAGACTTAGTTAGCATCTATATTCAAACTTCCCTGCAAACAAGGTCCCCCCCCACCGGGTCACACAGCTGAGGCCACAGACCCCTCTTGCCCTGTGTTAACATCGAGCCTAAACCCACTGGAGGTCCCCCTACCTGCCCGCCCGGGTCCCTTCCCGGCCTCTCCAAGCAGCACCGTGCTGGCACCTGTTGGAACCTTGTCTTTGGCAGGAGAGGACTCCTAGTGCGTGACACTTGCTGATTGCTGATTTCTGTGGTGTGACTAGTTGAGCCACCCATGTCACCCATGGAGCACTGGGTGCGGAGAGATGGGCACAGTGCTCGGGAGGCTGGCCTCCGTCTGGCATGCAGCCTCCACCTCTGCCATCCTCTGCCCCTCTTTCCCTCCTGAGCCTGGGAATCAGCAGACTTCACTGCAGTAAGTGTTTCTAAGGAGCAGTTTCCCCCACTGTGGGGAAGCTTTCTTTTCTTGTTCTAATGTCCCCCTCCTAGTACCACAGAGATCCTGGCTTCCATTTTCTTTACTCCCCCAGCCTGCAGCAATCTGCCAGGCTATTCTGGTCATTTCCTTTGGACAGTTCCTTGAATTGTTTTGATGCCATTGTATGACTCACCGAGTCCAGCTTCCTTTCCCCTCTTAGGCAGCTGGGAAAACCAGGCTCCCCTCACATTTTCCTTTGTTAATGGCTGTATCCTGAAGTCATTCATGCCTGGCTGGTCAGGGGGTGGTGTGAGCTGTAGGCCTAGTGCCCAGCCCTCCCAGGCATCAGTGATGCTCCTTGATAGGTGGAAAGACCTTCTGGCAGGAAGTTGCGGTGTCGGGGGTGAGGCAGGCTTTCCACTCGGTTCCTAGGTGTCAGTGGGTGAGTGCGGGATCCACAGCCTGGATCAACTGGAGGTAGGATACCTAATCAAGATCATGAGAGTTTTGTCCAAACACATAAACACAGATTTGGGCCTCATAGTTTAAAATCTGGAAGCTTGAGTCTTGCCTTGCAAGGAGATGGGACACTTACCCCAATGGTGCATGTGGCTACCTGGGGCATTCCTGGGCCAGGCATGCTTGGGCCTAGCTGTCCTTCCCTCTTGGAGCCTGACTCCCCATCAGCTCACTGAGGTGAAGAAAACAGTCTTAGGAATCAAAGATGGCAAAGCTTTCTTAGGACCATTTGGATCCAGGTTAGCTCCTCAGCCGAGGCAGGAACCGAGATGAGAGATGGCGGGGGAGCTGAACAACGGTCTCCTCTGGCCTGGCCACCCTGTGATTTTTAAGTACCTACTACCTGCTTGGGGTTCTGAGGGGAAGAGAGAAGGGGCAATCCTTTGGAAGGGCTTATGCCCACGTAGCTGGAAGTAGGGAGAGAAAATAGAGCCCCACAAAGAGAGTGACAGCTTTGTCCTCCAGTCAATAACTTCTGTGAACACTGATTGTAACAGCAGGAAGAGAGCTTAGCTATTGCACAGTAAGTAATGCAAACCACCCTGCACCTGTCACCTCATTTAACTAGTACATTAACCCAGTGGCTTACATGTTTTATTATCCCCATTTTATTTTATTTATTTTTTAAAGATTTTATTTATTTATTCATGAGAGACACAGAGAGGCAGAGACATAGGCAGAGGGAGAAGCAGGATCCCCGCAGGGAGCCCAATGAGGGACTCAACCCCAGGACCCCAGGATCATACCCTGAGCTGAAGGCAGATGTTCAACCACTGAGCCACCCAGGCATCCTTATTATTCCCATTTTACAGCCAGGAGGCTGAGGCTTAGGAGAAGTTACTAATTTGTCCAAGACCACAACAGAGCTGAAGTCTGAGCCCAGATTTAAGTGGCTTCAAAGGTTTTCTTCCTGTCACTACGCAACTGTGCTGCTCTGAATCCCAGCTTGTGTGTGTGTGTGTGTGTGTGTGTGTGTATAGTGTCCTGGTCATGTCCTCCTAGAACATACTAGTAACGGGGCTATAGCCTAGCTTTGGTACCATGCCCGGCCAAGGCAGGGATGAGAGGAGGAGCTGAATGTCCCCCACTTTTGCCCCAGAGACCCAGTGGCCTGCAGGTTTCCCAGAAGCAGCTGCTTGGAGTGCTCAGTAGGCTCTGGGACTGCCCTGGGTCTGTCCCCACCTCTCCCAGGCCCCGCCTCTACTCTGGAGTCCTTGTGTCCAGCTGGCTGACTCAAACCTGCATTCCTCTGTGCCATCTAATCTTTTCGGGAGATGACCCGGCCAGACGGCCAGCCTGGCTTTTCCTTTCACTTTGGCCCTTGGACTCTACGCTGGGCCCCATGCCCTGCAGTCCACGTGAGGTCTGCTCTGCTCCTCCACCTGGTTGCCCACCAGGCCACACGCGGCTGGGAGGAAGGTGGATAGAGGCCCACCGCTTTTGCAGCTTGCTCCTTGAGCAGAGACATGGACCCCAGCTCCATTCTCCTTCTCTCTCCTGAGTGCCTGACCTTCTAACTGATCCAGCTGGAGTGTCCTCCTCACGGTGGCAGCACACATCATGGCAAATCAGCTCCACTAGTTGTCCAGTTAATTAATAATCATGGTTGGCAATTCCCAGGGTAGAAGAGGAGACAAGGCCTGGGGTCTGTATGTGGTCTAGTTAGCCATGGGTGACTCAGGGAAGATGACTTACCTCTCTCTTCCCATTTCCGTATCTGCACAATGGAGAGATAATAATAGAATTTCCCTCATGCAGTTGTTTCAAGGATTAAATGAGTTAACACATGTAAAGTGCTTAGAACAATATTTGGCACTGGGTAATCCCTATCTAAGTCTTAGCTATTCCTATTATTGTACATACGTTACTTCACTTGTTCCGGGGGTCCTTACTTTGTGGTCACCAAGCAATGGGTTGACCAGATCCCCGAACCAAAATCAACTAACTTTTCCCTGTTAGTTCAAACCACATTAGTAACCAATCAAATTCACAGTATGACACTTGACTTCATTAGCTCTGGCTGACTCTTATTTTGAGGTGACCCAGAGTTACCGGACACTGTCCAGGGGTCTGAATTGGTTAGGCATACCTCCAAAGGTAAGAAGGAGCTTTTAGCTAAGAGATAGTCTAGTCTTTTAAATTCTTAAAATTCCCCAGATAGCTTTGGACAAATCCCATAGTCCTCTTGCCCACCCAACATTATCATATCCAGATGGCCTAATGAGTGCTCAGCATTTTCAACGAGCTATATGGGACTGTGTATTAAAAATCAGAAAGAAGAGTCCCTGCTTAAAAGTCTAGTATGTAGACCACAAAATAACAGTAAATTCCAATGCAAGTAGTCAGTGGTATAGACTAGAAAATGAGCAATGTGTGATGAGTAACTTCGTCACTAACCTGATAAAACAAATCCAGTGGAGCTTTGATGCTCCAAGCTGGTGACCTGTTTGAGCCCACTGTTTGGTTTGCAGTTCCCCTTGTCTCTGCTGGGTTGGCTTGGGACCTGCGTGTGGCAAGGCAGATTCTCAGGACCCTGGCAAGAACCCTGGCCCCCCTGGCCATGGGACTTGCAGAGCGGCTCTGAGCTCAGGAAAGGCGTTGGTGGGACAGGCTGCTGGCACCTCCCAGCACAGGCAGCCTGGCTGCTCTGGTTTCCCTCAGCTCACCACTCTGGCACTGTTGGTGAGCTGACTGGAGAGCTGAGTAAATAAATAGCTCGCCTACTGGGAGGATAAGAGGTTTGTGTTCCTCCACCATGGAGCAGAAGAGTGAGACTTCCAGAGCCATCAGCACCTGCTCTGAGCCTGGGAAAAATGAAGGAGACCTTGACTGTGACATAATGATTAAGCTGATTGTACACTCACACCAAGACAGTGTGTGCTGTAGCTGACCTTGAGGAGTCTGAGGGCCTCACGGTTTCAGAAAATGGTCCCTTCTGCTACAGTGTCTATCTGGGTGCTCGTTCCCCAGAAGCTGAATGTGGCATCTTACTCTGAGCTGGGTTTCGGGATGTGATAGAGGTCTGAACGTGTGTGCAGATGAGCATGTGTGTGTGTGTGTGTGTGTATGTGTGTGTGTGTTTGTGCGTGCCGGGCACCCATCATTGTTGCCCGGGAATCTGAGGCCAGGGCTGGGGTTGTCAGACTTGCAGCTGTGCCACACTTGCTTGTTTTTACCAGCATGTGAATAGCACCCTGAGGACCTGTGAGAAGTTAAGTCACAGCATTTTCAGAGTAGTAACGTGTCAGACACAGTGAGTGTCCATGAATGGAAAGTATAGGATGGTGTTTGGAAGTGGGGTTGGGGGGGTCAAAGCCCACCTGACTACTGGGAGCTCGGATAGATCTAAAGAAACCATCACAGCAGAGACTTTTCCCTGAGAAACACTGAGGTGGAATGTGTCCCTGGAGTGCACCCTTGCCCCCTCCCTGAGGGCAGGAAGGTGGTGACCCGCTCACTCCCAGCACCCCCACAACTAAATCTCTGTTCCTGACCATGTTCTCCACATGCTCTGCTCCCATTTCCGTGCTCAGTGTTCTCATTCTCTTCCCTACGTCCTCCCATGAAGCCCTTCTCTTGAGGAGAGTGTGATGGGCTAATTTCCCCTATGATGCCAATTACTGATCAAGCCTGAAGTGTTATTCTCTCCAAGATAATGGCCTCTTAAGAGAGAGGACGATGATAGGTCTTGGTGTGGAATTAAGTGTGGAATTAGAGGCATCAGTGAGTGAGGAGGGAAGGTGGGGTTTCAACACACACGTGTGCCCACTGGAAGGTGGACACACATGCGCATGATGCAATCTGCACGGCTCTGCTCTCTGGAAGGGCAGTGCGGGCTCCTGTCACCGGAGGAGAAAAGGCGGGAGACGTCGTCCAGGCCCGGGTCACCTCTTCCTCCCGATCCTTGCTGAGGGAGTGCCTGGAGCTCACAGCTGCTGTCCCGGACGCTGTCTTTTCTCTCTTGCAAAAGTGCAGCGCATGCAGGTTGGCGCCTTGCCCTCGCAGCACGCGGGCTGAAGGGAGCAGGGGCTCCTCCTGCAAGCCCAGGCGAGGCCGCACCCCGGGGCTCCCCCAGCGGCTTGGGCTGCGAGTCGCCGTCTTTGGGCGCGGGGCTCCCCCCGCCCCCCGGGGCAGCGCCCGGGCTCCGCAAGCCCCCACTCTGGAGGGGGAGAAGGCAGGCGGCCGGGAGCCGGGTCGGGGTGCCCAGCCTCGCGGGCGGGCTGCAGCTGGAGCTCCGTGCCCGCCCCCCCCCCCCCCCCCCCACAGCCCCGCTGCCCGCGCGGACGTTCCAGGCCGCGGCTGCATCAGTCCGGCCGCCAGGATTCCTGTCTGAATTCCTCCTCATTAGCAGTGATGTGCTCTCCCCCCGGAAGTTCCGAAGAGCTCACTTCAGCGGACAATGATTGTTTTTGCAGGAGGGACCCCGATGGTTTTTCCGTTTCCTGTTTCCGTCATCTGCAGGGAAAGCCACACTGCATGGAAAGCAGATGGCGAGCGCGTCCCTCGACGGCCAAGGGGAGAGCGGGCTGGGCGGCTCCGGGCGGCCCCAGAGGGGCTGGGCCCTGGGGACCGCGCGGGAGCCGGGGTGGGAGGGGGCGGGGGGGCGGCAGCGCTTAGAAGGCTCCTCCCTTCGGGGCTCGGCTCCTGCGGAGTCCCGCGGGGCGGGTTCGGGGAGGCGCGGGCGGCAGGCAGCTAGCTCCCCTCTGGAGGGAATTGGTGCTAAAGCCTCAGCGCCCGAGACCGAGACCCGGAGACCCGGCCCGACCCCGAAACTCCTCTGCCTCCGCGGAATGTGATGAGAAGCATATTCTCTACCGTATCTTTCCCGAGAACATACACCCTATTTCTCGGTCTCCAAAAAAGGCGGAGGAGGCTTGCTGCTCCCCGGGCTCGGGCTGGCCTGCAGAGGCCTTCACAACCACAGCCCCGCCCCGAGCCCCAGGCCTCAGGACTGTGCCGTGCCGCGCAGAGGTCCCTGCGGTCACCCCAGCAGCCCTTGAACCCCGGGGTGACGGAGCGCACACTCGCACTGGTGGCCGCTGGCTCATCGGAGGCTCATGGGAGGCTCACGGGAGGAGGCTGCCCACCCTGGGCACTCTGACAGGGGTGGCCAACACCCTGCTCCTCTGGACACTGGTGGAATGTGCCTGACCTCTGACCCGACACATCAGCACTCCTGGGGAAAAAGCTCATCTTCAGGGGTGGGGGTGCATGGCAGACAACTTTGACTCAGAACAAACACAAGGGGAAGGTAGACAGACAGGTCTTGGGGGTACAGGGGGTGTGTGGTCAGCCTGCTGTGTGTTGTCAGTTTGCCTGCAGTCCAGCTTGCTGCAGGCTGGTGGCCCAGTCCTCTTGGGAGCAGGGGCTGTGGGCCCAGGGATGGATGGTTCCCGTAAGTGCACAGCTGGGCCCTGCTGGTGGAATGTCACCCAGAGAAGAGAAGCCTCCCCACCCGGGGAAGCAGGACAGTGAGGCTTGGGTTCCAGGGTGTAGGCAGTGTCTGGAGGAAACTGCGCACGGTGTGGGGGGGGGGGGGTTGCTGGGAAGCTGGTTGGAAGTGGGGGGAAAGGGCCAGAAGCAGGGAAAGAACAACCAACTGCAAGCAGCCGTGCAGGTGACTCAGTGTAGGGGAAAGCAAACAGGCGGCTGGGGCCGGGAGCTTTGCAGAATGGCTCCCAAGTGCTAGAAGGCAAGGCTCTGAGGGTGGGCCCCCGAAGCCACACGATGGTGTGAAGTGTTTCCCTCCGGAGAGTGAGCGTGTGCAGGGAGGGCCACGGTAGTGGAAGATTTGCACACACATGGCATTCCTCTGTCAAGCACTGATGACTTCACCTTCCAGACCATCTTGGATGGAATTCCGTGCACCATCTTGTTAAAATCTAGTTGATAACCCAGTTTAATTCCACACGCTCCGGATTCAGGAAATCCAACCCGATAGGCAGAGATGTCTTAGGGTAACTGAAAATCCAGACCCCAGAGGACAAAAAGCTTCAGAGAGGATAAGTTGGCATGCAGTTGCTCAGGAAGTCTGAGGAGTTGTTTGTGAGGCAGATGGGGAAGAGGAGGGCCCAGAGGGCTTGTGTGGCAGGAGGACCCCAATCCTACCCATGATATTGTGACTTACCGTGAAAAATATATACAATTGGCCCTTGAATAATGTGGGGACTGGGGTGCCAACCCCCTCTGCAGTTGAAAATCCACATAGAACCTTTGATTTCCCCAAAACTTACCACTACTTGCCGATAACATAAACAGTCTATTAACACATACCTTCTATGCTTTCTGTACTATACTGTATTCTTACAATAAAGTCAGCTAGAGAAAAGAAAGTGTTATTAAGAACCCTGCGTGAATAGGTAGACCCGTGTAGATCAAATCTGTGTTGTTCATGTGTCAATTATATTTGATCTTCATTGACTTTTCTGGCAAAGAGCTCCTAAAACTTTTGGTATCTCCTAAATAGTAAGGCATCTTTTGTTAGGTAAATGAGGTGACCTTTGGACAGGAGAACCCACCATGTGATTAGAGAGTTGGAATTTTCAGCTCTACTCAATCTCCTGGGAAGGAAGAGTGGCTGGATATTGACTCACCCACCAATGGCCAATGGTTTCATCAGGTCATGCCTGGGTAATGAAGGCTCTATAAAAACTCAAAAAGACAGGGTGTAGAGAGCTTCCAGTGTGGGGGTTAGGGGCAATCTTATGGGACGGAGGCCTTGACCAGTGGGATCTGATGCTGTCTCCAGGTAGATGGTTCAAGAATTGAGCTGAATTGTAGGACACTCAGCTGATGTCTGACAATTGCCACCCCCCCTCCCCTGCACAGGTGTTGACCATTCCTGTCAGGGTGGAGTTGGGTGTAGAATGCTTTACTACTCATATTCTCAAAGTCTGGGACATCGCTTGCTCTCTCTCAAGGCTTTGACGATCTCTTCCTCTTCTGAAGTTTTTCTTCTCTCCTGGCCTGCCATTCTGATTTGATTCTTCACACAGCTCATCTTATGTTGTTCCTCGTCCTGAGTAGAACCCTGTGTCCTCCCGCAGAACCACTCACAGGGCCTGGCTTGGAATGCTGGCCTTTCTCGGGCACATGGAGTAATGAGAAAGGATTACCTGGGTCATTGACTGATGGGTTCACAGATTAAGGGCTGTTGAGAAAATCTGTTTATGGTGTCCCCAACCACATAAGGTGGTGACATATCTGGGGATAAAGGGGGGATGATTTGACTGTCATCAGGCCTCTGCCCTTGGTGTCTATCAAGGCTCTCTGAGGGGTTGGGAAAGCACAAATCTTCATGTGTCACTTCAGCAGGCCCGGGAAAGAAACACATAGCTGAAGGCCTAGATTCAGTGCTGTGTTTCTTGTTCTCTGACCCAGAGCAGGTTTGTTTTAGGGTCTGAGAACTTTTTATTTTTCCCTCCTTAAAAGATAATAATAATAATAGAACCAGCCATTGAGCTCCTATCTATATTAGATCACACACACGCACATGCTCCACAATATATAATTCCAGAGCAAATATATGAGATGGGTACTATTATTACCTCATTTTTCTGGTAAGTGGAGAACTAGAGAATCTAAGAAGTGGTCTGAGTCTAAACAGCTAGTAAGTGGTGGAAGCAAGAGTGACGGGACCGTCTGCCCCTAGCACCGATGCTCCTGAGCGCCACGCCCTGCACTGTGCTGGCAAAGCCTCAGAGATGAGGTGGGGCCATGGCCATACCCCATGACACCACCAGCCTCTCCCTGGATTCCTAGAGCCTTAGACCGTTGATGCCGGGTGGGTCAGCAGGGCCATTAACCATGTCAGTCCTCTGGGGAAATAGCTGGACTCAAGTCTGATTCAGATGTTCTACTGTTTGCTTTGTTCTGTCTAGGAAATCCTGTTCTCACAGTTTGCCAGGCAGAGGCTCGCTGGTGTGGTGTCCACACTGGAGCTTGGCTGATGTTTTGGTGCAGGAACTGCACGCCTTCTTGGGAAGTCACTGCTCCTTCCCTGATAAGAATACAGTGTGCAGGACAAAGCACCCAGCCAGGAGCCAGGAGACCTGGGCTGGGGTTCTATCATAGACTTGCCCTGCCCCATGCCCTTGGGCAGGTCTCTTACCTCCCTGGGCCTCAGTTTCTCCTATTAAAACAAGCGGCCAGGAGGCAGTTGGTAAAATTCCTCACAATGCTGAATGTTTGATGATTCTTCATAAAACTCCAGGGCACTTTTATTCCTATGTTTTGTTTTTGTTTTTGTTTTTGTTTTCTGTCCAAGGGCATCTGGCTAGATGCAACAAAATAAAAATACCCTCTGGGATCTGAAATGTGAAGTGAGAGATGCCTACAAATGTCAGACTTGTTGGAATCTCTCCTTTCTGTTAATCTTCGTTATTATAAACTCATTGATACAGAGTGAGATGCTGTATTCCAGATGATTTGGGTGGTAATTTTTATTTACCCAAATGATGTACAGCTGACCCTTGAAAATGCAGAGGTTAGAGACACTAACCCCCTACGCAGTTGAAAATCCCAGAATAACGTTTGATTTTCCCCAAAAACTTAACTACTCAGCCTACTTTTGACTGGGAACCTCATTGATATACAGTTGATTAACACATATTTTATATGTTATATGTATGACCTATGGTGTTCTCACAATTGGATACGTAGAGATTTAGGAAAATCGTAAGGAAGAGAAAATACATTTACAATACTACACAGTATGTATCAGAAAATCCATGTATAAGTGGCCCCTTGTAGTTCAAATCTGTGTTGTTCAAGGGGCCAACTGTACAACAGGTAATCGAGAAGTTAGGGTGAGTAACATAATGTGCCCACCACCCAGCTTCAGAGATCAAGCATGGCCCACGCAGGCAAAGCCTTTCCCTCGGTTTGCTTCCCACTCCCCTCCCTGAGGTGGCCGCTGTCCCGAGTCCATCTTCATCTTACAGGCACAGCACACCTGGCTGCACGCCTGGAGAGGTAGGACATCACATAAGCAGCATCACGTAGCGTGTTTCATTTTGTAACTTGCTCTCTTTCCACATTTTGTGACTTTTATCCATGCTGATCCATTTCTATGCCTTATGAAAGTCTACTGTAGACATCAATCAAAATTTCTGAAAATACATTTTCCTCTTGGAGAATTGCAGCCTGCTTCCTTCCTTCCTCCTTTCCTCCCCGCCCCTCTTTCTTTCTTTTTTCCTTTCTTTCTTTCTTTCTTTCTTCTTTCTTTCTTTCTTTCTTTCTTTCTTTCTTTCTTTCTTTCTTTCTTTCTTCTTTCTTTCTTTCTTTCTTTCTTTCTTTCTCTTTCTTTCTTTCTTTCTTTCTTTCTTTCTTTCTTTCTTTCTTTCTTTCTTTCTTTCTTTCTTTCTTTCTTTCTTCTTTTTCTTTCTTTCTTTCTTCTTTCTAATTATTTATCAGTGCTCTTCTTGAACACTCCTGTGTATGTTTCCTGAACACTTTTTCTAGGAGGGTTGCTGTTAGCCCAACTTTATAAAGTATTTCCAGGTTGCTTGTCGAGGTTGACCTACCTGCCCTCTTCCCAGCAGTGCCTCCATGTCTTCAATAACATTTGGTTTGATTCTGTCAGACTTCTCTTTATAAACAACAAAGTCCTTTGAATGAGTCAAACTTTCAAGTGCTGCAAAATTCAAAACCATGAAAGGGCAGAATGTGAAGAGTTTCTGTTCCTGTCCCCAGCCCCCTGGTTTCCGGTTCAGTGGACACCATTATCAATGGTGTCCTTCCAGACATGTTGTGTGTCTGCAGATAAGGGTGCTCGTGTGGTTGTGTCCCCTCTCTGACTGCTCCCTCTGCTACTCCACCATAAGCCTCCTGCCCCCATTCCCTTCACCTAACAAAGTACCCCACAGAGCCTTCCATATTCCCCTACAGAGCTTCTGCATTTTTTTGTTGTTTACATCATTCATTGCTACTTGGCTGTTTTTTAAATTAGAAGAATAATTTTTTTTGCAAAAGTATCATACATAAAGAGTATAAAACATTTATGTACAATCAGAAAAGAACAAAACGGACCCCTGCATAGTCTTCTCTCAGGCTTAGAAGAATTATGTTGGTATCTTTCAAACCCTTCTTGCTCCCCTTCCCACTGACAGCCCCTTCCCTCCACCTCTGGCTCAGGCCTCTCCAAATTTGGTGGTAATGATTTCTTTTCTTTATAGATTTACAACTCATATACATTCCCCAAAGGAATCATGACTCGGTTTTGACAGTAAACACAAATTTAACTGGAAGAAAAAGTAAACCTGATACTTGGTTTCCAGGAGAAGATCTGCTCAATGGAATCTCTGGGTTTAGATTCCTTGAGTTTAGAATTCCAGAATGTATAGAGAGAGCCCCCTCTGGAGAGATTGGAGAGCAAGGTGATGGTGAGACCTGGAATGTGGGCTCACACTTTGAAGCATCTGGTGTGGAACTGGTTCTGGGTCCCAGCAGTGATGTGATTGGGCAGGTAGGCTACTCAGAATTTCCTGGGTCTAAACTCATCATAGCCTACCTCCAGCTCCCTGGGGTTTGTCAAAGGAGCACATTTCTAGGGGGTGGAGGTGAGGAACCTCAGCTGGTCCAAGCAGTAGGTCATGGAGGAGGAAGGAACTTTATTAGTACATGGATATAATAAGTCAAATAAGTTCAATTGGCCCTCAGTTGGTTTAACAAGATATCAACAAGGATGTTCTGATGACTCTGTTGGCACATCTCTGGAGTTATGGTGCTCCCATCTGGACTGTGTTGCCTCTGACTCTTCATTTTGGGGCCTCCCTTCAGCGTCCTAGGGATGCCCTTTGCCTCTCTCCTTGTGGGATTTTTTTTGTATATCCCACACTGCTTTTTCATGGTTTACTCTCTCATTTTAGTGCAGTACTTTCTTTAGTAGCTTCCTAAGAAATATGTAGGAGATAAAGAAGATTTGCATTACCCTCATACTCAATGGTATTGCTGGCTATAGAATATAGGTCAGATAGCATTTTTCTTTAAAATATCTTCTTACTTATAATATCTATTTTCAAATTTTAAAACCATGAGTATTGGTCCTTTGTGTGGTCTGTCTCCCCCCCCCCCCCCCCCCCCCCCCCCCCCCCCCCCCCCCCCCCCCCCCCCCCCCCCCCCCCCCCCCCCGGAAACCTGTAGGCTCTTCTAATGGTTCTTGGAACTAGAAATTTCACATGACATGCTTTGGTAGGAGTCTCAATGAGCTCTCACAATTTGGCAATTCATGTCCTTCCATTCTAAGAATGTTCTTGAATCATTTCATTGATGCTTTCCTCACTTTTCTCTAGTGTTTTCCGGAACTCCTGCTAAATATCAGTACTGAACCAGCTGGTCGATCCTGTAATTTTATTATTTCACTATTTTTCATCTTTTGTGATTTTGACTACACTCTGGGATATTTGATCACATTTAACTTCCATCTAGCTTGGTATTATTGCTTCTGCAATTGTATTTTGAATTTCCAAGATCTCTTTTGTGAGCTCTGAATGATCCTTCTTCAAAAAAACTCCATTTTCATGTCATGGATGAAAATCTTCTGAATTCCTCTGAGGGTATTGTGAGTGTGTGTGTGTGTGTGTATGTGTGTGTATGTGTGTGTGTGTGTGTGTGTCCATTCTGGCCTGCGCAATTTGAGTTGAGGAATAAAAGGCTGATTAGAAGCTCCGAGTTCATGACTGTTCAAAATCATGATTGTTGATTTTCATGCTCTCATGTGACCTAGGTGACCATTTGTTGGGGACCTCTGGTGTCAATATCTTAAGAGCTTTCCTCTTCGGCTGGTAAGATTCTCCATAGAAAGTCTCTTGATCCCCTGGCTACAGAGGAAGAGTCTGGCCACCTGTGTTCCAGGTGCTGAATGGGAGGAAGGGGCTGAGATGTGTCTGCAGTAAGCATTCAGTACTTCTACCTGCAATAGGGACTGGTGTCATTAGCCCTGTGACTTTCTGTTTTACCCTCTCCAGAGAGGCAAGAAAGAAATGGCACAGGAACAGAGAGTGAAAGAAGGCTTTGGAGATGAATGACTTCTGAAACCACTGTCACCTGGTTCTTAGCTCATTGCCATTTTCACCCCAGTTCTGCTACTGGCTTTGGGACAACTGGATTGCTCATATTTTGATTCTGCTTTCACATGGAAATCTTTGGGAAGCTTATCTCTTTCTTGTAGTGCCTTGTCAAACACAGGCAATAAGAGCAAACTTGTGGTACTGATGTTTTGTTTCTCTATCTCCTAACTAAAACCACAAGTTCATTTGGTCCATTTTTCTTATTGTAGGCAACAGATTGTTTCAGGCAATGTTCTATGTATTCTGGGGTTTTTACTAGATCAGCACCACATTTCTGGTCTTGATATCTGTATACATCAGCTTAAGCCAAATTATGCTGTAGTAATAAATGACTTCCAAAATCCTAATGCCTTATGACATCAAATATTTCTTGCTCATATACATATTGACAGTGCTTTGGCTTTCACTCTATATTCTTTGTTCTGTGATATGGGCTGAAGGAGGAGCCTCTATCTCAGTCTTGTGATAGAGGGAACAAAGCAGTGGCAGAACCATGCAGTGACCCTTGAAACATCTGTTCAGACAAGGTGCAAATTCCATTAGACCAAGATACCCCCCATGTGAGACTTGACTTCCATAGGCAACATGTAAAGTCCCCCCCATGAGGAAGCCTCCCAAGGAGGGTCTCTCTAGGGGTGAATCTAGAAGAAGGAAGCAGCAAATATTTGGAATAAATGATCCAATAGTGCAATCTGTCATGATTCCTTTATTATTATTATTTTTTCATCTTCTTTAAACTGGCTAACCTAAAACTGGGGTTGGTCTTTCTTCATGCCGTACTGCTGTAATAAAGTGAGAAGTGGTCATCTAACATCTCTGCCCTTACATCCATATCTCTTCAGTGGGCATGTGGCCTGGATTCTCAAAGTCAACTGACACTTTGATTGACTCCTTTACCACCGCACACCATGCTGTTAGCACTGGATCGCAGGATATGAAGGAGATTCCCACTGTTACCCATCCCAGCAAGGCACCAGCACTAACTCTCAGAGCCCCACTCTGCCCTGGAGGTTCTTTTATGTAGAATCCCATTCCTGCTGCTGCTGAGATCCTGGGGATACCTTAGATGTCTGGGGGCATGCTGGTTTCCAGTTTTACCTTCCCATGAGGTCCCTCTTGATCTCATGTATCCTCAAAAGAACCTCCCATTACTTGAGGTAGCTTGAGAGAGATTGATTCTAGCAAGCAGAAAAATTGAACACAACTCATGTCTCCAGATATCCTACATTTGAACATGAGGCAGGTATTGGACCCCTCTTGTTCTCTAGCTGCTGACTGAGCATAAATTAATTTAGTTTACATTTTTAGGAGCAATAATTAGCTCATGATTCATGCTGAAGAAAATGTTCCTATCTCTTCTGCTCTGTAAGGATTTATTTTAGTTTCCTCATTGTTTATGTTGAAAGTTCCAAGATCCATTGGCTTCACTAAATCTGCAAAAAATCCACTGTCTAAACAAACAGCACCTTTCTCTGGGTCTGTAGGATACAGGCTATTTATTTTTATCTGAAAGTGACCAGCATTAATTTATGCATTTGTTCCAGATGTGGCGCCCCAGAGGGCTAACCTAATCAGTGGGCAACAGTGTCATCTTGGCTCCTGAAGTGAGAAGGATGGAGCCTCCTCATGCTGGAGAATGGTGGGGCCACGGTGCTGTGAGGGCAAGTGCTGCTGTATAAACATCTCTCCCTACAGATACTCGAATCGACCACATAAACCAGTCAGACGTATCTACTTGTATGTCTGTATTGTATTATTTGGCTTGTGAATGTGTTAGGGAAAGTCACAGAATTGGGGTTAATCAAAAAGCGGTTCTTCACCTTGACTCCAGCAAGGGGGGAGGAGCTTGTGGTGGTCATCAGGGCTGTTCACAGACCCTTCCTTCTCATGGGCTCACCTGCAATTGCACTGCCCTGCAGGTGCAGGCGGACCACAGGACTCGCCCCGGCCAGTGACATGTGAGCAAAGCCTGTAAGTGCTGGTGTGCAGTTTGCCACAAGTCCTCCTGACCCAGAGATCATGGATGCACCTGCAGTTTGTCCCTGCTTGATGAGATGCTGAGCTGGTCTGCACGGGACATATGGTGTGAGCAAGAAATTAGCTTTCTTATGTTAAACCATTGAGAGTCTGTGGTTATTTATAAGTGTAGCTAAACTTCCATAATCTTGGCCAGTAGAGTAACCTGGTGACTAAAAATCTAAGCTTTTTCTGACTCTGACGCAAAGCCCAGGAAAACATGAAGGAGAAGACTTAAATGCAACTACATTTCTAAAAGTCAACATTTTCTAAATGGTAAGGATCACCATATAAGAAGCAAAAGAGAAAAGGTAAACTGAGTGAAAGACGTTTGCAGTTCATGGGCTAAGGGCTGGTTACCCTAGTGTGTACACAACTATGCACTTGCCCCACCTCCGCTTATGAGGGCCTCCCCCAGAGGGCCACAAAACTCAACTTCTCACCTGCTTCCAGAATTTGCTCAAATGCCATCTTGGTGAGGCTTTCCTTGCTCATGCTGTTTCAAATTGTAGTTCTCCTCAGCCTCTCTCCTTTTCTTGGCTTTATTCTTCTGATAAACACAATAATCCAGGTTTGTGTAGTTGTACTGATTTGTTTATGTTGGTCCATGTCAATCCACTAGAATGTAAGTTCCATGAAGGGGGGATGTTTTCTTTGTGTGTGTTTGTTTTGGTTACCATTCTATTTCCAGTGTTTAGAGAAGTGTTAGGCACTTAATAAGTGTTAGGCACTCAATCTATTCATTCAATAGATTGATGAAGTCTGTTAAATGAAAAATTACAAAGAGGATGAATTCTATGCTACCATGAAAAAAGAATTTTTTCCCTTTCACATAATACAGATTGTTGGGAATTTTTTGAACAAACAAATGATTTCTTCAACACATAAATTGCAAGGAGTATAAAAGAAGGAAAGTAGAGGGAGAATCTGGAGATTAAAAAAGCCTTAAAAGGCCTATCAACAAATTCAAATATGGTTTTGAAAAACTAAGGCATCTGTGAAGTATTTGGACATTTGAATACGGACTGGACATTTTTAATATTAAGGAATTTTTGTTGACTTTTAGGTGTGATTATTGTATTTTGGTTATATTTTAATAGTCATCTTTTAGATATATACACAGAAATATTTATGGGTGAAATGCTATGATGTCTGGGAGGGGATAGGCCAGTGTGGTTGAAACAAGGTTGTTCTTGCATTGATACTACTTGAAGCAGTGAGATGGGAACATGTGGGTTCCATTGTAGGATTTTGCCTATTTTTTGGTGTTGAAAATGTTAGACATATACATGTTCCACACACACAGCCCTCTATTGACTTGTATATGCATAAAATATCTCTAAAAGGATCCTCAAGAAGCTTATTATATTGGTGGTCTATGGGAAGGGAAACTGGGAGGCTATGCTATGAGTAGAAAGGAGTTTGGGTTTTTTTTTTTAAAGAAAATCTATCCATCCATCTGTGGTCTATATATACAGTGGAATATTACTCAGCCATTAGAAACGACGAATACCCACCATTTGCTTCAACGTGGATGGAACTGGAGGGTATTATGCTGAGTGAAGTAAGTCAATTGGAGAAGGACAAACATTATATGGTCTCACTCGTTTGGGGAATATAAAAAATAGTGAAAGGGATGAAACGGGAAAGGAGAGAAAATGAGTGAAAATATCAGTGAGGGTGACACACATGAGAGACTCCTAACTCTGGGAAACGAATCAGGGGTAGTGGAAGGGGAGGTGGGCAGGGGGTTGGGGTGACTGGGTGATGGGCACTGAGGGGAGCACTTGGCAGGATGAGCACTGGGTGTTATGCTATATGTTGACATATCGAACTCCAATAAAAAATATACAAAAAATAAAATCTATAAATAGTTTTTGAATTTTGAACACAGTGAATGCATTATTTATTCAAAAAATTAAGTTAAAAAAGGAATCTTTTCATCCAAATTGTGGTACCAGACAGCCTGAGATCATACCCCAGCTCCATCATTATTAGCTGTGTGAACTCAGGCAAATTATCAAACATCTTTAAGCCTAAATTCCCCTTCTATAAAATGGGGAAAACGGTTATCTCCTTCCTGGAGATGAAGAGCGTAAAACCACCTAGCATAATGTTTAAGACACAGCAAACCCTTAGCAAATTTTAGCTCTTGAATTTTTACCCTTAGTAAATTCAAGCTGTTTCATTGTTAGGAGTCTTGAGCAAAGCGGAGTGGGGAACCAAGGGCAGGAGTGAGCAAGATCACTGACTTGAGCTGAAAGCTCAAAAAGAGAGACCCTTGTTTGTTTTTGATGTTCAGATGGTCTTGCCTTGATTAATATCAGCTGCGTGAGAATAGACTGTTATTTATCTTAGAGAAGATGACTTTGGTTGGTACTCTGTCTGATTTTCATGTGTCTTTATTTTAAAATTGTGGTTTGAGGCCTGCCTCAGGAATTGGAAACAGCTGGGGCCCTCTGAACCTCTGAGTGGCTCTGCTGTGGGCAAGTCTTACCTCTTTAGGCTACGCGCTGTCTTCATGTGTAAGATTAGTCAATGGGGTCGGATGACTGTCCAGGACTTCCAGCTCTAACACCCTGTGATCTGGTCACTTGTTACTTCCAGAAAAATATTCAGAAGTCTGTTTCCTGTGGTTCCTGAATTCAATGGTCAATAAATTCAGAGGGGACTTCAAATTCATTCATTCATTCATAGAACAAATACATGCCAGGCATGATTCTCAACCCTGGAAATTCAGCAGTGAACAAAAAATCTCAATTTCAATAGTGAAAGATAAACAGCAAGAAAGTGAACCAGCCACCAATCAACAAATCGAAATAATTTCTAATGATTACACGTACCATCAAGAAAATAAAATACAGAAGTGGCATAAAGAGCAACTGTAGGGTGATCAGGAAAGTTCTCTTTCTAGGGGAAATAGCTGAGTCAGACCTTAAAGATAAGACATGAGTCACGCAAAGATCTGGGAGATGTGGTCTAGAAACATGGGGTTCAGCTAAAAAAAAAAAAAAAAAAAAAAAAAAAAAAAAAACAGTGACTTTCTGCTGTACTTCTCTGGTGTGTCTGCTTTTAAGGGAACTCCCTGTCCACCCCCTAGTCCGCCCTGCAGCCCACAGAAGGGCTGCATTACAAGAGGTTTATTACTTTAAAAGATAATGCCTCCTAAAGTTCTTCTGTGAACTTCTCTAGGGATTTGATTTTCAAAAGAGTAAATACTGTATTTTAATGAGAGATCAATTTGGTAAACAAATGCCTTGCTTTATTCTGAAGACTGTCCTAATAACTCGTAGCAAAAATTAAGGAAGACTTTGGGGGACAGTATTTAGTTCTCAAGAAGAAAAGGAAAATCTCTGGAATTTGCTTGCATGCTTATCTTAACCTTATCTTTTTTTGTTTTGTTTTTTCAACGCCTGTGCCCTCAGAATCTTCAAGGAGGGAAGAATGACAAGTCCCTGCTCCTGATACCCTATCTACTGCAGGTCACTTCGCTCTGCTCTGGGAGGTCCCCTTCCTTCGGGCACAGGGTGCACAGGACGGAGATGGGCTGCATCAGCCACGCGCAGAACTTGTCTTCCGGAGTCAACCCCAGCTCTTCTGTTTTTGTAAACTTAATGAGATCAGTGGCACCGGTTTTCAGCTGGTGTTTCAGAAAAGACCTTGTGAAGGTCAATCAATTGAACTCAAATCCTGGCAGGCATTTCACAACAAAAATTCACACCCTGGTCTCACACATCTTTGGCCCTGCACCCCAGGAATCAAAACCCAGGAACTGTGTAGTCACATGAGTGAGCTCTCTCAGGAGTTGGCAAAAGATGTTGTCTGGATAGAACTTACTCATTCAGCACAGGGGGGGGCAGTGCTGATGCCCCATAATGCTTTCGGGGGACCCATAATAATGTCTTACTGTTTCTTAAAACCAGAAGGGAAAAATGAACTTTTAGGGCAGAGAAGATGTTTCAATAGATAATATTAACATATTTGTCTTTTTATCAACAGCTCATAAAACATAATTTTTTTTTTTTTAATGGAGGAAGAGTCTATGAAGGTAAAAGAGCCCAGGGTTCTGGGTATGTTCAGGGTTAATGACTAATAATACAATGATAAAGTTACACATTTATTGTTTATGAACTGTAGAAGACATGTTAGAGTTGGAAATTTTTTTTTTTAATATTTTTTATTTATTTATGGTAGTCACAGAGAGAGAGAGAGAGAGGCAGAGACATAGGCAGAGGGAGAAGCAGGCTCCATGCACCAGGAGCCCGACGTGGGATTCGATCCCGGGTCTCCAGGATCGCGCCCTGGGCCAAAGGCAGGCGCCAAACCGCTGCGCCACCCAGGGATCCCAAAGTTGGAAATTTTTAATGAGTTTATATATTAAAAAAAAAAGTCAAACTGTGAGAAATGATTTGCTGCCTGATAAGGATCTTTCTTCTGGCTTCTTTACTCAAGGCAAAATTTTTTCCTGATTTTTTCCACCAATTTCCCACCCTCTCCCCCACCTTTTTAGCATCACAGATGTTACTTTGGTCATCCTTTTAGTCACGTTGCCATGAGAAATAGGTGAGAAAGTGTAGGTGAAACAGACGGCCCATTACCTGAAATGCAAGTACCTGAGAAATATCTTTCTTCTCTCCCTGGGTCTCTCATCCTTTCTTCCTTCCTTCTTCCCTCTCACTTTTCTGCCTCATTTCCTCCCATCTGCTTTCTGTCTTACCCCTTCCCCCTCTGGCTTCCTCCCTTCCATACTAACATAGCATGCTTTTCCTTGTGCCATGCCCGATGGAGCTTGAAGTGACTTCCAAAGAGGAAACCCAGCCCTGAAAATCATAATAAGATACATTCAAAAGGATGTTCTTGTAATGTGTGTCCCTTTCCCAAAGAAATTATCTCCTGTCCTGCTTACGTACAAGGCCGTGTGTTTGTGTCTGTGTACTTGCGTGTGCATAGCAGAATCCACCTGCTTTACCTTCTCAGGAAGTCGTGCCGTAAATTTTGTCTGATAAGTCTTCACTCTGCTTTCCTTAGAAATATCCTAAAAATATACTTCTGTGTCTTGACAACAAGCTGAGGAACATGACAGCTGAGGACACTGAATTAATGTAAGTCATAAAAGTTTTACCTCCATGAGACTCGCTCTGGAGATCATAAAGCTGTAGTCAATGAAAAATAGCACTTGACTACAAGCGTGGGGGTAGATAAATTTTCCTTTGCATTTTGCTCTGATCTTGGCTGCAGAGTGGGCATAGTGATGCTTTTGTTGTAAAACTTAGAGTTTGTAAATAAACATAATTTAGGCTTAAAAAATGGGGTAGGGCCAGATTTGGTTGCAGGGCAAAGAGGTCTTTGCTAAGTTGTAAAGCCCCCAGATTTATGCAATGCTGGAAGGCCACATGGTACAGAGAAAAGTTGGATCTGCATTCAAACACTGGCTCTGCCACTTGCTACAGTGTTGATGGCTCCCGGGCCATGGCCAGGCTCTGACCTCTTCAAGAGTACTGAAATTTCTGGAATTAAGCTTTCTCTACTCTGAAAGTGCACAAAGATCTAAAAGAAAATGTTGTGGGTTTTTTTTTTTTTTTGGTTTTGGTTTTGTTTTGTTTTTGCCATATTGTACGTAATATGTTACAGAGGCATGGTACAAAATAAAACATTTTATAATAGTAGTATTTTTGAACAGCCTTTTATATACTACAACTATATTATGTACACAATTAAAGATTACATTACGTATATAGTATTATTTCATATTCATCTAAAATATCTGCTCACTTTGAAGATGGAAAAAAAATCCACCTAAGGACAGGAGGGGGTGCAATAAGTGAAGCACAGGAAATGTTTTTCCTTGCTCACTCCTTCAAACTTTTTTTAAGATTTATTTATTTATTTATTCATAATAGACATAGAGAGAGAGAGGCAGAGACACAGGGGGAGGGAGAAGCAGGCTCCATGCCAGGAGCCTGACGTGGGACTTGATCCCGGGACTCCAGGATCGCTCCCTGGGCCAAAGGCAGGCGCCAAACTGCTGAGCCACCCAGGGATCCCCTCACTCCTTTAATTATTAACACAAATGGCAGCACATGGCATACCATATCCTGCGTCTCATAAAGACATTTTGTTCCAGTTTTATTGAGATAGGATAGGCACACTACACTGTGTAAGTTTAGGGTGTACAGCACAAGGCTCTAATGCATATCGTAAAATGATCACCACTGTAAGTTAACGTCCATCATCTCATATAAGTACATATTTTTCCCTTGTGATGGAAACACTTAAGATCTATTCTCTTAACAACTTTCCTGTGTAGCATGCAATAGCGTTGGCTACAGTCCCCATATCGTACGTTTCATCCTCAGTGCTGATTCACCTGACAGCTAGAAGGTTGTGCCTTCTGGCCACTTCCTCTGATTACCCTTCCTCCCTCCTCCCACCCCCCTCTTTTGGTAACCACAGAGCTGATCTCTTTTCCTGTGAGTTTGTTTAGATTCTGCACGTAAGTGAGATCATACAGTATTTGTGTTTCTCTGTCTGACTTATTTCACTCAGCATGGTGCCCCCTGGGTCCTTCCGTGTCGTTGCAAATGGTGAGATCTCCTCATTGTTTAAGGCGGAATAATATTCCGTCCTACTTGGGTTGTTTCCATGTTTCAGCTTTTTAGGACCGTGAAGCTATTCTATCACGGTGGATATGTTACACTTACTCATATGTCAAAACCCATAGGACTTCACAGCACAGAGTTAACTTTAATGTAAGCAAATTTTAAAAAATCATTTAGGAGGCAGGGAATCCCAGTTTGGAATATAGGCATGCATGAATGTAAGCCCCATCACTGAAGGGGCGGGAGAAAAGGTGTTGATCATGGACCCTTGGAAATGAGTGAAGACCATAAGATCAAAGACAAAAGGAATTGCTCATAATCATTGAACTCTGGTTGGTAAAGTTGTCTTCTATGAGGA
This sequence comes from Canis lupus familiaris, assembly GCF_011100685.1. Taxonomy (NCBI): domain Eukaryota; kingdom Metazoa; phylum Chordata; class Mammalia; order Carnivora; family Canidae; genus Canis; species Canis lupus. The sequence goes on along the minus strand of NC_049223.1, from coordinate 14,406,152 downwards.
TGGATTCAGGGTTCTGAAACCACTAGATATGTAAACTGGAATTGAGGGACGCATGGCTGGTTCAGTGGTTGAGCAACTGCCTTTGGCTCAGGGTGTGATCCCGGGGTCCTGGGATTAAGTACCGCATCAGGCTCCCCACAGGAAAGCCTGCTTCTCCCTCTGCTTATGTATTTGCCTCTCTCTCTCTCTGTCTCTCATGAATAAATAAATAAATAAATAAAAGATTTTCTTAAAACCTGAAATTGAATAGTGAGGTGAATGTATGGCAGACAGCAGGAGCCAGGTTTCTTGCTTTGGGATTGTAAGGTTATAGACAAATAGAGAAGGCTAGAATAAATCCATGTAATACTGGATTAGAAGTGAGGACATCAGCATGAATTTAGGTTTTGCTTAATTTTGATACAGATGCCTACATACACACATGATTTCTTTGTCTATTTGCTAGGAGAACCTCAAAGGAAGGACTCCCCAGTAATAGCAAGCACACTCAACCAAGATCTAGCCTTGGTTTCTCATACCACTCTCTGATAGAAGGGAACAGCATTTCATAGAGAATAGCTATTTCTCAAAAGGGCAGGGATAGGAAATACACAAGATGAGCCTAGAGCTTTCTGTGGTGCTAAAAAGCAAAGCAGGCTCAAAAAACAACGATAACAACAACAACAACAACAAAAACAAAAATAAAACAACATCACAAAACAAAACATGCATACACACATACACACACACAGACCAGTGGAGGCATGTCTAAGAGCCACAGAAACCAATGCAAGAGCTCCCTAATGATCAAAGCTGGACTAATTTGAACAACAAAATAAATAATATAATGTTATTTACACATATTTGTACAAAGTATAATAAAAATATCCATGAGTGAGTCTATTCTGATACAAATTAATGACTGAATGCATTATATTTGTTTAGGTGGAGGGAAAGAGACACATCTCCCATGCAGAAAAATACCTATTAACTTATGCAGATACTCCCTTCTGGAGGAGGAGCATAATGCCCATTCCTTAAGTGTGGGTTACACATGGTGACCTCCTTGCAAGAGTACAGTGTAGAAGGGGGAGGCAGCAAGAGTAACTTTACAGTGGAGAGATCTGATAAACACTACCACAGCCAGGTGGTCAAGGTCAACATCAACGTAAATCATGTTAGGATGTGCCCTTGATAAGATGTGATGAGAATGGTACTTTACCTCTGTTGTCTTCCTCCTAAAACCCATAACCCTAGTCTAACCATAAGAAAAACAACAGGCAAACTCAAATGAAAGAACACTCTTTAAAATACTTGACCTGTCAAGATCATCAAAAACAAGGAAAGTCTCAAGAACTATCCCAGTCAGGAGCAGTCTAAGTAGACAGAACTACTAAATGCAACTTGGTATCTTGGATGGGATCCTGGAACAGAAAGAGGACATCAGGTAAGAACTAAAGAAATCTGAATCAAGTCTGGGCCTTAGTAAAGATGTAACAATACCGTTCACTAATTTTGACAAATGTTAACAATTAGGTAGGCTTCATGCAGACATATGAGGCTGTGTATTATCTTTGCAACTTTTTAAAACTCTTTTAAAACCAAAAGGTTTTTTTTTTAAAGCAATAATACAGTTTATCAATTCTCTTTTCAAAATCTAGAAATTCATCTGCATGCTCCTTTCCTTTACCATTGCAAACAGGTTCGTGCCCCCCAAGAGCACTAGTTGGTTTCCGCTAGTCCTTTCTTTCCAGAATTTTTCTGTTAGCCTGAAAATCTGCAGTAGCCCCTATTTAGTTGTAAATGACTTTTGTTCCATGAAGTTCAGAGATTTTTGCAGCACAAAGTGTCTTCTGACTTGAGTCATCTGTGATGTATCCATGGGTGCCCCACCCCCACTCTGTCCTCATCTCCATGACCAAGGCCAACATGACCTCATTGACTGGTCCTTCATGGCCCAGCAGGCAGAGCACACCACTGCCATGCACCACACACCACGGCAGATTGTTTCTTACTCAGTACAATGGCCTGATGTTTTTAAATGGGTGATCATGAAAATATTCTTTTGGGGCAGTTTAATTATTTGGATGCTTGTAATGCTTTAAATGTCTGCATCTTCCTATGGCTGCAGATGATAACCTCTTTCATCTAAGGAGAGGCCTGGACAAGACCCGTCTTGCTGAAGGACTCTGCATACTAATCACAGGGCCTGCAAAAGGCACACACAGCTCTTGACATACACAGACTGGAAGTAAATACTAGGCTTCCCTCTCTTCCTATTTTCCTGAGCTCAGAGGACAGAGAGGCCAATGCAGGTTTCCTACCTTGTGCTCTATGCATCACTAGTAGACTGCAAGGTGATGGGTGTGCTGTGAACACACAGGGTTGGGAAATCCTATACACTATAGCCATCTCTTGAAGATTTAACATATAGATTAGTCTGCTGGAGGCTCAGAGAACCCTGTAGTGAAGAAAGATTTGACTTTGTTTGCCTAAAATTCCCCACACCCACTGAGCTCTTATACTATGTATGAAGCATCTACCACCCAACCAGCAGTAGTCCTTAAATGTAGTAGCCCAGAGAACACATAGAAGGTGGGAGAATATGGAAGTTTGAAGACTAAATATCTACAAAGTAGATGAAAATGTTGGCCACCAGCTGCTCGTTGGGATTTGGAAAGCCGGGTTTGGCAGAAACCTTTGCATGGATCCCAGCAATTTCAGCCATGGCTGGTGGAATCATTTTTTGCCCTAGAAGGGTGAGTGGTAGAGGTGGGAAGGGGCTGTAGGAAACCACAGATTCATGTTCTCCAGCTACGCATGGTGAAATCACCACTAACTCCTGCTCTTTTACTGTAAGGAAGAGCAGAAACAGTCCCTGAAGAACCCTCCCTGCTTGTACCATGGCACTGGGTAGGATGCATGTGGCCCAGAACCTCTTGGGATGCTCGAGCGTTATGCTGTTTACTTCATGGGGGAGGCCTAGAATAACTTCTCTTTCTCCCCTGAGGTTTTCCCAGTCTCCTGGGAGGTGATTAGCTATCCTTCTAGCATCACTGTGTTTATTGAGATAAGTTAATCCTTGAATTATCTGCTTAAGAGAAGATAACTCCAAAGTGTGTGCCTGTCCAGATCTGAAATGCCTCTGAGAAGAAAAGCAGACCCTTTCAAAGCAGCCGCAGGGAGATGAAAGTGTAAATGCAGCCAGACCTTCCCCTGCAAGAAGGTCAAGCCCTGCTGTGTTTGGTAGGCAGAATCATAAATAGTTATAATCCCTTTCTTTGGTTGATTTAAAAGCCTTGGGGACAGACAAAACTTAGAGTGAAACACAGAACTGGACATTCAAACATGTCTAAGGAAATCCTCCTCCTATGAGGCAATACATATGGATCAGCCCTATCTTCTAGATCTCAAATTCTCCTTTTGTATAAACACAAATGTAACAAATCCACAGACATTGCATTGCAGTAATTTCCATGTGTAGTAATAGAGCCTTTTTTTCTTTTTTTCTTTTTCTTTTTTAAACCTGGTTATAGTTTAGTTGCTTCACTGAATGACTCTGTATGACAAGTTTTTTCTCTGGTCTTTGTCTTTATAAAATGATTTGTGTCTTGTGGATATTTAGTTTTGAGGGTGAGAAACTGAATGATTCCTTAATCTGTGGGGGCTTTTCTAAACCCTGTTTTCTCATCACTAAAATACTTTATTTCAGATTTCTGGCCCCCAGAACTGTGAGAGAGGTGATTTCTGTTGTTGTAAGCCACCAGGTTTGTGGTTATTTGTTACAGCAGCCCCAGGAAATAAGACAGCCCTGCAGAGGTGAAGATCTGTGTTTATTCAAAGATCTGGGGAGGACCCATGGAAAGGTGATGAGTAGCCTGAGATGATGGGGGAGAGTCAGGAGCCAGGCTTCCCCAGGCTTAGCGACTTTGGAAGGATGTTTGGCTTATTAAGTACAATGAGAAGCCACTGAGAAGTTTAAAGCAGGAACTATAATGACCTACTTTTTAAAAGGAGACCATTCCTGCATGGAGAGGGAATGGAAGCAGGGAAGCTGGTGCAGAAGCATGAGTGAGGGCTAACAGTGGCCTGATGAGGGAGTGCTGGTGGAGATGAAAAGTTGCAGATCAAGTCAAGACATATTTGGTAGATAAAGTTGACAGGACCCATTGACTGATTGGCTATGGCGGTGGAAGAAAGGGAAAAACCCAGGATGATGTCTTGGTTTGAGCCAAAGGAGTAGATTGTGATGAAGCCTAGAGAGAAAACAAATTTGGAATAGGGGGTGAGACTCAAGAGTTCAGTCTTGAACAAGGGAATTTTAGATGACTGTGGATTATGCAAGCAGAAATGTCAGGTGAGAATCTGAGTGCACAGCCTGCAGCTTAGGAGACACATCTAGGCTAGAGATGTAATTAAGGAATCATTATAGAGATTATATGAAACTTGGGTCTCCAAGGGAAAGACAGAAAGACACTCAGAAATAGACCTTAGAAATACCAACATTTTGAGAAAGGAAGAAGAAAATGAGCCAATAAAGGAGAGCAGGGGTTGAAGGGAAATCTAGGAAAGCATGCAGTCCCAGAGGCCAAGGAGGGAAGCGTTTGAGAAAAAACTGTGCTCAACCCCTTTCAGTGCTGCTCAGAAGTAAAATAAAACAAGGCCAGAACAGTTCTGGCCTTTTGATTCAGCAATGTAGAAATCACTAGAGAGCTTGCACAAAGCAACATCAGGTGAATGGTGAGGGTGGCCTCCAGATTGGGGTGGGTGGAGGAGTGGGTGATGCAAAATGAAATTCCAGGTGGAATAGAAGTAAAACCATAAGGACAAAATTACAAAAATATTGTAAGACCATACAGGAGAATCTTTTTTTATAATCTTGTGGGTAGGAAGGCTTTGAAAGGAACCCCACATCAAAACTAACTGTTGAATGATCAGAATTAATAAGTAAATAAATTTACTTATTCAATAAAAATTAAGAAATTTGACTGCACATCAGTTATTAAAAAGCTCTATAGGAGGATACCTGGGTGGCTCAGCAGTTGAGCGTCTGCCTTCAGCTCAGGCGTGATCTCAGAGTTCCGGGGTCAAGTCCCACATCGGGTTCCCTGTAGGGAGCCTGCTTCTCCCTCTGCCTGTGTCTCTGCTTTTCTCTGTGTGTCTCTCATGAATAAATAATCTTTTAAAAATTTTAAAAAGCTCTGTATGATAAAAAAGAGACCACACACAAATTTTAGGGGAAAAATGCACTATGGATTTTGATATGGAACTATCATATATTTGTAATATATACAATAGAAAAAGGATTGCTACTTAGAATTTATCACAAATTTCTATGAATCAGTAAAAAAGAATACATAATCTGACAGAAAAGTGTGCAAAAGATACAAAGGTACCTTACAGAAAATGAAAACCAAGTGGCCAATAAGTATATGAAAAGGTGCACAACCTCATTAGTCATCTCAAGCATGTTCATATCAATTGCTGGTAAAGGGTCCTGGGATTAGGCATTCTCAAACATGGCTGGTTATGGTGGGTATGTAAATTGGTACAGCCATGGAGGGCAATTTGGAACACTATTTATTAACAAAATCCACTTTGTATGATAGGCCCTTCAGAAACACTAACATGTCTATAGAAGATGCTTCATTGCTGGGTTTGTAATAGAGAAATGTAATCAAGACATCAGCCAGCCTTCTGTCCTTTCTGGAGCTCTGGCTCCTCTTCCAAGTTCATACAGAACTCAGTTCCTCGTGGCTGTAGGACTGCAGTCCAGTTTTCCTGTTGGCTACCAGCTGAGGGGTGCTCATAGTCTACTGCCATATGGCTCCCTCCCAACATGGTAGCTCACTTCTTCAAGGCCAGCAGGAGACTCTCTCTCCAGAACTATCTGCTAACACAGGAGTCTATATTATGTGATGCTTTCAAGGGAGTGACTTTCCTATCAGGCGAAAGTAGATAATATCAAGGAAATTATTTAAAAAGTCATGGAAGTTATTCTGGCCTGGTATGAAGTAAATAAGCCCATGAGGATTTTTTTTTGCTTATAAATTTAGCTTATTTCACAGGAGATTAGAATATACTCAATTGTACCATATCTATACCCTGTGTCCTTCATCTTCAACTTGTAAAAAAGATTGGCTTATAGGCCCAAAGCTTACAGTTTGATACGAGCAAAGGAGTAACCAAAATGAACTAAACTAAGCTATATATATAAAAAAAAAGTCACTGAAACACTAAGCTTCCTGCTAGCTCTCTGCCCTGCTGTTGCTTGTACAAACATTTCCGTAGCTTCCTCTCTCCTGGAGAGCATTGGGAAATGCTGTCAAAAGCAAGTTGTGTGCAGGGTTTTGCACCCTGGGTTTTTGTTTGTCTTTTTTTTTCCATTGTGGAGAACCTCATTGATGATATAAGACTTGATTAAGACTGAATAGCACCAACAGGAGAAATATATGAATATATATATATATATATATATATCTCCTATTTTATATATATGCTGCTGATATATACGTATATACATAAATACATATATATGTGAGTGTATATATATATATATATATATATATATATATATATATACACATATATGTGCACATATATAACCCAGGATTTCCTGCAGAGCTTGTCATCTTTGGAACAGTCACAGTGGAAAATAAAAGTATCTCTAGACCTGTTGTTCCCCATGGCTACAATAACACAAAGCTGTGTTCTTTGGACACTTTTTGCTGCCCCAGCAGTCCATAAGAGATTTCCTCTTTGTCCTTAAGCCACCATCATGAGCAAATTGTTTTGTCAGTTGGCCAGGACCTCCAGATAGATACCCAAGGATCACGTTAGCAGGAAACTCCAGCTGCATGTGTGGAAGTGGGGTGGCTATGCCTTAAAGAAGGTTTCATTTTTGTTTCAAGTTGTCATAATCTTTTATTGGGCTCAACAATGCTGGATGAAAACACATCCAGGGTTGTTTCTACATCTGGAACTTAGCTGTCCTGCTGAGGATAGTCAGGGTGACTCCGGGGAATAACCATGGAAAATGATGAGGAAATCATTCTGAGAGCCAGAGAAAGAACTCTTCATTGCACTAAGATGCTCAAAAAAAAAAAAAAAAAAAATTAGATCCTGTGTCAACCCCACATGTGCCCTGGGAATAATCAGACACAATCAGGGTCCCAATTCTCTCCCCTCAACCAGCTGTAGTTCACCTACTGTTCATCTCTTTAGACCTGGGCCAGCATATGCCCGAACTAGCATCTGCTCTGGCACTTGGTATATATGAAGTCTCTAACCAAGGCTTGCTGATTCATTGTATTCAGTTAATTGGCGCTGCCTGTGGCTTAATTTGCTTAACTCACTGGACTCCCTATGCTCCCTATGTGCTCTTAGCCAATGCTAACCACCTTGACTTGACTTTAGTTCAACCATCTTTACTCTGGTTTGACCATACTCAAGTTCACCTATACTCTGATACTCTAGATCTTGATTCAATCCCTTATTCTTTAACCTGTGAATTGATCTTTGTTTACCACATTCTTCCTAACCCTAAACTTTCCCTTTTACAGCCCAGGCTGTGGTCCTCTCCCACTCCCTGTGCCCACTGACACCCAAAGCCCACCTGCTCTCTGGCGTCAGCTCTTTCAAATCAAGGCACCCTTACTCCCTCCTTGACTCCACTCCATCTTCCCTCAGGGTGAAGCTTAACTTCAGGGAAGGAAGTAGGGTGAAGGATAGGTTAGACTCTAGAACAGGAACAGGATGAGCAATAGGATAGGGATGGGAGAAGGTGAGTTTCTGTTGTCTACATTTCCTGGTAACTCACAAAACTGGACATTTAGTGGTGTGGTTAGGGCTATGCAACAAGTATAAATGTCAAAACAAACTCATCAAAATGGCAGAGTCAAAATGGCACCATAAAAATATGCACTTGTGCTGCCTATGTCCTGCATGACAATAAGTGTTACAAGGCAACATTAATAACTCTCATTTTGTAGCATTTCTGAGTTTAAAAGTTGCCTTTACATCTCATATTTAATAGATTTTAAAATTGTAAGATACATTTTTTTCATATATATTTTTTTTAACATTTCTCCACTATTTGCATCTTACAATCAGTATTTTATAGTCACTGTAGACCAGGTTTCAGTTGTTACCCCACTGTCATTGCTGACTTTTTTTTAAATAGTCGATTTGTTATTGAAATATAATTAGCATACACAATGCTATGCTAGTTTTTAGTGTATAGCATATTAATTCAACAATTCTATGCATTAGACAATGTTCACTATGATAAATGTAGTCACAGTAAATGCAGATAAATTGTTACTACATTATTACAATATAATTGACTATATTCCTTATGCTGTAATTTTCATCTCTGTAACTTATTTATTTTATAACTGTAAATTTGTATCTATTAATTCTTTTTATCTATTTCACCCATCTCTCCAATCATCTCCTCTCTTATAGTCACTGCTTTGTTCTCTAAATTTTAGAGTCTATTTTGTTTGTTTGTTTGTTTTTAATTCAACATATAAGTGAAATCATATGGCATTTGTCTTTCTCTGTCTGGCTTATTTCACTTAGCTTATACCTTCTAGGTCTATCCATGTTGTTGAAAATAGCAAGATTTCATTCATTTTTATGAATGAGTAATAATCCATTATATTTTGTACCATATCCTCTTTATGTGTTCATCTAACAATGGACACTTGAGATACTTCCATATCTTGGCTATTGTAAATAATGCTGCAATAAACATTGGAGTGCATATATCTTTTTGAATTAGTATTTTCATATTCTTTGGGCAAATGCTCAGTAGTGGAATTTCTGGATCACAGAATATTCCTATTTTTAATTTTTTTGAGGGACCTCCATACTGTTTTCCATAATAGCATTTGAAATTTGAAATGGATTTTCAAATTGAAATTGAAATGCAAATAAAAACCACAATGAGATATCATGTTACACCTTTCAGAATGGCTAGAATGAAAAAGACAAGAAATAACAAGTGTTGGTGAGGATGTGGAGAAAAAGGAACCCTCATGCACTGTTGGTGGGAATGTAAATTGGTGTCATTGACTAATTCTTAAAAATACCAGCATCAAAGTCTGCAGCATGGGTGGCAGCAGTCTGGAAAATCCCAGGGACAATCATTTTGTAATCCCTAGGGGCCAGATTCTTTGGTGGGGGAGAAAGGGAGGGAAAGTTGGTGAATCAGATGGGTTTAGCAATTCTTAAAGAGGAAGTTCAAAAGAAGACCAAATCTAAATAATTGCAGAGCCAGCTTAGGAGATCAGTACAGTTGGCTTCTAGCTCTTTGATGGATTCTTTTAGAGTGCACTGTGGCATTAAAACTCTTCATGACACAGAAGGTAGTTTATGTAGGAAAACAACAGCTTTTAGTGAATGAAGCTGAATCAAAAAGCAGTTTGGAAGAGTTAGAGTAGGAATGTGAAGATGTTTCAATGGATCTCTCTTGTGTTTTCCTCTTTTATACATGCATGTTAGTATAAAACCTGTGTTTAAATAAAACTAAAATCATCCTTTTAATACACATAAGGTAAAAACTTTCCACGATACGAAAATATTGTCTCATAGTTTGACTGTTTTTTTCTTTCTTAGAAATGGTGTATCTTATAGATAGTGGCTCTCAGATCATGAAATGTGTGTGCCATTTGGTCAATGAGAAGTAGAAGAAGCTTTGCACTATGGTGGCCCACTGGTCCTCCCTTTGACATGACATCGATTCTTAGTTGGTAGGATTCATTGGGTTGTGTCGGTTTCCTTCTGCTCCAGCAGATTGATTCATCTGTGGCCACAGAACATTCCTTACTTCTCTGTTTTGAGACACTCACAGAAGCTACCGACATCAAGAACTAGGTTGATAAATGCCTTTAAAATCACTGTGCCTTCTAAGAAGCCAAGCTCGGAGATGGAATAGTGAAAAAAATGATAGAATACAAACTATTTCCCAATATTTGCAGTGCAGCCTGGGTAATACAGGGGAGGACTGTCAAGCAGTTCCTTGCTCGTCTAGGAGCTCAAGAAACATCAGGAAAATGTGTGATGAGGAAATTTTGCCATCAAAGTGCATGGAAATCAAACTTAACGGGACCAAGGCTACCCTTCAAGAGTTCACAGTGCTCATGCCAGGATTTGATTATCACCACAATATTCAATGCTTACATTCCTTTGAGGGAAAGACGGATATCTGATTGTTATGGGCTATAATATATCCATTTTCCTTCCCACCAGCCACCGATTTCCTTAATGGGAATTACATTCTCTTGTTGAGAATTTCTTGGCCAGAAGGCCATCCTGATTGTTGCCTTTCCCTGCCTCTCCCCACAGTGGAGGCCAATGGGGCCAAATACTTCTTCCATCTGCCTTCTGCTATAGCCAGAGTGTCAGCTTGGGTCAGTGACTGAGCTAGGCTTGACCAATCAGATGCTTACACTTGGGGACTATGGATTCTGTGCCTGTGATGTAGGAAGGAGAGGAGTTTCAGAAGTTAGATTCATCACAGTGGCGCCAGTCATTGTCACAGTGATGTCTTGATCATACTGTGCTTATAACAAAGCTGTTGCCTTATTTTATACATTTTGATGCTTCTCACTAGGTCTTTCATGGTTCTTTCTAACCCAAGACTGTTCTTTTAGCTTCCCTCCAATTATGAGAGCCCCAGATAATATCCCCTTAATCCCTTATTGCTTTAAAGAGCCATAGCCAGTGTCTATTACTTGCCCCTAAGAACCCTGATTCAACAGCACCTCATATGAGGTAAGTGCTATCATAAAGGAAAGAAGAGCCTGCATAATTTTTCAGGTGTCCTCTTTTGTGTCATTAGAAGAAAGAGAGGAAGGAATTGAATCTTTTTCTAGAATCTTAAAGAACACAATGATGTTGTATCTAACATAGGGTGGTTCTGCCAAAAGGACAATAGATACGGCTTTTTATGGTTTCTTTTCCTCAATATTAGATGACTCGTGTGTACTACAGATGTTCAATGGGAGAGTGTAGGCTAAGAACACAGAAGTCCCTGTGTCTGACAGCTTCCATCCTATCTTTTTCTTCTTCTGGTACCAAAGGAGAGAAAACTACATTTGCTTACTATTTTAAAATTAAACTTCCTTTCAAGGTTATGCACATATCTTAGCCTTGCCAGACTAAGAACTACCACATCCCTCTCCAACAAAATCATACACAGCAATAATTTTGGTGACAGGCAGATATACATTCTGGAAGAAGGTGGTGGGGTAAGTATATGCATTTATTTGGGATTCAGAAATGGTTCCCATGTTGATGAAATTATCCTGGATATTTCACTATATATTTAATGGCAACAAATAAAACAGAAGTGGCAACCAATGGCATATCTTAGACGAAAGATTAGTATGTGCCGGTATCCAAAGTTAAGTCTTGCTTGGTGCCTTAGGTGAACTATACCAACAGTATTCATCAATGCAGGAAGATTCAGAATTGCCCATACCTGAAGGTAGTTTGAAGGTGCCTAGCAGTACTGCCCTTGCTTCTCTGCAGCACTGTCAGGTGGAGTAGAAGACTATGGGGATGGTTTCTTGAATCTTGATCCATTTGGCTCTCTAAGCCAGTGCTGTTTCCCATGGGAGTTAGACTTCTCATCCCCAACAGGAGAACCCAAAATGTGAATTATTCTTTCAGTAGAGGTAATGCATTTAACTGGCTGGGAGTATTTTTTAATACAGCTGACCAGGCTTAGCAGTTCTACCTCAGATGCTGAATGAACTTCAGAAATACAGCAGGTGTTGACAACATGGTCCTGGCCAAGAGAGCCCAACAGGCTGGCCACTAAGCTCCTCCTTCTTTTCCTCGGTGTTGCAACAAATGAATGTAGAGGGATCTTCTCCGTACCTCTTGCTCTAAAATTGGCAGAAGAAATTAGAGCAATAGTGCAAGGTTCACTTGCTCAGTCAGGAATGTTTGTATTAGTTACACATAGGTTAAAGAGAGATTAAAGATAAATACTTCTGTAAAGAGGAAAAAACCCATACAAGAGCTGGAACCTAATGGTTAAGCATCATAGATAAAAAGCAAGGCTAAGGTAGTCAGTCTCTGTCTGAGCAGTGCTTCTGAATTTCATATTTAGCAGTTTCTTTCCTTAATTAAATGAACCTTGATACTTTAAACCTTATTTGCTCACATTTCAATTTGGGAAGGGTTGGCGTGGAGATAAGAATGAGGTCTTATCCTCTTATGAAGTAGGAGAGATAGCTGGGAGTTGAAGAGCACAATTGGGAAAAGGATAAGATGCCTTGAAATGGATTGGAGTTGTCCAAGACAAACATCATCCCTTTCACCTGGTGGTCTAGAGCAGTGGTACTCGTATCTGATGTATATCGGAGTTACCTGGGGGCTTGTCCCAACACAGGCTGCTGGACCCTGCTCTCAGGGTCTCTGAATCAGGAAGTCGGGGTTGGGGGCCAAGCATTTGCATTCCCAACAAGTTCTCAGCTATGACGGATGCTGCTGACCTAGGAACCACACTTCGAGAACCACTGATCCAGAACCCTGTGTTGGTTCAGGCAGGGATGCAGCAGACTATGGAATCTCATGTACCTATTGTTGGCTAGCACCATTGGCTCTCACAGCACCCGGTTTGCAGCCTATTTAATTCTGCACTGGGGCCCAACCTATACTATAGGTACTAGTTAAAGTCTCCCCAAGGGGTAAATCTTAGAAGGAAGTCATGTATTTTTCTTGACTCTCTAAAATACTAGAATTTATTCCCTGTCTCAGACAATATTTTTGCACATTGGAGATGTTAGAACTTTTCTCCTGGAGACTTAAGAGTAACAAGCATGTCAGGAGAAAGGCCAGGCCCAGTTGTCCATAGCATTATGTAAAAATGAGGAAATGTGACTTTAAGAACAGAAATGGTAGAACAGCTCCTATAATTCAAAGCAATCTTGATATCATCAAGGTGCTGGCAACATCCATCCTTTGAATCCCAAATTCCTGCTCTCTGACATGCTCATCCAGGCTCCCCAGGCCCACTGCTGGTGGCCCCCGGGGAAACTAGGATGTCATTCTGGCCCTCATTAGTTTAGATGGATTCTTCTTGTTACAAACAGTTCAAGGACTTCTGCTTCTTAGTGAATCAGGCAAGATTTTTTTTTTTTTTTTTTTAACCCTGCTAAGAACAGAATGTATACATGTGGGCATCTTAGCATAAGTTTTCAACTGTTCTGTTCTAAGGACCCCATTATACTCTTAGAAATTATTGAGTACCCCTAAAAGCTTTAGTTTAACTAGGTTATATCTATCAATATTTATCACATTAGAAATTAAAATGGAGACATTTATAAATATTAATTTATTAATTCATTGAAAAATAAGTACAATGTGTGTTTTCCAAAATGAAAGTGAGGAGAAGAGTAGCATTGTTTTACACTTTGCAAACTTCCTTCGTGGTCTGACTTATAGAAGATGCTGGATATTTGCTACAGTAGCTTGAAAAGGGAAGAGCATTTTACTAGCCTTTTCAGATAATTTGTATATTCTTCTCTGTTTACTACATCAGAATTTAACCAATGGCAGTTTCTTAAAGATCGATTGCAACGTAGAATCCAAAACTACGCCAATGATCTATTAATATCCTGTTATAGGGCAGCTCAGGGTAGCGGTTTGGCACCGCCGTCGGCCGGGGGTGTGGTCCAGGAGACCCCGGATGGAGCCCCACGGCCAGCTCCCTGCATGGAGCCTGTTCTCCCCCTGCCTGTGTCTCTGCCTCTCTCTCTCTCTCTCTGTCTCTCATGAAAAAAATAAATAAAATATTTTTTTAAAAAATCCTGTTATATTAAATTCTTTCTTATACTCTGCTTCAGGGTTTGAAATGTAATAAAATTACTAATTTTACTGCTGCATTTAGGGTGTCCTTAATTGAGGCTCTTTTTTTTTCTCCCCTCTGAGTTTGTGATGATGAAGAATTTAATGGCTAATGACTGGTTTGTGCTAAGACATAAACAGTTGTACCCACCATTGCTTCCGTAAGAATGTCAAGAGAAAGGAAAAGGTAAATAGCATTTTAGTATCATTAGGAAGATAGTTTTGGCTCCATGGACTCCTGGAAAGATCTCAGTAACTCCCAGAGGTTCATCAGCCACAGCTTGAGAACCGCTATGTTAGGAAAATGAGGTAACAACTATATCCTATATTTTTATCTTGCTGGCTCTATGATCCTTTCATCTTTCAGTGTGATTAATAAAGAAAACCCCAAGATCACATTAAAACTCTTCTAATTTATTCACGACATCTAATTACAAGGCAAAACAAATCACCAAAAAAAAAAAAAAAAAAAAAAAAGCGAAGTCTCTTGAATGCAATAAAAATAGTAATTAGTAACCCAATGGGAAGTTATCCTCCTGGCAGTCAGATAATGAAATACACAGTATAGTCTAGAATACATAGGAAAATATAAGATTATTTTTTTTTAATTTTTTTTTTTTTTTATGATAGTCACAGAGAGAGAGAGAGAGAGAGAGAGGCAGAGACATAGGCAGAGGGAGAAGCAGGCTCCATGCCCCGGGAGCCCGACGTGGGATTCGATCCCGGGTCTCCAGGATCGCGCCCTGGGCCAAAGGCAGGCGCCAAACCACTGCGCCACCCAGGGATCCCGAAAATATAAGATTAAATAAAATATAAGATTACTTGCTGTAAATTTATGGGAACTATCATGGGAAACTTAAGAAAAATGGAATGCAAGCATGTCCATTATTTTTTTGTTCCTTCCATTTGGTAGAAGTAATGGGTGTGACTGAGACCTCTGAATATCCCATGGTGCCATGGGGGAGAGGCCAAGCACAGAGCTAGGGACTTGGGGCTGACCTCTAGGGAAGGGGTGGGTATGAGAACTACTTAAATGTAGTAGCTCAGCTGACACTGAGCCTAGGCACCCCTGATCCTGAGCTGTGTGCTATGATTCTCCTTCGCCACCTGCTGAACTGGGTCTGGCCACTCCAGATGCATAAGAGATCATACAGCAGCAGAATCTAGCTTCTTAGTCAATTCCAAGGTAGCACCCACTTTGGCTTCATGTCCTATATCATCCTAGATGCTTGTTTTCTAGACATAGAAGCTTAGAACCCCTCCTCTTGTCCTACAGAACTCCTGCTTGCCCTTGACTTTATGGATTTGTATAAAGCATTCCCCAAGTTTGGCTCTTGGGGCTTCTGGCTCTTTTCTCACCTCTCACCCCACATGAGCCTTGTTCCTAGTCTCAGACTTGAATTGAGAGCCAGTGTTCCTTGGCCTTGACCCTCACTTAACTTCCTGGACTATTGGTATTTTGGTATAGTTGACAAATTTCCAAGGCCAGTGAGATTCCATTGAAACCTCAAGAAACTCAAAGAGCAAATTATGGTGCAGGTATGGCCAAGATGGTAACGAATTGTAATGAAGAATCACAAAACATACTTTTAAGAAAAGTCTCCTTTCAGAGGGATCCCTGGGTGGCTCAGCGGTTTGGTGCCTGCCTTTGGCCCAGGGTGCGATCCTGGAGACCCGGGATCGAATCCCACGTCAGGCTCCCAGTGCAAATGAGCATGGAGCCTGCTTCTCCCTCTGCCTGTGTCTCTGCCTCTCTCTCTCTCTGTGTGTGACTATCATAAATAAATAAAAACTTTAAAAAATTGTTTTAAAAAAAAGTCTCCTCTCAGAGAGTGTGTTGGCACTGTCTGTGCTTTTGACATGTAGAACCAAGGAAACTCAGGCCATCCAGTTGCTCACCAACCCCGCTCCATTCAAAACCAAAGTGGCCATTGGAATTCTTTCTGAGGATTAAATTCAGAATTTTACCCTTCACACAAAGACTAAAGTGACTGGAAATGAATGAGTCAAGAACCAAGGGAAACTTTTGAAGAAACATCAAAATTATTCGTGATGGAAGCATGACTTGTGAAGGAACCCTAGAGATCAGTGAATGCAGCTCCATGATGGCAGAAGTGTCTGTCCACCACTTCATCTTCAGAGCCTATTCAAATGTCTAGCACATAGTACATGCTCAATAAAGATCTAATGAGTAAAGGAGTAAATTAATGGATCATTTAGATAAGAGCAAGGGGACATAAGAGAGAGGGAACTCCTGTGTCTCTAGATCTTCTTCCCAAGAGTTTGAGTTTTAAGGTGCCTAAACATGATGGATAATGCATTCAGGCAACAAATATGACCTCAGCCCTTTGGAGACAGGCAAGGAGCAAGAAAAAGAAGCAGGCACCCTAGGATGGATGAGATGACAGATGCCACATGGTCTGGTCGTATATTAGTCTCTTTATTTCTCTTTTGTTATCCAAAAACCTTTTAGTTTACAATTCCAGTGCTATTGCAAATGCATTGTAGGAAATAAATGAAAAGAGTTTGTGTCCACATTTGGGTCAAAGCCTTATGAAAGAGCAGGTCCTTGTAGGCTGGCCTAAAGTAGCTCTAAAAAGAAGGATCTCCAGGGAGGCAGGAGTCAGAATTACAAGAGCCCAGCTGAACTTTCTTGGTGATTCTTACTTCATTGATTCCATTTTTTTTTTTTTTTAAAGAAAGTCAAATTTTTGCCTTGCCATATTATCTTTGACCAACCTGACCCTGTTACTGCCTAAAGCTTAGCGTGAACAGAGGACTTGTAGGAGGCAGTGTCTAGAACACACATGTGTGGCATTAACCCAAGACTACATCTAACATCTGACTATGGTAGGTCATAGGGTTGTCCCCATTGGATCACTGGTCTCAACATGAGGGTGGAAGACGTCGAGCCACCTAAGTGATAGGAGCAAAAGACTACAACTGCTTTGGAAACATACCCTAGAATTGCGTGCAGTCGACACCAATATTGTTGGATGACCACATTAATAGCACAAAGTATCAGTTAAGGGCAAGATGGCTTCGTGGCAGCTTTCTGACACAACTGGTTTTAGGTTTTAATGTAGTTGACCCTCCAACAGGTATTTTTCAGACAAGCGGTCTTCACAAAAGGAGGGTGAGCTCTTTCTAGTTCCTGCCTAAACAGCAGTGAGGGGCTGTAGGGTTAATCCCCTTCAACAGTTGCGTTTCTACATTTAGATATCTATATGGGCAGCCTGATGGTAAAACCCTCGAGAAAGTGGTGGCTGTCGCTGGCGGTTGGAAATATTTTTTGTTTTGGGACTCAGCATATAACAATGTATTTAAAAAATTTGTATCAGATTTAATTAGAAACAAATTTGACACCACATTCATCTGCTTGATCTCACTCCCTAGACTTCACTGGTACGTTGTGTCATAGGTTGCAGTCAAAATCTCCCAACAGCACTATAGTTCTGAAGTAAAGACCTTGGGCTCTGGAGGTGGACAGACATGTTCAAGCTCTGCTTTTACTATAAATGCCACATCTTAGGCACCCTCTGCCCTCATTTCTCCATTGACACAATAAAGATGGTAGCACCCACTCATCAAGCGATGAGGATTAGTGGTAATCTATGTAAAGTGCCCAGCAAAATGCCTGAAAGATAATAAGGGGTTCAACAATAATAAAAGCTACTTTTGAGAATAAATATTAACCATTTATGTGATCAATAGACATCAATACACACTTGCCATCTCCTAGGGTACTTCTACTTTAAAATACCTGTTCCCTTATCAGACCATGTGTCAAGAGACATGGTCACTTCTTGCTACCTCCCAGCTCCCTACCTCCACTTAACCTTCCATATCTCAGGGGCCTCCTTTAGGCAGCCCCTTTGTGTGACCTGCCCAAGGCTACAAGAAGTGGGTTTGTCAGAGCAGGTCCCTGAGGCTGACAGGAGACTAGGAACTACATGAAATATGCTCTCCTTTAGGAGTACATGGTTCCACTCATTGGGCTAGGCCCTGCAGTGACAATCCTTGGGGACTTTCCATGTGGAGGACTTTGTTTCTCCAGAGTAAGCCTCGGACTGCATGTGTGTGATGTGGTATGTATGTGCAGTGCATGAGCACGTGGTGTGTGGTGTGTTTGGTGTGTGGTGTGTGTGTCTGTGGTGTGTGTGGTATGTGTGTATCTATGTATGGCATATATGTATGTATCTGCAGTGTGTGGTATGCATGTGAGTGGTGTGTGTCTGTGTGTGTGTGTGTGTGTGTGTGTGTAAGCATGTGTGTATGCACATGACGACCGTGGCTTTGTAAAGAAGGCCCATTTCCAGAGTTTCCTAACTCATGCCTATATTCGGCAGTCACCCCACAGAAGCATCCAGCCAGCCTTGCCTAAGTGCTTCAGCCCCTGGCACCTGTGCCTTTTGGATCTACGACTAGCCTCTTGGAGAGAAGACTCTGCCCCAAGATGGGAAGATGCCAGCTGCATTCCTTGCTTCAAAGGGAACCAGCCTTTCCTGAGCTCTACAATGAGAAGCCCCACCTTTTTCCTGGCCTGAATGTTTACTCCTTTTTCTCAAGCATCCAGGGACTTCTGGTGAGCTTTCTCCACTTCAACCTCTTTACAGCTGCCTGGTTCAAGTGGCATTCCCATCTGTGGCCTTCCCAGCTTTCCCTGCTCCCAGATATCGGGTGAGATCTGCCGTGTAGCTTGAGGTGGGGTCCGCAGATGGGCTCGCCCCCATTTCTTGCCTGCTGCCTCAGAGTCTCCAGATCAAACCTCCTCAGTCTGCCCAGGGTCAGCAGAGGTTGCGTAAAGGCTGTCTCTACACCTTGTAGTTTGCAATGTGGGAGGGCCCTACAGGCCAACAGCTGGAAAATTTCGAGTCAAATTTCCTCTGGGGTGGGATCCAGAATGACAACACTGCAGTGAACTGCCAATGCCAGGACAGGGTCTGGGGGTAAGCTAGCTGCCTGAGGTGCCTCTGTTCTCCCTTCTGTGGGGGATTTTGTCTCACGATTACTTTCAAGGGGGGAAGAGAGCAGATTTAGAATGAAGACTCCAGGACGAGAGGCATGTTTTTGATGGATTATTGTCCTCCTCCTTCATTAACCCTAAGCCCTGTGCCTTCCGCCTCTGCCTGTGAGTGACCTGCATGCCGCCCACTGGGAGCACCTTCCCCAAGCCCTGACTTTGGCACCAGTGGGGCTCAACCTCCCCCCACTCCTGCTGACAACAGGGAGGAGTGATCTTGCTCACTAGAAGAGAGATTAATTTGGTTCCAGCCTGAAATTGTTTCGTAAGTGCTCGTAGGCTAGGGAGATCCGTGCTGAATCTGCACCTAGAGAACCCCAGGTACCGAGTCCTACCCACTCCGAAACTGCGGAGCGGAGGGATGCCTTGCCCTCTGTCCATGCACGAGGTCTTTCTGGTCTCCTCCATGTCCCTGCCCCTCTTCCTCCGTGGTCCGCCCCTCTGCCTCCCTGTTCTCTTAACCCCCAGGCCTGTGATTATCTTAAATAAATATGAAGAGAGGGTGGGAGAAATGGGGCTCCTTCTGATGGATGCTGTTGAGGAAACATTTCAAAAATGGGACACAGTGAGTTGAGCCCCTGGGAAAGGCCTGAATCACTTGAACTGGGACTTCCTCGGTGCTTGAGGCTTCACGATGATCCCTCTGGAGCCTGGCAGGGTGACAGGTGGGATGCAGTTACCAAAAAGCCGAGAAGAATCTCCTTATGCCTTTTCCCTTGTCATCGGCTGTCCTGGCAAAATGCGAAGCGGGGCTGCAGCGAGCTTCTCAAGTGTTTCTACTGCATCAGTGTGTACTTTACAGGTCATGTTGTGGGGTTTTGTGTTGCTTGTGCAAACAAGCACAGTGATGTAAAATTGTCCAGGACCCTGGATTTCCTTACACGCCCCCATCTCAGACGCAGCAGAGGCTGCATGCCCATCCTCAGCCACTCCTGCCCCTCTCAAAACAGTGTGCAGAGCCTGGGACAGTGAGGAGGCCACCCTGAGTGTGAGTCTGGTGGCACTGTCACATCCAGTGGCTGCCAATGACAGTGTTCCATACAGTCAAGCCCTGATCATTTCATGGTCCCTGTGTAGGGGGTGGGATGTTGATGGAACCCGATTCTGGCTGGTACATACTGAGCGCTGGGCCTGCTAAAGCACCTTCTTTCCCATTTAACCTTCAAGCAATCCCACACTGTAAGCACTACCATTATCCCCATTTTTCAGAGGAGGGAACTAAGGCTCAGCTAGGTCACCGGACCATGGCTAAAAGCAGACAGCTTGTTAACTGAGCTGCAAGGCAAGCCAGGTCTGTCACCAGAACCAGAGTATTCTATCCCCCTGGGACTACAGTGAGCGTTTGAGGAAGGAGGGCCGACAGAGCCAGCCCAAACCTCTACCTGCCTTCCCAGGGACAGTGTGTCTGACCATTCGGGGAGGGGTTCTCTACTGGGGCTCTTGTTCATGTCCACAGCTGGGCTTCGGGGTGTCCCTGAAAAGCCCTCTGAAACTGCGCAAGCTGCTGTGGGAGGGGCACCTGGGTGGCTCAGTGGTTGAGCATCTGCCTTCACCTCAGGTCATGATCCCGGGGTCCTGGGATCAAGTCCCACATCAAGCTCCCCCCAGGGAGCCTGCTTCTCCTGTTGCCTGTGTCTCTGCCTCTCTCTTTGTGTCTCTCATGAATAAATAAATAAAATCTTTAAAAAAGGATGCTGTGGGTATGTGTGGTATATTTTTTCTGAAGAAAGAATGCATAATTTCTGTGATTCTTGAAAGGCTGGTGCCTCTCCAAAATGGTAAGACACAGGGTCATATCACTTTACCACATTGTCTGCGCCTCCTAAAGGCTTTCTCTTGCCTCACCCCATCCCTGCTACCCACTCTGTTTTGTTCCATCAATGGGAATCCAATCCAGGGCCTGTTTGATGGTAAGGTCAGGTGACTGGTCACAAAGGTGATCAACCTTGACTCTCACACTGCCAGCAGACCTGCCCAGCTGCCACCCTCCTTGCGATGTGCTGTGGTGTCCAAACTCTCCATGGATTCTGCACCATCTCTGGATGGAGACATTGGACACAGAGCCCGAGGAGGCTCCTTGCTGGCCCACTTTGATGTGTTACAATAGGGTGTGAGGGTCTGGCCTTACTGGGGTGAGGGGTGGTGGGTCAGTGGGCCAGCCGAGCCAGGGTCCCTGCCTCTCTCTGCTGGACTCACTGGCAGCTTCATTCGGAATCACAGATGACCTCACCTACCCTTTAGGCATGGTCTTCAACATGAGCAGAGGGAAGTTGTGAGAGTCAGGAGTCAGACCCTGGTCATTTTGACTCATTTTCCTGAAGTAGGAGCTGAAAGATGAATTTCACGTGGAGCAAACTTGAGCAGGGCAAGGGGTATGGAAATGAAAACCCTAAACACCAAATGTTCCTAAATAATAAATAGTTTTCTTCTGATTAGAGGTCATGTTAGAAATCCCCTCCCTCAAATTATGAACAATTATAAGCATGCTGGACCCCGAGTTAAGAGGTGCCATGATGAAAATCTGGCCTTCACTTTTCACAATCTCTTTTTCTCAAACTGTCTGGAAAGCCGTGACATTCCCATCAGTTTTTCCATTTGTCCTTTGTTGAGAAAAACTGGCCTTAATAATCTGAGAACAAAGTTCTTTTTAACCATCCTTCCTTCATTCGCACCCCATTCCCCAACCTGAAAACAGCCTGCCTTAGATGGATTAAGACCACCTCTCACTCCTCAAAAATGACCATGATAAGAGAACTTTGTTCTTCTCCTTAACTTGTCTGATTGTACCCGAAACTGGATGTGAGCTGAGTTTTCCATAAGACCTGGTTAGCAACAGGTAAATATATCTGAAAGTCCTTCAGAAATTGGTTTACTTGAAGCTAAGGATTGATTTTTAGCCCTGAACGGCCTGAGATCATTTTTGGAAGAAGGCGCGTGGAGATAAATTAATACAGGATTTGAACCCTGGTTCACAGCCAGCAATGGGTCCCGAGCAGGATCAGGAGGTGAGCTACACGTCCTGGGTCACACCACTATTGCCTGTTTACTGTTCGGATAGAAGAGAAAGGTCTCGGGGTGAGGCTCAGTCTCAAAAAGATTTCTTCCCTCAACCACAAGCTTGACAATTTATAGAGAATAGACTACAGTGAAATAAAGCGCTTCTTATTCAGGGCTTTTGGAAGAACTGAGTCAGAGATGGGAAGGGGACCACTTGTTTGGAGTCACGGGGGAGATACAGGTTCCCACGGTGGGTTAGCGCCCATCATTCAGAAACTGACCGTGGGGCCCTGACCTGGTTCTGTCCCCTCCCGATGTGTGACCTTGAACTCACAACTTAACTTCTGCGTGTCCGCTTCCTTACCTGTCGTATGCGGATAGTAACTGACCTCATGACGTTGTTTTGAGGATTACGGGAATTAATGTTTCTACCGCTAGAGTTGAAACTGGCTCGTGGAAAGTACTAGACAAAAACTACCTATAATAGCTACCACTGCTGCGATTACTGTGAAAATCACCTTCAATTCCGAGGATGCCAGAGCCTGAACCACTGCACTTTTAAGGCCGTGCTCCCCATCCCACCTCATCTTTCCCCTGCCAGAGAGTACTGACTGTCACCCCAGCTAAGGGTCTGGCTCTCCTCATCTCAAAGGTCTCTCCACCAATTCCTCAGTTATTTGATCTCTAATAACCCTTCGAGTCCAAAAGTCTGCCATAGAAGTCAATTAACCTCTCTTCTTGAAATTAAAGCCATTTCTTTGCATTTAAATCACTTTAAGATGGAGAAGTGTTCTCTCCTTAAAATAACTCTCCTATATTTAAATGCTTGATTAAATCCCTTTTCTGCCTTTTCCTCCCCTGAAAAGAAATCACAATCATTTAACTTTTCCCTGGGGTTCCTTTCTATTACCTACTTGAACTGTTCTTGCCTTCCTGTTTGCCGTACCTCCCTCTTAAAAACCAAAGCCACATCTGAAAAGACTGTCATTGAGGACACTTCTTGCCGACGCCACAAGTCAGGGATGGATTTCTTCATCACTCTTGCCCATTCTCTTCCTGTTGTTTTGGTATCAGCCTTGCTCTCATGGCCATAGTCAAACATATGAGTTTGACTTGAGCTGAGGGGGCCCTTCATGATCGTCTGCAGGGTCTCAGCCCTTTCTGCTACTCATCAATCACCATCCTCAGCTCTTAGGATCTTTCTGAACCTGTCAAGGTGCTAGACTCACAACCAAATATGGACTTAAATCTAGTGGCCAAAAGGTGAGCTCCTCAAGGTAGAACGTTTGGCTGTCTATCCCAGCACTCATTATGATGCCTGGCTCACAGTAGAGCTTCAGAAAACTTTGTTAGATGCATTTTCCAAGCCACCACCAGAAGTAGGAGGTTTTATCAGGCCCCAGGTAAGCCATGAGGACTAATGTGACATTCCCTGAGAGACTTCCTCTCTCCCATATTTCCACATGGACATGGCTGGGAAGGGGGTCTATAGATGTGACTTCTCTCAGACAGTATGTACCCACATGGAAATATGGTTCATAGTTTTTTTTTTTTTTTTTACCCGAGTGCTATTTCATCCTAGAGTTGGACATTCTCGGGAAGTATTTTCAAAACCTCACAAAGGGAAACCTTGATCTACTTAGGGTCTGGATTCCATTCTGATGAGCTCTTTGGAGAGATATGGAGGGAAAAAGTGGGACATTGTGAAATCAAACCAACAATTATAATGTCTTCTAACTCCAGCTTGGTTGGGAATCATTGGTTCAAGTCACACTTTCCACAGGGTCACTGTCTCAGAATAGTGTTCTTCAGAGATTACATAGCCACTTGTTAAATATACGGAAACCAGATTTATTTCCATCTGTTCCAGTCTGTGTCCCTTCCACGCCGGTCAGCTGGCCCTACTCCCTGCTCCTGGCTTCATCTCTTTCCATAGCTTTGCTAATTCTGTTTTATTTTTGTTTTTTACCAGGGATGCCCTGCCCCCTCTGTACTCCAGAGACATCTTGAGTAGCATTTAAATCCACCCTGAGGCCCCCTTTCTCACTGTCAGTATTCTCTCCTCTTCAGATGTGCAAGTTTTGTCTTCCCAATCACTCATCATTGAAGGTGGGCCAGGGGCAATACCTCTTTCCCAATTTTCAGCCCTCAGGGGTGTGTAGTACAGAGGGCAGAGCTCTAAATCAGTGGACTGTAAACCAGTCAATTTCCAGAACCACCTGAGCAATTCTTAAAAATATCTACTGAATCAAAATCTCCAGAGGAGAGGCCCAACAATCAGCTTCTTACATATTTTACATGTTTTAATTTTTTTTTAATGTTCAGGTGGTGATGAAGTTCTGATGATAGGTCAAGTTTGAGAACTACCATGATGAGAGGAATCTGTGTCAAGTCAAGGTTTTGGTACTTAGGTGATAGAGCTACTGAGCCTTTGACTTGGTCTAACAAAACCAAAAAAGTTTTCTTCCCAAGATGTGCACTGTGAGTCTTCACCACTGGAGTCCATGAAAACACTTGGCTGCTCTGACACTGTATACATCAAGATACTGGCTTTTTCTTTTCTTATTTTGCATCACATCCACCTCCAAACTAAGTATCACTGGTCTTACTAGCCACTTGATTTAGCATCCAGATGAACAGGCTTTGCTTGGCAACTATCATATTCCATCCCTCCTACTATAAAATATGGCTTCTCCTTGGCCAACATACAGGATAGATTCTGTTCAACTTAGTGTTTAGTAATGGTTTTGTTCATGATGTGCTTGTCCACTCTTAGAAGGTACAATCACGACCACTGTCATTACCACATCCAGGAGGCTTTTCTAGACAGTGCCTATTTAAATGTGGAGGTGGGCCATTCATTTGTTCAAGTATAGTCTAGGCTGTAGAATCTAACCTTAGACACACACAGCCAGTTTTGCTCATATGTTTGCCTGTAGTGTTTCTAATCTGTGGTTTGGAAGCTTCTATAAGCCTCTAATCTTGGGCCTAGGATATGCTGTAATATGTAGGCATGAAAAATTTTCTGAAACTGGAGGCATCAAATTTCACTTCTCATGTGGTATCCATTTATTTTACTTTAGATTACCATAATGACATAATACCAATATTAATAAAACCATTTATTGAGAACCTAATATGCATAGGACAATGTACTGGGTAGGTGCTTAGACTTCAAAGATTCATAAGATAAGGTCCTTGCTCTAGGGAGGACCACACTCTGGTGGTAAATAAAGGAAACCATTCATTAAAAAGCAGTTTACAAAGCCACAGAGGAGACATCAAGTACTAGATGGATGGCTCAGTCAGTAATCTCCCTTAGGATATGAAGGAGCACTTGACCATGAAGCATTTGCAAGCTTCATGGGGAACCTACTATAACATGGAAACTGGAATACAGCAGGTACTCAGTAAATACCTGCCAAATGAATAAATAAATGAATTACTGTATGGATGGTGCTAAGATAGGAATTGCGCCTTGGAATATAGGCAGAGCATATTTAGGAAAAGAAGAAGTGCACACGCAGAGCTTCTTTATCAATGAAGCATGAACCTGTCTCATCAGGGAGCAACATGAGAAATGTAGGGAAAAAATAGTTCCATTAAGGTTAATCTTTTTATTGGTAGTAATCATTTATTGAGTAATAATTAAATTAATAGCACTTACTAAATATTACTTATTTGGTAAGTTATTAGTAAGCAAATTATTAGTAATTTAGGAAGTAAATTATTTTCAGTATATAAACACTCACTGTGGAAACACTGATTCACCATCTAACAGGGAGACAAAGGACATGCCTGAGTATAGATGCCTTTGCTGAGCTATGTACAGTCACTATCTGATTTGCTTTGTAATCAATTAATTTCTATTCCACCTTTTTCCAAAACAGATTTAATATCAAACGATTTCTAAGACCTAAGATAGGAAGCAAGATATAAAGAGGCTGAGAGATGGAGCAGAAAAAACTGAAAAGGACCTGAGCTAATGGGGTCTTCTTGCAGCTTGGGCTAAAAAGAAAGGATATGAGTGACTTAGAATGAGGAAACAAATAACTTTCTGGGAGAATAAAGGAGAAAATCTTTCTCCTTGCTCCTAATTTCTGAAGAAAACATTTTCACGGGGTTATTTTAAACCGTAATCCCTAGTTAATTGCTGCCATTCTCATTTTTACTACCAGTGAGACTCTTTCTACCAGCTAGCTAGCCAACTTTTTTATGTGCCTGGCACTGTGCTAAATCCAATACACACATTTAAAAAAATTTAATCCTACAACTGCCCTGTGAATAGGTCCTATAATTCGCCCCTCTCGGCAGAAGCTCTTCTTTTGTGCAGCCCTTCCTAAGAGCAGCTGGATGCTCTCTGTGAGCAGGTCTTCTCCAGCCTGGGAATCTACTTGCAGAGAGCAAGCAGACTTCATTAGGCAAGAAGCTTCCCCAGTGGGAGAGAAGAAGATCCCACTGCAGAGACAACTTTGATCTGGAAAGAGGAGCAGACACACAAGCTATGTCCAAGCAGCTCAAGGAGACTTGAGGCTGAACAGGAGAAGAAGAATCTCTGATTGTCGAGGACACTGGATTGCTCAACCACCGCCTTTGTTTTTTGGAAGGAACCATGTGTGGAAGGCAGTGTTCTGGACTCCGAGTCAGAGAAGATGTTTCCAGCTGTGTACAATGGAGGAGGTCACTTCACATCTCTTAGCTCCAGTTTCTGCTGTTAGCAGTGGCAAGGAAGGTCTGCCCCCTTCTATGCTAATTCCAGAGGACCAGATGTGGAAGTGCGCATAATGCATTAAATGTGAAAGCTGCAACATGTGACTGAACCCCAATTTAAAATCTTACATGTTTGGGGCACCTGGGTGGCTCAATTAGTTAAGCATCTGCCTCAACTCAGGTCACCATCCCAGGTCATGATCCCTGATCTCTTCCCTTTTCCTTCTCTCTCTCTCTCTCTTTTTCTTTTGTTCCTTTCCTATGTATGTTTGGTTGTACCACCCTAAGCAATGACAGGAAGAAGATAGGCAGACTCGAGTGGCAGCCAGCTACCAGGACTTGGGGCATATTGAAGAGGACACAAAGGTAGAAAGAGAATAAAAGAGGAAATACTGAGACACCAGGTAGTAAGGACTTGTAGTGACTCTCAGGCCCTATCTAGAAACAAGAACACATAGGATTTTATTTTTTATTATTTATTTATTTATTTGAGAAAGAGAGACTGAGAGAGCACAAGTGGGGAGGAGAGGGAGAAGCAGGTTCCCTGCTCAGCAGGACCTCGATGCCAGGACCCTGGGATCATGATCTGAGCTGAAGGCAGATGCTTAATCTACTGAGCCATCCGGTGCTTCTCTGTGAATTCTACTTATTGTACACTGCTGTGAACAGTTCCCAAGTTGCTATGTCATTTTCATAACTATTTTTGCTACTGGTTGTAAATTAGCCCATGGGACAAAGCATCTCATGATGAAAATTCTAATTTTATTACTGTTGGACATTTAGGTTTATTTAATAAGTAGCACCATCATGAATACCTCATGTATGCAGACCTTTCCACCCTATGAATTAAAGTAGAAACTGTTTATAGTTATTTGGTTTTCTAAAAGCCAGGCAGTTTTCTAAACTCCATACACACTCAGTGTATGTATCAGGCTTTGCTCACCCATTCTGCTTTATCTTGCTTTATCCTCATGGGATCTTCTGGTCAGTGAGGCAAGGAATTAGCTGCTGTTTCTAATAATGACTTTTTCTCTCAACAGATCTCTTTAAATGCCCTGAAAAGACCAGAAGAATTATGTAGATAGCCTGATAGCACTGCCCTTGCAGTTGTCAACTTTGGAGACATGATGCTGTCCAAAGCAACATGAGGAAGTTCACCCAACAGAATGACATGCTGCACAGCAGGGTCCCACTTGCGCCCCCGGGCAGATTTTTTTTTTTCTTCTTCTTTTTTTTTTTACCTAAAACAGAGATGGCATAGATAGCTGTACCAATTGGGGACCAACCAGGAAAATGAGAACCACTCTATGTATCTAAAACAGAAGACATTTAATACAACGAGGTAGTGACACAGATAATGGAAAAGCCCCAAAGCCAAATGAGACTGGTGAGGCAATTGAAAGATTAGCGAAGGTGGGAAGTCACTTCTATCCCTAGGCTGAAGGACAGAGCCAGAGTCATTTGGTAGAAGTTGGGCCCACTGGGCCTGGTCCCACAGTGCCAAGGTCACTGAGGAGGAGATGCAGCCCTGTTGGAGATGCTATCCACAGCACTGGGGGTGGGGGGTGGGGGGTACCCTGGCTTCTCCTCACTCCAGCCTTCCAATCTCCCTCCAACACCTCTCCTTGGTTGAACCCAGCTGGAAACTAGGTCTCTGGAGAGTCTAGGACACACAACTTGGAAGGGTGAGCATCCCCCCTCCCCATTATGATCCCAAGTGCAGTAGAGAAAGTATGAGGAATGAGCCCCAGGGCAAACAAATCAAGAATAAGTACAAAATCACATTGCCAAATATCCATTCAAAATGGCACTGAGGCAAATAAAGAAAATCCTCTGGAAGTTCTGGCCAAGAAAGCAAAAGAAAACTAAATGGTTTGGTTTTAAGTACCCGCATCAGCCATGCACAAGTGCATTGTTAGTTGCAAATGGCACCTCTAGCTATAGTGAGCTAAAAACTGATTTATTGAAGACTATTAATAGGTCACAGAATCTCTAGGAGACCAGTGTCAGGTGTGGAAGCTGTAGGACCAAGAGGGAACACAGTACGAGTTTTGCTGCAGGGAAGAGTTGCTGTTGTTGTGGAGGCAGGGCCAGGCCCCTGGACTCACACAACAGATAATCTGTACCAGACACCATGACTGGTCTTCCTTGGAGCTGTCTCTGAGAGCTGATGACTCCCTGCCAACTGGCACTGACCTCCCGCAGAGTGGATTCACCCCCTTTCTTGCCTCCTCCTGGTCTTTACTAAGTTGAAGGCAGCTAAATGCCCAGCCTGTGACACATACCTGCACCCCAGCTTCAAAGGAGGCTGGAAGAGAAAGTCTGGCTTCTAGTTTGAGGAAGGATCACTACCATGGAGTGAATTGTGTTCCTTTCCCCTCCTGCAAAAAATTCATATGTTGAAGCTCTAACCACGATCTGACTGTTTTTGAAGGTTGGGCTTTTAAGAACCTTTTAAAAGGTTCTTAAGGGCAGCCCGGGTGGCTCAGCGGTTTAGCACCGCCTTCAGCCCAGGGCCTGATCCTGGAGACCGGGGATCAAGTCCCACATTGGACTCCCTGCATGGAGCCTGCTTCTCCCTCTGCCTGTGTCTCTGCCTCTCTCTCTCTCTCTCTCTCTCTGTGTGTGTGTGCCTCTCATAAATAAATAAAATCTTTAAAAAAAAATTTTAAAAAAGGTTCTGAAGGTTCAATGAAGCCTTGAAGTGAGGTCCCAATCTGATAGGATTGGTGGCCTTATAAGAAGAGAAAAAGAGAGAAAGAGAGGGATGTCCCCGTACACACAACGAGGAAAGGCCATGGGAGAGGGTGACCGGTCAGTCTGCGAACCAGGAGTTGAGTTCTTGCTGAACCTGACTGTGCTGGCACTCTGATCTCAGAATTTTAGCCTCCAGAAGCATGAAAAAATACATTTCTGTGGCTGAAGCTACCCAGTCCATGGTATTTGTCATGGCAACCTGCGCAGACTGAGATGAGGACTCAGTGTAGGAAGTCCCAAGTTCAGCCAAGGATGACTACTCACAAGACGTTGAGTGACCACACATGTGATGACCGTCCACTGTGACCACATGGCCAAATTTTGTTTGCTCCAGAATGTTATTAGGTCTCCCCACCCTTGTGACCATTAAAGAGGATACAAATTACAAGAGTGGTGACACAGCTACTGAGATGGTACAGTGCCATTGCTCCTGTCACGTGAGAACACTGGTTCCTTTTGCGCCCTAGATCTGCTGGAGGCAAATCTGCATCCTTCAGCCATGTGGCAGCTCTGTCTTCTGATGGGGTCACACCAGGGAAACTAGGCTGTACCAAACCTTAGCATGAGAAAGGAAGCTTAGAGAAGAATATGCTGCCTCTGTTTCACCCAGGGCCAGATCCTTCCAGGTCTTGGAACAGCTCTAGTTGTTACAAAGATTCTTTTTTGTAACTACCATTGACATTTCTGCAAGGAAGCTCATCTACAAATTCAAAATTCAAGAAACTACTAACAAAGAGTGTGTAAAAGTTGGTCCCACTCGGGGACAAGTGTTAGAAAGACAGAGCCTGGGTCATCCCTGGGAGGGCTATTTTAAGAACACCTCATTTTCAAGGAGTGTCAGACAATCTTTCATTCATTTCCTTTGCCATTAGGTTCCAGTGGAGTAAGACCGACTCAGTTATTTTTGTAGTAACCACTAATGGAGTGGAGTCTACTGATGTGTCTTTTATAGTCTTAGGGTCTGGGAAAAGTTAAATAAGATATCATTCTTACTTGCAGAAAATACATAGTGTGGTACGAAAGGCAAACATAGAGATCACTAGCCTGTAACTACAAGAAATACAAGAGAAAAATGAACAAAATGTGAGGAGAGCCTTCAGGAGGGAGCAACTAACTGTTTGGAGAGACTCAGAGACGGTCTCAAAGACAAGGTGTGTTTGGGGATGCCATGGAGAGGGCCTGACGGTGCTTCCAGGGCTTCTATTGAAGAGAACAGTTGGACACAGCCGTTGCAGTTCCTTGGGGATGAAGCTGGAGCAGTGTGCCTAGGCAATGCCTGAGTAAAAGAGTTTCTCTGATAAACAAATAATTCGAATGGAGACTCTGGGCTTGAATATGGGCTGGGTGATATGAGTAGGTATATCTTCCCCAGGTTGATCTTTAGAGGTTATTGCAAGAGACTTTTTCTTTCTTTCTTTCTTTCTTTCTTTCTTTCTTTCTTTCTTTCTTTCTTTCTTTCTTTCTTTCTTTCTTCTTTCTTTCTTTCTTTCTTTCTTTCTTTCTTTCTTTCTTTCTTTCTTTCTTTCTCTTCATTTTATTTATTTATTTATTTGAGAGAAAGAGTGAGCAAGCACAAGAGCACAAGAGCAAGGGGAAGGAGAAGCAGACTCCCCCTGAGCAGGGAGCCAAACATGGGGCTTGATCCCAGGATCCTGGGATCATAGCCTGAGCTGAAAGGCAGACGCTCAACTGACTGCCACCTGGGCGCCCCTCCTTTTTCCTTACATCCACCCCAAAACCAAACACCCTCCCTACAATCTCCGCCACATCCACTCCCCTGGGCTGTTATAGTACCCAAACAGTCGCAGACAGTCCACCACTGAGTGAGTGTGGCTGTGTACCAATAAAACTTTATTTACAAAAAGTGTGCATGTGGCCCAAGAGTCCTGCTTTGCCAACCCCAGCAACGTGGGATCAGATCTGAAAGCGCAGCCCTCATTCACTCCTGGCTTGTGGTTTTCAGGTCCTTTGAGGCTGCGTATGCAGGTGCTGGGGATGGGCGCTGGCGGGGCTCACGGGGGGCAGGGGGTGCGGGTCAGAGAGGTTAAAGGCAAGTTAAAGGCAGGTCCCACTCATTCCTCCCGCGGAGAGCCTCCTGGCCGCCCGCCTGCTGTCTCGCTGCGGCTCCAAACTGACTGCTTGCGTCGGGGCCAGCTGCTGCTAGGCAGGAGCCGTGGTTTGCTCCCGAGGTGACTGTGCACAGGATAATTTATATTTTGGTGTAAACCCACCTCGAGCTCCTTTGAGATGAAAGACTCTATATAAAACTGAGTTATGACCCTGTTTAATGGGAGCACTGCTGAGTTTTTTCCAAAAGTGGAGTTAAACCCCTCTGGCATCTGTGAAGGGCTGGCTGTAAAGGTCTGTTGGCCATTCCGGCGGCTCTAGTTTTTGCTCTTGATCTGCATGCGATAAATCATTCTCCTCTTCCAAGGCCAAGGAGGCATTTGCATTTGCCAAGACGCTTGAGGAGGAAGATCTCCAACTGGTCTGAGCTGAGGCTGGATCTTTGCTTTTTAAGTTGTTTGGGAAGTGAGAACACAGACACATATTCATGCTCTTTCACACTCACACACACACACACACACACACACTCTCACACATGTTAATCTCTCATGATCACATATTCCAGACTAGCTATCCCCTCACCCTATAACTTCATATGGATTGCCATCACACTGGTTGTGTTTTTGTTTTTGTTTTAAGATTTTATTTATTCATGAGAGACACACACTCAGAGAGGCAGAGACATAGGCCGAAGGCGAAGCAGGCTTCCTGTGGGGAGCCTAATGTAGGACTCGAACCCAGGACCCCAGGATCACACCCTGAGACAAAGGCAAATGCTCAACTGCTGAGCCACCCAGGTGTCCAGACACTGGTTATGTTTTTATACAAAAGATGTGACTTGGCCAGTCTCCTTTGACATTCTATACTTTTTAACCACTGGAAGACTCCTTTTTTGTGTGGAGCAAAGCTGTCTCCAGGTGTCTCTGCCTCTAGCCGAGGCCTTGGCCCCCTGCCCGCCCCCCGCTCCGGCCAGCTCTGTGCAGGGCTTCCCCTCAGACAGTATCAGACAGGGCATACCAACATGGCTTTTTTAAAGAAAAGACCAGAAGTGTCTTATCTTACTCATTTGGAATTTCCACAGCTATTTAACCTCTAGTTTAGGAAAAGTGGGTTTGAGGGTTCTTCCAGTTGTCCCCAAGCTCTCACATCAGATCAGCGAGCTCATTTCACCCGAGGTGGATGGTGCTTCTGCTTGCCAACGTACCTCATTTCCATCTCTCCTCCCTACTGACTAGAAACCTTGTGGTTAAAATAACACACAGCCTCTATTCACAGCTCAAACTTAGAGCTGCTCCCAGAAGCAGATTGGGGATTTAAGGAAGTCTCAGAAGGTGCTTTTGAGTTGCTTCTCAATACCCAGTGTTAGCGTCTCGAGAAGAAATCAGGGATCTGCAGGTAAACAGCTTCTTTTTCTTTTGCATTGGTTTGTTAGGGGAAAAGAAATGATTAAGAAAATTGCATCTGCACGCATTAGAGGAAGCCAGCTGCTTGGTAGCTTTTTACTCTTGAACGGGGCTTGTGTCTGCTTCTCTGAAAGGGGAATAAAGTCTGACCCCAGAATTGCACGGAAAGAAAACTGCACTGGCAATTCTCTGTTGGCAGAGAACGGGCTGGGGCTTTGGGGGAACAGATGCGTCTCCTTGGCGGAGCAGCAAACCACCTTTGGGTTTGTGGAGGTGGTAAAAATAGGAAACAGTGGTTGGGTTGGTCTCCTTCACGTGGGGCAGTGGCTGGAGGTAGGTCACGTGACAGGGGCAAGGGGTGGGGGAGCCCAGTCTGATCTGGGCATCACATCTTACCCGATACAACAAACAGATTATCCTTCCCCCGCTGCTTTCTCCTCAAGCAGTTGGGTGCCACCCTTACCTGTGTCTGTCTCCCACTTCTAAATTGTTGGGAAATGTAGCTGTATTATCTCATTTTTAAAAAATGAATTTATTTACCTATTCATGAGAGACACAAAGAGAGAGAGGCAGAGACACAGAGGGAGAAGCAGGCTCCATGCAGGGAGCCTGATGTGGGACTCGATCCCAGACCCTGGGATCACGACCTGAGCAGAGGCAGATGCTCAACCACTGAGCCACCCAGGCGCCCCTTCGATCTCATTTTTAAATACATTTCAACTCATACCTTTCTCTAGGGATAGAACATTGAGGATTTGTCTTTCATCTATTTGTAAAAGGTTATTCGTAAAAGGTGTTTGTTCACTTGCAGATTTTCTCCCTCCCTCACTGTCCCTCTGTGTGTGTGTGTGTCTCTCTCTCTCTCCCTCCTTTTCTATCTTCCCCTCTCCCCACATCACGTTTCCCTTTATGTCTTAGTTTGAAGAAAGTTCTATTCCTATTAGATGATAGAGACAAATCAATCACTCAATCAATCAATCATCGGTCACCAAACATTTATTCGATCCACATGCTCTGTATTGGAATAGTCACCAGGGTTGGGGGAAGATAAGTACTGTCACGATGTCTGTCATGTATTTTGACTCCTCCGTACAGTAAATAATGACCCAACACAATCAGTCCGAAACGAAGTGCTAAATTTCGAACTTCAGATTATAGGAGACATTGAGGTGATGACAGGGCTGCCATTCCTGAGAGCTCACCCCTCACCAGGTACTAAGTTCAGCACTTTGCAGTTGTGTCGTTTTATTATTCTCTCAATAGCCCTTATGTTACATACAGGGCAGGAAACTGAAGCCCAGAGAAGGGACGAGTACCCAGCCTCACGTGGCTTATACGCAGTAGACTCTCTGCTCCAAGTCTCAGTGCTCATGCTCTGGCAGGTATCAGAACATGTGCCCCAGGAGAAGGGGTCTGTGTGCTGGGCCCCAAACAGTTGTCCAGCCTACAAATGGCCAGAAGGGGCAGTTCTGTGGGCAAGGGGCAAGGGAGGAGGGTCGGCGCGGTGGCAATGGGGGGCTGCAGGGAAGTGCTGGATGCTGAGAGCCAGAGGTGTTGGGCACTGGAGGAGCATGGTGCTGTTGGCCTGGGGGGTGAGACAAGGAAGGGGGTCGAATCACCAGCCACAGTGCTCAGAGCCGTCTGCAGGCTGTGCCTCTCCCTGCCTTTCCTGGTGAGTGCAGGGCTCACACCTTCCTGCCTCAGGTTGCAGAGAGGCTTCGGCCCTCATAGGAGAGGCTTCCTGGACTCTCCTATCAGAGGAGCACCTGTGACCACTGCCATTTGCTTCCTGTTGTGGTAAAACAGACGTAACATAAAATTTAATTTGGAACCATTTTAAAAATGCACAATTAAGTGGTATTTAGTACATTCACAACACGGTGCAACCATGACCATCATCTAGTTCCAGAGAACGTTTCCATCATCATGTACCCTTTAAATCTGATATCTGGTCCCCGCTTCCCTAGCACCCCCAGGCTCTGAGGACCAACCCACCAATCCATTTCCTATCTCTATAGATTTGCTTATTCTGGACGTTCCATCTGGACAGAATCATACAGTATATGGCCTCTCGTAGATGGCTTCTTCCTCTTAGCATCATGGTTTAAGGTTCATCTTGGATGTAGCATTAATCAGCACTTCATTCCTTATGGCTGAGGATATTTCACTGGGTGCAAGCATCACATTTTGCTCGCCCACTCATCACGGATGGACATTTGAGAGGTTCCCACCTTTTGGCTACCATGAACAGTGCAGCTGTGACATTCATGGGCACAGTTCTGTTTGAACACCTGTTTTCAATTCTTGGGGGTGAACGTGTAGGAGTGGAATTGCTAGGTCCTGTGGTAACTCTCCATTAAGCTTTGTGAGGAACTGCCAAACTGTGCTCCACAGCAGCTGCACCATCTCACGTTCCCGCCATCGTGTATGAGGGCTTCAGTGTCTTCACATCCTCACCAATATTGGTTTCTTTCTATTTTCATTTGATTGTAGCCGCTCTGGTGGGTGTGAAGTGCTATGTTGTTGTGGTTTTGATTTGCCTTTCCATTATGACATCGAGCATTTTTTTCATGTGTTTGTGGGCCATTGAAAGTCCAGACTTTCATTTGGAGAGTTTGGAAGGATGCTCCTGAGATAGGAAGTCTTCCTGTCCCGTGGAGCAAAGCTGTGCTGGGCCCATGGGTGTTCTCTGCACTCAGCAGAGCCCTGGTAGAGCATGATTTCAGTGCAAACAACGAAGTATCTAAAGATCCCTGAGCACAAGGGCATGTGAGAGAGGCAGCAGCCTGGGGAAGAATGAAGATGCTCGGGCCCTGGAGGATAGTGGGAGAGCAGCTCTGAGGTCCTCTGTCGACAGCTCTGGTTTGTGCATTCAGCCGACCCGGCTGGGCCAAGGACTCCACGCTCAGCGCACCCAGAT
This sequence comes from Canis lupus familiaris, assembly GCF_011100685.1. Classification (NCBI taxonomy): domain Eukaryota; kingdom Metazoa; phylum Chordata; class Mammalia; order Carnivora; family Canidae; genus Canis; species Canis lupus. The sequence goes on along the minus strand of NC_049223.1, from coordinate 14,370,433 downwards.
TCAGTGAAAAAATATCTACTCCCAAAGTGTTTGATGGGGAGCAGGTTTATGGGAACTTGCCCAAAGCATGTGCAAGCTAATTTCCTTTTTTTTAACGTTGAGGATATGGGAGGTTTTTCTTCCATCAAAATGTAGGCTGTCATGTATTTATGAAGAAGGCACTTATTACCCAGGATGGAAAACTCTGACTTGGGGAAGAACATTTAGTGGCAGAAATCTCCTCTCATGGACTCCATGGAAACTCCAGGGAGGGGATGATCCCTGCCATCATCCCTCCCTGAGGAACTGAATTCTGGGGACGATGGCACACCTTGTCCTGTGAGCCTCCCACTTGGAGTGTATAATATTGTTCCATGCCTAGAGTCTTGCTGATAAAATTATCATCTCTCCATTGCAAAGCAGTGTTCACTAATCATAAGGCTGGATGCTTATCCTGTTCCGGCTCCAAGCCCGAATAGAGAAGAAACTTCTGAAAGCTAACTACACTGTACTGACACCCCACGACAGCCACCCCCTATGCAGCTATTCTTGGCACAAAACAGGGCTCTTGACATTTTTCTGGAACATAACCTACCAAGATGTCCCAGGCAGTAGAGGAACCTACCAGGATAGGGTACATATTTCATTAGACAGTACTGCCCAACATTTTTAAACTTTTCAGGAAGTTGTCCCTTATGTAATTAAAAAGCAAATAAGAGTTCTGTCTTCATTCTGAAATGATGGGGCTTCAGGACTGATGTCCTTGGATGATACCATTTTCCAATTTCAGTCAATTGTTCATTAATTTAAAGACTTATTCATCTAACAAATATTTGTGTAAGCTCACCAAAAAGCCAGTCAAAAGTCCCACTGGGAGAAAGATACAAGACCCTGTCCCTGTTCTCAAGTCTTAATAAAGAGTTAGGGCTGCCATGGAGATGAAAAGAGACCACAGAAGAGAAGTGCACAGAAACCCACTGTGCGGGGGGCGGGGGGGGGTGTCAACGTGGAGGGATCCTTGCACATAGCTCTGGCCTCCCTACATTTGAGTTGGGGGCCACCTCCCTAGCATGTCCAGCCAGGAGGATAATAACTGAGAAATTAAATGGGAGAATGGGCACCATGCATGTCATCCAAGCTCAAAGATCCACAGGGTCCAAAGTATTTATCCAAATTAATCCTTTGTGCTATTGCAGGCTTCACAGTGACCAAATTGTACAGAATACACTGCTTTTACAGGATGCACCCTTCCGTGTTGTAAAACATCTGTTTAAAATAAGAGAAGATGTCTAACACATCATCTGTAATAATGGTTTTCAATGTTCTGGAATTGTGTTGGAATAGAAATACTGGCTGGGGTCTTAGTGTCATGGGATGCTTTGTCCTAAAGGAGTGATGTGTTCCCTTCTGGATGTTGCCACTAGGATGTAAGTGAGTTGAAGGATCATCATATTTGGGTGAATGCTGGGCCTGAGCCACTTCAGGAGATAAAATGTAAAACCACCACTGTGGACTTCTGCACATAAATTGTAAAAAATCAGCCTTTAATCTTTTATATTTATCCAGAGCAGTAGTATCAATTAATGCCATTGTTAATTTATAATGGCAGGTGATTAACATAAAACAACCACCCCACGGGCTTCAAAAAGTATTATATGAATTATTTTATAATAGTCTTACCTTCCTGATTCTTACTTTTCTTATTAAAACTGTATTTATGATTTCAGCACATACAACCTGAAGGTGAAGAATTGGGCCAGAAAGTTGGCAGAAGGAGCCCCTTAGGGGTTAAATGTCACCCACAATACGGGGCTGGTGATAAGCATAGTGAAGCTCAGCTTTTGTCTTCTTGTCATCCTTTTTGATACCAGCCATAAAAGAGAGTCTAAAAATTATTTTCACCTCTCCCCTGGGTACTCCTCAACAAAATCATCGCCAACTGGAGTTAGCAATCCAGGGCAACATAGCACCACCCTTCAGAGGGTGGATTTAGAAATAGAATCTACTTGGTTGGTTCTCCAATCTGCCTCTTATTCTAGCACATTAACTTCCCTAAGCTTCAGTTTCCTGATCTGTAAAATCAAAATAATAAAAGCTCCTAGACTTCAGGAACGTTATGACAGTGAAGGAAGCTAATGTATGCAAAGCTCTTAGCGCATTCAATCAATGTTAACTATTATTATCACAGGTAACAGTGAGTAACCGAATGAGCTGCCGTCTTTCAGCCACCCTCAGCCTGCCTCTCTCTCCCCTCCTGTGAGTTTAGTCAGAAAGCACAGCTCTGAGGAAGTTACTCCTCCACTCAAAGCCTGGGATGGAATCAAGTGCAAACCCCTACAGCGTGCCACGGGGTGGGGTGGGGTGGGGGAGCTTCTCTGGAAGCTGTGTCACTCTCCCTTCCCACTAGCAACCCTCTCCAGCCCGGGGAGCCCAACGCTCCAGCACTCCTAAAGTCACAGCCCTTTCTGGAACGAGTCCTATGCTCCAGGGCCTCTGTGAGTTCCCTCCTGGTCGCCCCATCCCTGGTGCCCTTTCCTCCCCGGCTCTGTCTGCGCACTAGTTCTGATGGGAGCCAGTCAAGCTGGAGTTAGATTTTTTTGGTGCATTTCCGTGATACTTTGCGCCTTGACTGTAGCACCAACCGGGCTCACTCTGAATTGCTATCTCCTGTGTGATACAGCAGGCTCCTTGAAATCTGGAACAAGATCATGCTCATTTTCATGCCTCCTATCATACTTTGCAAGCTGTTTTGCACATAACCGAACAGCAAAAAACGTTGGCTGAATTGAATCAAAAAGTTGATGCTCAAAAAAAAAAAAAAAAAAGGTTGATGCTCTAGTTCTAGATCATTCCAGTAACAGTAGAGAAGCAGCTTGTTTGGGATCCAAAGAACTGAATATTTAAGTCTGTGTATGTAGACATGTGTATACGTGTGTGATTTACATATTAATTAAAATATATAAAATATTTTTAATATATAAAGATATGGGCAGTCCCAGTGGCTCAGCGGTTTAGCGCTGCCTTCGGCCCAGGGTGTGATCCTGGAGACCCCGGGGATCGAGTCCCGCATCGGGCTCCCTGCATGGAGACTGCTTCTCCCTCTGCCTGTGTCTCTGCCTCTCTTTCTCTGTGTCTCTCATGAATAAGTAAAACAAAATCTTTAAAATATATATATATTCGTAAATAAATATAAATAATATCTAATGTAGTAATAAATATATAAATATATTTGTATATTATATAATATATAAATATATTTAAAATAAAAATATAATTTATATTTATATTTATAAATATAAATATATGCTTATAAATATATATATCCCTTATCTGTGAAATAGACAAATGACATGTGAAGTTCCTTCCAACTCTGGGTCTATGAATCTGAGTTACAGGCCTTCCTACCCTTCCCATACACCTCTAAATATTATGGCAAGAGCATAACCAGGGCTCTGCCATCTAGAGCCACAAGAAGTTCACTAGGCAGGAGGTGAGTCACCAAGAGTGGTCTGAAGGGTAGTGTGCTGGCTGGCCCCCGGCCCAGTTGGCTTTTCCCCATCAGGGGCCACAGTAGACTTGGCTCATTATTTCAGTCCTGCTTTTGAAGTCATCATGTGGCAGTTTTTCTCTTCTCCATTGTACCATTTCACAAGCATGTGAGTACCTTGCCCACAGCAAACACCCCATAAATATCACTTAATTGAATGAGTGGATAATCTTTCCTTTCATCTAATAACAATAATAAGAACACTAATAATTTTAAATACATTTATGGCAGGAGTCTGTGCTTAAAAACAAAGCCACAAGGCAGCCCGGGTGGCTCAGGAGTTTAGCGCCGCCTTCCGTCCAGGGTGTGATCCTGGAGACCTGAGATCGAGTCCCATGTCAGGCTCCCTGCATGGAGCCTGCTTCTCCCTCTGCCTGTGTCTCTGCCTCTCTCTCTGTCTCTCTCTCTCTCCTCTCTGTGTATTCTCATGAATAAATAAATAAAATCTTAAAAAAAAAAAAAAACAAAGCCACAGTTTCCACCGAGTAATGAATCCTCCTCTCTACATTATGAACATATAAGCTCACTTAATTGTCACACTCCTGTGGGTTACGAGCTACAAATTCAGACATTTTATCATTGTATGTAGCAATGACCATGTAACATTATTTGTTGGTCTTCTCACTATGTAAAATTATTTTATGCTCATGTGTATTATACTTCTCTTTGTAAAACGTATTCTCCATGAAGATAGGGATTTCCTCCATTTTATTCATTACTGTTTCCTTAGCACAGTGCCTGGAGCATAGTAGATGCTCAATAAATACTTGCTAAAGACAATTGAAATTTATATCAAGAATTTGGGGAATGCCTGAGTGGCTCAGTGGTTGAGAGTCTGCCTTCGCCTCAAGTTGTGATTCCTGGGTCCTGGGACTTGATCCCCCCCACAGGGAGCCTGCTTCTCCTTCTGCCTGTGCCTCTGCCTCTCTCTGTGTCTCTCATGAATAAATAAACAAAATCTTAAAAAAAAAAAAAGAATTTGGTACTAAATAAACTCTATGAGATAGAGAAAATGATTTAACCAGTGAAAGAAGCTAATTTGGAAAAAGAGAATGAGGCCTGAAGTTGATTGGGTTTTGGGAGGGGATGGTTAGGACTACTGGAAGTTTTGTTTGTTGGTTGGTTTGTTTTTACCCCTGATGTGTGTGTGTGTGTGTGTGTGTGGTGGGGGGAGGGACTGGAATGAGACAAAAAATGGGAAGATAGGATTTCCCTGAAGGTTCTGGAAATGATTATCTGAGACCTTTCTTTCATATTGTCGTTTTACATTACGAAGGCAAGGAATAAGAAGAATGGGGGATAACTGTAGATTTCATCTTCTTCAGTTTTTAATACTGTGAAGGACAAGAATAAAAAGTAGGCAGGTTGGAAATTGAAGAGGAAGTCTATGGAAGAAATAATAGAAAAAGTCGGGTGGAGGAGGAACTAAAAATCCCAAAAGACAACGCAGCTCTCCTGGCAGGAAGACTGCAAACAGGGAGTTCAGAGGCTATCAGTGAAATCAAATGAAGGAAACAGTGGGAGGGAAAAAAATCAAGAAAATGCACCGTTAAGGAAAGCAGCACAGATGCAGTTCAGCTTGCCAGCACGAGAGCCAACTGTCTAAAGGAAATGGGAAGCTTCGGGGGCGAAGGTAGTAAGTGGAGCAAATAACAGAGTGGTGGGTGGAATATTTAGGCTGGAGATTGCATGGCAAAAAGTTATGGACCGGAAGAACTTTGGCATGGCGGGTAAAGAGATGAGTCATTCCAGAGACTAGAGACTTTATAAAAAAAGATGTAAATGTGTTAGGAATTGGAGGACACCTGTCACACAAAAAAAGCTAACCAAGAAACCAGAATTCATTCATTCTTTCATTTAGCATTTATTAAGCATCAGCTGGCTACTGGGGATACAACAAATGTGGATGAATCAGACGAAACACAATCCCTGCTTCTTAGAGTTTACAAGTGAATAAGTCATATAATCTCCCTGATGAATATATATGCTCAAGTAGGTGTTCCAGGCAAAGGAGATCAGATGGAAGCATGATAACCAAGGAGCCATGTCTTCTTGGGCTGGGGAGGAGGTGGAGGTGTGAAGGTGTAAGCAGGCTTTCCAAGTAGTAGTATGTGAACCAGGATCTGGAGTGGGGAGAAGAAGGAGTTTGGGCGAAAGAATCCTTCTTGAGGGAACATCACATGCAAAGCCCTATGGAGGAAGGCTCATAGCACCTTCAGGAAACAGAAGGTGCTGGAGAACAAGGAGTCAGGAGGCTGGGATGAGGTGAGGTGGGAGGGGCCAACAAAGCCACATCCAGGAGCCCAGGGAGTCATGGTCATTGTCCAGGGTTTCATCCCAAGAGCAGGAGGACATCACAGGGAACTACAATTTCTTCCTTAATGGGAGGAATGAGATGCACCCAGTAGCTGGACTCTTCAGATAACCAAAAGTCACCATTTGTGTGCCAGGGTGTCTACATCTTTCCTGCCTTTGATGGACAAAGGTCTTAGATGAGGCTTGCTCATTTTCTCTCCTTTCTGAGGCTCATGTCCCTGAACTCTTAACATTCTTTTGATGGTGCAATGCATCAAAGACTGTACTTTTGAGGTATAAAAGCTACTTGTCCTTATGCTCAGTTATCCTAGACAGTTTTTCTCTTTGAGTCCTAGTCTGTGTTCAACCTTTTTCATTCCAGTTGCTGCCATTGTGTCTGCCTCTCTCTCTAGTTGAATGCCCTGGTCTGTTGTGGAAAGAATAATCAGAGAATCAAATCAGGAGGCTTCAGTTCAGCCTGAGTACATGGGCTTCGTGGCTCTCCAGGTGCATTTTGGGTACCCCCCACTATGTGCACTGATGCTCTAAACCTCAGGGTGGCTGGAGTGGGCTTCAGTTGATGCCTTAGGGCTGCGCTGTACAGTATGGTAGCCAATGCCCATGCAGCTATTTAAATTTAATGAGTTAACACTGAATAAAGTTCAGAATTCAGGCCTCAGTCTCATTAACCACATTTCAAGTGCTCGATGGCCACATGTAGCCAGCGGCCACCATACAAGACAGCTCAAATCCAAACCCTTCTTTATCGCAGAAAGTTGAATTAGGCAGTACTGTCTCAAGATGTTGGTGGAGATCGTGAACCAAATCATCTACACTATTGTCATTAATATTTTTAAACATCTATCTGATGGTGACTCTAGGCATTTACCAAATGAAGAAGCGGATGTGGCCTTTCTTATTTCTCCGAGCTTACAAAAATACACCCCGTAAATTATTCCTTTCAGAATTGTTATAATTACTGTAATGCTATTGAAGAAATGCTTAGAGATCTGCTATTTCCAGCAGAGAAATGGACTCAAAGCTCATTAAAATTCTACAGTTGCTCCCTGGAAAAATCGGAGCTCTTGCTCGCTTCACCTTCCAACAGTGTCTCCAAATAGACACACGTTGCATACATGCCATGCAGCCTTAATGATCTATTTGAGAAATTCCATGACACCACCTGAGCCTCCATCAGTTTATACCTTCAACCTCAGGAAACAAGGTACATTCAGGAACCTGAGATCTTGGCACAAGCAGATGCAAAAAAAAAAAAAAAAAAAAAACCAGCTTGTTGAACTGATGAGCTAGTTATCCTATGTTCTGAGCTCAGAATAGCAAATGAGAAAGAAAGAGATCGAAGATACTCTGGTTGAATGTTATAGAAAAGTCATGTCAAGGTGTGATGAATAATGCATTAGAGATGCCTTGATTTTCAGTATGTGTCAGCTTGAGAATGTGGTCCATGCCCAGAGGTTTCCATAATCATCACAATCATAATGACACATCTATAGGATCACTAATCACTGTGACGACACTGTAGGATAGGCAGCATTCTCATCGAAAAGGTGAGGAAACAGGTTCAGGGAGATGGGGATTCGTCCCTAAGCTGCTGTGACTTGTATGCCCCCACGGCTCTGCTCTCAGGTGCATGCTCCCCAGTCTCCTGGGAGGTGGGTTAGGAAAATGCACACACCAAGGCAGAGTGACAGGCAAAGGAAGCCTTTATGGTCCAGGGTACTCGAATCTTTCTGGAAGCTTCTCCTCATTGTAGCTCCTCAGGTGATTGTATGACTTGCCTGCACTAAACCTTGGCTTTTACTGACAGTGAGGAAAAAAAGTGGAACACAGCATTTTTTTTTTTTCTGACTATTGTAGTCAGCTGACTCGACATGAGTTTCAGAGAGAAGTTCTACTTTATTTAAAAGTGAACAAATAAGCAAATAGACACAAACAAACCTGCAAAACAATTCTCTGGGATGAATGTGAACAGCCTATCTTTTGCTAATTTGGTCATTTGTCATCACCACTGCTTCTGGGAAAAAGTACTGGCTGTGGCAAGGCTGGGCCTTTTGAATTCTATAAGGTCTTTCCCTTAGAAGACCTCAACTGCTAACCCAAGTGGCTCAAAATATTTTCTGAGTACCTGTCTTGTGTCGGGCACTTAGGATCCAAGGATGAGTGAGATACAGTCCTTGCCCAAGAGGGGTCTGTGGTCTGGCCTGGGAGGGCCAGGGGTCAGCAAATAATGAAAGCAAAACAAGATAAATGTTACCATATGAGGACATAGGACATGCAAAAGATTTGAGTACCAAGTGTATACTTTCAACCCCAAATTCCAAGTTAGGGTAGGCTGGGTGGGGGTGCAAGCTTAGAGACAGGACAAGCTAGGAGCAGGCTATAGGTAATGGCTAGTGCTGAGCAATACAGACAAAGTGCCTAGGACACAGGCACCCATTACAGGGCCACTGGGGAGGCTTGCCCAGGAATTAATATGCAATGATGGTTTTACTTTTTTTTAAATATTTTTATTTATTTATTCATGAGAGAGAGAGAGAGAGAGAGAGAGAGAGGCAGAGAGAGAAGCAGGCTCCATGCAGGGAGCCTGATATGGGACTCGATCCTGGGACTCCAGGATCACACTCTGGGCTGAAGGCAGGCACTAAACCACTGAGCCACCCAGGGATCCCCACGATGATGGTTTTATAAACCACGGTTCACTAAGGGACAGAATCAGCTTTAATAATTGATTAGTAAATATCTATCAGCAATACTGAACTAGAAGTGGAGAAATAGATCCAGGATCAGGTAATAACTTTAAGAGATGAGAGTCACGTGTTCATCCATCAGGCAATGCTGGGAACTGTAAGTTTGAGGCAGGAGAGAGAAAATGAGAGCATGGACCACGGAAGGACACAGAGTTCACAAAGAATGGACATGAAGTTTGTCCCAAGGCCACACGGAATACTAGGGAAGAGGATGAACTGATCAGAGGCTACTCAGCATTCCACCACGGTTTTACGATGCACCAGCCTGAACTCAGCCGGACTGAAGTCTGAACCACTGGGTCCAACATCCTCCTCCGACAGTTTGGATGCAACATCTCTCTGCTGAGAACTGGATGTTCTCCTTTGCATTCCTGAGTGAGGGACTCTGGAGGCTGATTTTCAGACAGAGTGTGGGTGGAGGAAAAGATGGGAAACTACCCCACACTTCAGTAAGATCAGGGGGAGAGAAATTCATGCAAGAGACTAGATAATGAAAAGGAGAGAACGGGCAGGCTAAATCTGCGATGCGTGGGCAAGACAAGAAGGTAGGAGTGGGTGGGCCTTCACGAAGGCCAGGATGGCGCGTTAGCTTACAGAGGGAAGAAGACCAATTTCTTTCTGTAAGACCACCAGCCACCTCCCCCAAGACGGCATGAAGGGAGGGCGCAGGCAGCAGCAAACCTCCCGGGCCTTCAACCCGAAGACGAATATTCTATAGAGCTTCTAGGGCAGTGATAGCAACCTCACGGCACCTGGTGGTCTGATGTGTCCCAATATGTTCCATTTTTCTCAGCAGCCCCTCCCCCGTCCACACTTTATGAGTTTTCCCCTCGGCTTCAATAGGAGTGGGGACAAAGCAGGAAGGCAACTTCCTGATGACATCCTATAGTGACCCTTAGAGCAGTATCACATTCTTCTCTTTCACATGGCAGGACCATCTGACACTCACCGAGTCCCTGTGGGCCCAGCAAAGTGCCATGAAAGATAGCATGAGGTCAGTCCCCTCCCTCTCTAACCAGATACCTACGATCTCAGGCGAGGGTCTAATTAGGGCAAGTAATAGCCAATAAAACAATATTCTACACAAGGGACGAGTTTGGAGCTTACTTCCGAGATGCTTATTAAAGAGCCTTGACTCCAAGTAGTTGCTGCATCCCTAAGCCATACTCCGTCCCTCCCAGCTCTCCTGCTGCCACCAGACTTCGAGCGTCAGAGTGCTGCCCTGATGATTCAAGAGGGTCACACACCAGGGCCTGGAGTTCAGGAGGTATTTGCAGGAACCCAGGGAGGCAAAGCACTGAGCAATCCTACTCGCAGATATTCCTGGTTGACTCAGCACCCTGCCCAGTCCCTTTCTCCATTCTGCTGTCCTGACGGGACCCGCTGTGGGCCTTATGTCCGTCTGACACCTCTCCACAGGCAGCTCGTCTGCACCAACGATTTCAAGGAGTTGCCAGTTCCAAATGATCCAAACTGACGTGGGTGTCCAGATGTGGCCAACAATGGGCTTGTGAGCAGCACCAGAAGGTCAGCCTGGAATAGGCAGGCCATTGGGATCTACATGGAGAAATTAGGAGACCATCTGCAGGTTTTGTCCACATTTAAACCATGCCCTGCATGAGTGACACCTTAGTTTCTGCTCAAGGCAGATTCCTTTTCTCATTTGGTCGCAGGATGTTTATCAGAGCACAGGCCTCTCACATCACAAAATTGGAAAGTACAGTAGACTTAACATCTGGGACCTTGGCATATCAGCACGTATGATGTTGAATTCCTTCTATAGTATGTCCCTTCCATTATTTTTTAATTTCTCAAAAGTGTCTATTTTCTGGGGATACCTGGGTAGCACAGTTGATTGAGCATCAGACTCTTGATTTCAACTCAGGCCATGATCTCAGAGTCATGAGATTGAGCGTGGCCTGGGGCTATGCACTCAGGGCAGTCGGCTTGAGATTCTCCCACCACCCTTCCAGCGCGTGCTCTTTCTCTGTCCCTAAAATGAAAAATAAATCTTTGAAAACAGCAACAATAACAAAAACATCAAGAGTTACTGAGCAGAAACCTGGGGAAAACTGAGTTGAAATGTAGATAATAAGCAGTAGCCTAAGCTCATCACCAGCTCAATGGCTTGGCTCACTCCAAACAGTTGCTCTCAGACTGTTCTAGTGCCTCAGCAGGACAAATTATTATACATCACAGGCTTTGGGGGATGTTCACAGAGAGTCAAAACCAACAACAGTCGAGCTGCAAGTGCCCAGCAACCCACATGCCAGCTCTGGCACTGCTATTAATCCTGCCCCCAGGAAGGAAAAGGCTTCTTTCTAGAAACTTTGGATCATTCCCGGGGGGTGGGGGGCTGTGTGACACAGTGCTGGGCTTCGTGCTCGGAGGTGAGGCCTTTGCTCAGGATGTTTGCCATGGATGCGGGTGTCCATGAGGAGAGCCCTCAGGTGTGTCTTTCCCCCAGGGTGGCCTCCCGGCTCCTGTTTGTGGGCTTGGGGGTTGGATGGGGAGTGACGGGTGGTTGTGGTGGTTTTGACAACCATGGCGGCTCCCAGCTGCCCTGCTCTGCCAGGAGCTGCGGTTCAGCACCACCATGCAAATGCACGTCTTGGGCCCTTCCTGCCACCATGCCCTACTGGGAACCCCAAATACCGCAACCCGTTCCCCACCTCCCTGCCTCACCCCTGTTTCCACTCTCCACTCACCTTTCTCCTTCCAGAGGATCCCTCTGGTTTATAGAAAATGTACCCTGTGATTTTAGACATAAAGGAGGTTGAGGAGAACTTGAATAGAGTTTAGAATATGGTGATTGCCATCAGGAGGAAATTTCGAATAGTTTTATATGCCTTTCCACCTTCTTAACTCCTACACCCGTCCGAGAAAATTTGACGTCAGTTCCCATGTGTTAGCACCCCCTCCTTCTGACAGGAACTTCCTTTAAAGATAAATTTAAACAGAAACTCCATTATGCCATTAGAATCTCATCCAGAATCCACATTTATTTTTGAAAAGTTTTTTCTTAGTGCTGTTTAGTGATCTTTTAATTATGCCAAACAACTGTCAGAAATCATATTGCAGAGCTTCTCACAAATATACTCGTCGGCTTAAGTCACCATATTGTTACTCCTCCAGTTTGAATGCCTTTGTTTACCCATGAAAATGAATGCAAGCATCGGTACCTGTGGCCCTGAAAGGAGATTCATGAGCGTGGCCCAGGCTGGCCGGGAGGGCCCAGGCCAGTGCTCCCTGGTCTCTAGGGCTTCTTTGAGCCAGGCTGCCATTTCCAATCCTGCCTTGGCCCAGCTCCAATTCCCTCTCATGCCCCGGATCTTATTCATCAATAACCTGTGAATTAGAGCAGAAGCTAACAGACAATGAGCTAATCATGGCCCACCCTTCTGCCTGGTGAGGACAACTATGTCCCAGAGGCCCGGATGTACTACAGCGACTTGATTTTCAATTTCAAGGGTCCTGCTTCTCATGAGCTGTTAGGACTTTTGAAAGAGTATGGAAAGGGATTTAGAAGTAGACAAGGATAAGATCTAGAATGTTCACACTCTCTTCCCTTAACCCTTTTCTGTCCACCCATCCCTCTGTGGCTGCCTATCCCTTGTGCAAATATTTCTCCTAAAAAGTTCCTCAAACAATCAGCAAGTAAGCAGGTGGTGTCCAGGATGAGTTCTGGACCTTGATGTATTCTTAGAGTATTTTTAGTGTCATTGGCTTTGGAAACAAAGGAACCTACAGTACACCATTTATCACACTGCTGGACTAGCAGCTTTTTGGCCAATAACCCCTAAATTAAAGATGATAATACTTAAATAACTACCTATTAGGTTGAGAAGGAAAATATCAACCTATTCTCTGGTTGTTGGTAAAATTTAACCAGGTTATGGATCATTGATGTTAACTACTAGGACCCAGATATCCTTTTGATCATTTTCACAAATGTAACTGGTAATGAAATGAACCAGTCATTTTGAATTTATTTTTGAAACAATTGTGTTTTCATATTTTGCAAATAACTTTTTTACAGCAGAGTTGATGTGTGTGTGTGTGTATACTTTAAAAGCCCCCCAATACAGGAAAGTCTTGCTGTTTGCTAGACAGCTGGCACCTGCTGCTCTATTCCAAGTGATTAACTCATCTACAGTGACTTCTCTTTTGGATAAATCAGAACGGTGATGGTGTCACTGGCTACAAAAATGGTGGTGGCTAGCCTATGTTCTATGAAACGATCATCCAGTGAACTCTAGATTTTTTTTTAATGTATTTCAGAAAGGACTTCCAAAAAGGTCTTCCAACATTTCTGTCCCTAGATAGCCATTAGCAGCAACTTAAAAAAAAAAAAAAAAATATATATATATATATATATATATATGGAAGGAGCATCCACATTTCACACCCCTTCTCCCTGGTGTTCCACTGAGATTCGACAGATGGAAGCACAGCAGTAGTTTTGCAAGTGGCTGCCAAATAGGGCAGCCAAACGGAGCGGGGAGAGAAGAGGTGCTATTCGAGATGCTGAGAGACAGATGCCCCTCCTGCGCTCTCGCAGGTAGCTGCTCCCCAATACCGCTGTGGTTCCGCTCGGCTGGCGGCAGAGAGGCAGCTGGAGGCAGAAGGCCCAGCCTCACCACCAGAGGAAGAAAGCCGCCCAGCCCTTCATGTCACGGTTGGGGAAACTTTGATGCAGATGGGGACAGTGACTTATCAAGGACATGGGATGATTTAGGAAAATCCAGTTTCTTGCCTCCCAGTCTAGCGGCCAGTCTAACATTCTCCAGGGCACTGTACCCATCACAGATGCTAACCACAGGCTCAGGAACCAGAGCCCTTCTGACACCCATGGCTTCTAAAATTTGTTCTGAAGAGGGGGAAAAAAACCCTTCTTGATTTCTGTTAACGAGAGTTACTTTTTATACATCACCTCCCTCATTGGGATAGATTTCAAGGCCTGGGAGCCGAATGGACTTCGTCTAGTTCCTGCTTTTGAATCACAGTGTTTTTGAACTGTTTTTGTTTTTGTTTTTTAAGAGGAAGAAACTGAATCAAGGCCTTTATCTTACTATCTTCCAAACTATTTGTTGTTTTTTTTTTCTTCCAAACTATTTGATTTAAAACCTGAACACTGAGCTAGCAGATCTTGCCACTTGCTCTAAATAAACAAAGGAGTCAGGAAGCCTGCAGAGAGGATTCCTTCAGTTTTGGCTGAGACCCACAGACTGACAACAGTGTTGTGTTCTCGCACATCTAAGGGGGACCATTTTATCCTAAACTTCCCATGGGGAGAAATACTAAGATTTTCTGCACTGATACTGATGATCTATCTTTGGGTATTTGAAGCTGGATCAATTGCTTCATACTGTTTGTTTATAATGTCCACACTTAGGCTACTTTGCTTTTTCCCCACCAGATCCACCCTGCCATGCCTTCATTAATGTTAAACAAAAATTTACTCATGTTCAGTGAGGTTCCTGGTTCCATGCTAGGTCTTTTTGAATAGGGATGAAGGAAAAACACCCCTGAGTTTTCTCTTCTCACATTTGGAACCTGTCTAGTGTGGGATTGGGTTACTGATAAAATGATATTGGAGAACGTGGTTTCAAGTCTACTGGCCAAGTGGGCTTAATACCAGGCCCCTAAATTAGGTCTGCTTTTGGCTACAGACAGTGTTGCTATTGAACACCCATGGCCACCAGCCTTGAGGAGTGACTAACATGGTGTATGTTGACTGGCAGGTTCAGGAGGAAGGAGAAAGAAGGTGTTGAGTTGTGTTCAGTTCCTCCCAGACTCTACATACCACTTTGCCTTGTGCCTGCAGTACAGCATAGATGGGGGTGGAGAGCCTGGACTGTGACTCTGTGTCACCAATGGGGAATGGGGCTTCCTCCGTTGTACAGACATTCCTAGTTCAGAAGAGCCAGGATTTCTGCCTAAGTTTCCAGAGCCCAAGTCTGGGTTTCAGTCCACTGTTCCCACCCTGCTCTCCTGACAGGGAACAGCAGAGTTCTTTAGTGAGACATAAAATTCCACCAAAAACTAAGAAATTTACTGTATCCTTAAAAAAAAAGCGAGAGATGGCAATATGCCCTTTAGAGAGCTATTTCTGACTTATGGGGTCGATTGAATTTCTTTGTTTATAAAAAGTATGAACATTTTAAAATCACATGCCTCAGATTAGAAAAGAGTTCAGATTTACTGGCTGGGAAAAGGTAGGTGGATATCCCCATCTCTTCATCCAAGGTATGAGCCATGGGAAGGACCATGGTCAAAAAGCAAGGATACCTTTTGTCAGTTGGAAAAAAGCATCAAACAGCTTTTTTCTTTTTAAACATTTTATTTATTTATTCATGAGAGACATAGAGAGAGAGGTAGAGACCTAGGCAGAGAGAGAAGCAGGCTCCCTGTGGGGAGCCCAATGTGGAACTCGATCCCAGGACCCCGGGATCACGACCTGAGCTGAAGGCAGACACTCAACCACTGAGCCATCCAGGTGTCCCCAAACAGTTTTTTTCAATAGCGGGACTGGATTTACACCCGAGGGGTAGCGGTTAAGGATCTGGCTTTGTGATGTGGCTCTCAGCTCACAAAAGTCACTGTTGCAAATCCGAAGCTAAGATAACTGAGCTTCCCACCTTGGGCCAACTGACATCATCCTGCAGGCAAACCCAAAGGAAGCGACCTCTTGACTGATTTATCTAACGCAGCTCATTTCAAACTCAGTAGTAGACTCTATTTTCTGCCCTGTCAGTAAAATGCACCCTTTGGGTTAATGCCCTGCACAGCTGACACACCATTTACACGGATTTGTCTGCCAAAGGACAACTCAGTCTTTTGTGGAGGGGGAGAAGTTCAATGTCCCAAAAGAGGCAGACAATAAGTAGACTTTGTTTCTAATTGTTTTGCTGGGCAGTTCATCTTTTGTGTACTTTATATGAGTTCATTTTTCTTTGAGGAAAATTTCTTTTTTTAAAAAAATGTAAATGTACTGGTTTATTTTTCTGGGGACAGTTTGATGCTAAAAAAAAAAATTCTGAGTTTTCCATTTTTCAAAAGAGTTGGAAGAGATAGAGTTTTATATGTTTTGTTCCTACAGTCCCAACCAATTTGCCATGTCATTGCAATTTTTAACCTTTCAAAGGAGTTCATTTAAATAAATAGACTGTCTAGAGGGAAGCCTAGATGGGTGTTAGAATTTGACTAATTCTCTCTGCTGCCATAGATTCCTGCTTTGCAAGTGAGCAGGGCACTTAGAAGCCCATGGACTGGGCACCATCACTTTAGATCCATGGGCACTCTTAGACAGAATAGGTAAACTATTCATCAGTGATGCTGGAGATTAGGTTTCTTGGCCTATTTGCAGTGACTGGAGGGACTCTTCATGTCAATCCACCATTTCCAGCTTACACATAGAGTTTCCAACACACATATTTGGTTCTTGAAACTCATTCTTATTTCTTTGGCTCATCACTTGGAAGTCCTTCCTTCTTCTCATCCAATAAGGGCATTTTGTGATTCAAGTAGCCTTTTGTGATTTCATGGCTCTCACTGGCCTCTATCTTCTCCGAGTTTCCACAAAACCTGTGTCCCATGTTACAATCTCTTTAACTTGATGGAAAAGTATTGAAGTCAATGACTTTTATTTGTTACAGAATTTTTGAGCTAGAGAGAACTTTACAGTAAAGACAAAAAGACAAATGTAGTAATACTACTGGAGAGTAGAGACCAATACAAAGTCACATAAAAATAGCGGCAGATAAAGCAGATGGCCCGCACAGAACTGGGCCACCATGTGCTCATTTTATAGTGGATCATTTTATTTAAGCCTAGCCTAACTAACAGTTTGAGGCACTGTCTTTAGCACCAAGAGCCTAGGTCATACCAAAAGACAACCACGTTCCTCCTCTTAAAATATGGAAAATGTAAAAACTGACCTTGAGTTCACAAAGAAACCAAAGATTAATTAACAACAACAACAGAAAGGTTTATGTAACTGAAAGAAAGAGAACGGTGAAGAGCAGAGTACTGGCCTGCATTTCTAGTGTCAGGAGTGGAGTGTCCTGCTAGGTCTAGGATCAGGACTGTTTCTGTAGGGGAAGATGTGAGGGCAACCAGTCTGAAGACCTAATGAAGGTAAAGAACAGAATGAACATGGACTGGGTGACTGTGATGACTTCAGAGCACAAATGATTTTATATCAAATTAATTTAATTTACTCTCCCACCTCATGAATAATAGACATTCTTAGGTTCCTTATTTTTTAAAAAAGATTTTATTTATTTATTCATGAGAGACACAGAGGGAGAGGCAGAGACACAGGCAGAGGGAGAAGCAGGCTCCCTATGGGGAGCCCAATGAGGGACTGGATCCCAGGACCCCAGGATCATGCCCTGAGCCAAAGGCAGATGCTTAACCACTGAGCAACCCAAGTGGCCTGTTTCTTAGGTTCTTTAAAACTGTTTTGTCCAATTGCATATTTTTTCTTATGATCTAAATGCCTGTATTTCTGTACTGATTCAGGAATGACTTGCATTACGGCTGGTAGACAGAAGTTTCATTTGATTCCCATGTAAAATTATGGATCGAGTTGTTTAAACACAGATTGGGTGACTTAGCAAATAGACATTTGAGGTTTAACTATTAAATTAAAGCTCTCCCGCTGTCTGTAGCCCTCTATTCTGGCGTTCACAAAGAACTCTGCTGTTTCTATTGAATAGAGTGAGACACCCATAAATAAATGTATTTGAAATCTTGAAAACTCTTTGTGGTCATGTAAAATGTTGTTCAAGAATCTTTTACCAAATCATTCAGTTGATCCACATATATACACACAGGCAGAAAATCTAATATGAGTGACTAGTTATAGAAATGGTTCTTTACAAAGTGCCTGCTTAGCATTGGGTGGAGGTGGGGTGGAAAGGCACCGGAGAAGACACTTGGTTTCTACTACATATTTGGCTCTAAACCACTGTCTGGCCTTAGACAAGTAAGTTGTTTCATCTGTAATTATATCTGAGGGTTTCTCCAGTTCTAGAAAACTCTACTTTTGTAAAATAGAAGATTTTTTTCCCTCTTCTTATACTTAATGTAAGGGATAAACTATTTCTATAAATGGGGACAGTAATACTATGCATTTCTGGAAGTCCTGGATTGTGCACCTGGAATTGGTCTGGAATCAACTGCATCACCTTTAAAAATATATATATATATTTTATGTATTTATTTGAGAGAGAGAGAGAATGAGCAAGAGGGAGAGAGAGAGAGAGAGAGACCGCACAAGTGGGGGGAGGGGTAGAGAGACAGGAAGAAGCAGACTCCCCAGTGAGCAGGGAACTCAATGCAGGGCTTGATCTCAGGATTCTGGGATCATGATTGAGCTGAAGGAAGACACTTCACTAACTGAGCCACCTAGGCTCCCCTGCATCACCTTTTAAAACACATTTTGAATTAGGTTTCAGACCATTTGATCAGAAGCCTTTTTTTTTTTTTTTTTGCATTCTGTGACATTCCTTAATAGCAAGTTGTCATAGTCTTCCCATAGCAGAATTTTTACAAAAGAATCCATATCCTAAGGGGTTAGAATAAGTGAGAGCTTTTCTTAGCACTACCTAAGACTGACTCTGTTTTTCATCCTTCTGGAAAGCTACATTTGACAGCTAATGGATCTGTTTTGTTCTAAAGCTACCATCTGCTCCACGGCACTTTTAAAGGTTTCTATTATCACCATCATGTGTAAGATGTATAAATATATGTTAATAATTATTCATTTCTAAGAAAAAGGCAAAAACACAATTACACTTAGGCTTCAAAGATATAACATCTAAACAAATATACTGGCGACTCCTAGTTATACACACATTTGATATCGCTGAAAACTAAAAGAACATTTTATTATTACAACAGAATTGCAGGAAGTGCTGGAGAGGACTGTACAAGTTACAGCTTCCAAACATGAGTCTGCTAATTCCAGGAGTGGCTATACAGCAGGGATGTGTCTCTGCTACACAGGTCTCTCTTCTTGTCAGAGACACGCTAGTGCCACCGGGGTACCTGCTGGCATTTGAATTCCAGGTTCTGATTCAACTCCAAGCCCTAACCTACCTGATTTGTTTGCTCAACCCTTTCTTCAACCCTGTGATCCAATGAAATGTCTGATATGGTCATGCTAGTTCAAACTGGGTTTTTGTCATTTTCAGCAAACAAAATTCCTGACTGATGGATAAAATATCAAAATAGAATGACCTTTCATCTAGTTTATTCCTTACTCTCTAGTTTACTCTACTTGGCAAACTGGTCTGTGGTATGTGTTCACTAGGTGCCAATAACATCTCATCCCTTCCAGGCAACATAGATACCTCTTAAACTCGACCTCAGGAAGAGTGTGCCCATACCTAGGGAACTATGGGTGGTCAGCAGTAAGGAGATTTTGGCCATGGTAAGGATACGTTGTATTGTTCTTCAGTGAATTTGGCATATGAACAATACCTGGTACAATGTTAAACCTACCCTGGTGAAAAGAGAATTCAATTTCCTCTTTCTGTAAGCCGAGAACATATCTTGGTAGATTCCTGGTTGCATGTGGGAGAGGAGCTCAGGAAGCCAGCTGGGCAGGAATTACCACAGACAAGGAGACCCAGGCTGAGCCAGAGGACAGCAGGTCACGGAAGGCTGTAGTACATGCAGACCTGGGGTATAATTCTGGGGATTGCTGCTGGAATTGGAATCAAAGGGGGCCCAGAGAGTGATGACAATAGCGAGCATTCCAGAGGAGGCAATGGCCTGTAGAAAGGCTGAGAAGGGAGCAGAGTGGACTGCAGAGTGGTCAGACGTGGGGCTGTCCTAGCGGGGTGGGAGGGGTGATCATCCACAAACCACATGAATAGGAACTTAATTCAGGAAGTGTGTGATGTAAGATTTGAATTCAACAGAGGCTCTCCTGCAGGTTTGCAAACAGAGGAGTCGGGTGATCCTCATGAGATTTGTGTCAGATTGTTCTCCAGGCTTTGTGTGGGAATCTGAGGGAGTAGTTAGGCCAATGGCAGAGCCCCAGACATTGTTGCCAAAGCTGCAGGACTATGTTGGAAGGGACAAGGGATGGGCCAGAAGGACACAAAGTGATGACTTCCTGTGAGGGAAAGACATTTAAGTAGGGAGGGGCTAGAGTTGGTTCTAGGCTGTGAGCCCCAGAAACTGACAGGAGGGCACCATTCCTGGAGCTCCTTGAAGATGGGAACAGGAGGGTGAGAGGAGCAACCACACTGACTCTCTCAGAAGAAAGACTCAAGTGATACTCAGAAACCTGGTGGTTCTTCCAAGACCAGGATTCTGAAAGAACAGTTCTTTTTTTTTTTTTTTTTTTTTAACCTAGCGACAATTAGATCAAACCACTGGATAGTAAAAGGATTGATTCCATCTGGACTCCCTCTAGGAGACATCTCAACTACTCAACTTAGGTAACTCATTAAGGAAACCCTCTCAGAAATTTGTTTTTCCTGTCAAGAGAGCTATATAGATATTATTTTCATTCTTGTTCTTTCTTCAGGAGGGTGGTGTTGTTTGAAAAACTAAACAAATGGTGGATAATAATTGGAATAATTGTGCAAGCAAGACCTGAGCTAAATTCTTTTTATGACGTATTCTCATAATCTGCAGAAATCATTCTACGTTTTAAGCAGGGAAGACAAATGTGAAGTCCTAGTGTCTGGTTTTCGTGAGTGGATTAGACTCATCGAGACAGGTGTGATACTCCAGAAACCCTCTTGCCCACTGCCCTCTAGTATTTGAATAGGAGCAGTCGCGTTGTGTATCATGTGAGCCAGCCCCCTAGCCACAGCCCCTGGGAACCCAGTCAGTGAGCTGACACACGGTCAGCCAATCCATGGTCAGACATCTAGAAAGAGGTTTGGGGAAGGGGAGGGACAAATAGCTCTGCCCAGAGATGATAGTGATTAAGTGAACTAATCAGATTCTTTCTCTCAGAAATTCCCTTCCTTAGAAAATCAAAGAGCCCCATCTAGAACAGCAACATCGCCATCACTCTAAAGTTCACTTGTACCTTTCTGTAGGCTGCTGACAATTAGCCAGAAGTTCCTATAATTATTTGACCTACTAAAGAAGTAAGTCAGATCCCTAGACCAGGATCACCAGCAACTTCCCTGATGTTGACCGGAAGGGTCTCACCAGAGTCTGACAACTAGAGGCAGAAGCCAGATTTGTGGAGCTCTTACTACCACCATCTCCACCACCTCAGATACAGTTGCCTGCTTCGGAGGCACTCAGAAAAGATGACTATGACATCTCAGCATCCTTTACCGAGGTGTACTTAAGAACACTGGTCACACCCCTTCTTTCCTGAGTGCTGACAGCACCGGTCCCTGCATCAGAGGCACCATCCTCCTAAGTGTCACCAAGGAGACATGCTCTGATACATCTCGTTCAAAAGAGGAATGCATGGTGGTCCTGTAGCCTTTTTATGCAGCAGTATAAAGGGGCCTGCTGCCACCGGCCGATCATCAGAGAAGCAACTCTTCTGATTGACGGTTCTGCAGACAGGTCTTTCCAATTATCACAGGTATAATTTACTGGCCTCACGGTCCGGTCAGAGCAATCAGCTTTTCCTGCAAAAGCAGAAAGCCCTGCAATGGTCACCTTTTGTCTAGCTTTTCAGCCGTGAAAGAATCTATTTCAACCATCTCCACAGGCTTGATGGGTAATTTGCCTGGTTTGCACTAAGCAGCAGGTCTCTGATGCTGCCGTATTAAAAAAAGAAACCCTTCATCCGGCCCGCTGGGAGTGCAAAGTGTCTGTCTTGATTCAGATGTTTGCCTTTCTACAATTGCAATCAGTCCTGGTGCGCTATGTGGTTGTGACAGCTACAAGGTGGAATCCTGCAGAGCAGCTCCGAGATTTGTCAGGAAAATAGGCTTCACACATACACCCCCCGTTTGGTTGACCATGGCGAGCTACTGAAATTTCAACCGACAAGCCGTCCCTATCTTTCTGTAGTGACTAAATTATTAAGAGAGTGGAATGCAAATCAAAACCACCATGAATACCGCATCACACTCATTCAGGTGACTATTTAAAAAAAAGAAAATAAAAAAAAAGTGTTGGCAAGGGTATGGGGAAACCTGTTTATTGCCAGTTGGAATGTGAAATGGTTCAGCCAATGTGGAAAACAGTCTGGAAGTTCCTCAGGAAGTTAAACATAGAGTTACCGTAACATCGGCAGCTCCGCTCACAGGTATATACTGAGAAACCTGCAAGCAGAGACTCAGACAGCTATTTCTGCACCACTGTTCACAGCAGCCTTATTCACAATCGTGCCCATCGATAGCAAATGGATAAACAAATGTGGTCTCTCCACACAATGGACTATTATTATTCAGCCTTAAAGAGAAACGAAATTCTGGCACCTGCTCCAACCTGGAGTCTTGAAATCTTTATGCTAAGTGAAACGAGCCCGTCACAGAATGAGAAGTATCATAGGATCCCACCTCTAATGTGGTACCTAGAGTAGGAAAATTTAAAGACAAAATAGGATAGAAGGTGCCAGGGGTTGAAAGGAACAATGAATGGTGAATTATTGTTTAACGGCTACAGGGTTTCTGTTAGGGGTGATGAAAAAGCTCTAACGTGGACAGTGGTCGTGTTTGCACACCATCGTGAATGTACTTACTGTTACTGAATTGTATGCTTACAAATAGTTGCAATGGTGAGAAGAAATACATGGAAAAGTACATTTCTTCTGTGCAATTCCTTGCCAAGGGCATAGGCAACTCAGTTCTGTGTCCCATCTTCTGCTCAGGGTTTTTGAAAGAAGCCACACCCATGTGTCACCTTGTCACAGAGAAGACTAGAAGCTCAGACTCTGGGAGACAGGTCTCACTGGACCACGCCGGCTGGCTTGCAGCAGCCTTGTTAATATTCTCTGCAATCCCAAATGTCTTCTTAGATTTTTCCAAGTTCAATCACATATATGTCCATTTATTTGCCTGCAATTCTGGGCAAGCGAGTTCTGCTGGGGAATGTGCCTTCTCCTCTCCCTGAGAAACCCTTTTAAAATGAATAAAACATGGGTCTGAGCAATTCAGCCTTCCCAGCTGGTTCTTACCAGCTTATAGTATGTCTTTTGTTTCCTTCTACCCTTGACAAGCTTGATGGCTTTGCTCACATGCTGACTTTTTACTCCTGTGAAGTTGAGGATAACAGGCCTTCTGTCAATCCCCATCTAAAACAGACTCTAGTGATTCACAATGCCATGCTACTCAGGACTACACATGTATCCTTACCTTGTCCTAACTGCACACAGATAGCCCTCCCCAACTGCACTGCAAAATTCGAGAAGGAATAACCAGACAGCACTACGATGCATCCCTTGCTGAAGTGTGAAACCCTGTTTCTACGTCTGGCTGAGTGGAGGACTCAGTCTTGGAAGACTATAGTCTTGGAGGACTCAGCTCTAGCTATGGTTTCTGCAATCACCTGACAGTGTAGCTGTTTTGACAAAATAGAAGGATTGGCATTCTATCTCTAGAAAGAAGTAACTCTGTCAGATTTTGAGTAGGCACCAAATGCTCAAAAAGTCCTGTTTGAACCATATTTATAAATTAGAAGTGAAAACACGTATGCCCCAGGAAGCATCAGGCTAACTCCATTTGTCATCTCAGTTGAGAAGATTCAGAACAAATGACAATGCTTGGGAATAAGTGTTATAATATAATGAGAATACAGCAGTGGCAGGCTGTGGAGAATAGAGCAGATGCAGAGGCATGACAGCTCCATTGCTATTTACCCCAATTCTTCCAAGGGACTTCTTCCCCCTTTAGCAGATATTAATAAAGCAAAAACAAACTGCCCTAATTTCGAGTGCATTTCCCCCCCCCTTCCTCACTTCAGAATTTTCCAGTGTGCTGCTCCATAATCTGATGGCATGATTCTGACAGGTTGGCATCTGCCAGTGTTTGGTTTTTGGCATTTCTGATGTGACACTGGCTTCATTTTATGGAAGCGTTTTTATCCAGAATGAATATAAGTTCCTAGAGTGGCTTTGGGGTACAGCTTTGCTTCAAAATCCAACAATGTCGCAAACCTTGGAGTGTTCCATCTCCTTAGTTGGCCATCAGCTCAATTATTATGTAACAGTTATCCATGGTCATCAGTACGAACAAGAATGTTAAATCAATTAAGCCATTCCATGGAGTTGGAATAAAGCTGTGTGAAATGACACCAGATTAACAGGTCTAATGAGAAGAGCATGTTGTCCCTCAAGAATTCTACTAAAAATGTATTGAAAGCAACATGTCAGAGTTTGTTACAAGGGCTTTCTCCTGGGAGCAGAGGAGAACTGTGCTTGCATTATATTCTTCATTTCCAAAGCACATTTCTTTCCTTCAGAGGTGAGGACAACCCTGACCTACATTCCATTCTGGATTCCAAGGCCTTTTTTCCCATGGAAGTATAAGATGCTTCCTGGAAGTCTATATAGATCTTCATTTCTGTAACTGGAATTTAAATAAAGCCTTTATCTGATGTGAGAAACGGAGAGGGGGTCTGCCTTCTAAGAATAAGCAGGTCCTGCTCCACATATGGGAAGTGTCACCCATTGGGAAGAAGTGATTGGTATGGTAAAGGGAATGGTGGGCATGCCACAGGTAACATATGCTACAACCCTGCTCAGAGGAGTCCACAGCATTTTTGGATTTCTCTTCCATGTGGGGATCACTGGCAGCTGGAGGTACACACACAGCTGCAGATTTTGTCTTACCCTGGAAACTGTTGCTGTGGTGTGTTTGGGTGGATGCAGAGCCATGGACAGTAGCACCACCTTTGCTATACCCACTCATTTGCAAGGTGAGATACTGTCTGTCCACCTGGGAATGTTTGAAAACCAGGCCTAGATTGTCAGGCTGACTCTTCCGGATGTTTAGGCCAGAGAATTTGGCCCAAGATACATTTGAGCACTTAATCTTGAAATCACTGAGACTTTCAGTGGATTCATAATATGGTTGCATCACTTCTACCTTGGCCAGTTGCCTACTTGGCACCCTCCCATTAAAACTGGATAGAAGGGGTGAAAGGCAGTGGAGTAACGACGTGCTAGCCACAGGTACAGTAGGTGTTAATATCTGGAGAAAGAGTCATGTAAATTTATCCTGCTCATGTATACTTCAAAGGATATACTTGGCTTAGTATCAGATGGCTATTTTGTCCACAGTATTTTTGTCAAGATTTCTAACACATTTATTCATCCTCTCGTCACTGGGCCAAAACTGGTCTTCTAAATCCTGAAAGCTAGTTCTTTAACTGCCCTACACACACATACACACACAGAAAGCCATATGCTCAGATTAAGCTCTGAGACTTCACATTTCACATTAAATAAAAGTCCTTTCATTTATTTTTTATTTTTTATTTTTTTAAAAGTAGGTTCCATGCCCCGTGTGGAGCCAAACATGGGGCTCGAACTCATGACCCTGAGATCAAGGCCAGGGCTGAGATCAAGAGTTGGACACTTAGCCAATCAAGCCATCCAGGCGCCCCAACAAGAGTCCTCTTATTGAAGTGTTCTCTTGGAACCCTGTGTTACCTGGGCTTCCTGGGAAAATGAAGGCATCTCTAAATACCCTGCTTTACATAGTGTCTGAACTGAATTCTTTATTTCAATAGCTTTAAGAAGTTCTAACACTTTGTTTTAACCTGAAAATGCATACCATTCTCTTGCCTGGAAAGAAGGAAGGAAGGAAGTAAAGAAATGCCAATCTTGCTTTCCATCTCAAAGGCTAAATGGAACAGTCTTTCTTAAAATTTGTTAATCATCTAGTATCTCTGTAACATTTTTTCCTATAAAAAGCAAATGAATATAGAAATAGTTTCCTCCCTTGGTTCTCAACAAATGAAGGAACTGTGCTCATAAGTTATATTTAGTTGCCCGAAACTGAAGATACTAATAGCTCTCGTTTGCAGAGTGCTAGGATGCACCAGGTGCTCTGCATTTCCCGCATTCATTCTCACATGAACCCGATGAAGAGGGCAGCAAAAGAACAGCTTGCTTTTATGGAATGCTGACTCTGTACTGAAGATGTTCACAAAGTATCTCATTTAGTCCTCATAACCAGATTATAGTTTGTTATTTTATAAACTGGGGCTCAGAGAACTGAAGCTTTGCAATTCATACAGGGCAACATGTAGCTCCAACCCAGATTCTTCTGACTCTGGAGCCTAAAGATTTTTTCCTTCAGGTTATGTCATCTCCTGACGAACAGAGGAATTGGGAGGCACTTTACTGTCAATATACTCAGCTCCTCAAATGGGACAACCAGTCACTTTGTGGTTAATGAGACCACAGAGCCAGCAAAGAACCAGGAGAACCTGCCAGTAGGAGCAAGCTAAGATTAGGATAGGTCACAGGTGGCTACTCTAAAACTTGGGTGCTTATTAGAATCCCGGAACTTGGTTAAAGGCAGGTTTCTGGGCCCCACCTCTAGGCTCCTGGCCAATGACAGCTAACCACTCATTCTTCTGCCAACAGCCCACAACTCTACCAATTCATATGTGAATAGATTTAAAGGATGACATTTCTAGTCTTAATGGTTGATGTCATGAATGGCAGTTGTCCTCAGATATCTTGCCCTTAGGAAACTCACAATCTGGTGTGATGAGGGAGGCCTTTGCGCCACATAAGGATGCTGCGGAAGGCAGGCCCTTATTTTGAGATATTTGTAGTGTGGAACACAAAATGGAGCCTGTAACCTAGAAAGTGGGAATGTTAAATAGTCATAACTCAGCAGTGGGAGTTAACTGTGAACTAAAGATGTTCCACCACACCTGCCTTTATAAGAGAGAGGAAAGTATTCTGTCTTCCCAAACCAATGCTATATTGGTGTCTGGGGGAAGGGGCGTCCTTCTTACTGTCTTTGTATTGGTGTTTCAACTCTACCTCTAAAAAATCTGTCTTCTAACTTTTAAAGATAATTAATTAATTAATTAATTAATTAATTAATAATTTAGAGAGGTGAGTGGGGGAGGGGCAGAGGGAGAGGGAGAGAGAATCTCCAGCGGACTCTGTGAAGAGCCCGACACAGGGCACAATCTCAGGATCCCAAGATCACCTGAGCTGAAATCAAGAGTCGGTTGCTTAACTGACTGAGTCACCCAGGCCCCCGTCTTTTAACTTTTAAATATATTCCTTTAAACATAGTTATTAAGACCTTAACATTTTATGTCAGATGGCTGAAAATCAGATTTACCACCCTGCAATCACTTCAACATTATTTCGTCCCCATGTTCTTCAGTCCATCAGCATTTCCCTTCCACACGTGCTAGCACCCTGTTCACACTACAGTTCATTTGGAAAGCTGGGAAAAGTTAATAATAACAGTAATGGGACAATATTTCATGAGGTAGCAGCAAAGAATTCATAATTAGGAAATGTTCTTCGACATTTTAAATTAATCCTTCAACCTATAAAGTCCATCATAACCTCATATATAGGTGTGCCAACTGATAAACAGGTGGCCCCTGATAAAATAAACAGGTGGCCCTTGACCATGAATAAGGCAGTGTTCTCTGGATAGGATATTAGTTTTGTTGATGCATATCAGCTGTTCCAAGAATGTAGAATATTATAGCTCCAATATATGCTATATAGAGAAGGAAAAAATAGGGGCGGATTTAATACTCCATCTGTGACTAGTTAGTTATGGTAACCTTCAGGTATTTGGTGGTTTCAGCAAAAGTCTGATGCACATTCCAGGCATCTGGAACTATAGGAAAGACGGTAGAAATGTTTAGACAGAGAAGGAATACATTCACTAGTTTGACAAAAACTAGAAAGTACATGCAGTTCCAGCTGACTTGAGGACTGTACTCTGTACTCTGATGGCGGAAATGTGCTCCAGGTTCCCACACAGGGCACAGGCTCTGGTGATGGCCCTCCTTTTCAGCAAGGACTGGGTAGAAATGAACCAAGTTATCCCGGGAGGGTGGGTGACAAAAGAAACTGCAGCAGCTATCCTGGAGTTTACTAAGCAACATTCTAGCCAGATGAGACACTGGGTTCGGACTTTGTTACTTTCTAACCACTGCTGATGAAAAGCTGACTTTGGCTAATGATTTGTTTTCTTTTCTCTGAATTATGTTTCATGTCTATTGGTTGCCTTCCTCCAAACTACTAATTGTTCCCTTTGTCCTCTCGCATTTGCATATTTTATATTGTTTGCTTTTAGAAAATTTAATTTCTGTTCGATTAAACCAAACAGGCAAATAGCATGCAATCTACTTGAGATATATATCAACCAGGTACTTAGAGGCTAATAAACGGAGTTTGAGAACAGTAGACTCTTTTTAAGGCAGAGCATGGAAAAAGCAAAAGTAAACCTCAAAACATTTAAAAACAAGCAAATAACCCAAGGAAACCTCATCATTTGCTAAAAGTGCTGGCCACTTTTCCTTTGGTAACCTTTGATCCTCAGCTGAGTATTTCGACCCCATTCGTATGGTGAGGGTTTATAACTCAGTATTTGTACCATGTGAGTTTCCATGATCATTTTTTCACTTCAGAGATATATGCCAACTCAATTCAATAGACAGTTGTTTCATTCAGATGCCAAAGGTATGGTGCTAGGTTGTAGTAAACGGAGAGACTGATTTGTACCAGGTCTTAATATATAAAGGTGACTGAGTGACAACATGGAAAGGTCAGTGTAAAGTTCCTTGCAGTTCCCCCAGAAACATGGGGCGTGGCCCGCCATGCAGGACCACAGAAAGAGCACCAGTGTCCATCAAAAGATGGAAAAGAGCATGGGGAAAGCATAGACATGGCCTTTTTTGGGGTCTCTGTGTAAAAGACAAGGCAGGGGGGCACCTGGGTGGCTCAGTGGTTGAGCATCTGCCTTTGGCTCAGGTCGTGATCCTGGGGCCCTGGGATGGAGTCTCCCTTCGGGCTCCCTGCAGGGAGCCTGCTTCTTCCTATGCCTGTGTCTCTGCCTCTCTCCCTGTGTCTCTCATGAATAAATAAATAAAATCTTAAAAAAAAAAAAAAAAGACAAGGCAGGGCTAGGGAAACAGCTGAGTATCGGCTGGTCTGAATAATTCCGGTGGGCTTTAGGGGGTAGAGGCTGTCCCAAGCCAGGGAACATACTGGTTTGATGTGTGGCGGGTAGGAAAGGAAGTGCTTTAAAGAATGGGCTCTGCATCACAGAGGGCTTGGAAACAGCTGTGGCCATTACGTTGGCCATTTACTATAATTGATAGAGGCCAAACACAGAACTGAGGAAAACATGGTTGGGACAGGGTGAGGGGGTAGCTGTGAGCAAGCCCTTCCTCTGGGAACTCAGAATCTAGGAGCTGAACTAAGCACATATGTTATATGCCAATAGAGTGAATGCAAGGTAGACCATGCCAGATGCTAACCTAGCAGCTTAAACAGAATCCTTTAGGAGTTTCACAGAGGCAAATAAGCAAAGTCACAGAAAGCTTTCTTATATGGGAGATTTCCATCGTCTTTGATGCTCAACTAGAATCACTTCTTCAAAATCCTAACACCCTGGTAATATATATGGAAGGACATAAGACAAGGCCCAGCCAAGTGCCTGGCACATGAGAAACAGTGAATGAAAGGTGGTTCACACTTGTCCCTCACAACTTGGTGTCATTTCTGTCTCGCTAGCCATTGCCAACTTAATAAAAGGCCAATATGTCACCATGATTCCAAATGGAAGCGCTTTTTTTCTTTCTTTCAATTCATACTGGCAACCAACTTCTTTCGTTGTTATTCACATAATTCCCATGTTTTAAATAAGAAGTCACGTGGGCTTAGAGAAAATGCTGGAGTTATTTTTCAGTGATTCTTGATTGGCTGGCGTGTGATGGGAAGAGAGGGATGCCCATGTCTGGACCACTCTGGTGCTGGCCACACCACTGTTTTCTTGGAGCCATGTGTGCATCTCCCTTGTACCAGTGGGACCCCAGCCAGCCACTGTCATTCCCCAGAGGATAGGAACGCAGGGTTTTCCTAATGAATCTGGCAAAGAATTGCAGACTACAGGCAGGGAGATGCTTGGGATGTTCTGTAAACCACTGGTAAATAGTAACCCTTCGCAAGGGTGGTGACAGGGCTTGGGAGAGAGGCAGAGAGGCTGTTTCCCATTAACTTGTAGCCTTACAGAGGAAAAAGCTGACAAAGAGATAGCAAATAATTAAAAATTATTTTTCTAAAGTATAAATAAATAAAAATTATTTTTCTCATGTAATAACCATGTGGATTCACTCTTCTTAGAGTGAAGGTATCAGGCTCTAAAAAAATATTTGTTATTCTTCTCTTAATCCCCAGGATTACAATTTTCGGTCTTGGCTGGTACCAATTCTTCTAAATCAACAGTTAACAAACACCTATTGCATTTTATTCCCAAAGGACATTGCTCTGCTGCTCCTCATCATCATAGAGTGATGGTGATGACTACTGTTTTTTGAATGTTTAGCATGTGTCAGTCATTCTGTTAGGCTTTTGACACACTATTTCTATTTCTTGCGCTCTATCCCTGCCTCTCAAACTTTCCCAATGTGTAAGAAGTATCTGAACATTTACTGGACATTTACTTAAAGGACAGATTCCTGGGTCTCAATTGTAGAGATTAGAAATTCCGATTGTGTCTGATGTGTCTCAGGGGCCAGGTACTTGGCTTTTGGTCAAATCCCCAGTTAATCGAAAATGAGGAGTCCATGGAATGCACTTTGAGAAACAGATTTCTAGTTCATGGTTAAAAATAGTGATGCAGAATAGCCTTGGAATTAATGTACAGCATGTCAGTATCTTAAAAAAAAAAAAAGGTTTATTGGCACCTGTGGACATAAAAGCCTTTCCAGTGTTTGTATAATTATTATTGTCCAACTTTTAGAACAAAACAACAAGAAGGACTTCAAGGTTTTATCAAGGACGTTCATCTTTTAAAAAATGAGAACTGGTAGTGTTTTTCAGACTAGGAAAAACATCAAAGAATATCTAAGTCAGCTAAAGGAAACCTTATAGTAGGTCATCACAAAAGAGCCCCAAAGCAAGAAGGGAGGAGGGTTATCTTAGGTCCTTGAAAAGGCAGAGAATTAAAGAAACAAGGGTTTTGTCCTTTTTTTTTTTTTCCTTTTTTTCTGAAGACGCCCTTTCTCTGGTCATCATATATCTGTCCTGATGACTCAATAATCTGAGTTCCTTCCTGAGTCTGTGAAATCTCTTCTCCAGGACTCAAAGAAAGGCGGGATGTTTGGGCACCTGGGGCTGGATCCTGGCACACATTCCCCGGCCAGTGCTGGGTTTCTAACAGCATCATGCTCAGAGTTGGTTTAAATCACATTTGATATCTCTTATCACCTAAGTAGCAGAGAAGATATTTTTCCCTGTGTTGAAATCAAGTAGGTAAGAGAAAGAGACTACGGTTGCATTAAGAAGGGTGGGTGGTGATGAGGAGAAGGAGCGTGATTCTTCCTACAGTCAGAATAAAACTTACACAGGTGGTTTTTGCATTACCCAGTCCATGACTTATAAAAAAAAGATTCCTTTTTTCTGAAAGCATAACAACCAACATATTCGTATGTGCTTATATAAAAAACATAAGACTACACGCAGATGTAGAGCTGGTTTCTCTCATGCCATGTCCACCATCTCGAGGCTGTGGCAAACTGGCCCAAGGGACTGACCTTACCAACTTTTATCCTCATTTGGGGAAGCACCTCCCTCCCCTTTGCCTCTGTCTGACATTGTAATTCAGATAACCACCCACTCAGACTCGTGGATCTTTTTAACCTTACCTCCTTCTTCGTTATTCTATTTTCAAATCTTCGGGAAAAATCTCTCCCAACTTTCTCCTTGCTCCCCAGCTCCTCCACCATTTTCTATCCTTTTTTTTTTTTTTTTTTTTTTTTTTTCATTCTGCTTGTTCACTTCAAATGGCCTTAGTCATGGCTGGAAAGCAATAGAGCAGGGTTAGTAATGTATCAGTGCAGGAGAAAGAGGGAAGGCAAACATTTTGAAATGAGGCTGCCATGATAAAGAGCCAGGGCTCAGAAACCACAAAAATCTCTGAAACTGCAAAGTCATCTTCACAATCTGCAGCAGCTCAATCTTATTAGCTTCTTCTAATTAAATCTGCCTTTACCAACCTTTCTGCTGAAACATAATTTACTAAACTTTATTTAGGTGGGTTTCGCTTAGTTCCTAGCATTGCTTCAATGTTTTGGGGTTGTTGGTTTTTTTTTGTTTTTTTGTTTTTTTCCTACTGCAACATACAGCATTTCAGTTACATTATAAAACTTCTGTGGGGTTGACCCAGAAACCCAACAATATAACATTGTTCTAATAGGTTTGCTGGCTGATAAATGATCTTGCAGGAACATTTGGCTTCATATGTATCTGCATGATGCTGGGCACCTATAGGTGTTCCACAAGAAGAAAAAGTTACTTCAGTGAGTAATTTGTCACAAATTGCGGGCAAATGGGAATGGTATGCCATTGAAGCACTCTGTCCCTGAAAGATGCGTTTATGGCAAGAAGTAATGGCACCACTGCACAGGACTACGACTTTTTTCAAAAGCCTCTGTGATTTATTTTCTGTTTTTCTCATCTTACTCCTTCAGTCGGGAAGTGATACCCTCTGCCTCTGCCTAGAATACAACCCACCTGTCGTCCAAGGTGCCGCCCACAAAGCCTTTCCTGGTGGCTCCAGCCCACAGAACACCATTAGTACAGGTACCAGTGGTAGGAATTACCAGCTTCTGCACTTTTGCTATGTGCCAGTACTATGGCTTTCCTAGGAGGTGAGCACTGTCATTATCCCCATTTGTCGGAGAGGAAATTGAGATGGACAGAAGGAACACATCAAGAAAGTGGTAGAAGCACCCCAAATTGTATCCATGCCTTCCTGGAGCACCAGGTCATGCTGTCCTGCTTGCCCTGTCTCCCCAGTGTGGTCCTTGGCTGCACTATAGATAATCCACAACACAGCATTGGATCATACATATTGTTTTTCTTCTTCAGCACTAGTGTTTTGGGCTTTTTGCTCTCTTAGCCTAGATGCTCCTCACGGTTAGGGTTCAGAGCAAGGGTCTTTGGCCAGATTCTGCAACTTCTATCTGTGTGCCTTCCTGAGCCCCAGTGTCCAGTGCACCCCCCTCATAGGACTGTGTTGAGGATTACAAGACAATAATGCATATGAAGGGCTCAGCCTGGGGTGGCCCATGGTGAGAGTGCAAACAACTGCATGTATTACTGGTGTTGTGGAGGGAGCACAGCCCTAAATGCATGGTGCCACTAAGAGGCTTTCTAAAAATCCATTCTGCGGGGATTCCAGTCTGCTCTGCCATCCATGTTCGCCACTGTGGCCTCGATTTTGCCAACACTCTCTTTCTCTTCCCAACTCATCAGCAAAGTTGAACACTTTATGTCTTTTCCCCACCCTCTGGAGTCGGAGGACTTTTGCCCCTGAGCGGATGGGGCCGCGGTCTCAATCACTGAGGCCAGAGAAACATGGAGTGGCCTGGAGTCACTGTTCATTCTAGTCTGAACTCTCCCACTGACCTCCTCCTACTCTTTTTTGCCTTTAGGCAAATCCTAGTTCCAGCCTTAGTTTCCCCATCTATCTAAGAGAGGCTAGACCGATTGACCTCTAAAGTCTCCTCCGGCCTATAGCTAAGACTCTTAGAGGTCTTTTTTTAAACAAGGAAATCCCAAGCACTAAGCTGCTGTCACCGGCACCGTTTTCTGCTCCTCACGCCTTCCATGATTGTGTTTTTGTGAAAGAGTGTGTGTATGGGTTTGTGTCTGTGTTTTCTGTGTGTCTTTGTGTATATGTGAATATGACTGTGAGTTTGTGTGTGACTGTCTATGAGTGTGTGCATCTGTGTGTGACTGCATATGGGTGTGTTTGTGTGCGTCTGTGTGTAGTCATTCGCGAGTGCGTGTGCATCTGTGTATGAAGCAGATGGGTGTGTGTTCTGTGCGTGTGTACATCAGCACAGGGGCGAAGCCGCCCACACCCAAGTGACAGGAAAAGAGACAAGGGTGTCCCGCTCACCTGTGCTTTGAGGCGACCCACCCAGGCTGGGCCCGCAGGAAGCCGGTGAGCTAGGCTCCCCACCCGGGTACCGCCCTCGGCCGGAGAGAGCCCGAGCCCGAGCCCGGAGGCCGCCTGGCGGGCGGGGCGGAGCGGAGCGCGGGGATCCGGGCGGGGCGAGGCGGCGGAGGGCGGGCAGATGGGCGGGGCGAGGGCGAGCGGGCGAGCGGGGGGCGGGGATCGGGGCGGGGCGAGGCGGCGGAGGGCGGGCAGATGGGCGGGGCGAGGGCGAGCGGGGGCGGGGCGGGCAGATGGGCGGGGCGAGGGCGAGCGGGGGCGGGGATCGGGGCGGGGCGAGGCGGCGGAGGGCGGGCATGATGGGCGGGGCGAGGGGCGAGCGGGGGCGGGGGCGGGGCAGATGGGCGGGGGCGAGGGGCGAGAGGGGGCGGGGATCGGGGCGGGGCGAGGCGACGGAGGGGTGGGCAGATGGGCGGGGGCGATGCGGCGGGGGGCGGGGGCGAGGGCGAGCGGGGGCGGGGCGAGGCCCGGAGGGCGAGCAGATGGGCGGGGGCGAGGGCGAGCGGGGGCGGGGGCGAGGCGGCGAGGGTGGGCAGATGGGCGGGGCGAGGCGGCGGGGGGCGGGGCGAGGCGGCGGGGGCGGGGCGAGGCGGCGGGGGGCGGGGGCGGGGGCGGGGCGGGGGGCGGGGCGGGGCGGCGGCGGCGGCTCCGGGCATGCTCGGCCGCGGCGGCAGCAAGCGGGGCGGGTCACACTGGTCCCCGGCCGGCCGGATCGGCGGCGGCGGCGGCGGCGGCGGCGCGGGGCAGCATGAGGGAGCCGCTGCTCGGTAAGTCCCGGCGTCTCTCGCGCCTCCTGACCCCCGCCGGGCACTGGGCCTGCTCCACGGCGCTCCGCGGGCCTCGCCCCCAGTGTCCCGCGGTCGCCCCCAACTTCTCCAGCCCGGACGTTGCTCCCGGACGAGGGGGCGTCGCGCCCCAGCCGTGGGCGTCCCGCACGGTGCCCATCCCGGCCTCGGGGTGCGGAGCCCGGTCTGCGGGGAGGGGGCGTCCCCGCCGCTCAGGGGCCACCCGGGTGCGGGTCTCCACCGCGGCCGGCGCTGGCGCTGGCGCTCGCGTGGCCCCTTGCCGGGGGTGGGGGGGGGGTGAGGGGTGGGGCCGGGCCGCCGGGGGTCGCCGTCTCCCCGCTGGGCGCCCTCCTCGCCAGCCGGCTCCCGCCAGCCGCCCCTCCCGCCTGCGCGCCCCGACTTCGCTGACAGCCGCTGCCCAGAGCCCCCGAGGTCCCGGTTCCCACGGTGCCCCCCGCCCCGCCGCAGGTCGGGACCTGCCCGCCGGACGTTGGGAGCCCGCGCCCGCGCTCCCTGCTCGGGTCTCCGCCGGGCCCTGCGCGCCGCGCTCGGCGGGGTCAGGACCGGGGATTAGGGCGCTAATCGCCGCGGCTTCCCGGCAACTGCCTGGGGCGGCCCGGCCTCTCGGCTGCTGGGGGTTAGGCGGGAGAGAGAGAGAGAGAAGGGTGGGAGAAAGCAAAGAGCCCCGCCTGAGAGTGCTGTAAATGTCGTTCATCAGCTCGTTTATGGGCTCTGGAGCGCGCCTGCTGCTCCGGTCTCCGGTCTCCGCTCTCGGCTCTCCGATCCCGGGCACCCTCGCTCTCCCCACAGTTCCCCTAGACTGCCAGGGTTTGCCCACACGCCGTGACCACGGTGGGCTCCGCACCTACAGCTGAGAGCTCCGTTCCTGCTCCTTGTCGCTGGAGGCAGCGCCCAGCGCCTCGGATTCTTCTGGGGGGGCGGGGGGTGAAAAAGAAGCTGTGATTTCACTACTGGAAGAAAAAAATACAAAACGGAAACTCTACGCCAGCGCAGCCTGGTCAGACCCTATTCCTTGCTCATCAACGCTCTCTAGGAGCAGAGGACTTTGGGGAATTAGCTTCGGGAGACCTCCCCTCCCCCTCCCAACACACACACCCTGCCACCCTCACTCCCATCCCCTGCACCTCCTCCCTCTACTCCCATGCTGGCCTGTCCGCTTGTGCCTCCCCTGATCCAGTGGCTTGTCTTGGGAGAGGGATGAAGTAGCGTGGACCACACAATTGCGAGGTTTTCCCTACATCTTCATGTCTTCTCTTCTCTGGCTTTTTGTCTTTTCAGGTTTGCAAGGAAATTTGATTTGAGATGAGGATTTGGAAGATGGGATAGGGTGGGGTGGGGGGGGGGGGCAGACGGGGAGGATTCCTGGGAGTCTAGGGACATGGGATTTAGGCAGCCAGAAATACTTAGATAAAAATGGCAGACTCAGTATTCAGACCTAAGTGGTCACAGGCTAAAGTTCAAGAAAACAGTGCCTTATATCAGGCAGGTTTAGAATTTAAGATGACTTGATTAAGACCATACAACAGGGCAAGCGTGTATAGTTGTTTTAGAAATCACGTGCAGATTCTTATTTCAGGGGACTTGTGGTAGTTTGCATGTGAAATTGGGAATTTGGTAAATTCATTTGGTTTCTCATAATGCTGTATGGGTTTGAACTTTATATTTACCTTGATATTAGGTGTCTCAGTCTTGGCCACCAGCTGCACAGCGGTCCCGAAGGTCCCTAACTGTTACTCTGGGCAGATAGCATGTAGCAAACAGTTTGACTCCCCCAAGAGTGGGTGAGCAAATATTTGTTGAACGAGGCCTTAATCTGCTGGGCCTTCTCCTGGCAAACTTCACCCTGTGCTGCAGAGAATGGAAGGTCAGGCCTTTGGCAAGCCCAAGAGATTTCAGGGGATTGGATGGGTGGAAAAAGCCTGTGCCAGAAAAAAAAAAAAAATATATATATATATATATATACATATATATATATATATATGTATATATATGTATATCTGTCTTTCTACCTCCTTGGAATATAATTTAAAGTGCCGGAGCGCTCACATGCTCTGGAGGGCTTGACGATCAGAGTTATCTAATGACCATCTGAATAGTCACAGACTCCAGACACATACGGCTTATCATTCGATAGCTATAAAATGTAACTAGAGATTGGAGGTACACAAGGAGAATAAATAAAGGGCCAGTTTTTCAGTTAAAAAAAAAAAACCACAAATCTGAAAAGATCCTTGGAGTATAATTTTTTTTAAGTGCAGTTTAAAAATAAACTAGAAATGCTATCAGTAAAGAAAGCCCAGAAGTCTGTGGTTCCGCCAAGTTCTCATTGTCCTTGCTGGAGAGTCCTCTAGTTTGGGAGGACAGTAAACACCAACCCTGCTCTAGGAGTCCAGAGTTTCTCTTTTAATGAGCTTGGCGAGACTTCACACTAATTAATCTAGGGAGAGTTTAGAACACAGAGCGTTGGATTTGAAACAATTGTTCTGTTGTGGTTTTTATTTTGATAAGCAAAGACTATGTCTCTGAAATCCTATTTCAGGCCTATTGCTGAACCCATTACTGCAGTTTATTTGGTTTTTTAACAGATGTTGTTTTTTACCTTTTGGATGGCAAGGGTTATCTCACTCATTAAAATGTGGCTATTGTGCTTTGTTTCAAGAGTCTATTGAGTTAAGGAATGCTGAGGGACACTCACTTGCTAAGGCCAGCAGCCCAGGGGAGGTGAGGTCAGTTTCCAGTACTCTGATATAGCCTTTAAATGCTAAAAGTCATCGAAAAACTATAGGAACCGCTCTGATACTAGAATCTCAATCATTTTGATTTAAATTGATGGTATCTTGTTTAAAATTTGGATTATTACCTTTACTTTCTTTAAATATATTTTACCAAAACTTTCCGTAGATCATATAGTTGGGAACAGCCAGGTCAAACGGGTAAAGATTATTAGACCACAAAATACCCTTCTAATTTGCTGCTTATTGGTGATCTCTCTAAAGTTTACCTATAAGCTTGTTTCTTCCATATGTAAATGGAATAATTTATTATGAAGAGACACTGGGATCCCTGGGTGGCTCAGCGGTTTAGCGCCTGCCTTCAGCCCAGGGCCTGATCCTGGAGTACCAGGATCAAGTCCCATGTCGGGCACCCTGCATGGAGCCTGCTTCTCCCTCTGCCTGTGTCTCTGCCTCTCTTTCTTTCTCTCTCTCTCTCATGAATAAATAAATAAAATCTTAAAAAAAAAAAAAAGAGAGAGAGACACACCAAGATATATTTCAAAGAAGAAAAAAAGGCGGGGCGGGGGTGGGGGGGAGACAGAAAGCAACTATATGTATACAAGGAATAGTAGGAAAAATGGAAACCAAACTATTGGTGGTGGTTATCTCTTGGCACAATGGGGTTATTGGGAACTTTAATTTTTTACTTAAATACTGAATTTCGCAATGTTTACTTCTAGAATAACTTTACATGACTTTGCAATTAGAAAATAATGTACAAGTTATGAGAAATAATTTAAACCTTAATATTATTGTAAGACCTTGACTCTTTTATTCTAACGTTATTTTAAAAGAAAACTAGTGTGTTCTAAGTTTAATAGACTGTATCAGGAATCTTTACGTGTGAAGTTTAACTTACATGATGGTAGTGGGATTACAGTCTAATCTAAGTTTGACAGTTATTTTTGCAAATAGCCAAAAATTCCAGAAGATTTAAAAAATCTTAACCAATTTCACTTTTTCTTAATGACTGCTAATCCTTCAGAAATGTTAATGAGGTACTTAGGGTCTCATAAAAAGGAGAGGTCACCAAAGCACTAATTGTGTTGCAGAATTTAGAGGTGAAAGAGAAGACAGGAGTTGTGTGTGTGTGTTCACACATGTACAGGGGGAAAAGACAGGTAATATTTATGAAAAAATAAAGTGCATAACATTTGGTACTTTTCTTCTCTTTCTCTGTGTTTTGGAATCCATGCCTTAACACTGACCAACCCAGCAAGATTAGCATTCCAGGATCCTTTTGATCTTAGACCCAAACTTTCCACCTCCGCCCCCCCCCCCTTTTTTTTTCTGGCGTGTCACCTTAAAGAAACTTAGTGATGTTTGCTCTACTAAAATGATTACTTCACAGATTAAATACGCTTTCTATGTTTAGGAGATTTAACAATTTGAGGGCTCTGGTAAGAGCTGGCCATCACACTGTTGTAGCTAACAGCAGTGTGTGAGCACTTCCTGTCCCAATATGTAAGCTGGGACTATGGAGTTCTTTAATTATTAAGACTGAAAAGAGAAATGGCAGTCCTGTTGCTCATAATAAAATACATAGGTTCTATCATTAAAAAAAAATACAGAAAGCATTAAATGTCCATATAACAGCAACGTGCCCCATTCTGCTTTGTTTTAGGTCTTAGCTATTTACCTCTTGTTTAAAGAAAGTACTTTGTTATATATTAATCATAACATTAGACCAAAAATTGTCAGTTGAAGAAATATTTACAGTTAACTGCCAACAATTTGAGGGATTAATTACATCTTAAGTATGGAATGTCAGTGACTATAACTGAAAAGTTTTAGGTTTTCTAGAAGAGTAGCAGTGTCTAATCAAGCCCTGTAGAATGCTGTTTGTAATCTTGTATTAGATTTTAGTCAGCAGAACATGTAATTTTCGGCTTACTGGAAACAGGTTAAGAATCTCTGTAGCAGATAAGACATGTGTCCCATATACTAGACCTTTAGAACCTTATAGAATTCACTGTTCATTTATTCTTTTCTTCGGTGTTTCTTTTATTTTCATGAAGTGTTCCAAGTTTTCAAAGATATATATTCCTAATCCTAATTAAGAAACTGTTCTTAATTTTGTTTTCTTTAAAAAAAAAATTTTATTTTTATTTTCTTAAAATATTTATTTTTAAAGTAAACTCTATCCTAATGTGGGGCTTGAACTCCCAACCCCGAGATCAAGAGTTGCCTTTCTACTGACTGAACCAGACAGGCACCCCTAATTTTTTTCTTTAAAGATTTTGTTTATTCACGAGAGGCACAGAGACAGAAAGGAGGGGCAGAGACACAGGCAGAGGGAGAAGCAGGCTTCATGCAAGGAGCCCAACGCAGGACTTGATCCCCGGTCTCCAGGATCACGCCCTGGGCAGGAAGGCAGGCGCTAAACCCCTGAGCCATCCAGAGATCCCCCCTAATTTTTTTTCTGATGGTGAGATTGTATCAAGTTAAAGTACATGAAAGTACCTATATTTGACCATTTTTTTTCCTGCAACATGGCAACTTCATATGCTTGTATCAAATATATTTCATCACGGGACATCATAAAATGCAGTAAAGTATAAATAAGGACATTAAGAAAAAAAAAAAAAGAAACCAGAATCCAATACCACTGTTGATAATTTAGTATGTTTCCTTTTGGTGTTTCTTCTCCTGTGTGTGTGTGTGCGTGCACATGCATGAAATTACTACTGTACTGAATCCTGTCTTTATTATTTAACGTGGTACCGTGAGCGTTTCCCTGTGCCATTGCATATTTGAAAACATAATTTTATGCATGTGTATGCATATTCTAGTCTCCCATGTGGATGCATCTGGATTTTTTTTAACCATATCTTAAATGGACATTTATTTGGTCCAATTTTTTACTTATCATAATTAAGACTTGAGTAAATATCTTTATAGATGACTTTGTGGGTATCTCTGATTATTTCATTAGGATGATCCCAAGAAATGAGGTTATTAGCCCATAGGGTGTCAGATATTGGAAGATTTTATAACATATTGATCACTTTTAAGAAAGGAAATACCCATTTGCACACAGACCCCACCCCCACAGTCATATACCCACAAATAGGAGAACGCTTACAGCTCATCATACCCTCACCACCAACAAATACTGCCTTTTTTTGTTTTTTGTTTGTTTGTTTTTCAAATACTGCCTTCTGAAAGCTTCAATAATTTGATCAGTGAATAATAGGATTTTGGTTTAATTTACATATCTTTAATTACTGGTGAGAGTAAACATTTGTTTTACATTTTTAAATGAGTATTTGTGTTATTTTTACATTAAAAATAAAATTTTTAGTTTAAAAAGGAAGAAAAGTTTTGGTTGATCTAATGAGGTTTTTAATAGTTTTATTTCACTGTCTTGGGAAGCCTTGTACCTGTAAATATGAGAATAAAAACAATTTTTATTTTTATAAATGTAAAGGAGGAGGAAGGGTACCTGTTATAAAGTAACATTCATTTGCCAATCTGAACCTTTGGTGATGAGAATGCCCATGATGGACACACCACAACCTAGAATCGAGCATCTGCAAGGGTGCAGGTTGACAGGGCTTGTGTCTTTACGTTCTCCAGCACAGAGACCGGTGCCTGGCACAGTCAGTGTAAAACAAGTGTCCCAAGCGACATAAGTTGGAAGAAATGTTCAATACCTGTGCTCTGGGACCTCTGGATGGAGAGTTGCTAGGTGGTACTGAACTCCATGGCCTCAGCCCCAACCCTCGCCACCTCCTCTTCACAGTGTGTGGCCATTTAGCTCTGCTTTCTTGGTTGGCCTCTCTGGGTGCTAATGGGGCCAAGGTCAGAGGTTCTGTCTTCACATGACCTATTTAGCTTTGTTCTGTGTCATGGCCACAAGCTGTATCCTTTTTACTGTGGCCAGCTGACTTAGAAATGCTTGCTGTTCATCACAAGGGTGAGCAAGCTAGAGAGAGGGACAGATTTCTAGAGCCAGAAGGACCCTATAGAACCTCTAGTTGAACCTTCTTATTTTACTTCTTCTGGAGAAGACTGAAGCTCAAGGAGTTCCCTTCTTTGGTGCAGTGTCCCAGGCTCAATTCTACATAACACAACAACATGTATTGAGCAACGTGGAGAAACAGAAACTCATCCCTACAGTGAAGGGGTGGACAACCCTATGCTTAAATAATCATGGCTAATCTTTAAAGAACTTAGGAATCCACCACAAAATAAGATTACTTTAAGTAGTCTCAGGTTTCTTGGATGGGAAAAATAATCTGATGGAAATCTGTCTGACACTGATTTGGGGAAAATAAAATTTTGTGGAACTAGGTTGGTTCAATTAAAATGGGATGATCCTGTTATCCTCAATCAATAGTTGTTTCTGATTTCTGTCTTTCTCCTAAATGAATTGGCCATTCTCTTAGTCACCAAAGACTAAAATCCACTGTATGTTGAAAATTACTTTATCAAAAATTACTCTTATTATTCCTTTCTCCCCACCCCCTCTGTTACTACCCCTGCACATTACAATAGAAGAGATTTATAACTGTTTGTCCCCTGGTCTGTCCTTGTTCTAACCACTCTCATCCTCTATTTTCCAGCCAGATTGATTGTCAGTGTTTCCCCTGCTTGCCCAAACACTTTTGTGGTTTCCCATTGCCTACTCAGATGAAGTCCAAATTCTATCAGCGTTGTAGATAAGAGTGACTATTGTTGATAATTTCTGTTTTAGAATTTAGGGGTTTTTTTCCCTAAAAGCTACTCACTCCTTTCCCATTTATCATGGATGTAATTTGCTTCTCAGATTCACACAACAGGTTTTGCAATAGCTCTGTAGGAGTCTGAAACCAAACATGATCTGAGGTCTGCTGAAGGTCACCAAGCAATGACACGGTCTATTTGTACATGAGTCCTATTACTGAGCATTTAAAATTAATACTAGCACTGCCATGAAAACATCACAGTCAAGTGAGGCATCAGGTCTTGTGTGTGTATGTATGTATGTGTGCA
Source organism: Canis lupus familiaris (assembly GCF_011100685.1). Taxonomy (NCBI): domain Eukaryota; kingdom Metazoa; phylum Chordata; class Mammalia; order Carnivora; family Canidae; genus Canis; species Canis lupus. The sequence goes on along the minus strand of NC_049223.1, from coordinate 14,328,163 downwards.
TGCATGGTGTGTGTGTGTGTGCCTTGTGTGCATAAGGAAAGAATTCTGTAGAAGAGCCATCCGAATCCAAGAGAACAAAGGAGATTTTTTTTTTCCTTTTAAATGTAGGATATCCTTTTAAATATTCCTTTTTCATTTTGATGCCACTATGCCTTCCATCTTTTCTTGTTTATTCTTATGCATTATTTGGTAAATTAGGAAACTTCTATTGTTATTAAGGAAGAACATTTAGGGTGAGCCTAAAAGAGTAGCAAGTGGCAAGGGTTTTGAAGCTAGATAGACCTTGGTTTGAACCTCAGATCTGTACTTACAGGCCCAAGATCTCAGCCTCAATTTTCTTGTCTGTAAAATGGAAACATTCGTGGCTACCTTAGAAGTTTCCTGGGAGCATAAGATGAAATAAAGTGTGCTTTCTCTTTTTACCTGCTTGTTCTTTGTTAAATGTTTCTTCTGTATGAATGTGTGTTTAGATATTCATGGAATTAGAAGGAGATTCAAAGTGGGTTCATTTGTGTCTTGTGTTCTGGTCCAGCCCATGCTAGAAGTCCCCTCCTTACCTGAGATTGTGTCTAGACACCTCTACTGTTGTGCCCACTCTTCCTAGATGTTCACTATGAGTTTTTGATACAAGGCAACAAATAAAAGTAGGGAAGGAAAAAATTTCTTCAATGAACTATCTGGAAAATCATATAGCGTAGACCTACCTTGATGGGGAGGATTTGTTTAGCTTTGAAGGAATCTTCCAGAAGCTTCCTTGACCCCTTGAGACTAGGTTAGGGACCCTTCTGCCTATTTTCTTGCTGTCTATACGACAAGATAGTAAGACTCTCAAGGGAGAAGAATGGATCTCATTCTTTACTATAGTTTCAGTGCCTGGTGTATTAGGCACTCAGGAATTGTGTCTTAATGTTCTGGATATAAAATAATCCTGTTCTAAGTGACTTGGATGGAGGTTGAGGTATCGATTCACAAAAGACAATATATGTGGGTGATATAAAGCAGGTATGACCTTGGAAATCAAAAGTTACATCCTACATGATACAAGAGGAATTAGGAAATGGTCTGAATTTCATGATGAAAATTAATAGCCAATGTGGAGTCTTTCCTTAAGGCAAGTAATTCTTCAGAGACAAACTAGAGTCATTGTAGCATGATAAATCATCTCATGTTTGCATGGTGATTTACACTTTTATACATATTCTTTTTTGATCTGCAAAACAGTCTGGTGGGATGGGAAGATAGTAACATTGCTGTTTTGCAGAATAGAAAACAGGTTTGGTGCAGTTATTAACTTACTACAGGGGTCATAGCTGGGGTTGGGTGTCAGCACTAACGCTGGGATTAAAAGGATTGCACCTGCTACTGTGCTATTTTAACTGCACACATACCTTTTCCAGTTGTTAACTCTGATGTTAAAATAACTTACATTTATGTCAAATTTTACTATATGTTTGTCTTTATAGCAACGCTTTGAATTGGTGAGTGGGTGATCAAATTAAATGCTGTTGATTTAGGATGCTGGTATCTCTGGATCAGAAAGCAACTTTAAAAGGGACATCTTTTTGTGCAGCAGTTCATTGGATGCCTGTCTCCTCAGCATGTCAGCGTCTTCTCCTGGGGGCTGCTCTGACTGATGTGTTCATGGTGGGCCTCTTGCTGCCTCTTGAGGCAGCCCATTAAGCCTTAAGTAGATAAGGACGCTAAAGAAACTAAGCTGAATCTGATAGGGATCAGAAAAATGATGTAACTGTTCAGAGATTGGTTTCAGGGGAGTGGTGATGTTTAGCACAGGTGTGGGAAAGGGGTGAATTCTGGGCTCTGAGTTGGGATCAGAGCATGTCGAGTGTCAGCCACAGGGAGATTGGATGGTGGCTGGGAACACTCGTTGGGGCTGTGAGGCTTGTGTGTCATCCTCTCTCCTCTTGGCTCACCTGCATCGCTCCAGGTCCTGTGTGTGGAAGCTGGTGTACTTTGTACTCCTGCCTCCCATAGGTTCCTGACCTCTGTGAAGATAGAGCAAGTTAGACGTATCCAATAATCAATACAGCTTTGACTTCAGACCTGTAAGGTCAAGTTATGGCTCTTATAGTTTGAGTCTTTTTTTGAAGGACAACTTGGCCTGGGTTGTCATTGCCACTTGAGGGTTTGCTAAATATAATTATCATGCAGACATGACCATAGTAGACCAACTAGGACAACTCCTCTCCCAGTAGGAAAATGACCCACATTGCATACTTTACGAGGGCCTTTTCTTCTTCCACCCTCTGTGTGTCGCATGGCCACTTGGAGTATAGTACACTTTGCTTTTAAAGAGCCTGACATAGTAAGAGAGAGAAACTGAGTGTAATACAACCTAAATTCCAGTGTTAGCTGTGGTGCCAACTGGCTGTGTGACATTGAGCCAGTCCTGGTGGGGACCCTCCCTGGTCTAGGCTACTAGGATTTTGTGGCCATGTCACTTTTTTTTTTTTCCATGTCACTTCTTTACTTCTGAGGTAACTGTACCCCAGATTTATGCTATATACCAATTCCCTCTCATACACACACACCCATGCAGTTTATCTAGTGAGCTCCTAATCAGTCTTCAAAAACCTAGATCACATGTCCCTTTCTCTTATTTCTGCATTCATTCAATAGTTATTTACTGAGAGCATGCTCTGTGCTAAATGCTGGGGGGGTACAGCACTGAACAAAATGAGGACGCTGGTTTCATGGCCTTGCCCCTGTGTTCCCATAGCCCTGTGTTTGTAATGGGATCACTTTCCCCCACAGACTGTAGTCCAGTGACTTGCTCAGTTGAATCAAAGAACCAGTGATTGCCTCTCTGGCCCTTCCATTCCTAGGAGAACGACCCAAGTGGTACACAAGGGGCACACTAGTGGTACAACCCCCAGCGAGACAGGTAGCGGGAGTGTCAGGAATGATAGAATCGCCATGGAGACGTTCCCACCAGTACAGTAACCCCGGGGCTTGTCAACCTTCCATAAAATGTAGGCACATGATGGGAACTTCTCAATTTCCCAAGTTTGATGCTCTCTGTACTGACAACCGGGACTCTTTTGCCTCCCGTCGTCTAGCATGTGATGAAGAGCGAGGACTTGCAGTCAGCAGAACTGCACGGCAGGCCCAGTTAGGTCCCAGGACAGGAAGCACATGTGTCTCCCTTTCACCTGCACACAGACCGCCAGGCGTTTCCTGGCCATTGTTGGCGGGGCTGCCACAGGCTGTTTCCGCAGCAGCCAAGTGGGCCCGGCCTCCGTGTGCTCCCTCCAGGCCCCGGGCCCCAGGCCGCGGCCCATCCCCACGAACCACCCGCAGATACAGGAAAGAAGATTCTCTTGTGTAAAAATAACTGTGGCAGCCCCATCTGTTTTTACACGCGGGCTCACCAGTGGGTTCCTTTTGTTCTTTGCCAGGGCTGTGGCCTCGGACCATGTACCCCAGGGGAGTGGCCGCTGTTGAGCCCGTGGACCCTGGTGGGATCTGGGATTGGGGGTGTGGCTGCCCCAAGGGTTCTGGGGGAGAAATGTGATTCTTAGAGATTTCCCGGGGGGAGAGCGTGTGGGGTGCTGCAGGGTGCGGGCGGGGTGTGCAGGGCCAGCAAGCCCCAAGACTTCAGCTCTGCCTTCCGAGGCTCCCCCGGGTTACCCCTAAGCCCATCGGCAGGCAGCTCGCCCCCGCCGTCGCCCTCTGAGAGCAGCGGTAGGGCACCGAGGTGGAAGCGGGAAGTGTAACAAGGTAAAGCCCGTGGCTGGTCGTTGCTCTTTTTAGAAACTCCCAGTCGTAATTGCAGCTTCCGAGTCTGTATTTATTTTGTCCTCCTGCGTCTGCCCATTGTTTTCAGATGCCGGGGGCCAGGGAACGGTGGACGCCGTTAATCACCCGTTGCTTAGACGCTGTTCCAGACTCCTCTGCGAGGGGCGGCCGGCGGGGGTGGGCGCCCGGGCGGAGCCATCCACGCCCCCCTCCGCGTGGGCCCATGCGGTGTTCGCACCCGAGTCTCGCTCGGTGGGAGCGCAGGGACAGGGAGGCGTCAGCCGGGTTCGGGAGGACGGGCCACTGCTCTCAGACCCTCTCTGTTGTCCCTTCAGTGTGGGTCCCGCCCGCGCGCTGCTCCCCGGGGCCGAGCTTTGATGAAGCCGGTGCATTATGTACAGCGTCGAAGACCTCCTGATTTCTCATGGCTACAAGCTGTCGAGACGCGTCCCAGCGCCGCCTGAGGAGGAGCGAGAGGGCCGCCGGCAGGCGAGGGCCCGTGGCCGAGCTGCCCGGGGCCTGCTGAACGGGTGCGACCATGGCCCTGCCGCCCTCCCCCACAGCAGGCCCCCGCTGGGCAAGGGACACGCCAGCACCTCCGAAACCAGCCACCGCGCTCCCAGAGCCCACGGCGAGCCCCAGAGCGCCTGTGCTCCTAGAACTCCGGAGCTGGGGTAAGCCTCAGTGTGAACCCACCACTTCCTTTGTTTGGGGGATTTGGCAGCAGGTTCCTAAATCAGATCCTTCTGTGCCTTGTGTTTGACTGGAGCCTGGAGGGAGAGGGTGAGAGACAAGAACATCCTCCCACTGGGGTGTTTGGGGCATCGCCGCAGCACAGAGCACGGGGCCTGGCCATAGGAGGCCCTGAGCAAACAGTGGTAAGTAGATGCCTCCTATCATGTGAAACACGCCGCATTTTAACCCCCACCCTCTATTTCCCCTTATAATAAGCTCCTCGTATTGCCTTCACTAGGCATCATTTCAGAACTCTGGAAAAGCTAGTTTCCATCAAGCACACATTCCGAGTCCATTAGGCTTTATTAATGGGTTTCGATCTTGTGTACATTAGAGAGTCGAAAGAGGTGTATCTCCCCCTCCATTTGTGAAGAAGAAAACCTTTCTTCTTGTATATTCATATGATTCTGTTGGCTTCTGACCCATCTTTCCCTTGCACACGCTGGCCCCAATGTGGGTGTCCCATCTGAATACAGCTCTATCGGTGGGTGTTTTCTTACAACAAAAAAGAGGGCAGGTTGGCTGGGGGAGGAGAGGGGTTAAAAAAGGGAATTTGGGCAGCTTGCCACAGAGCCAGCATGGGAGGGGAGCCCCTGCAACCCCTATCCAACCTAGAGGAAGCCCGTGTCATCACTTCATAAAAGTGTGTTTGTCTTTGATGCTGCGTTGGGACCAGGCTCGGCCTGGGGGAGGAGAGCCCTGCCGGTCGGCGTAAGATCATGTTATGTAATCGTGCATAATTGACAAGAAATGGACCAACACACAAATGGAAGCAGAAGCCCATCTTCTAGGGAAACAAACAAAAAAACCAAGAAAACAAGAAGGGAAGTGAATTCCTGTCTAAAGGGAACGAGCCAGCCTTCCAGGGTTGAAGGTTCCCTTTTCATGGAAAGGATCTTCCTTGCTGGCTGATGGCTTTCAGGTGAAGACAGGAGGGATTTTATTCTTAAAATTTAGAGCATTTGCCACCTTGGTTATGAGTAAAAGCCAAGATGGTTGGTCTTCTGATGCCCAGTGTGGTCAGGGCAGGCATCTGCTGCCATGTCAGCACCATTTCTTCAGCCAGAGGCGAGGGTTACCACTTCTGTGGGCTCAGGAGGAAACCCAAAATGGGAAAGGGCTTAAACCTTGCCCTGCAGACTCATACTTGTGCCCATGACTTTTATGGGCCCATGCCTTTTGTGAAAAGGGCATAAGTCCCTTTTCAGCCACGTTTCCTGAAAAACATGCCATGCCCACCTTGGATTTTGGGAGAGGCCGCTTCCAGAGGAGTTGGCAGAGAGTTAGAGCAGCCTTAATTACCACTACACAAGCTTGTGCCCGACTCTCTTCCTGCCTTCCGTAGCTTCTAGCTTGGTGCTGAGTCTATCTGTACCTTCCACCTTGGATTTCAGGGCACTGAGGCTGTACCTGCTCCACTCCTTCCTCCCTTGGCTTTAGAGCTTGTTGTGGTGTTGGATACACAGTGTTTCATACGTGCCTCTTTCTTCCACCACTGTAACAGCTGTTAAAAAGCAGGAGGCTCCATTTGTGGCAGTGGAGTCCCTGCAGATGGGCCTCGTAGGCAGTGTGGGTCTCCCTCAGTCCCAGAGGGCTGGATCAGAGATCAGAGTAGGGGGTGGTAAAACCCCGTCCAGAATTCTGGGGGCGGGGTGGGCTGTGTGGCTCCCAGCCTCATCTACAACTTGTTCAGGACTTTGTAGGCCTTTGTGCTAACAGGTTTTTGAGGACTGCAAGCACTCACAGCTCAGCATCCCTCCTACATAGGGAGGCATACTAGGGTCTGTAGTCAGTCTTTTTTTCTGTCATGAGCAAAGTGCTCAGATAAGTGGCTTTGGGTAGCACGGGCATGTCTTTATACAGATGACACAGTTCTTAGCTGATCTGGCCATTTTCCCCCATTTCTGAGGTTGGCTTCTAACCTTCGGATAGAAGGTTGCCTTGTAGGGTAAAAGGAGAGTATGCATACATGTCCGCAGAACTCTGTGCCAGTGCCCAGAGCCTCAGAGAGCAGCTGCAGGGCTTCCTGGGTTGAACTGAAAAGATGTTTTCTTTCTTTAGTCACTTAGAACTGAAAACAGAAAAGCAAACAGGTAGGCAAGAGCATTCTCAGGGAAAAAATAAGTGCCTTGAGAGGAAGTAAATAGGTGCTAGTAGTTAAAGCCTGGAAATTGAAGAAAAAGAAAACCCAACAATACTTTGGCTTATGTGAGTTCTGAATCTGGATGAATCGGTGGTACTCTGCCAAATCCTAGCCTTCAGCCTCTTGACTGGAGCAGCTGCAGTCCTGCTGCCTGCCTGTCCCACACGGTGACTCTGCGGGGCTGATCCCCAGGTCTGGAGGGGCAGCGGGGCCCCAGCTCCCAGCCGTCAGGCCAGGAAGCAGCACGAGAGCCTCCTCTTCCTGGATTTCTCAGGTGGGTTGAGGTTTGCCCCACACCATGGGCCAGTCCTCAAGGTCCCATGGGCTTCCAGGAGAAGACGGTGGTCAAGGTGGTTTAGAAGGCCCCAGGGGCCAAAAAGAAGACTGGTTTGCTCTATTCTGGTAGGATGGCATGTGAGCGGTGTCATTATTTTATAGCCAAAGGACACAAAGCCCAGAGTTCAGTGGTGACTCTGTAAGGGCCACTCACTTGGTGCCACAGCAGAGGGAAACCTGGCTCAAACCTCAGGCTCTGGGCCACCAGGGAGGCTCGTGGGTGCTGTGCTGCAGAGTGTCAGGTGGGGCCAGCTCTCCCCAAGACCTGTCCTCATTGGAATGGACATTGGCTTCTCTGAGCTCCTTTCACAGTTGCCCTGAGGGGGACTTGTCCTCTCTCACTTCCTTGTCCTGTGGCCTGTGTGGATATGCAGTGGCTGTCAGAGCACAGCTGCGTCCCTTTCCTGTCTGAGGAGCCGCAGAAGGAAAGCATCCTGTCGTGCCTCGATTAGATGCGTGCACACAATGCCGGTGCTCTGTGTGTGTTGTTAAGGGCAGTACTGTCTGGCATCTGGGGCAGGCCTTGAATGTCAGGACTGTCTGGTGAGAATGATAGCACTTCTTTCTTTTCTTTTCTTTTCTTTTCTTTTCTTTTCTTTTCTTTTCTTTTCTTTTCTTTTCTTTTCTTTCTTTTCTTTTCCTTTTTCTTTCCTTTTCTTCTTTCTTTCTTCTTTCTTTCTTTCTTTCTTTCTTTCTTTCTTTCTTTCTTTCTTTCTTTCTTTTTCTTTCTTTCCTTCCTTCCTTCCTTCCTTCCTTCCTTCCTTCCTTCTTCCTTCCTTCCTTCTTTTCTTTTCTTTCTTTCTTTTCTTTTCTTTCTTTTCTTTTCTTTTCTTTTCTTTTCTTTTCTTTTCTTTTCTTTTCTTTTTTCTTTTCTTTCTATAATTAACATCAGCTTCCAACAGAGTTTCTTACGTAAGGGCCGGTTATATGCAGCAAAATTCAGAGAAACAGACCTCTCAGATATGGAACCTTGACTTGATTTTCGAACATGCAGTATGCACGTCTCCCAACTTGTGAAAGAGGCTGTGCTTTGAGCTTGCACTCTTCCCAGATCAGGTGATACTGAGCTCCCAAGATGGGAAGAGAGCAACAGTTGTGCTGTGTGCGGACGGGAGTGACCCTCTGGCTTTCCAAGAAGCTCTTGTATGCAGGTGGTGGAAACAGGACCAAGAGTCACTTCTTACTTGGACACACGTATCTGAATTAGTGAGGACAGGGCGACCATGGGGTGTTGCACTGTGTGTATCAAGGCTGTATGAGCATTTAAAGCACGGAGGGGCCTCTCAGCCCCTTCCCTGGTCCCCTTTGCCTGTGACATCAGCCCCCAGCTCTGAATGGGCCCCCCAGGTTCTCCTCCAAGCCCGAGTCCTGTGTCTTCTCCCATTTCCAGGATGCCAAGTGTGTGGAGCCACCAGGTGCTCCCTATGCCCGAACCCTGCCTGGAAGCTCCCAGAGCTCCCCTCTCCAGCTCCTACCGCACCCCTTCCAATCAGGCTAAGGGCTTCTGAGGCTCCCCCAGATGGAAGGCCTCGCTCCTGTGCCCCGGTGTCCTACCAGCACCCAATCCTGGTCCCCAGGATGGTCCACTCTCTGAAAGGTGACACCCTTTCAGATTCATCTCTGGTTTTGCTAATTCCTATTAAGGAATTTTGCATTTATTAAACACTCAAGCCAATTTTTTTTTTAATAAGTTGGATGAAACCTAGTACTTCTATGCCAAGGCAGTTGTGGAAGTATGAGTATCTCAGAACATTGGGAGAAGATAAGATGTGAAGTAGAGGAGGTTTTTCCAGTGAGAGGACCCAGGTGAGGCTGGTTTGGGAAGGTTCCATTGTGGAAAGGAAGGGTGCTTGGCTTTCCAGGCTGGGCAGCTGAGGTGGCAGTTCTGATGGCTTTGTCCACAGGACTGCCTCCTGGGGGACAGCCAGGGAGGAAGAGAGAAGGAAGGAGCAGACACAGACTCAGCAAAACTCCTATGAGGCTGAATAGCCTGGGCGGGGGAGGTTCCCCTCCTTTGTAGATTCTGCGGGTGTAAGACCTCAGCCGCCAGAGTGATAAGGGGCAAGTTGTCGTGAGACTATAAAGGAGAGTCTCATGGAGCAGCTTCAGGTAGGAAGTGAAGATGAGCCGGGCCTCATTGACGTGGGAATGAGAAAACGAGGACCCAAGACTGGGAGTCTGTCGACCTTTCTCAGGGTTGTGGGTTATTCCCATGGGGGACTGTTCCCTCTCTGTCCCACCTTGTGACCTGGCTTTGCATCTCCCTGTGCTTCTGCTTTCCTCTGAGGGCTAGCCTCTTCCCTCCACCGGCGGCCCTTACTTGCCAGTGACTTTGGCTCACAGTGAGTTTTGTTCTATGTTTGCTTCTATGTGATGCTTTAGCTCCCCTGGTGACCACTGGCCATGCCTTTTATATTTTTGAGAGAAGGAATCAGTAGTTGGGCTGGGACCTTGGTTACGGTGGGGGTGGGAAGGAGGGGGTGAACCAATATAGGTGTCTGATCTTTACCTGCCCTCCATAAAGGGGCTGTAGGTGAGGGAGGTGAGTGCTGACCATGCACCCCAAATGTGCTCTTTTCACCAGTCCTTCACTTAGTAACTCCAGAGATGTGGCATTTCCCGCTTAAGTCTGTTACTCCAGAGAGCTTATCTCAATGTTAAACCACTCCTAAATGGTCTCAGTCAGCAGACTGTGATGATGCAACTGGCTGTAGGCTTTGCACAAAAGTCACTCTGATAGTACAGGAGCAACCTCACAGGCCATGTCAGATGTCACTGCAGGATTGATAGGTTCATAGCTGGAAAACCATAGATGTCATAAAACTGCAGACAGCATTCTATACATCAAATGATTTGGTGCTAGATTTTTACCATGTCCTAATTTTTGCCATATAACCAATGATTTGGTGTGAGATTTTTTACTATGTCCTAATTTTTGCCATATAATCAACGACAGATACTTCTTGAGTGCATCATATGTTCGCATCTCTGTCCTCCCTCTGGCAATATGGAGAGGATGCTTCTGGAAGCTTACATTTATATCTGTGTTCAAAGATTATAATGAGGAGTGTTCTTTAGTTCATCAGTTTGCACGAAGTTTAGCTACTGTTGCACATACTGTGATGCTCCAAGAAAGGCCTGCTTCCCAACACACACACATGTGTGCGTACACACACGCACACACATACCCCAAGATTAAGGAGGGAACAGAGGAAGTGGGCATAGGGGAAAAGTGAGCTGTTATCTATACATGGAGGAAACTGCATTCTTAAAATGTAAGTAGCCATTACTGAAGAATATTTAGCTACCTTTAAAATATGTAAAAGACTGTTCTCGGGCATTCACGATTTCCTTACTGCATTTCCTCTGAAAGACTATAACAGAGGAAGCTGTAAAATAACTTGACATAGCAGGAGTTTGGATCTGAAAGTCATACCATAATAGATTGTTCTCTGCTTGGCCCTAGGAATTCTGGTAAAGATGTTTGTAAAGTTAACTATGAGATTGACTTACAATTATGTCTTGTCATCAGCAGCAGGCATCACTAAGTAGAGACATAGCAATCCAGACGAGTCTCTGATGTGGTCAGGGCCTCATCTTGGGAGGTTTACATTTGATCAGCAAACGTCTGTTCTAGATGGTGCTACTGGATATGGTAAATAGTCACTTTTTCAGAGGCTTTTTAAACTTCTCTCAAGTCACATCCTGCCTATAATAGTTTTCCAGAAAGGAAGGCTTCAAGTTTAACATCTGTTTCCATGTATATCTTTTTCTTTACACAATTATATTTCCACTAGTAATATTTGTCTTTTAGCTGCTTGCTTCATATTCTCCTTATTAGGTAGGTGGTGGTATTCTGACCCCTTCACAGAAAAAAAGTATGGATTGTTTGAGCTGGTGAGCTCAGGAATACACAGTGAAGGTTCCGACCCCCTCTGTTTTCCATTGGGTCTTTGATAAACCTTTCTTCTCAGATGCCTTGTCCTTGCTGGTCAGCCCTGCCACCATCCAGAAGTGCCTGGAGCCAGTCCCCTCTCCAGCATGCACTCTCGCGCTGCTCAACTGTTACCAGTTCTTCCCAACAAGAAGCAGGTTAGACCCTTTGAACACGTGACTTCTAGAAGAACAGCAATGGGAAGAGGGGGATACCTCTAGAATTGATGGAAAGCTCCAGCAACACAGCCTAGAACTTCATTTGTCTGGGAAGCTGGGTCCTCATCAAGAGGAGCATTGTGAGTCAAGTTCCTTCTTTTGCTAGAGAATTGGGTCCATTAAGGAAGCCAGGAGATACTCAAGTGAGGGCACTGGATGGTTAAGGGGGTCCACAGAAAGCCCTGAGTGCATCTTCAGTTCCAGTTCACTTTGTTTCAGAGATGATGATACCTCTGAGTTCTTGACTAGGTACAAAGAACCCTACAGGGTCTAGCTGCTGTACTGATGTGCACTTGCTATACGTGATGGTGGAAGCAGTGTCCTCATCTGTCTACGCAGATGCGAGACTAGTTCCTTCTAGCCCCTTCTGGCCCTGGCTTACCTTCTTTGGTGGCTGCCTTCCCCAATCTTCACTGCTGTAAGCTTAGCTTCTTAGGCACAGAGAGCACTCTCCACATGTCCACATGAGCACAATGGGGGTGGTGATGGAATCATGAAAGAGAAGCAAGAAACTGGGGTGCTTTTTTTCATTATTGATGATGACACCATATAGACTGCACTGGTGAAGATATTTTCACAGTAAAAGTGTGTCCTTATGAAAGAGAAAACAGGAAAATTCAGTATTTGCCTCACCTATTGCATTTATGTGCAAGAAAAATGTATCAGAGCTTGCTCTTCTTTCCGCTTTGTTTTAATAAACTAAATATTGGTTTGTTCTCCATCATCATTGTGGAAGCGGGTGTAGCTTCTTCCTTAGAGACCAGCTATCACCGGAGGGGCAGAGTCTTGTTATGACAGTCAACTATATCATTATTTCCTGTTATTGTGAAGGCCCATTGATTACGACTTTGAAAAAGACAATACGGATCTAAAATAACCATCACATAAGACAAACACTCAGCTCTTCTGTCTTTCCTTTGTGCCCCTCACCTCCTTCCGGGGACGATGTGAGGAAAAGAGTTTCAAAATGATCTGTGCCGCTGAGAACTTATTTTAATTGAGTTAATAATAGTAGTAATTGTTTTAAAAAAAAAAAAAAGAGGGCTTATTGTGTGTTAGACACTTCACTAAACAGTTGGAATGTATTATCTCATTAAGCCCTCCCAACAAACTTAGGAAGGAAGGAACTATTCCCGTCCCTTGAGTATAAACGAAGAATTGGAGACAAATTGAAGTGACGTTCTATTGTGGAAGGCATAGGCTGGAAAGCCAGTGTCCGGGCCAGGTGCTCACACTCCCCTGGTAGCATTGCCACACTCACCCTGTTGGCCACTGAGAAGCCTAAAGCCACTGATGCTCCCTGTACCCTTTGTGGAGCCACAACCATGACCATCCTGTTGACCTGGAGCAACCCTCCTTGGATGCAGGCACCAACTCTTCTTTCCCTGCTGCCCTGTCTTCCTGACAGCTAAGAAATTCATCAGGAGGTGACTAGTAACCAACAGTAAATAACAACTAATAATTCTTGTTCAGATTGAATTTTTGCTGATAAGCAATATTGATCCATAATGTTTCCAGAGCAGCCTTATCTTTTCTGACTGATCTTTATGCTGCCCTCCATGTGTGAGTCTTAATCTTCTCTTGACCTTGTATTTCCCCTTTCCAAAATTACCTTTCTATTACCCTGGATCAGAGGATTATTTACACAGTATATTATATTCAATATACCAAGGAACACTGAAAAATAAAATTGCAGGCTTCCAGTCCCAGAGAGCATTAAGAGCAAATCCTGTAGCAGTAGATGGCTGACTCCATCACAGAAACATCAAACATCTCACACAGGGACTGGTGAATATGAGCCACTCTGAAGAGATGCCCCAATGCCTCTGCCAATCTAGTAGAAGAGAGCTTCTCCTTCGAGGTGTAGAAGGCTCTTTAAGTGACCTTTATGCTCAGATTATGCATCTAGGTAAGATGGACCCATCTGGAATAGGGAGTGGCTTCTGAAGGAATAGCATTGGCAAAGTGCTACAGCTGTCCCCCACGTCCTGTAGGATGTGACCATCTTTTAGGCTGGTGGGCTTGCCAACTGGAAGAAATCACAGGACCTGGAGTCTACTTTAGTGGAACCTCCCACCCTCCACCAGGACCTCCACAGGGAAGCACAGTTGGCTAGACTTTGGGATCTGCCCCCAGAGAACTGGGTTCAGGACTTCGTTCATGGAAGAAGGAGGACATCTCTCCCATGCCCACCAGTATCAATGCAGAGCTAGGCTGTAGTGTGCCTGGATGATAACAAGTTTGGTGCAGCTTCTAAGGACCTCGGGGTCCAATAAGAAGACGGCCCTGGGGTGTGTGAAACCATGGTTACAAGTCATGTCAAATATTGTCATTCTATGTAGGCTTTTACTTTTTTTTTTTTTTTTTAAAAAGGACACTATTTTCTGTTTTGGTTGAAAGTGAGTCATGAGTGTCTTCTAATTTTTTTCATTATTACCTTTTATACAGCGAATGGGCTTGCCTATTTTCCTTTGGACATGTTGTTTTTCACATGTTCACATTTCAGATATTTTCCAAACAGTTTTTATCAGTTGTCTTGTTGATATCATGTCTCTTCTCTGTGATAAGGCGTGGGGCTGTTAGCAGCCGTAACGTGTGTCTCACCTCTGTTGTGCTTTCCCAGGGGCTCTGTATAAAGACCCTGCTTGTCTATTTGAACTTGTCCACACAATTTATTTGAGCTCTTAGATTCCACTTTGTTTTTCTTATCTTTTTCCCACCCTTTTCCCCACATTAATACGTGTGTTCAGCATGTTTTTGTAAAACGTCCCATTGTTCACTTTTTTAAGATGTAAATTATTAGGACTCATTTTTTTAAAAAGAAAAATTTGATCTCATCTCATTTCCTCAAAGGTATGAGAAAATCTGTTCTTGGCTTTGAAGCCACGTGAGGGAACACACAATTTAATGGAGAATGGACATCACATATCGAAGCCAGTAGATATCCATGCTTGATAACTTGTCTGAGGGAGAACTGTAGCGGAACTATTACCATGTGGAGGCCACTTGAACCTGTCAGAGTCAGGCTCATATTGGGTACAGGATAGATGTTTGTTAAATACGTTCCTTAGCATTTTCAATTATATAGATTATTTAATATTTCTCAGATGACCTGTATTTACCTTAAATTGGGATTTTGGTGTGTTGTACTAATAGAAAAAAGTTGAATCCAGAATGCTTAGCCATTTCAGTTGGCTCCATAGGGCAGTTTTGACAAGGTGAAGGTGATACAATGTAACCTTTTTATGTGGGGAAGAAAATGGATTAGGTCTGACTGTATTCTTGCCCTATTTATGTCATTCTTTATTTGTCTTCTGATCATGCTCGTAGCACGTACATAGACAAATAGCACCTTGGGATTCCAGCCACCTCTTGGCACTTAAGCACACCACATATTTACTGAGAAACCAGAATAATCCACTCGAAATGAGCAAAAGCCACACAATGTGGTTTTTCTTACAAAGTTGAGTGCCCCAGGAAAATGTTTATAGGCCTATAAGCACTAAGAACGGTACTCATTAAAGCCATGTGGTATATAAAGCCCACTCACCATCTGCTGAAGAACAGAGGCAAGAAAGGAGATTCTTTACTCTCTCTTAATTGGGTCTGTGGCAATTGTCACTTCTTACTAAGTTGCAATGTTTAAGTCTTGCCCTTGGACCTGCGTAGAGCCTATGACCCCACAATCAGTTCATCTTCTGGTGTTTCTCAGGACATCTGTGATGGACAGACAGTCACAGAGGACTTACTCCGGGAAAAGCCTGGAGCTTCCAGAGCTCATGCTGGGGACTCGCTGGCTCACCAGGGTAGGGGGTGGGGACCGCGCGAGGAGGGTGGAGATGATGGCTTCCACCTTGACCAGTCCTTATAGAAACTGATCCAAGAAGTGTTCTGCTAAGCATTCAAATCCTAAGTGCTCAAAACAAGATTTTGATAACAACAAAAGCAGCAAGACTGCTGACACTATGTGTAAGTAGCAAATGCAGGGGCACCTGGGGGGCTCAGTCTGTGAAGCATCTGAGTTCAGCTCAGGTCACGATCTCAGGATCCTGGGATTGAGCCCCGAATCAGGCTCCCTGCTCAGTGGGGAGTCTGCTGCTCCCTCTCTTCCTCTCTTTCAAAAAAATAAATAAAATCTTAAAAAAAGAAAAGTAATAAATGCAGAAGCATTTTGATTGCTCAGTGGCAAATGCTTTACCTCACATTGATTTTAAATATTTTCTGCTTTTTCAACTCATAACTCAGCTTTGCTTTAAGTGGCTGCTTAAAAAGTTATCTGGAGTGGGGATGGGAGCAGGACTTGAGGCAAAAAAGTAATTCCAAAATACTAACTACTACTATTACTACACTAATGATGGCATGCCTTGGAGATGTTGCTGCTTCAGTTACGAATTTTTTGCTTTCCCAATCCATATTAAAGTTACGTGTACACCATACAATAGTCTATTAAATGCACATAGTGTTATGTCTAAATAAGCAGAGTATATACCTCAATTTAAAATATTGCCAAATTGGGGCACCTAGCTGGCTCTGTCGGATAGAGCATGCGACTTTTGATCTCAGAGTTGTGACTTTGAGCCCGGCATTGGGCACAGAGATTACTTAAAAAAATAAACATTAAAAAGTTAAAATATTGCTAAAAATGCTAACCACCATCTGAGCTTTCGGCAAATCATCCTTTTGCTGGAGGAGGATCTTGCCTTGAGGTTGTTAGCTGCTGAAGGTGGGGGTGGCTGTGGCAATTTCTTAAAATAAGACAGCAATGAAATTTGCCACATTGATTGACTCTTCCTTTCATGAACAATTTCTCCGAGAGATGTGATACTTTTTGATAGCATCTGACCCACAGTAGAACTTCTTTCACTGTTGTACTGAATTCTCTCAGACCCTGCTGCTTCTTTATCAACTCAGTTTATATGATATTCTAAATTCTTTATTGTCATTTCAACAATCTTCACGGCATCTTCACCAGGAGCAGATTCCACCTCAAGAAACCACTTTCATTGTTCATCCATAAAAAGCAGCTCCTCATCCATTCAAGTTTTATCACAGGATGGCAGCAATTGAATCTCATCTTCAGACTTCACTTCTAATTCTTGTTCTCTTGCTGTTTCCACCCCATTTGCAATAACTTCTTCCACTGAAGTCTTGTACATTCAATCTGTAAAAAATATAATATCTGTGAAACACAACAAAGTGAGGTATGCCTGTAATGTCATCATCATAAATATTCACTCTTTATTGACCATCCAGGCTCCTTCCTAAAGGACAGCAGCCTCCATCAAGTGTGTTGGGAATGGTCCCCCTTCAGCCTGTCCCTGGAGGTTGCTCCCCTGCCTCCCAGGCCTCCCGCTGTTGCCCAGAACCAGTGGCCCCAAAGCTCTTCCTATTCCTACCACCCTCCCTCCATTGTCCATCAGCTGAAAAGTGGGCTGTGTTGTAGAAATCGTTTGGAACCAGAAATGACACCTGAGCACATGAAAAAAAAAAAAAAAAAAAAAAAGCTGACCTCACTTGTAATCCATGAAATGCAAATTAAAACCAATCAGAAGTTATTTCCACTTATCTCATAAGGAAACAAATTAATTGTAATAACCAGAGATGGGAAAGGTCTGGCAAGATTGGCTCTCCTCTGCACCACAGGTGGGAAAGTAGATTGGAACCACTGATCTAAGGGCAGATTTGACAATAAAGATAATATAAAGCCCCTGATCTATTAATTCCTTTTCTAAGGATTTATTCTAAATAACCCGAGACCTCCTTAGTGTTTGCAAGCAATAGCGTTTCTCATAGTGTTTTAGAATGTCATCTACAGAGAGGCCCTTAAAGTAATCCTGTATGTATGATACAATACTATTCATCTGTTAAAATTATTCACTTGAGGAACTTTGCATGACATTGGGAGCTGTGAAATGGAATGGCTACCTGAATGGGCTTTATTTAGGGCCACACTGACTGCAATTTGAAGCTGTCCCTACTAACTTCCAGGCTGTGCAACTTGGGAGAGATGTTAAACCTCTCTATGCCCCAGTCCCTTAAAAGGGAGAACAAACAGTGGAAATACATACAGTTCATTTGGCATCCTTCGCACAGTGCCTGACACAGCATAAGTGCCAAGTGCATGTTACTGTTAAGTGACTTACCATCTGTGCCTCAGTTTCCTCCTTTGTCAAACGGGAATGACAGCAGTACCTGTCTCAGCGGAGTGAGGGTGCGTTAACAAGCAGGAAGCACTTAGATTCCTGGTAGAGAACCAAGGCTTTTCGAAAATCCGCACCCTCACCCACACCAAGACTACGGGATATATATCAAAATAACAGTTTCTGGGTTTTCCAGTGTCATAGCCCTGGTCTCTTGTCACTTAGCAGCTGACTGTTTCTGTGCAGGGTTAACAGGGCTGTTCTGATTTCCTCCTCATCTGCCTTAGAACAGTGATTCTGAACTCTGGATGATGTCGGAATACACTGGGGGTGTGCTGCTTGCTAGACTGGTGGGCCTTGGGCCTTCATATTTTTTAAAGGTTCACAGGGAAATTCTGACGTGTGGCCAGGTGATGGGCAGCAGGCTGGAACCAGGCTGGCATTTGGTGCTACCTTGTCCTGCCTGGCAGGGGGTTCTGGCGCATGGACAGAGCCCCTCTTCTCCGGCTGAGTTTCAAAGTCAGCCCGAGCAATTTTTCCCACATCACCTAAGGTGAGACTCCCCTGGAGTGCTTGCTACGAATGTGGGCACCTGAATCCTAACCCAGACCTACCAAATCTGGATTTTTACCCGAGGGACTTGGTAACGTTTATTTAGTGAGCCCATGGGGAGATTCTTGCCATCAGGGAATCGCAGGAACTCTGATGAAGCCATGGTTCTGTCCAGCTGCACACTGGGCATATCTAAGGTGCCCGAGAAACCCCGATGCCAAGTCTCCTGCCTCTGGGACTCTAGCGTGATGCAGCAGGGATGCTGGCTGGGCCTCAAGACCTGGGAAGTCCCTCTAGAGTCTAACGTGCAGTGATGATTCTCAGAGTGGGGTGCTGGGACCCCCATCGCCTGGGGACGTGTTGGAGATGCATACTGTAGAGTCCGACCTGAAACTGCTGAATCAGAAACTGGGGATGGGAGCAGTCTGTGCCTGAACAACCCTTTCTCGTGATTCCTGCCCATGTTGAGGTTAAGAACCACTGCCCGAGGGTGGGGTTCTAAAAAGCCGGTTCCCAGACAAATTCCCAGGAGACCTCAGTGGTCAGGACTCAGGGGGAGAGTGGACTCCCAGTGGCCCATGACCACACTTTGAGAAATACTACTCTCGAGTTGACCCTTGTTCCCTTGGGCATTTGAACATTATGAGAGCCCTGACATCTCTCAAGTACCATCAATGTCCTGATGTGTTTGTGGGCAGCCTGTTGCTGCCACTCCTAGGCCCTTGGTGGCAAAACACATGGCTGCCTTCCAACCATAATTAGTGGGACATGTTTTCTTTAAAGTCAATAAGTACTTGGGTTGGGAATATATTTTGCAGAAGCACTGACCTGTGTTTGACTGGGAGCACCAGTCATAGAGCAGACGAAGAAATGCTTCTCCTGCATGGGTCTTCCCCTGCTATAACTTCTGTGCCTGTCTGTTTTGTAGGTTTTACGACCAGCCCGTGCTAAGGTGGTCCTCTCAGCCCCAGACTGCTCACGACCACGCCTACTGGAGAAGAAGAGGACAGGAGGTTGGTGGCTTCCTGGGGCCAAGGGACCGAGAAGACCTGGAGGGCAGAGGAATGGCCCAAGCCCACAGTCTGCCTGTCCACATGAGGGAGGGTCCATGGGAAGTTGGAGGAAGGACAGAGAATGTGATGAAGAAGGCAGTTTGGGAAGAAGAGCTGAGAATGGCAGCACCTGCCAAGTGGCAGACTATAAGCCTTGAGAGCTGGCACCAGCCAAGGAAGTTAGGGAGGCAGATGTCTGATGGTGACGGGGAGAGACTGTTTCAAGATCTGTACCCATTCATGCAAGGAGAACAGGTGCTGAATTCTCAAAGCAAAGGGAAATCCCAGTCCTTGCCCAGGGTTCTTTCCCCCGAGGGCCTGAGTTGCATGGAGATTCCCATTCCACTGAATGATGGACATTTTCCAAGTGTTCCTAAAATGCCATTTTACCCTCCAAATTGTGCCCCCAATTTGGAATCCACAAGGAACCTCGAGAAGAGTGGCTCCTCGGCCCCTTTGCCCCGGCCCAAGTTTGGGAGACCCCTCAAGCCTCCGTCCTACGACTCTCACCAGAACTCCCGAGTGGGCATGGAGAGCAGCGACTCTCCGGATGGTCAGCAGGCAGACCTGTGCGCCTCCTACCTGAGCAGAGCTAACGAGCCCAGGCTGGAGCTATGTGCGTCCGACTCCGGCTTAGAGCCTCCGGTGTACGTGCCCCCGCCGTCGTACAGGTCACCGCTGCAGCACATCACCAACCCCTACGGGGACGACGCGGCCCCCAGGCCCGTGTGCGCTGGGCCCCGTCAACAGCAGCATCCCGCGGAGGTGCCCAGTGCCGGGGGTCAGCCTCCTTCCAGGCCGCTGGGAACCGGGACCGAGTATGGTGCGAGCCCGCGCTCTCCTCGAGCCTTCCCTCTACAGCCCCGGCCAACCACCGCTTATGACAGCTCTGTCCTGTATATTCCCTTTGACGATCCCCGGATACGACATTTTAAACTAGCCCAGCCCCAGGGTTTCCATCCAGAAACACAGGCTGCTGAGATGTTGTACAGCTCGAGTCCGGGTACTGCCCCAGCACCTGCTCATGGCAACAGTCAACAGGACGGCGCCGTCTTGAGCCCACGGAGCGTGAGGACCCCACCAGGCAACGCCAGCAGCTCCGCCCCAGCCAGTCCTGGTCCCCGGTGGCTATGGGGCCATCTCCCCGGGGATGCAGAGAATGGCAGCTTTCCTGACCAAAGAGACCATGGTGCTGTGAGAGGACAGTGGCCTGCCGTGGGTGGCAGCCCGCGTGGCCACCCAGAAGGCCCGGCCCCCTCCCCAGGCCCGCAGGGTGAGAGTACCTGCGAAACTCGAACCACGCTCAAGAAGTTTGAAACTGGGATTCAGACCAAGAAAAGTTCAAAGAAAAAAATGAACGAGACGATATTTTGTTTGGTTTCCATCCCAGTTAAATCCGAATCACATCTGCCAGATATAGATACGAACAACAATGACTTAAAACAGAGCTCTGATAAAAAGAATAGGCTTGATAAGAGCCCGGCTTTGCAAGAACAAAGTCTGCTGAGCATGTCTTCCACGGACCTGGAGCTGCAAGCTCTCACAGGAAGTATGGTTGGGAGAACAGAGTTCCAGAAACAAGATCTGGGGGAACCAGAAGAAGGGAAACAAACAAATGACCTCAGATTCCTTCACCCTACAAAGCACAGAGAGCTCAAGTATTCTGGCTCATGGCCAGGGCACCAGTACAGAGATCAGCAAACACAAACCACTTTCACCGAGGACTCCAAAAGCCCTCTGCCCCTCCCATGCGAGAAGCCGGGAGGGTCCCCAAAAGCAGTACTGACACCCAGATTTTCAGACCCCATTGCCTCTGAAGCTCACCTGCCTGGGGTGTTAGCTTCCAGCCACCAGAGCCAGAGGCCACATGCTCATCACCTGAAAGGTCAGATGTCCCTCAGCCCCTCCAGCAACAGCGCTTTCTCGAAGACTTCCTCCTGCATAAGCCATGCACCTGTTCTGAAAGCAGGGCCCACTCAGCCGTGCGTGGATGGCCGCGGCCGTGACGCCAGCCCTGTGCCCCGGGGCGAGGTGGTGAAGGGGGAGACCACCGGCCCCTGCAATAGTCAGCAGCTCTTTGGCCAGTTTCTCCTGAAGCCAGTGAGCCGGCGTCCCTGGGATTTGATAAGCCAGCTGGAAAGTTTTAACAAGGAGCTTCAGGAGGAGGAGGAGAGCAGTCACAGTGGCAGTGGCAGGAGCAGCGAGGACAGTGACACGGAGTGGCAGTGTGAAGGCCACGTGGACACCACCGCCAAGAGCCGGGGCTTGGGTGAGGCAGGCCAGGTACAGAGAGCTGAGGCTGCCCTAGGGAGGCTGGCACCCGAGGAGCCCGGGCCCAGGTCGGGAAGAGTGAAGAGTAAGTCTGAGAGCTGGAGCGAGGAGCAGAAGCTGGGCCGGCCCCACGTCCCGCCTTGGTCCCTGGGCCCCGTGACGGTGGTAGGCGGAAGGGCTGCGGCCTCACTGTCTCCACGCACCAGCCCGGTCACCGAGAACAGAGACCAGGAGGCCGAGCACAGGATGAACCAGCCAGCAGTCAGCCTGGGTCCTGTGAACGCAGTGACGTCCTCTAAGTCCAGTGACACGAAGCCAGTGCTCTCGTCTGAGCCAGCTGAGCTGAGGCAGCCCGGGGAAAGTCAGGAGCTGCCCGGCATGTCCATTTCTGGTGGGCCAGGTGCAGCAGCCCCTCGGAAGGCTGGTGGTGGAGGGGAGCAGGGCCCGCGGCTCCCACTCTTTCTTGCCAGCAAAGCCCGAGGACTGTCGGCCCCAGACTTGAGGTCTGTGGGGCTGCTACCTGCACCAGAGCGGAGTGCTGAGAAGTCAGATGGCTCTTTAGGGGAAGCGAGTGCCATAGAAATCCCCCCAAATGAATCCCTGCAAGCAAGGGCTGCAAGGATCCTGGGCATCGAGGTGGCCGTGGAGTCCCTACTGCCAGGTGCCCAGAGAACAGGGCAGAATGAGCACCCTGAGCCCGATGGAAGTGTCTGCGGGCCAGAGGCCCCCAGGAAGGAGGCTGCATCCAGCTCAGCGCAGCCAGATGACCCCGCGGTGTCCACGGACGCCTTCTATGGCAGGAGGAAGTGTGGCTGGACTGAAAGCCCTCTCTTTGTAGGGGAAAGGGATGGTGCCCGTCGGGTTGCCCCGACCAGTGAGCACGTGAGCGTGGACAGGACTGTCCCCAGCAAGGTCCCCAGTCCTGAGCCTCAGCCCAGGCCCCAGGAGTTCACATCCTGCGATCACAGGGACACGGAGACAAAACCACCCTTCAGGTCCACTCTGTTCCACTTTATAGAAAGGACCCCGAGCGTGGCAGGCGCAGAAAAGAGGCTCAGAAGCACTTCCAAAGTGATCGAAAGTTTACAAGAGAAACTGGCCTCCCCCCCTCGGAGAGCAGACCCCGACCGCCTGATGAGGATGAAGGAGGTAAGCTCTGTGTCTCGGATGAGGCTCCTGAGTTCCCGGAGCGCCGACTCCGTGGAGGAGGCTGAGGACCTGAAGGCCGAGAGGGTGCCACCCGGAGGCCCGGTATCTCCAAATGCGGGGGACCTGAGGGTCGGGCACCCCCTCCCTGTCTCCAAGGGGGCCCCCTCGCTGGAAGAAGACGGGCATCCAGCAGCACAGAGAGAGAAGACTGTCCAGCAGGACTTCTGGTGCCCAGGTGAGGAGGCAGGCCGCAGGCAGGGCTCAGTATTAATTTGATGGTCTTAGAGTATAAAAAACACCAGGTTGGGGATGCCTGGGTGGCTCAGTGGTTGAGCTCTGCTGTCAGCTCAGGCAGTGATCCCAGGGTTCTGGGATTGAGCCCTGCATGGGCTCCCTGCTCAGTGGAGGGTCTGCTTCTCTCTTGATCTGCCCCCCACCCCTCCACACCTCACATTCTCATTCTCTCTTCCTCCCTCTCTCTCTCTCTTTCTCTCTCTCTCAAATAAATAAAATCTTAAAAAACAAAAAGCAAAAACAAAAATACCAGGTTGTCAGATGATGAAAATCCTGTATTGGTAAAGCTGAGTTTGTCAATTATCATTACCAGAAGATTCTTCATTTTACAAAGAGTCATCCAGAAGCTTTCCTTAAAAATCAGTATCCCGTGGTACATCATAAATGATTATGTCTTTATGGAAATTACCTATGCAAACAATTATATACAATTATCTGTATAAATAAATCTTGGGTCCCTGACTGTGAAGAGGTAAATCAGTAAAGTATCCCAGCTTTGGTGCCACCCCTTGATGAACCTTGTAGAGACCGTGCCGCACATGCTCTGCACTCTCTCCCAAACAACATTCACCTGGACCACCTGCGTGTTCTTTATTAACCTAATAAGAAAGAGATACCCAGATAATTAAATAAACTACCCAGCCGGACTGCTGTGTCTTACACCGAACCTTCCAAAGTCCTTTGTCCCATTTTATCTGTTTTTGCTACCACACCATTTATGAAACTTTAAAAAGGTTTAGTAGATAGAAGGAACAGTTTGCACTTTCTCAGCACCCCACCCCTAAAAGTTTCACCCATTAGCTCTGTCCCATAAGGTCTCCTAAGGTCTGAGGGCTAAGCCCAGGACAGAGGGCACCCCCAGGCCTTTGGGCCTCTCCCGTCTGTCACCTTAATGCCTTCAGAGCTGCTCCAGGTCAAACCACCAGGCAGGTTATCAGGGGCAGCAACGGGGATTGTCCCCAAACAGTCTCACCCTCTCAGCTCTGATGCAGACAGGCATCTCCATTTCCAGCATTTTCTTCAGAGGCTGGGCAATTAGAAATCATTTATGCTAGCACTGATTAGAAAGAAGAGTGGAGGTATATGTCAGAAGGCCTGCATCATAAACCACACACAGGGAGGGACCTCAAATCATTCATTTAGACCTTTTTACAGCAAGGGGGAAACTGCCCTTGTGTGTGTGACCATGCTGACCCTGGGCCCCCAGCCCCCCTCCTGAGGCATCCCCCAGTGGGGCAGCACCCCTACTCCCTCTTCTCTGTCAATGGACAAGATTACTTGTTTCAGCTAAAAAAATCCAGAATTTTTGTTCTGCAAAACATCCACATGGCACTTTTTAAATTTTCCCACGAATGCAGTATGATTCTTAGGAGTGTTGGCCAGTGTTGCTCAGTTCCTTACACAAAATACATTATTGAAATAACCCATTTGTCAGGGCCCTCTTGGATCATCTGACTTGATAAAGGTCTTTGCCAAGAGAACACTAAGATGTGGAACTCTTGCCATAATGGTGGAGAAAAAGTGTTATACGACCCATTTTTTGAGCTGTTGGGATTAGTCTTCAGCTCTAATAAATGGGTCCTCTCTCCTCCCATGCAAAATATGCCCACTCGCTTTTGAGTGTGAGTTAAAATGAGTTTCTTCATCAGTCTGGTCTCATCCTGAAGATTGTAAGGATTTTTAAATGAGGCAAATCCTGTTACCAGTTTGTCAAGATTTCTCTTTCTCAGTTCATGGCCACATATTTCAGGGAATGTTTTATGACACGAAACTTCTAGTTCAATAAAGCACTCCCTCAATTTTTAGCTCATTTGGCATGTGAAGAGGGTTTAGATCATTCGGTACGTGAAGAGGGTTGGACAGGTATCTGCAAACATGTAGGTAATGCCAATTTTAATGTTAACCACTAGGAACACCTCTTCCATTACTTTTTTTTTTTTTTTTTAACTGTAGTTACTGGGCAGCCCAGGTGGCTCAGTGGTTTAGTGACACCTTCAGCCCAGGGTGTGATCCTGGAGACCCGGGATCTAGTCGCAGATCAGGCTCCCTGCATGGAGCCTGCTTCTCCCTCTGCCTGTGTCTCTGCCTCTCTCTCTCTCTTTCTCTCTCTCTCTGTGTGTGTGTGTGTGTGTGTGTGTGTGTTTCTCATGAACAAATAAAATCTATAAAAAATAAAAAATAAACTGTAGTTACTGACATTTAGTAGATATTTTTTTCCCTCTTCTCCATCTGATGCATTCATTAATACATAATAAAGTGACCACAAATCTAAAGGCAGAGAGCTGCTCATGATGCACACAGTCCCCTCCGGCACTCTTAAATAATGGCAGAGCAGGACACCATTAGGGACAATTTCATTCAGGAAGAGGAGCTCGGGTGCACCTCCTTCATGTGATGGTCACCAGGCGTATCCAGAATCATTTTGAGAGGAATGTGGATCATATGACTATGACAGTCAAACTTGAGATATCTTACCTTCTCCTCACTGTTGCTTCACAAGTGAGAATAAAGCCTTGTTGCTTTTTTTGCTGATAAACTCTGGGACATGTTTTTTTCTTGATATAGTTTATCATTTTATACATAAGAATCAACATCTCCATCCCCCAACCCACCCCTGCCCCTGTCATCCCAGTGTGTAGGAACCACTTCACTATTCCCGAATTCGCAGCCCACTTAGAATTCAGTTTATGCCACCGTATATCTAACCCCCACCCAGTATACACACATGCACATGCCCTTCCACATGCAGTGATCCTTGAAGGTGGTCCTTTCAGCTGATAACTTTTTAGTGGTCTTTTGGGCCTCTGGCTAAGAAGTCAGCACTTCAAAACTTAACTCAGGTGACAAAATGCCATCTCTGTTAGATGGATCGTGTTCCAGTTTGGAAGTGTAATCTTAGGAACTGGTAGTGTTCAGAACCCTGGTTCTGTCAACCTCCATGGCATACTCTATCCATCTGGGTGCAGGAGGAGAACAAGGAGAGACTGCTTTGGGCCCAAAGGGGTGCAACTTGGGAGGGTGTGAGATGCCAAGCAATGCCACTCGTGCGAAGGCTGGATGTAGCTCTCCCGCATGTTGATGCACAAAACACCCACAAGGGCAGGCCTTAGTGTGTTGTCTCTACCCGAAATCCTGCCCACTGGAACCAGGATTCTCACTACTCAGAGTAGCCTCTCTGTCCTCTAGATCTCCACATGCCAGGATGGTAGCTCCTGGTCATATGTGGGGCCTTGAGCATTTGAAATGGGGCTTATCCAAACTGAGGTGTGCTGCAAGTGTAAAATACATACCAGAGTTCAAAGACTTAGGATTAAAAAAAATATTTTTTTAAGTTTCTCAATTTTTATATTGATCACCTGTTGAAATAATAATAATTTGGATGTATTTGGTTAAATAGAATATATTATTAAAATTAATTTCACCTGTTCCCTTTTACTTGCTTTATCACACCTTCTAGATAATTTAAAATAATGTTATGTGGTTCACATTATATTTTTATTGGACCTACACTGTCTGTGATTGGCAGAAGGAGCCCATTGTTCTACAGAGTTCTTTCCCTGGCTCCGGGCCGTTAGCTGCATCAATAGGGCTGTGGGGTGTGAACTTGTTCTGCAGAGGTGTCCCCCTGTACCTGGCCCGAGGTGAATTGCTCGGTGCCCACTGGATGTAACCTATGCTCAATAGATGCTCAGCGTCTTTCTGGCCTCTCACCGGCTGGAAGTGACCACCCCCCGTCATCTCCAGCAGAGAAAAAACTGTTCTTGCTCAGAGGAGTTCCCCCTCCAAATCCACACACAATGAGGCTGACTGAGCACAAAAATGTAGCGCTCAGCTGTTCATATCGGATGTTATCACACTGGGTGTTGCTGAGTGTAAAAAATCAGAAGGCAGCCAACCCACTTGAGCTCCACTTGCTTTTAGCCACGCGGGCACTTGGTGCAGCAAATCACATTTGGGGAGGAGCAGGCTGCTTGCTTTTCCTAAATGCAGGCACTGTTGTCCTATTTGGTTTGTAATGTCTGACTCAGCGCTGTAAGCATGGTCTTAGCCATCACAGGTGTGTCGTCTGGATAGTAAGCGTATCATGGCTAAGCTGAGACTGTGTTAGCATAGGGCGTTTTGCTGCTGGAGAAATTGGGATCGGTACGGCCTTCGTATTGCACAGTTGTCCAGGCACATTTAAGAAGAAATCGTTTTACAATAGTTTTTATAGCTGTCAAATTGTACCAATCCTAGATTTCGTGTTTTCTTTTTTTTTTTTTTATGATTTTATTTATTTGAGGGAGAGAGAGAGAGAATGAGTAAGGAATGGGGCAGAGGGAGAGGGCGAAGCAGGCTTCCCTCTGACCCGGGAGCCTGATGCAGGTCTCGATCCCAGGATGCAGAGGTTATGACCTGGGCTGAAGGCAGACACTCAACCACTGAGCCACCCAGGTGCCCTACTAGTGTTACATTTAAAGTTGAATGATGTCCCATTTCTCTGATTAGGTAGTGACCAATGTACCAATTGTACAATGTACAATGACCAATACAGTGCCCTTTTAAAACAGCCTTTTGATGATAGTTTCTTACTCCTCAGTGAAAACCATATTGTTTAAATGTCTAAGCGTTCACTTTACACCTGTGAATTTTGTTCCCTCAAAATATCTATTTATGTTTGAGGATTGAACAGAAAACACTCTAATTGAATATACCACTAATCTTTTTTTTCTCTTTTATAGATTCGTATGACCCTAGCAGAGTGGAGAGGGTGTGAGGAGATGCCAGTGAAGCACCGGATCGCTAGAGTTTACTAACTGCGTGTCCTCTTGTTTGGCCTGTCCGCCCTGCCTGCCCGTGTGTTGGCTGGTGCCTGCTGGCTTGTACTGTACTGTCGCATCCTCTACCACTGCCACCAAGAAACTCGCCATCCCTCCAGAATCACTTTGTGGAAATAAAGCATTAGTCTATTGAAACCATCTGTTTTTATAATATGAAGAGTTAATGCCTGTATGTAGAGAGGAGTTGCATAAACTCTCCTTAGTGATGGATTTAGCCAAGCTGGTAAATAGTTTGGTGTTAATCTGGTTCCATGTAAAATTCAAACGGGAATGGTTTTGAAGGGACTGTGAATGTCATTAATTCCCCTTTGCATCTCCATAGCCTGTGGCCCATGCTCGTGTTAAGGAGTTTGGGACTTGGGCCAACTGCCCGGCATTCCAG
This sequence comes from Canis lupus familiaris, assembly GCF_011100685.1. Classification (NCBI taxonomy): domain Eukaryota; kingdom Metazoa; phylum Chordata; class Mammalia; order Carnivora; family Canidae; genus Canis; species Canis lupus. The sequence continues at coordinate 14,300,381 of NC_049223.1, read as the reverse complement.
CACTTTGAGTTTAGGGGAAATGGGATGAATCTATATGCCCGTTTCTAATCAATTTGGCCTTCTGCTGCTGCAAGTAACTCTATTTGTAAGTAACTTGCCATCAGAGAATAAAAGCAATATCTTTTAAGTTTCTAAAAGATTAAAAATTGTACCATAATGTATTCAGAGTATTATTTATCTGGCGATGAAATACTTTGATCATTCGCAAACATGCCATCGTCTGCTTTGCCCTCAGTATTATCTATTTTTATGTTCTGTATGGATGTTTAGAAATTCTTTATATGAAAAGTAATTGCTGGTTTAAAATAGACCATTTTAACAAAGTAACTATATTTCTTTTTACAAAAATGCTATTTTTCTATGATGTAAACAATTATGAGGTGGCAGATTTTTAAGGAAGTATTATTTTATTTAAGAGTCTGTATCCCTTTGTGTGAGAGGAACCCAGAAAGGGTTCACATTTGCTTTAAAGCACACACCCCTTACCCCTTCACAGCTCAGCTACTTTTATGTTATCTTAAAAAAAGATGTCAATATAGACATTGTATTACAGGGTTAATAAAATGAACTTTTCACAAAGATGCTTTCGCAAATGTAGCTGTAAGGTTATATTTGAAAATAACCCTCTCAAAACCAGCCAACATCCTTACAACTATTTTTGCTGCCATATCCACTAGAATTACCAAAAAACATAGTTTCATCTCGGTATGTCTGTGGGGATCTCCCCTGAGACGATACTTTCCACTGCCCCCTGCCCCGTTTATGAAATACTGTATTTTTATCTAGAATGATCCTTAATTATTAGTCTCTGCATATTTTTTAAAAGTGCTAGAGACATTATATATATGCCAATACAAAAGTACTACGAGGCCTATGTATTCTACTGTGTTTACTATTGCAGTAGCCTGCACAAATTTTAAGCATTTTTATGCATTTGTCCCTTCTTTCTAAGTAGGGTATCTTGTTAGCTAACACTTCCTGAATGGTTTCTTGTCGCCTTCCTTCCTCTTTCCTTCCTTCCCTCTCTCTTTTTTGAGAAACCACCTTCTCTATTTTTAGATGTTTCAAATTCCTAAAATGTAAATTGTTGGGTGGTCTGCAATTTGGCCTGCAAACAACTTCAACTGGGCTTTCATGGCCCATTTTTATCTGTACCATATGATTTTATTTCATAAAAACTTCATGTATTTGGACTATAATAAACAACACAGAATCTAAGTAGTTCTGAACAGTTGTTTCAAATACACTTATCTGCATTCTTGGTCCTTACCTCTCTTATGCAGTCTTCTATTACTTGTTTCCAGATTTTGGCTCTTGTGAAAAGTTGTACTAGGCTCTTGCTTTCCCAGCAAATGAGATGGGCCAAGTCTTAGCATTAGGAATGGCGGAAACTTTTTCCCCAGGAAAAGTTTAATAGGGAAGAGGTCAGTTACTCTAATAGTTGGTGAATCACTCAAGTCATCTGCTAAAACCAAATGAGGGTGGCTACCTGGAGGTCTTTGTGGGGTGTGCTTCCCTCCTTAAATTACAAATGGAAGAAGGTGAGGTGTACATATATGTATGTATGTACACATATAGAAACATACATATATACATGTCTATTAACTCTACTCTGACTTCTTAAATTTGTTGATCCCATCTAAAAACTTCTTTAAATGAAAGTAATCAAATTTTAGCTTATTCCTCAAGAGAAAGAAAAGGATCCTGAAGAGAAAAAAACATGGTAACCTATGTATACCACAAAGCAATATAATGATGGTCTTCTGGTTTTTATTCTAAATTGTACCATCTTTCTGAAACCATTCTGAATTTTGTTGAAATTATCAGTATTTCTACTTTGAACCTTAATTTCTGGACTTAAGCCTGTATATAAATCTTTTTGGTGTGTGTTGGGGGATAACTTTGACAATTAGAGTTTTAAGCTTGCACATTCTGAGGTAAATAATACATCCTGTAATCCAAAATAGCTTTCCCAGAAGTTTTGAACTTAATGCTAATTATTATTTTATTATTACTACTTCTGATGCATATATAACTCTCCATTATTATTTGTGGCCTGAAAAAAAAAAGTTCTCTTGTCTTTGTCATTGTTTTCTCATATGTATGCTAACTGTTGGTGTTTCATGATTTTGGGCTTATGAAATTAAAAGTTCTACCTTTGACCATTTGGACTAAACATTACATGAGGAATTGCCTATGAAATTTATTTGTATTTTTTGATTTGCAAAAGAAGGGAAAGAGAACATGTTGGTAATTTGGCTCTAATTACCTTTCTTTGAAGAAAATTTTCAGGTTGCCAAAAACCAGGTATCTTCATTATCATTTTCGACCTCAGGTGTCTGTGGATTGCAGGAACCTGCCCACTAAGGGGGGTGCAGTTCTTGGCGCATGTCTGCAGAACTCTGTTCCATGCTGCCTGTCACATGGAATTCTTTAAAAGTCCCTGAAAATGCATCTACTCTTGGAGATCCTGGTTTCCTTACTAGAATTGTAGGTTAGGGTTTTGATCCATGGGCAAATTCTAAGTAGAACTTTTTCTATCCTCTTTGACTGTTGGTTGGAGTGTTTCTGTTCATGGAAGTTCCTATGCGTAAACTCAGATGACTCTGGAACTAGCCCCTGACCGCTTTTTGCCACAGCAGGATGACTGACTCTGGTGGCAGCTTGGCTTTGGGCTTTGGAGGAGGAAGGGTGAAGCTGACCTGCTGTTGACACGACTGCTTCCCAGCTCAGAGCAGAAAGAACCGATGGAAAATATGATGAGGCCACCACTTCGTCTGGGACCCCCCGCCAAAGACTGTGTTTGTGTGTCTTGGCTGTTTTGCTTTGTTTTGTTTTGTTTAAAATGATGAAGTAGGACACAATTAAGTGTCAGGTTAGCAGCTCTTGGAAAGTGACCAGTAGAGCAGAGTTCCCACTCTCTAAATAGCCGGGCTTAGAGAAACACTCTCAGTATTCTAAGTGCTGGTGAGCAGTTGCTGCAGTGTTTGGGCCATTTTCTGCAGATCCATCTGTGCTAGAGGGATGGAAGCAGGGGTGGGAGTGAGTCTCAGGCTGCTCTTGCACGCCTGGGGGATTTTCACATTTGCTTTTTCTTTTGTTTTTAACTGCAGATTCTGTACATCTGTTTGTGGGAGGAGAGTTGCTACTCAGGACAGGATTTAAGAGACAGATTCCAAGTGACCTTTAAGAGTGCATGGTGGGAGGTCCTGTTCCAGGAGTGTGGGTTGGTCCACTCTGGGACCCACCAAGCGAAGAAGGAGGGGATGGTAAAATAAGCTTAAAAAGAGAGAATAGGTCCCCAGCCTTCACATTTTGTTAAGAAAGAAAGAAAGAAGAAAGAAAGAAAGAAAGAAAGAAAGAAAGAAAGAAAGAAAAAAGAAAGTGGTTAAGAATACAATCCAGATTGAGATCTCATAAAAAGGTCAATATGGTCTAACCAATTGCCCATTGAAACAGTCCTTGGGTTCATCAGCAGTGCGGAGAGGTGGGCAGAGTGCCTGCAGATTCCTGGCTTTGACTTTTGAGAGCCCCTGTCACACTTGTATTTGTTACAGAAGACAGGGAGGGCCTTGTTCTGTGGCCTCTGCTCAGTGATTGAAATTTGAACCCAAATTGTCCAACCATTCGTCCCATTGCCTTGATTGGGGGGGTGAGGAGGAAGCTCTCCCCATAAGATGACCCATCCCTGCTTCCATACAGAAGCCAGGTCTGCTGGGGCTTGCAGCAAAGCCGAAGGAGCAAGACTTCTCTCTCCTGCTATCCTTCAGCCCACCCTGTGGCAGGGCCAACACGTGTGACACTCCCTGTCACAGCAAGAGCGAGACAAAGGCAAGTCAAGTTGAGAAGCATATGGCAGAAATTAGAAATGAAAACCATATGTCCCAGCCAGAGAGAAAAGCAGTAACCTACAGATTATAAAAATCAACGAATTACTCTCCCACTTGGGGCAGCTGAAATTTGAGCCCTCACACTACACTCGGATGTGTCAGGAAAGCTAGGCAGAGGGATCTCAAAAAACAAATATATAAATAAATAAATGAATAAATAAACTTCCAAAATGTGGTGAAAACAAGGCTCTGTAACCCCATAGAAACTTTGCTCATCATTTCTTTGAGTACCACTGATACGTAAGGCAGGTGGAGAGGATTCCAGGAAAAGACACACCTGGTAATGGCCAATCACCAGCTGCGAGTCGTCGCCCTCCCCCCCCCCCATCAAGCAGCACCAGAGGCCTTAATGTGACTAACGGTGGAGATGGGTAGAGTAGTCATGCCCACAGGGCACAGATGAATGTCTTCCAGGAGCTCTTGTATCTCTGCACAATGTAAAGACTTGCTATTTCAGGATGGTTGACCTGCTCGTAGCACACATATTCCAAATAAACATTTTGCATGGAAGTACCTCTGTCCGTTGTCTTTGGCTGTGAGAGCAGGAGCTGCCCTGTGAGCCCTTCAAGGCTGGTCCTCAGAGGGCAGCAGGTGGCACAGACTGCTGCTGCTCAGATGCCGTAATATGGGGACCGGTGGTCCCAGGAGGTCCAGCACCTTTTGGCCTCCACCACGTATTTCCTGGGTGTTTAAGCAACTCTGACATCTACCCTGCAAAGACTCACTACAGGGTGGAAAGAGGCCTTTGGTCAATTTGGGGACTGGGTTTGAGTTTGGGCTCCATTATTAGCCAAGTGGTCTTGCCCATGTCCCATTCCTGGCTTCTGTTTTCCCCACGCACCTCTCCTACTCCTTGAATATAATAAGACCCAAGCATCTAGAAAAGCCCATGTTGTGGGTGTCCAATGAATGGAAAATGGAGGTTGACCTGTGCCGTACAGGGTAAGGGGAAACTGTCTGGGAGCTTGTAGGTTTTGAAAGCCAGGCCGTCATTCTCTTACAGGGATTCACCTCCTTGTTTCTAGTATCCCAGTTCCGGAAGCAGATGCAATTTCGGCACCACATCATGCTCTCCACTTATTTCTAGTAGCCCAGGAAACCTAGAAGCAGTTGTGTCTGAGTTTAAAAAAATAGATTTGGTCCTTCTTTCAGCTTAAGCCCCCTCTCTTCCTCATTTGCTTCTGGAGACTTGTCCTCATTCCTTCTGAGTCTCCACATGTGTGGGTCTCCATGCTCGAGGGTTCCCAGGCCCTCTCAATAGTCTGAAATTTCAAATCATGTTCAAATGCGGGTTTTAAAGTAAGAGCTATTCCCAGTTGGTTGGTAATTGAATCCGCATAAGAAAATAAAACTGAAAAAGAAGTCCCTTGACCAAATTAATGCTGTAAGATGAAACACACAGCCTAGGAATCGGGGGACCTGTCCGGGCCCAGCTCTGCATGAACTAGCTGTGACTCCGGCCACCTCCCCTGCTCTCCCTGGAACACTTGACAAGTGGAGAAGTGGGATTGAACTAAATTAACTGGTTTCTTCCAATTCTAATATTATGTAGTTATTTTTTGGCAAAATTGGAAGTCCATAGGGTCTTTGTCCTGCCAGAAGGGTCCAAGAGTAAAATAATGTGAAAACCACTGTACAGGCCTGAGGACCGACCGGGTCATCGCTGGGTAGGGAGCCCTGCCATTATTTCTTTCACCAGGGTGGTCCTTTCCCCATTCCAATAACTTATCGTACTTCTCTCCCCCTTCTCATAGTTTGGGACCAGCCAAGAGACTGACAATATTGAATTCTCCCAAACATATTTTTCTTATGTGAGAGCAGGGCACTGGGTGTTTATGGGCCTGGCTGGCAGCCCAAAGCATTCATCTACAGCGTCTGCACAGAGCACTTTTCTCACAATTGGCTTGCTCGGGGTCCTTTTAAATGCACTTAGGTTTGGAGATATGTGTGACTTACCAGCTAAGTTGGCCTCTCTGCTTCAGTCCTCCACAGAAATCTTTCCCAAGGGGGTCAGCTTGTGTCCCACAGGCTGGAAATGCTGTCAAATCACCCAGAAGTCAGCATTTGGGAGACAACAACTCCATGGAACCCTGGGAGCATCGGCTCTCCACGTCTAGTGGGGCCACTGGTTTGGTTTCAGCAGGATAGTCTCACTTTTCTTGACGTGAGAGATTTGTGCCGGATCACGTGCAGACTCCACTGGCTTCCTCTTTGGGCTACTTCCCTGTGTCCTATGCTCCCACGGCCTTAACTGTGGCTGGGGTTTTTGTTTGTTTGTTTTTAAATAAAGGTTTTATTTATTTATGAAAGAGAGAGGCAGAGACACAGGCGAGGAAGAACCAGGCTCCATGCAAAGAGCCTGATGTAGGACTCGATCCTGGAACTCCAGGATCATGCCCTGAGCCAAAGGCCGGCACTCAACCACTGAGCCACCCAGGCATCCCTGTTTTGTTTTGTTTTGTTTTTTAACCTAGCCTAACCCTACTGGTGTTTCTCCAGCCATGACAGCAGGGTCAACTTGTGGAGATTTAAACCCAAATGTTCATTTACCTAGAGTTTCTTTTGAGTGTTTAAAATAAAATGCTCGGGGCACCTGGGTGGCTCAGTGGTTGAGCATCTGCCTCTGGCTCAGGTCGTGGTCCCGGGGTCCTGGGATCGAGTTCCACACTGGGCTCCCCACAGGGAGCCTGCTTCTCCCTCTGCCTGTGTCTCTGCCTCCCTGTGTGTCTCTCATGAATAAATACATAAAATCTTTAAAAAAATAAAATAAAATGCTCAACACGGAGATGAAGGGAAGACAAGGAAACAAACATTGTTAGGTCCCTGTGGTGCACCAGGTATGTTGTATGCATGGACTAATTTAATGCCTGTCACTCTACAAAAGATAAACAGAAACAGAGAAGGGGAGGCAAAAACTTGAAGCATGTGGCTAGCAGTAGAGCAGGGATTCAAACCGATTTCTCTACCCTAAAGTCCATGCTGCTCACCTTAGCTTGCTGCATCCCAGGAGGATGGACAATGATCTTCCAGCTAGGAAATTCAAGGATAACAGTTTACATTACTAAATACATTTGTTATGATCAGATTCAGCTGCTTACATCAAAAAATTAGAAACAACAGTGACCTAATGAGATGGAAGCTCATTTCTCTCACATTTCAAAGGAACCAGAGGGTTCAGGGCGAGAGTGTCAGGAATGAAGGATATTTGGAAGAAAGACAGGGACAAAAGGAAACCACCCTTTAAAGGATTTTACACCACCCGGCAAGGAGCCCTCCACCCTTTCCCACGTGATAGGTAGATGATAAAAACCTGATTGAGTGACAGGCTCATGGAGGGTTAATCGGGTTAAAACAGCCCACCAATAAGCCCCTAAAAACTCCTAGGCTTAGAAACTCCAGTGGCAGCCCTCTCAAGTCCCCTCTGCCTTCAAGAGCTTTGTACTATCATGCAATAAACTTTGCTCTTTTACCCACCACTCTTTGTCTGGTCAACCTCTTCATTTTTTGAAGCAATGTGACCAAGAACCGTAGACACCAAAAAAAAGAAAAGAAAAAAAGAAAAAGAAAAAGAAAAAGAAATCCTGCACCAACCATGCAGAGTCTTCACATGGTGGCTTCCATCCTCAAGGTAACTTTATGGTCCAAGATGGCTACCAGGGTGCCAGCCATCTCAAACATTTTCCAGGTAGCTGACAGGAGGAAAAATCCTCCTTGCAAATGAGTTAGCTTCCCCTAAAGAGACATCCAGGGTGTCTTACACCATTCTGCTTATATTCCATTTGCTGGAACTCAGTCACACTGTCAAACTAGCTGCAAGGGAGGCTGGGAAATGTAGGGGTTTTTGTTTTGTTTTTAAATTGGGCACATCACAGGTCTGAATAAAATCAAAGTTCTATTAGTAACAAAGAGAGGAATGATAGTTACTGACTGGCAACCAGCAGCCTCTGCTGCAGTTAAACTACCTACAGGCATCATTAGCCCCGGGGAGATGGATGCTCGCCAGCCACAACACAGAGCAGTCCATGTGCCTTCTTGGTCTCTGTGGAAAGCTCTGTGGCAGAACTTCACAAACAGCACCGAAGATTTTGTCTAATGAAAGATTAAACATGTTGCCCCAAGTGGAGAGTTTTTAATAGTGCCTTTAATCCAAGAGGGGGACAACCACCAAGCCAAAAGGACCAGCTGTAAGCAGCTACCCCTGCAGTCCACTCTTGGGGTCTGACAAAAGCAAACCCTCACTTTCCGGGAGATCCACGCTCAGGGGAAGGAAATGATTTTTCCACGTCGGTGCTCTTCGTACTCACAACAAGGAAATGTGGGGAGAGGCAAATGGCCAACACCGGAGTGGAGATACCAGTGCAGATGATCGCTGGGTTCTGAGAACCACAGACTGTGTTTACCCTTGTGTCATCACACCTTCCGCCCGGAGGCACAGACTGAACTCTGGACTATCTTCCTTGAGGTCCCAGTCCTTAGGGAAGCCCCCCAGGGAAGGGGGAGGGGCGCCTGGTGGGCGAGCCTGGGGCCGACGCCACGGAGACAGATGGAGCAGCTCGGCCTCCCACATCCTTGTGGGAAGGTCCCCTGAAGGGCTTATGCCAATGCCTTCCTGCCCAAGACGGACCCCCTCAGCCTTGGAAGCCCTGCGGCCTACCACAAGGGCACCGGAATGGAGCTCTGAGCAGTTCAGATAGCAGGGTTTACAGCAGAATCTTCTGCCTTTCTAGTTAATAATCTCAGCCAGTGAACGTTGCAAGGGAAGGTTCCCGAAGCCCTTTCTTGGGTATGGAGATTTGCTTTTATAGATGTGGCTCTATCGAAGAAGATAGTGCCCCAGGAACTCTTATTTTTTACTCAGACTTCATGACTAATGACAAAAATCAAACAGGAGCCACAAGAAAACATTTCAAGAGGTCAGGGGAGAAAGCTGTGGCAGGTGGCACTGTTTGTCCAGCAGCACGGTGGCGAACATTCTGGATGTAGAATCCTCTCCCTGGTGGGTCTTCCCAAGAGGGGCGGAAGAGATGAGCTCAAATTGGGTGGGCGTGCTATGCTAAGCAAGGAAGGAGAACCTAGGGGACGGTAGGGAAAGATGATTACCAGATTTTGACAAACCTAGGAGATATGTCATTATTTGTTGGGAAGAAAATGTTGTCAGTTAAATTATTAGTTGCCCTTGACTATAAATTCATCCCAATTTCAGAGATGGGGGAAAGAGATGTGCCCATCCAGTTGATGAGATGCAATAACTGGCCTTCACTCCCTCTCCCAGACTTCACGAACACCCCCTCTCCCCAGCTAGGGCCCTGCGGGGATGGTTCTGGAATGACCAGCCTGCCCTCCCAGAGCATGCAGGCCACGTGCATGAGGAGCAGCCCCCAGGCTGTGGCTTCCAAACTTGAGTGTGTAGCCCAATTCCTGGAAGTTGTTAAAAGAGAAAAAGAGGCTTAGTTTTAGTGCTTCTGGAGTGACAACTAGGACACTTCTTTAACCAGTGGGCATGTAATTTCCAAGTCCACTGTCCCACAGACATTTGAGGAAACTCTTCTGGAGTCTTCAGAAGCAATTCAAAGGGCAGATCCAGAGCTTCCCTCTACCCTTCCTAACTCAGAGCCCCTTCTCTTCCCTGGACAATGTCCACGGGCCTTTCATTTCTAAGATGAAACCTCAGGTTTTGCCACAGCTTCCCTGACCTGGCCACATGAGGTGGTGGCATGGTATGAAAGTGTCCCCCCAAAATCCATATATTGAAGCCTCATGGCCTGATGGGATTAAGAGGTGGGATCTTTGGGTCGTGACGGGGTCAGGAGGGTGGAGCCCTCATGAATGGGATTAGCAGCCTTTTAAAGAGACCTCAGAGGGCACCCTTGAGGGCACAAGAAGTCTAACACCCAGCAGAAGACCCTCACCCGACCACGTGGGCACCCTGACCTCAGACCTCCAGCCTCCAGAACTGTGAGAAATCAATTTTCATTGTAAGGCACCAGTCTGTGGGTGTTGTGATTGCGTCCTGAGACGGCTAAGACAGGTAGGGTCGCTCTGGGATGCATTTCTCTTGTAAGGCACTGACCATAATGACTGTGATGGAGCGTCCTTAAAGTATCAGATGTCACTGTCTCTTTGTCCTAGGTGACAAGCTTCTGAGGGTTTGCATCATGTCCGTCTTGTGCATCCACACAGCCTAACACAGTCCCTTGCACATACTGACGACCTAGGTTAGCAATAAACATTCAGAAGTAAGACGCAAGAGAAGAGGAGAGGCTACTCCTCTGTTGTACTTCAGGAGAGCAGGAAGTCATCACCATCGAGCAGCCACCATGTCAAACAAGCCTGGATGGGTAAAAAGAGAGAGAGAGAGAGAAGAAACAGTGGACAATGAGTTGAACTAGATCCTGAGGTGGTGGGTGGGCCAAAGGTGCCTGCGTGGATGCGAGCGAGGTGGTAGGAATTCTGGAAATTGGATGGGGTAAGGGGGCTTGCTGGGGAGGGAGACTCAGGCCCTTGGAGACTTCTAAACACAGAGAAAGTCGCAACTCTGTCCCCAGGTTGCAGGGCAGGTGGGCAGAGGGCTTGAGCAGGTACAGCCTCCCTCCCCGACGGCTGGCCATGGAGTCTCCGTCCCACGCAGCCTGGGCTGGCTCTGGCCAGTCTTGCCAGTGGGTCCTGAGGGCCCAAGGGAAGGACCCCCACTGCAGAAAGCTGGCAGATGCCACACAGCTTATCCCAGCTTATCCCAATCCCGAGGGGCGGTCCCTTGCCCCTCACATCTGACCTTATTTATGCCAGCAGGAAGTGACGGCTAGGGTCCATCCCCATTCTCTCGGCGCACTCCTATATCCTTTCAGTGGGGGACAAAACCTCTTATGACAACTAAGGATTGTGCTGCTACTGCTGGTTGATGCGACTGTGGCCTGACATTCACTCTGAAATCTAACCGCCCGGGGAGCCTGTGTCAATAATTGATTTTAATTTCCATTTGGACAGGAGAAAGGGATTTCTTTTTAAAAGGCCCCTGACAGTGAGTTGCAGGCCTGGCAGCCAGCCTCTAAAATGGCCCCAATGATCTTGGCTCTAAATTATTCCCATGCTTATGGAGCCTTCTCCCACACGAAGGAAGGCTGAACTTTGTACCCAACGGCATGTTGCAAAACTTAATGGTGTGTGAATTCTGAAGCTGGATCATGAAAAACCCCACTGTGGTGTCCGACTTGCTCTCCTGGATGCCTCGAGGGAAGCCTGCTGCCCTGTCAGGGGGACGTGCCCGCAGCCCTGGGGTGGGAGCCGAGGCCTCCCACTGACAGCCGGCACCAGCTTGCCTGCTGTGCCAGGGGGCCACCGTGGAGGCAGACCTTCTCGCCCCATGGAGCCTTCCAGAGACTGTGCTCCGTCCAGCCCCCAGGCTCAGCTGACAGAAATGAGGTGAAATAACAAATGTGTACCGTTCTTTTCAACTGCTGCATTCGGAGGTGATTTGTTTTGCAGAAGTGGAAATGTGATCCTGGATGTTTGACCTTAAACTGAGCAAGGAAGTTAAAGGCAAAGGGACACTTGTGGTCGCCATTGGGAAAAGAAGAAGAAATGTCAGACTGGGGCCTGGGAGGATTCGTTTTGACAGCTTCATAATTTCACTGTAGGGTTAGCTCTTTTGGGCTTCAACTCTGGAAGAACAAGTGGGAGCTGTCAGGAGAGTCATTTCTGCCTCTGACAAGCCCTGCATGCACGCACTTGGGTGGAACGCTGAGTTTGAATCATGCCTGCGGGCCGCACAGTTTATACCACTATTTTAAAAATGACCGTCTTTATGATGAAGGTCTGCTACATGGAAGATTCCCTGTCAGAGTTATAATTGTGCCCATATTATCTCTGGTTCGGACCCATCCCATATACGTAAGGTTGTACCATGAAGAAAAATTAAGCTGAAGTTTATCAAATTATTCTATCTATAATAGACCATCTTTATTAAGTTCGGGTACCTCCAGTGGATGGTGCCTGTGGAGGGGTTAGGTTCTTTCTTAATCCAGAGAAGTTTCAAGGTCACAGAACCATGGTGTAGATCCCAGTATCACACACAGTACAGAGAAAATGTCTTTGTATGGCAAATAAAAGTATAAAATGTTAATAAAATGCAGGTTTCTCCAATATGCCTTGTTCATTGTGCCAGGCTGCCCGTTTCGAGGAGTGAGCTCTGGGATGAGAACCAGGAGTCTCACAGAGCAGCATCTCCACAGACAGCCCCTCATTGACAACCCTGAACCCTCAGCCCTAGGAAACTGGACCATCCCCCTTGCCAACTTGGCCTCAACAGTTTTGTCTATTCTTGAGTGGTCTTTATGAAGAGCAGCAATTGGTCATAAGTAAATCCCCCTGTCTGAAGCTGGTACATAGCAAATAGTCACCCACCGGACAGCCAGTGCAGCATCACCTCCACATGGCCATGTGTGTCCCACCCATTGATTAAGTCAAAGGCACATCGGCGTCCAAAAGGGTGTAATTGTTTGGATCAGAGATTTGGATCAAATCTTTATTTTTGAATCTTCACTCTCCCCTTCAGTGCACACTCTGAAGACAAAGAATAAATCCAGGCCACTGATTTGAGGCTTGGCCACATGGCCTGCTTTGGCCAATGAGGTATCAGCAGCCTTTGGAGCAAAGGCTGGAAACGTGTTCACATGGTGGGTTTTCCCTACTGTGCTTCTCCCATTGCCAGGAGACTATGCCCGGGGCAGCTCCTCATTCCGGAGAAATGAGAGACACAGACAGGTGGGCCACCCCAGTCAATGTGGAGATGCACAGCTTGAAGTAGGGTCAGCTCAGCTAAGCCACAGATGTATGAGAAAAACAAATGCTTCCTGGGATTGGTTCCTGAAGTGCTTGTGCTTGTTACACAGTTTTACAATGGCAGTGCCGCTAACTGCCACATGGGCTAGTTAACATCTTTTATTTATATATCATTGTATCCAAGGGGAACATGTGCCTGAGGTCAGGGCTTGCAGGAGTATCAAGAATCTTCGGGAAATTCTTGATATGTGTATTCAAGAGGCTCTCGCTCTGCCCTTTGATCCGGAGCCTGCTCTGGAAACTCGAATGCTAGATTAATGTAGGCCTGCTGCCTTGGGAAGTCTCCCCACGCACCCCGCCTCCCATTATTCCTGGTGGTCAAGCAGAACTCAGACTTGTCCTCTTACATTTCTTCGACTCAAACATTTCTCTAAAATCCTAACATGAGGAGTTGTGTTGTTCCCTAGCGTACAGATGATTGTCTTTAGAACTAGGTTCCAAAAGAGATGGTGATGTGGGAAACAATAGGAAATATATTTGAGGTTTGTGGAATCCAAGCTGAAAATACTTCCATATCAACACTTGCCATTAGCTGTTGGGATAAAGGGCTTGGGAGGTGACTGTAGGACAGCACACAAGTCCCCGTCAGAGAAACATCCCTTCTGGTGGAGCTGAGCGTGCAGAGGGCGGCCGGCAGCCCCGGCCCCGGCCCCGGCCCACGCGGCCCCGGACGCTCAGGATTTCCACGCAGGGGCCTCGCTGTGGGTGTGGGAGAGCCCGCCGGCGAGGGGCCCAGTCCTGGGAGGGGCAAAGTACGGTGGGTCCTGCCCTTCCCGGGAAGACCACCCTGCGCGTCCGGAGCCCGCGGGTGACCCGCCGCCCTTTGAACACTAGAGGGCAGCGTTCGCTCATGCCAAGGACATGGTTGCTCGCGCCGGGTCCCTCCTGGATGTGACCGTGGCTGCAGCCTTTCTGCAAGCGGAGCCCAAGGAGCAGCTCAGCTACGGAGCTGAGCCGAGGAACTTGACCCAGATCAAGGGATCCCGCTCCCGGCCCCCTACTTGATTTGTGGAAACGCGCAGATAACCCACAAGCCCTTGGCTGGAAGCATATGTGGATGAGACTCTGATGAGTTGGAGTTTTGTTACTCGTGTGATTTGAGCATGTCACCGCAGAAATGGGTCTTGGGAGGATTACGTAGGATGATGCATGCAAGGGCTTGCCACAGCGCCTGCTCAACCAGTGTTAACGAGCAGTCATACTGGTGGACTGGAAAGAAGCCCCCACTGGGCAGGAGCCTCCTGAAGAGAGAGAGCCCGCAGGCTGCTGCTCCTGCACAGACCCACCCCTGTGGGGGGTGCAGTGAGAGCCCCACCAGGGCACCACATTTGTGGAAGCAGAGACCTCAGTCCCAGGCCACAGGGCCTCTTGAGTCTGGCAATCTTGGCTGCACAGAAGGAACCCCTCAGGGTAGGACCCCTGAGGATGCAGCAGAGGTTTGGGTGCCGGCTGACCACCCCCCCCCCCACACACACACAGACCTGCTCCTCCCAGGAGGCTCCACGCGCTCCTGCTCAGAAGGCTGGCTCACGGGGGCAGATCTCCCGTGGGGCCTGGTTGCTCCTGGGTGGCTGTGAGCTCTCTCCCATCCCTCTGACGCCCAAGTTGGCAGGGCAGCCCCTGGAATCATTCTGATAACCCAGAACAGAGCCTAGTTATTTAGTGCCCATATCACCTGTTTTCAAATGAGCTCAGCCTTGGAAGCTTCAGAAGATTCTAACGGCAGCTACTGCTGAGTGCTCCCGGGTGTTACAATTTGTAGATTGTAGTGGGGACGAATGAATGAGAGATCGTCTTGCCAGTGGCCTGGAGTCTAGACTCCTCAGTGTTAGACATGGCAGTTCACCAAGTGGCTGGGCGGCCATGGGCAACACTTAACCTCTTCCTACGCCAGGCTCCAGATCCACAGAAGAGGCAAAATGCTGATTTCTGCCTCTCCTCCTCTCAGGGCGATTGTCAGAATGAACAAAGCAGGACACTACGTGTGCACAGCACTCACCCTTCACACAGCACTTTTGTGGGGAGACATTCTCCGTGGGTCTCCTGCCCACAGAGGAGCTGACTGCTTTTGTTCTGGCCTTTGCTCGGGACCAGCTTTTGAAGGGTGTCTGCGGAGCCGACAGCCTGGGAAGACAGAGGCAGTGCTGTCTGCACATAAGGCAGGTCTGTGCACTGCACAATAGAATGAAGAGAATGTGTCCCTCTGGGGCGGAGCTCAGCAGGGCTCCCGGCCCATCCTCAGCCCCGCAGGCTTCCTGGGTGCAGGGTCCCGCCCTGGGCGGGTCCCAGGGCTCCCAGTGGGGGCTGGGGTCCAGGAATGCCTGTGGAAACGCTGGTCCCTGCCCGCTGCCATAGCTGTGGGCAGTAGAGTCCTTCATCGGGGACCCGGGAGTCTGTGTCGTCCACCACCGCCCCAGGGGCGGGCAGGCTCACCGGCCAGCTTCCGAGGAAGGCCCAGTCCGCAGCCTCGCTGTGCTGAACCAGGTGGAGCCGGGGGGGCCTTTCCAGGCCCCTCACCCCCACCCCCAGCACCAGGCACAGCGGGATTTCCATTCTGCAGGTGAGGCCACAGAGGCTCGGGAAGCTTAGGGACGTCTCCAGGGCCAGCTGACACCATGGCAGGGGAGACATTGCGCCTGGAGCATAAGTGAAAACAGTATTTGCCCCAAACCTCTCTCCTCTTCCCAAACCTGGATGGGGTGGCTGGGAGTTACATGGGTGCTGGCTTCTACAAGCAGTACCGATGGGATTTGTTTTATTGTCCTGTCGCCCCAGGGGCCAGAGGACACGGGGTTTCCTTCAGCCACCCTCCTGCATGGGGCTCCCTGGTGCGGGGGGCCCCCTGGGCGGGCCACACACCCGGACACCTGTACCTCAAGGTGACAGCTTCAGGCCACACCCACCAGCAGGGCTCCCTCCACCATGGGGATGCCTGGGGACCCTGAAAATCACCTGTGGGTGCAGAGGAGTGGGCAGGGCGGGGCATGAGCTCAGTCAGGGGACGAGGCCGTGGCTGGCACTCCCGGCTTCCTCAGCAACGGCGACCGCCCTGTGCGGCCTGGAGGGCAGAGGTAAGAGGCAGCGGGCGCAGGGGCGGAGCAGGGGCTCTGCGGGGCAGCACGGAGCTCTCCCAGGGGACCCCAGCCCGCCCGGGGGGCAGAGCGGGGCTGAGAGGCCAGCCACGCCGCGATGCCCGAGTCCGATTATCTCTCCATCCCTTGGTTTTGTGTTTTTTAATAAAAGGAAACTTTAACAAACCTCTGACTTAAGTCCCAGACATTGTGTATCTGTGTGTGCCTGTGTGTGTGTTTACCTGTATGTGTGTCTGTGCACGTCCGTGTGTACCTGTGTGTGTGTCTGTGTGTGTCTGTATGTGTGCATATATTTGTGTGTATGTGTGTGTACATTTGTGTGTGTCTGTGTATCTATGTGTGGTGGGGAAGGATAAGTGTAAACACTAGGGAAAGGGAAAAGAGAGGGCTAGCCTGGCCTTTGGTACCTGGTGATCACCTCAGGCTTCTGACAGAATAGAAGTGGTACAGTGTGGCCTGGGCTCCATGTTTGTTTGTTGTGGGTTGTGATTTTTTAGTAGCTCCCCAGCTGGTTCTCACGCCCCACAAGGCCTCAGGCCACTCCGTCCAGCGTGGCGACCAGGGGCCACATGTGCCTATGGAGCACCTATGCTGTGGCCTGTCCCGGGATGTGCTGTCAGTGGAATCTACACTCCGGATTTGAAGACTTCAGGCAAAAAAGAAATGTAAAATAGCTCAGTATTTTTATATTACCCATCGAAATATTATTTTAATATATTGGGTTAAATTAAACACATTATTAACATTAATTTTACCTGTTTCTTTTATTTCAAGGGTGCTACTAGAGAATTTAGTCACCAACATGGCTTGCATTTGTAGCTCATACTGTGTTTCTACTGGATGCTGTTGCTGTATCAGCCACTTTGTGTTCCAGAAAAGGGGCAGAGATTAAGTGGCTTGCCTAATATCACACACCTGTGGAGCGCAGGGCTCGCTCTAAGGTAGCACCGCCACTACCCACGAGAGTCAGTAGGCCACACGCTGGCTCTAGGATGCAGCCCCACATGTGAGAGTTTCAGAAGGAAGCTTAGTCCCAAAGCTAGAGATATTCCTGCTGTCTTGGTTGTGTTGGTTGTGCTCCCCCCACACCTCCCGCAGCACCTAGCACAATGCCCGGCACACAGCAGGCCATCAGTTGACGCAGGTTTAAAGTTAACCTCCAGGCTTATTGCCTCTGGATGCAAAGTCCTGGTCCTGCAAAGCCTTTGCAATGCTGTCCCCTGCTGGTTGATCATTGTAAATGCTTGGTGAGGTCCCTCAAGCAACTTTGGTGCAGATGTGAGCACACGTATGTATACTGTGAATTACATCAATGTGTGTGACATGCGCATATGCTCTGTGTTGTGTATTGCATGGGTGTGTTACGTGCACTGTATGTGTACTCTGAGTGGCATGAGCAGGTGTTACATATGCATGTGTTGTGTGTCGTGCATGTATGTATATACATTGCAAGAGTGTGTTACATGCAGTGTAGGTTGCGTGAGTGTGTGTTACAAGAACATGTGTTGTATGTTTGTTGCATGAGCGTGCATTACATATGCATGTGTTTTGCGAGTACTATGTGTGTTGGGATGACCATGTGTTGCAGTGGGGGGTGATGATGCACAACACCTTCACCTGCTTTAACATTCCAGAGATGATAGTGTCCTTAGCTTGCCGGTTTCCTCCCATCCCTGTAGCAGCAGTTGCTGGGCTTGTGGGAGGAGTCCTCTGTTTACAAGTCAGGGTCCCCAGACAATGAAGGTCTTGTTGCTGTGCCAGGTTTTTCTACACCAGATTATTTCCATAATTGTACACAAATGTCCTCTGATGGCCACAAGAAGTCTCAAGTAGGAAATTCTAGTTCAAACCCCGTTTGTGGTTCACATGTCCCTGGCTTTGCAGTACACAGCTTGCTTTCAGTCCCCAAGGTGATATTTTCTTGCAGAAGGGGGTAGTGAATGATTGAGAGCAGAAGGAGACAGTTGGATTCTCCAGAGTGGAGAGGCCCTTGCTTATGCCAGATAAGAAAAAAGTAAGACACAAACATCTAATAGCTGAGCTTCCTGGAGAGACCAAAAACCTGTGGCCCAAATACTTATGCATCAGCAACGTGTGAACCAGTGACTGAATGTCCTAATTCTCCTGCACGCAGGCTCACCCGAGTGTGACAGAGAACACAGGTGGGGCCCCAGGAACTCAAATGACTTTCCCTCAGTCACTATGGCAAGAGTAAAATTAAATCATATTACCCCTAGAAACCACATAGGCAGGGGCAACCGGTGAATCCACTCTGATAAACATTCTCTTTTTCCTCCAAGGGGCAGTTAAATTGTGGTTTCCGGACAAGAATGGAATGACTAGTCTGTGATGATCTTATGCAAACCATCTCGCTTTCGAGATGGTTTCCTTATCTATAAAACTTCTCAACTTTTCTCAATGGGGTAGCAGACAATCGCTTGAGGTCCTGGATGACAATGGTTCCCAGTTCTGGCTACACATTTAGAAAGACTGCTGCTCCTGTCTCCACCAGGACCCTTTCATCAGAACTTTCGGGGGTCTGGATCAGGCATCAAGGTTTGCCCTGGCTGGGCCAGGCTGTGTTCATCACATGATGGACACATCCCCCCTCTACCATCCTCTGGGTACTCGCAATGGCAGGTGATGGGGCGAGCGTTGGCTGTGGGGGAATGATGAGCAGGCTGTGACATTTTACTAACCTGGCCTAAGGGAGTCTTGACTGTGGGTGGAATGGGGACCAACGTTCCTCATAGGAAACACAAGCCTCAAGTCCTGCTCTCTCCCCCTGCCTCACCTCTGCCTTTTGTTCTTGCCACAGACCCCTTCCTTTGGTTACTCTTCCTGATCTTGCTCAGGAGGTAAGGGGAGGGCTCCCTTCTCTTCCTTTCCCCAGCCCAGCCAGGTGTAGGTCTGTGGACTTTGCTCAGGTACCTGAACCAAAAACCCAGGGCAAGGGAAGCCCCTTTGTCTTTGTTTATCATTTTTCCTGGGCCTTTGTGTTACGCACACTTAGCTCTGATTGTTGGAGATGGGGGGAAGAGGAGGAAGATGGGAAGATCATTAATTCCCTCAGCACGGAAATTCTTTAGGAAGGTAGAAAAAAATGTTAGGCTGCCCAATGTTGGCATTCCCACAGTCCTTGCCCCATATCGCCTTCAGGAACTTCCCCCGCATTGCTAGGGAGGCCCCTAAACCTACTAAATTGGCATTCCCTCATCTCCTCTCAAACAATCTGCACCCTCAGATGGCTTACTGTCCCTTCCTCCAGGACTGTGTTTCAGAAAAAAGTAGATGCCTGTCTTTAAACAATCTTTGGTCCCAAATCAAGGAAAATGTGTCAAGTTTGAGGAGATCAAGTACAATCTAGGGAAATTATAAAAAAACACATTAATTGGAGATTAATTAACACATTAAGTAGAGATTCACCACTTCAGAATTTGAAATGGAATTCCTCACTTGGTAAACGCTAGTCACTGTTCTCCCACCCCGATCTGTTCTCTCTTTCTTTCTGGGTTCATGACCATGCAACTCAAGTCATGTATACACATCTCTGCCTTCCTTGTGGCTGGGTTTGGTCACATAGCTAGTTGTCACCCATGGAATGTGAAGAGAGAGGTATGCACCACTCCCGCCTCACTTGCTCGAGAAGGAATTTGCTGCCCTGCACTCTTTCCCGTTCAGTAACATCTTGTGACCTGGCTTCAGTCCTGCAGGCATGGAGAGCATCCTAGGAGATGGCAGGGTCACAAGACAGACATCTGGGTCCTTGACAGTAGGGGTCAAAGCTCTAATTTGTTTCACAGAGCTGGTCACCCAGTGTGAGGGCTATTAATGAGTGAGAAAGAAGCATCTGTCTTCCTAAGGCACCAATTTTGGGGTCTCTATTACAAGTGAATAGCCTCTACCCAAATGAACTCACTCACCATATAAGTCTCATGGATCACATGCCCTGTATCTAGGTCCACTCCTCGTGCAGACATTCATGCCTATCTTCCCAAGAGTGGCAACTTGTATACTTTTATTTTCAAAATGCCTTGAATTCCATCCATCTATCTTCCTTATAATCCCAGAGCAGCAGAGGGTTCTTACAATGGAATGACATCCTACTTAGAGGTTTGGATCTAAAGTTAGAGCATAAAGCAAGGATCATGTAGAGTCAAGTACTCCTTGACAAGTCTGGTAGTGCCTTTCTTATGTCAAGAGTTCCTCTTAATAAGCCCACCACAGGCCAGCTTTTCATCTATCCTGGATAAAGTGTTTGGGTTGCATTCACAAGTCATGTAGTAGAAGAAATCTCTCTCTCTCTTTCCCTCTCTCTGTAAATATATATATATATATATACATATATATATATGTATATATACACACACACACACACACACATTTAAAGTAATCTCTACACCCAACGTGGGGCCGGAACTCATAACCTTGAGATCAAGGTCTCAAACTGACCCAGCCAGGCACCCCAAAGAAATGCCTTTGAATCATGTTTAGTGTGACAAGATACTCACACTTTGACAAGCATTTGGGTTCTGAGGTGGAGCAAAGAGCAGATTCTCAGGCTCACTTTCTCTTGGGCATTGGTTCCCAACCAGAGGCAGTTCTGTCCTTCAGGGGGGCACATCTGGTAATATCTTGAGATATTTTTGATTGTTAGGATGGGGAAGGGGGGTGCTACTGGTATCTGGTGGGTAGAGGCAGAAATGCCATTGAATATCTTATGATGCGCAGGACAGTCCCCATAGAAAAGAAATCTCTGGCCCCTAGCATCTATAGTCCTGAGGTTGAAAACCCCTGCTCTAAGACATAGGTTATTGAGAGTAGATTAGCAGGTGAAGTTATACATGAACTTTCCAGAACTCTACCAAGCCCTTTCCCTGACCTTCACATGTTTACTTTAGTTTTAATTCGAGTAAGTTACATAAACTGCTATTGCTGATCCTTTGGACCAATCAAGCTCAAGATGGCAAGATCATGGATCCTTGATAATTTCCTTTATGTACTAGTATCCACGACACCAAAGATGTCCTATTTGAGTCAATCCTAGGCTGGTTGAGGAAGTTTCATCAACAATAATTAACGGTGTTTTATCTTGTCTAATTTTTTTTGCTAAGTGACATATGCTCCTACTCTCCTGCTCAAAAAAGGACTCTGCTGACCTGCTTCTTTTTGTCAGGGACACCCCACAACAGCCAATCTCAAAGTGTCTCTCCTTGGTTTTATTCTGGAGTGTTTCAAGAAACATCCTCCTCTTGCTAGCCTTGTACCACATGGATAGTTGCTCTCCTGGTGGAATCTTCTGCTCTCAGTTGTCCTTTCTCCAGCCATGCCTTGTAAACCAGCCTGTCAGCTGTCTTGATTGGAACCAGAGCTCTTCTCTAACTGCTGCTCCCTCACTGGTCCTGCACGATTTTGATAATGAGATGCCGGATGTCAATGAACAGCACCTGTGTGATTGTGGGAGTCTCTCCAGCCCTGCTCTGGGTGGCACAAAGGGCAGCAATTGCTGTAGGGGCAAGAAGAGAGGCTTCAGAAAGTTCTCGTGGCTGAAGAGGTAAAACAGGTACCTTGCTTCACATTTCTTGTGGGAGCCTTTCTTGGTGGACAGCCCCAGGTACGCCCCTGGACAGAATTTGAGCTACAGACGAGTCATCTGGCACTATCACACAGTCAGGACAATGATGATTAAAAAAAAAAAAAACAAAAAAACGCAAAAAACCAACAACCCCACTACCATTCATGAGGTTCTGTTGTGCTTTGGATGTCATGCCTGCTGGTTTACGTACATTATCTCATTTAGCCCCGCAACCTCGTGAACATTACTCTAGTTATTTATTCTAGGCACTGTGAAACAACAGAAACAAAGCAGACAGAAGTCCCTGCTCTCAGCAAGGTTACATTCTAGTGAAGAATATAAACAAACAAAATAAGTAAAATGTGTAGTACTTTTAGTTCAGTACTCACCCGTGATAAACAGAAAATTAGGAATAGAACTTCCTTAATATGCTAAAGGGTAACTCTAAAAATACCGCCAGCAAACAGGCTTATTAGTAGTCAAATATTGAAGGCTTTACCTCTGACATGAGGAAGGAAACAAAGAAGACTGCTCTCACCACTTCTATTCATTCTGTTACTGGAGGTCCTAGCAGATGCAGAAAGGCAAGAAAAATAAATTGTTAAATAAATCACTTTTATAAGAAATGATACTTTCATTATTGCAGGCATTATGATTTTGAACATAGTGATTAAACTATTCAGATAAATAAGTGAATTTCTTAAGCTTACTGGATTTTAATTTTTCAAAACTCAATTGTATTTATAGCAACAAACAATTAGAAAATTAGATTTAAAATTACATGTGTAATAGAATTAAAAAGTCAAATATCTAGGAACTAAAGGCATTCAGTATCTCTGCACCAACAACTACAAAATATTGAGAGAAACTCAAGAAAACCTAAATAGATAGAGGGGTATCTCATGTTCATGTATTGAGACAAAGACTGAATATCATAAAGACTACACTTTTCTCCCCAATTCTCCACAAGCTGAACCTAGATTCAATGCAGTTCCATTTAAAACACCTGTCATTTTCTGTAGAAATTAGCTGATTCTAAATCTTACAGGGAAATGTAAAGGGCCAAGGGTAGCAAAGACAATTTTGAGGGACAAAGCTGTGAAGTATGCACTATCAAATATCAAGTTTATTACAATGCTACATAATTGTTAGCCCAAGAGAAAAAAAAATAGACCCGTGAAAAAGAATGAGAAGCCCAGAAACAGATCATCACCTATGTGGTCACTTGATTTATGACAGTGCAGTGGCAAAAGATGTTCTATTCAATCAATTGTGCCTAGGGGTATTGGATATTTATGTAAGGGAGAAATCAATTTTATCCCTCCCTTATGTTTATTAATAAAACCAATTCCAGTTGGAATTTTTTTTTAGTTTATTTATTTTTTTTAATTTATTTTTTATTGGTGTTCAATTTACTAACATACAGAATAACCCCCAGTGCCCGTCACCCATTCACTCCCACCCCCCGCCCTCCTCCCCTTCTACCACCCCTAGTTCGTTTCCCAGTTAGCAGTCTTTACGTTCTGTCTCCCTTTCTGATATTTCCCACACATTTCTTCTCCCTTCTCTTATATTCCCTTTCACTATTATTTATATTCCCCAAATGAATGAGAACATATAATGTTTGTCCTTCTCCGACTGGCTTACTTCACTCAGCATAATACCCTCCAGTTCCATCCACGTTGAAGCAAATGGTGGGTATTTGTCATTTCTAATAGCTGAGTAATATTCCATTGTATACATAAACCACATCTTCTTTATCCATTCATCTTTCGAGGGACACCGAGGCTCCTTCCACAGTTTGGCTATCGTGGCCATTGCTGCTAGAAACATCGGGGTGCAGGTGTCCCGGCGTTTCACTGCATTTGTATCTTTGGGGTAAATCCCCAACAATGCAATTGCTGGGTCGTAGGGCAGGTATATTTTTAACTGTTTGAGGAACCTCCACACAGTTTTCCAGAGTGGCTGCACCAGTTCACATTCCCACCAACAGTGTATGAGGGTTCCCTTTTCTCCGCATCCTCTCCAACATTTGTTGTTCCTGATACATCCACGAAGGCAAAAGAAACAAAAGCAAAAATGAACTATTGGGACTTCATCAAGATAAGAAGCTTTTGCACAGCAAAGGATACAGTCAACAAAACTCAAAGACAACCTACAGAATGGGAGACGCTATTTGCAAATGACATATCAGATAAAGGGCTAGTTTCCAAGATCTATAAAGAACTTATTAAACTCAACACCAAAGAAACAAACAATCCAATCATGAAATGGGCAAAAGACATGAACAGAAATCTCACAGAGGAAGACATAGACATGGCCAACATGCATATGAGAAAATGCTCTGCATCACCTGCCATCAGGGAAATACAAATCAAAACCACAATGAGATACCACCTCACACCAGTGAGAATGGAGAAAATTAACAAGGCAGGAAACTCCAGTTGGAATTTAGACTTAATTATGATAGGTAAATCATAAAGTTCCACAAGCTAATACAACAGAATACCTCATGACTTTGGGTAGGCAAAGTATTGTTAAGCATGCACCAAAAAACTGACTTAAAAATTAAAAAAAAAATTGGGCTATGTTAAAATTAAGAATTTCTGTCAGTTGAAACCTACCACTAAGAAAATGAAGAGGCAAGCCACAATGTGGGAGAACATATTTGCAATACATGTTCCAACAAAAAAAAAAAAAAACAGATTTAAAATACATAAAGAATTCTTACAAGTCAATAAGGAAAAAGGCAGATAACCCAAAGGAATATTACAAAAATATTGAATGCATACCAGAGGAAAATATTGAAATGGCCATCAACATATGAAAAAGCGTTCAATCTCATTAATTACTAAAGAGATGCAATTAAAACCACAACGTAGTATCTGTACACTTATACTAGAACGGTACAAATTTTTTAAAAGATTGGCAATATAAAGTGTTGGAGAGAGATGGAGCAATGCCAACTACCAGCTCTGCCGGTGGTCTGTAAATGGGTGCAACCGCCTCAGAAAACCGGCTGCAAGTATCTGTTGAAACATACATGAACCCTAGGATCCAGTAATTCCATTTTTCAGTCTATACCCAATACATTGATCAAAAGATGTGCAAGAATAGCCCCAAACTAGAAACAATACAAATGGATAACTAAATTACGGTATATCCATGCAATGAAGTATACACAGCAATGGAGATTAACAAGCAGCCTAGTCCTGTGACAAAATGAATGAATTTTACACACAATATTAAATGATCAAAACCAGACACAGAGAGGACATATTTTACAAATCCATTTATATAAAGTTAAGAAACAGGCAGGGGTGCCTGGGTAGCTCAGTCAGTTAAGCAGCTGTCTTCGGCTCAGGCCAAGATCCCAGCGTCCTGGGACTGACCCCCACATCTGGCTCCCTGCTCAGCAGGGAGTCTGCTTCTTCCTGTCTGCCCACCCCCCACCTCTGCTCATGCGCTCTCTCTCTTTCTTAAATAAATAATAATTAAAAAAAAAAGAAATAGGCAAATCTAATCTATCATAACAGAAGCCAAGCTAACAGTGAACACTTGGGGAGAGAGCTAGGAGTATGAGGGGCTTCTGAGGTGCTGGAAATGTCCCATGTCTAGCTTTGGTGGTGGTTACAGGTCAATTACGAATGTAAAATGCACCAAGCTGCATGCTTAAGCAGAGGACACTTTACATACTTTACTATAAGTATTTAGTCCCTTACTTTAAATAACCCAATTAAATAAATTCATAGTTTAAAAAGAAAACCAATTCAATTTATTCTTTGGAAGTGGTGTGTGGGGATGCAAGAGCTGCAGAGCAGGGGCTGGTGGTGTGGATCTAGAAGCTGAGTGCCGGGTCTTTTGTAAGCACTCACACAACGTCCTCCTCTTGTCCCTTTTTGAGGGAAGGGAATAAAGCCTGATGATGACTTAAAATTGCTTTGCTAAACCAAAATTTCTACAACTGACCAAATCCAGAGTTATTGTGGGGCGGGGGGGGGGGGGCAATTGATACTATCACACGCAGCTGATGAGAGGGTAAATTGGAGGCAATTTGGCAGTAATTGATTACAGGTTTTGGGAGGCACAACGTCTCTTCCAGCAATCAGTTCTAGGAGTGTATATGTGTGCACACAGACCTGTGTACATGGAGGAGGGATGTTCATTGCAGCATCCTGAGTGAAAAACAAACAACAATCTAAACATCAATGGGAAATGATTAAGTAAAATACAGAGTATATGCAGAATGGAATTTTATACATTATTCGGCCATTTAAAAGGATGAGATGAACTGATAGGGAAATATATTTACAAAAGACATTTTTTAAAAGATTTATTTGTTTATTTTAGAGAGGAAAAGAGCATACACACTTGTGAGTGGGGCGGGGGAAAGGGCAGAAGAAGAGAGAGAATCTCAAGCAGACTCCCCACTCAGGGCTTGCAATTCCAGGACCCTGAGATCAGGACCTGAGCGGAAACCAAGAGTCGGATGCTCAACCAACAGAGCCACACAGGTACCTCCAAAGACATTTTTATGTAAAAAATTTTACAAAATGTTATGTACAAAATTTTACAGTTACTGTAAAGTTATAGAACCGATGGGAGAGATGGTATGATTTGGTCATAAGCAAGAGTTCTACAACCAGACAGCTGGAGCTCAAATCCTGGCTCTGCCACTCCCCAGCTATGCAACCTAAGCCACTTTCTCTCTGTGTGCCTTTTTCCCCCATCTGTGTAATGGGGGTACAGATAGTACTTACAGGGCTATTCTGAGACTAAAACAAGTTGTGCATGTTAAGGACTTATCACAGCAATACCCCCAAAAATGTTAGTTGTTACTATACGTATAGTGTGATCCCATTTATGAAAATCAAGACAATGGTAAATGTATACGTATCTTTGCAAATATGTGCAGGTGTATTTAAAGAAGAGCTATATAATACTTGCCTCTGTATATGTATTAGTGTATGTATTTTTAAAAATAATTTTATTTACTTATTTGAGAGAGAGAGACAGAGACAGAGACAGAGACAGAGAGGGAGCAAAAGCGGAGGGAGTGGCAGAGGGAGAAGCAGGCAGGGAACCTGCCATGGGACTCCATCCCAGGACCCTGGGGTCATGACCAGAGCCGAAGGCAGACACTCAACCAACTGAGCCACTCAGGTGCCCCGTGATATTTAATGGCACATTTTAAAGGCCTCATTCTCTCAACAAGTCAAGCTGTATAAAGCAGAGAAATCATTCCAAGTGCTGTCAACCTGGCTTCACCATACAGTCTGCCGGAGGCTCGGAGTTTTGCTTACATTTCTGAAGACACAGCCTGTCACTCCCCACCCCAACCCCTCAGCTCCACCTTCTGCTGCCCCACCCCCATCTGGTCCATGAATAGGAGAAGACAGTGGGCAGGGCAGACAGTCATCCACACACAGTAAAGGGCTCGCACCATCACAAAGTCAGAGTCTTGCCTCCTCTCTTCCTTGCCTCCTCTTCCTGAGGTCTTTCCCACTTTGTCTCACTGCCCTGGGACTCTAATTTTTTTTATTTCCCCTGGAAGACTTCCTGTAAAGTTTCTCACAGACTCCCCCATAATGAATTCAATATGGCTGCCAAAGTTTCATATTAGCTTTCCAGAAGTGTTTACTATTTTTCCATGAATAAAAGAGAAGATTTGTACACCCAAAGAAGACTCTGTAATTGTGAAGCAGCAGAGAGCCATGGTGTGAGTCTCTTTCTTATAATGGATGGAGAGCACATGTTATGTGCCCCTCTGTCGGGAGTGTTGGGCCTTCTACGGCAACCAGACCCTGTTCTGACTATTCATGTTAATATATCAAATCTGATGGTGAGCTCCAAAATCATAGGATTTGGAAAGGAGGCCTGGATTCTATCTTGATTGTCTCTGGGATATTCAGAAATATGGGTTTAACTCCAGACCTTAGAAAATAGGGATATAACAGATCTTATTATAAAAATTTATGATTTTTTACATAGAAAGTACCTTAGACTTGTTAAAGTATCTCAATGTGTTAAAATAGTTTGTTTTTCCTTTCATGTATATTTAATTATTTAGTATTTTTGCTTCTAAATAAGAAAGAATTCATTTTCTTTCTTTTTTCTTCTTCTACCTCTAATATTCATTGAATATTGCAGGAGAGCACCATAAAGAAGCAGAACTGATTTTAAACATAAAATTATCACCTCTTAAAAAAATAAAATAAAATTATCACCTCTTAAAACCAGTACAATCAAATAAAGATGTTATCCTGAAAGGAGTCAAGCATTTTCTCCAATAATGCTGGAATTTTCTGGAAGTCTCAGGGGTTAAGGAGTGTAAACTGGTACTGAAGACTCAAAGAGGACTACCAGACTAACTCCCTTAGAGATAAATAATGCTCACTTAAATGTTTATCTTTCGCACATACTTGTAGGAATATCCATTACTTGAGTTTGACTCACCGGTTCAAGCCTAATTTATGAGAAAGTTCTTAAAATGCCTAATAATCTAGTTCCCATGAAGTTTCAAAGAGGGTACTGCAAATATGGCAAGAGATGCTAGCAGTCAGTGCTGGTGGATGGAAGAGAAAGCAGTTAGGGACATCTGGGAGGCAATGATATTTCTGCTTTGACTGGGAAGCCAGATAACATCAGATAAACAAAAAGCTGTTAAGCAATGTGAGGAAAGATGGAAAGAAGAAATGCACAGAGCCTCCAGGGCAGTGTTTCTCCACTGTCTGCATTTCTATTTCTATTTCCAGTGGAATAGTCCTTTGGGTTGATGGGAGGATTTTGGAGTCAAAGCTACAGAAAGAGGAAGTAACCAAAACAACACTGACGTTGTGCTGAGATCTGTCTCCAGCACACCAGGGTTTTATACAGAAGCAGCAAGTAGCCATGGAAGATTTATTATTATTATTATTATTATTATTATTATTATTATTATTATTTCATCATGATAAGTGTACTCTTTAATCACCATCACCTATTTCACCCATCCCCCCCACACACACCTCCCCTCTGGGAACCATCTGTTTGTTCTCTATAGTTAAGAGTATGTTTCTTGGTTTGTCTCTCTCTTTTTTCCCTTTGCTCATTTGTTTTGTTTCTTAAATTTCACATATGAGTGAGATCATATGGTATCTGTCTTTCTCTGGCGAACTTATTTTGCTTAGCATTGTATTCAATCCATGTCATTGCAAATGGCAAGATTTCATTCTTTTTATGGCTGAATAAGGTATATATATACACACACACACACATTTAGATATATACATTACATGTATATAATGCATATATGTGTATATACATATATTACACTTTCTTTATCCATTCACCTATTGATGGACACTTGGGCTGCTTCCATATCTTGGCTATTGTAAATAATGCTGCAATAAATTTAAGGATGCACATATCTTTTTGAATTAATGGGTTTTTTGTTTGTTTGTTTGGTAAATACCCAGTAGTGTGATGACTGGATCATAGAGTAGTTCTATTTTTAATTTTTTGAGGAAACTCCATACTGTTTTCCACAATAGCTGTACCAGTTGGCATTTCCATGAACAGTGCACGAATGCTCCTTTTTTTCCACATCCTTGCCAACATTTGCTATTTTGCCACGGAAGATTTTTAAACAAGTGAATGACTAGATCAATATAATATTTGAAAAATACTAGTCAACAACAGGAACTCTCATTCATTGCTGGTGGAATACCAAATGGTACAGCCACTTGGAAAGACACTTTGGCAGATTTTTAGAAAACTAAATATACTCTAACTTACAGTCCATCAATTGGCTCCATGGTATTTCAACTCATTGGTATTTTCAACTCATTTGGTATGCACCTACATGAAAATCTGCACACAAATTCAAAATTGCCAAAACCTGGAAGCACTCCTTTGAGAGGTGAATGGATAAACAGTGCATTCATACAATGAAATGTTACTCGGTGATAAAAAGAAATAAGCCACCAAAACCATGAAAAAACATGGAGGAATCTTAAATGCATATAATTAAGTGAAAGAAGCCAATCTGAAAGGTCTACAAACTGTATGATTCCAATAACATGACATTCTTAGAAAGGCAAAACTGTAGAGATGGAAGATCAGTGGTTGCTAGTGTTGGGACA
Source organism: Canis lupus familiaris (assembly GCF_011100685.1). Classification (NCBI taxonomy): domain Eukaryota; kingdom Metazoa; phylum Chordata; class Mammalia; order Carnivora; family Canidae; genus Canis; species Canis lupus. Next base: position 14,270,863 of record NC_049223.1, on the reverse strand, counting down.
GGGAGGGATTAACAGATGAAGGTAATGTAATGGTGGATACATGTCATTATACATTTGTCAAAATCCATGTACAACCAAAGAGTGAACTCTAAGGTCAACTATGAACTTTAATAATACATCAATATTGGCTCAAAAAAAAAGGTAACTGAAAAAATTAACTTGGGAATGCTTGGGAATGAGGTTGGCCAGGCTTGAAATACAATGTTGAAGGTGGGATTTGAAAAGCAGAAATGGATGTAATAATAACCTGTGTGCTTTCAGTGGATTCAAATTCTCTTGGGCTTGGGTCATGGGACCTATTTTTTTTTAAGATTTATTTTTATTTATGATAGACATAGAGGATTTGTTTTTGTTTTTGTTTTTTTAATTTATGATAGTCACACACACAGAGAGAGAGAGAGAGAGAGAGAGAGATTGGCAGAGACACAGGCAGAAGGAGAAGCAGGCTCCATACCGGGAGCCCAACGCGGGACCCGATCCCGGAACTCCAGGATCGCACCCTGGGCCAAAGGCAGGCGCAAAACCGCTGAGCCACCCAGGGATCCCCGGGACCCATGTTTTTATGAAATTATTCCAGATGATTGGAATGACCAGGCCATGTAGGAGCTTCTAGTTTTTGAGGTCCTTAAGATGTCTGTGACTTGTGATTCTTTGACTTTGCAATTCAGCCTCAAGAGTAGTCACCTGAAAAGTAACATTTCCTCATTTAGACTTTTTTTTTTTTTTTTTTTAATTTTTTATTTATTTATGATAGTCACACACACAGAGAGAGAGAGAGAGAGGCAGAGACACAGGCAGAGGGAGAAGCAGGCTCCATGCACCGGGAGCCCGACGTGGGATTCGATCCCGGGTCTCCAGGATCGCGCCCTGGGCTAAAGGCAGGCGCCAAACCGCTGCGCCACCCAGGGATCCCCTCATTTAGACTTTTAAAGGCCATTTGTAAGCATTTCCCATTTCAAATAGATCTCTCCGATTTTCAGATAAAGATATTGTGTAGATTAAAGACTTGACTAAAGTCATTCTGTGAGTTAATGACCAATGGAATCCACCTTCTTTCCTCATTCAAGCTTTCGCTTCTGGGTGGGCCATGCTGTTGTACACACGCACACAGTCTTTTCTGCTGTAGGCTTGGGGCCCTGCAGTGCTCTGTGTTGGGCCAGGAGTACAAGCAGTTTCTGGGGTGAAGTTGGCAAACACTATTTCCAATTCCTTTTTGTACATGTGCCCTGGGTTTAATGATAAGACCTCTCACCTGTGCCTTCTAGACTCTTCCTACTCAAAATATGACCAGCAATACTAATGTCACCTAGGATCTTGTTAGTCTCTCTGGTCCCACCCCAGCCCTAATGAATTTGCATGGTCATAAAATCTCTGAATGATTCATTTGCATTCTAGAGCTCTGTGGTCTCCCCTCCACCTGCCAGGCTCACCTGCCTTTTTTTCCCAGCTTTGCCTTAGCTCCCCATCCTGCCCATGGGCTCCACTGCCATCTCCCAGGCTTGGCCTGGGTCTCTGAATGTCCATCTCTGTGTCACCAACCCCATCACCATCCCCATTTTTCTGCTTGTCTGCCTATGGAGGCCTACATGGTTATGGAGACAACTAAAAAGAAGCCAAGAGTCCTCACAGAAGAAAACCAGTCTGCTAGTTGATGCTCATGGGTTTCTTTCTTTCTTCTCTTTCTTTCTTTCTTTCTTTCTTTCTTTCTTTCTTTCTTTCTTTCTTTCTTTCTTTCTTCTTCTTTCTTTCTCTTTCTCTTTCTTTCTTTCTTTTTCTTCTTTCTTTTCTTTCTTTCTTTTCTTACTCTTTCTTTCTTTCTTTCTTTCTTTCTTTCTTTCTTTCTTTCTTCTTTCCTTTCTTTCCTTCTTTCTTTCTAGAAGTTCTCTAAGTGTATTCTCTGCACCAGCAGCATCAGCCTGCAAATTCTGGGGCCCCAGCCTTAGTACTAAGGAATCTGCAGCTCTGGGGGTAGGGCCCAGCAGCCTGTGCTTTAACAAGCGAATTCTCTTCCTTGCTCTTCAGGAGAGGCTTTGTGTGATGGTGCCTCTCACCTGTTAAGGCAGCCCATTGCAGGTGAAATCACCAGCTTTGTTAAACTGTCACAACCTCTCTCTTGATTCCCATCTGTCCCTATGTATTTATTGATTCAGCAAACAAAAGATATATGAATCGTGATTGAACCAGCAGATAGTATCTTGAATAGGCTAATGGTTCTGAGGTAATTAAAATACAGCAGAGGGTATTTCCGACATCTGATTATTGATCTGTAAGGCTGAGGAGCCATTTCAGCCTATTGTGTGAACTCAGCTCCCTCTGCCTCAGTAGGAGGTGATCCTGTCCTCCAGATAATTATAGACCCTCTTCCCTATATGCTCCCCACCCCATGTGGTGGGAAAATAATCATCTGGCTGAAAATTTTGAGGAAAAGAAATTAGATTCAGAAGCAATCTTTTGGCGTCAAAAGATTTCAGTTTCAAAAATCCATTTCCTTCCGGGAATGAAGGGCATCATTTTTTTTTTTAAGTCAGAGATGAGCAGTGAATGAGTGCTCAGCACTTAAATTTTATGTTCTAGCCCTTAAGCTTAGCATAGAAAACAAAGCAGAGGTGCAAAATTCCATGTAAATGTGTTTCAAAACTTGCTGTTCACCTTGAGATTGTAGCCCAAGTGCACTGTCGTGAGGAACAGGGAGCGATTGCTGGGCCCTTGAAATGGCACTGAGGCCTCCAGATAATTAAAGCCTGCCCTTACAGATAGAAATCTATGCCTGTGTCCTGGATTTGGGGGGCAAGCGGTTTCCTCCTTGCCCCAGGACGCCCTCCGCTCTCCGGTGGCTAATTCCTATTCATCCTTCAAGTCTCTGTTGGTAAGTCACCTCACAGAGGAACTCCGTGCCCACCAGACTAGTTGTGCTCCCTTAGCTCACTTGCCCCATGGATCCCCGAACTTCTTTTCTAACACAGTGTGTCTTGCGGTTCCTAAATTCCTAAATTGTCCATAGCGACAGTGTGGACTTATTGTGGACTCCCATTAGTTGAAAAGTTGGGGCCTAAGCAGGTACAATCATCTATCACATCAGAAACAAACAATCTGATTAAAAAATATGCAAAAGATCCCAATAGATGTATTTCCAAAGAAGACATTCAGATGGCCAATAGGTACATGAAAGCTGCTCAATATCACTCATCTTTAGGGAAAGACAAATCAAAACCACAAGGAGATACCACCTCATACCTGTTAGGATGGCTAGTATTAAGAAGACAAGGGATAAATGTTGGCCAGGATATGGGTAAAAGGGGACCCTGGTGCAATGTCCATGAAAATGTAAATTGGTGCAGCCACTGTGAAAAACAGTATGGAGGTTCCTTTAAATATTAAAAACAGAACTGCTATATTACCCAGTAATTCCACCTCTGGGTATCTATCCAAAGGAAAAAAAATCAGTATTTAGAAGAGACAGCTCCACGCTCATATTCACTAAAGCATTACTAACAAGAGCTAAGATGCGGAAACAACCTAGGTGTTGGTCAATGAATGACTAACAAAGATGTAGTATATACACACCACAGAATATTATTCAGCCATAAAAAGGGGAACCCTGCCATTTGTGACAATATGGGTGGAACTGGAAGGTATTACACTAAGTGAATAAGCCAGGAAAGAAAGAATACTGTATGATCTCGCTTACACGTAGAATCTAAAAAGAAGTCAAACTCATGGAAACAGAAACTAGAATGGTAGTTGCCAGGGGCTGGAAGTGGAGGCTGGGGAAAATGGGGGGATGTTGATGGAGAGGACAGATTTGCATTATCAAATGAGTAAGTTTGGGGATCTAATGTACGGCATGGTGACTGCAGTCAATAATACTGTATTGTATATTTGAAATTTGCTGGAAGAGTAGACCTCACATGTCTTCATCCCACGCACACACACCCAGCAATGTGAGGTGATGGATGTGTTACTTAATTATGATAGTCATTTCATAATGTAAACATCTATAAAATCATCACATTGTATACCTTAAATATATACAATTTCTTTATCAGTTATATCTCAACAAAGTAGGGAAAGATAAAGCTGTGGTCTAAAGATGGCCACTACAAGCTCTTGTTATCTATTCCTGATCAACTGGTCACACTTCGCTTTAGCATATGAGCACCAGAAATCAGATTTTTAATGTTGAAAAAATGGATTATCAACCAGTGTGTTAAATGTTAGCCACAAGCCCTCATTTAGTGAAATGAAAGGAGGTCAAGATATGTGAGCTACGTGGATAGGAAAAAATATTTTAGAAATATTCCTCACCTTGTAAAAGGAAGGTCTGTACCCTTAGGGATGGTTCTGTGGTTTGGCCCCAATGATCTTGTTTCTGATGGACTCTTAGGAGGATATTTTTGTTGGCTGGTGCCCACAGATTCTGTCCATAGAATATGCTCTTCCCTGGAACAAGCTTTTCATGCACGGGGACACTTGGACATCTAAACAGGCAGCAAACAAAACCTTCATCAAGTTTTCAAATTAGTTATCTAAACCACGTGGGGCCTGCATGCTAATAAACATGTTTAATAGATGTCTCCAAGTGGGGTAAAATGTGGTCAAGGCTTGCTTTTATGATAAGCTGGTTGAGAGGTGGAGAGGACTGTCGCGTCTCCAGCACTCTGAATTTCTTCCAGGCTGTAGTGGCCTAGCAGGAAGACCCTAGGTGCTGTGCAAGCTCTGATTGGGATCACCCCTGTCTTCTGTCTGGTTGTTCCTGGTCATCTGTCAGGCAGGACAGAGACACTTATTAAACAAGTCATAGCAGCAAAATACCTTCTGGAATGGATGGTCAAAGTGTTCAGGCTCGTCAGTGTAGCTACGTGAAGATAGCCCAGGAGCACGTAGAAACAGATATAGGAAGCCTAAGTACGAGAATACATTTGCCAAGAAAATACTGTGTTTGATGTCATTTCGCAGAAGAGAAGGTTGGCAAGTAGAAAAGCAGCAAGAGTTTTCATATGCTGATTTCTGTCATTGAAATAATTTTTCTTTTGTATGTTAGTCTTTATTTTCTATAGTTTAAAATTTAAAATTCTCTACTTCCATAGTGATTGGAGGTTACGTGTGAATATGGGGAGAGGGACAGATATTTTGTGGTATTTATTGAATTCATTATAAAGTTACCTCATAGCTCAGTGTCTGGCGTTTTCTTGTGTTTCCATGTCAGCAGGGTACAGAACACAGTATATGTAAGGAATTAAAAAAAAAAAAAAAGCCGGAAAAATAAAAAAATAAAAAACCAAAACAGGAAAAACCCCTCTCTCAGTCCAGATGTGTCATAAGTATCTGTTAGATTGAACTGAGGGAAGCCCAGAATTCCTTCCTCCTGATGCTTCTTGTCTTCATCTATCATCAGGCATGAGCTGAACCTCTTGTCATGCCAAAAGCTCTTCAGACAAACTACTGATTATTCCAGGATGGTAATTTCTTCTGTCCTGTGGCTTGCTTCTTTTGACCAACCAGGAGTTGAAGGCTAATCAGTGTTGGTATAGATTCTGCTCTGAAGCTCCTCTGCATAACTTGGTAGCGCCCGGCCACATGTGGTTCTTGAAATGTGGCTGGCCCCCACTGAGATATGCTGAGTGCAAATACATACCAGGTTTCAAAGACTTCAGATGAAAAAAAAAAAAGAATTTAATGTATCTCCGTCACCATGTTTATTCGATCATATGTAAAAATACTATTTTGGAAACATACAGTCAAATAAAACATGTTTAAATTTAGATTTACCCATTCCTGTAGGAGAAGTCATTGCTGGCACTTGGCTCTGGCCATCCAGAGTTCCTGCTGAGATGCCCTTCTGGACCTGTTTCTCTCAGGCCAGAGCTGAAGTCTCTCCCTTCTGCTTAGCCCCATTTTTTTCACGCCTCTGTTTGATGCCAGGTGACAGCCAGCTAACTTGCTGAATTCATCGTTGTGAACCTGTGACATATGCTGGTGGGCTCATGACCCACCCCTTTCCATGCCCCAGTTCTGAAATTCCAGATGATTTTGGTGGAGATATGTGATGGTTTACCATCCATTTATTCAACAAATACCTACCGACTACAGACTGTATGCCATACAAACTGTTCATCTCCAGGCCAGAAACATTGTCTTCTGAAAGAGAGACGAGAGGGTGAGTGCTCAGTGCAGTGAGCAAGCTTCTAGAGCAGTAGCGTAGGCGTATATATTGGTAAATGCACTTGGAATAGGGAAGAGAATATGAATCGACGTTCAGGCAGACCTAGGGAGCTTTCACAGAGGAGCTAGAGTTTGAGAACCATTTTGAGTCATGAGTACAGGATCTCTAGGGGGAGAAGTGAGGAAAGAGCCTTCTATACATTCTTGTGGGAATCCTGTTGGGAATGGAGAGGGTTCTCCTCTCTTTTTCTCTCTGTTCCCTTGGGTTACTGATTTTTTAAAAATATTTTATCCATTTATTCATGAGAAACACACACAGAGAGAGGCAGAGACACAGGGAGAGGGAGAAGCAGGCTCCCTGTGAGGAGCTCGATGCAGGACTCGATCCCAGAACCTTGGGATCACAACTTGAGCCAAAGGCAGATGCTCGACCATTGAGCCACCCAGGTACCCGGGTTACTGATTGGATGTGACTATGATGTTTGTCACCCTCTGGCTGCCTCCCTAGTACTAATGAAATATTCCACCTCGCACACAGCACTGCCTAGGCTAGCGCTGCCCAGGGCTTCCTTTGTCCCCTGGGGAGCCATTCGCTTCTCCTGCACATGTGGAGTTTAGCTTTCCTTCTCCCCTTTCATTCTGCTTAGTAAGCACACCCTGACTAACAACACCTGCATCCTATTCACTCTGCAGCCTGAGCCAAAGGGTAGAGAGGCTGGTCTTGGGGGCGGGGGGGAGCACAGCGGGGGGTAGGCAGCCAGCCCCTCTTCCTCCTCATTTCCTATTGAAGGGGGGCCACCGGGAGGTTTCCCAGAGATTCATGTCACCCACTGCCATCGAGAGCGCAGCTGTCACTGGTTGACATGCACACCCGAGCTAGCGCACACTCGTGGCCAGCTCCCCAGTCACCACTGTTTATTCGCTTCTTCCCTTCTACTTGAGCAAAAACTGCCCTCCTTATTAGGGCCTCCCTAAGGCAGACTGTGGAACACAGGAGAAAGCAAAAACAAATCGTTTCCTTCTCAAACGTAGCACTTTGTACATTTACTTCCTCAACACATTTATCCACCACGTACAGTCGCTACTGCTTGGCTAAACACTTCTTGGAGAGCAGGATCATTGACGGTGACAACCGTATCCTCAGAGTCACTGTTAGTGGGCTCAGCATATGTGTGCCAATATCTGCCAGAGAGGCCTCTATGACCACATCATTATCTCTGGTATTTCAAAACATTGTTGCCAGAGCTTCTTAATATAAAAGTTAACATTACCAGTCATATTACCCCGACCGTGTTTGTTTTTCCTAGACACTGAGGTCACATTTTCCAACCCCTTCTCAAGCTGGCATGAGCGACATTGGATCAGCTCCCCTGAGGCCTGGGATGGGGTCTCCCCCTGCTAGTGGCTGAGCAGTTAGGCCAGGGCGTCCTCACATCCACGCGTGAACATGCATTTCTTACTCAAGAGCTACTAAAAAAAATGCCAATGCTTACCTGCTGAGCACATAATGGTTCTAAGCGTGGTGCTAAGTGTTTCACGGACATCCTGTTGATTCTCTACTTTTTGACGTAGTTACTAAATAGCAGAAAAAAAGTAAAAATACTCTCCATCAATGGATGGATGGATAAACAAAATGTGATCCATATGCACAATGGAATGTTATGCAGCTTTTATACGGAAGGAGATTCTAGCATATGCTACAACATGGATGATACTTGAAGACCCACACAAAGTAAAATAAGTCAGTCACAAAAAGACAAATACTATATGATCGCTCTTACATAGGCTCTGTAGAATAGTCAGACATAGAGCCAGAAAGTAGAATGGTGGTGTTGAGGGGCAGGAAAGGGAAATAGGGAGTTGGTGTCTCATGGGGACTGAATTTCAGCTGGGGAAGATGAGAAAGTTCTAGAGATGGATGGTGGTCAAGGTAGCAGAACAATGTGAACGTACTTAATGCCACTTAAAAATGGTTAATATGGTAAATTTTGTGTCATGCATGTTTTGCCACAATACAAAAAGGAATAAAATTGTCATGTGAGAAATTGATAATACAAAGCGACATTCTTATTTGGTCTGTTTGGGAATTCCTATCTGAACAGTTCTTTTTCTTTTCTTTTCTTTTCTTTTCTTTTCTTTCTTTCTTTCTTTCTTTCTTTCTTTCTTTCTTTCTTTCTTCTTTCTTTCTTTCTTTCTTTCCTTTTCTTTTCTTTCTTTTTTTTTTTTGAGACTGCACTGCCTTTAGATTTAACACTTGACAGAAGAGACGTTTTTCGTGAACTACCTATGTAATATTTTTTCAAAGTCCTAAAAAAAATAGATTTCTTCCTTCTGTTCATCATTGTATATTTGGTTTGCCTCTCATGTGATAGGGAAGCCTTCTCAAACCCCCCTGAATGTCTCTCTCTTGGGTTTACTACCACTCCTTTCTCAGGAACTCTGAAGAAAAAGGTTCCAACTTGTCTGGCCTGAAGTAACGTGGCCTGGTGCCCACACCTGCAGGGCCTACGCACCTGAAATTCTGGAGTCCTTCCTACTCCAGACCCTGCAGCCGCCGAATGACTGAACATACCCTGCTGAGGATGAGTGATAGGTTTTACCATGCTGTGGGTATTTAAAACATGGTCTTGTACAGAGGACACTTCTTGGCATTCTTCACGATGAAGACCATTCCTGAATCAGAAAGCCCTACTCATTGCCAAAAGTCGCTGATCTCCTTCAGAGATGTTGTATGCGTTGCAATGGTGATAATTAGTTGTTATTTATTGATAATTTGTTAATGTTCTCTGCTATCTGTAAGTGCCTTGATTAGTTTATTTGATCCCCACAACTTAGTGGGGTGGCTGGACCATGACATGTCATTTTTACCATGTTGGGGGGTGAGGAACGTAAGACCAAAGAGACAAAGGGATTTGCCAAAGACCATGACTCTTATATTTAAGTATGTTTCAGAATCACCTGGAAGGCTTGTTAAAACGGCATGCTGGGCCCCACTCTTAAAGCTTGTGATTCACTAGGTCTGTGGTAGCCCTGAAAAAGTGCATTTCTCACAAGCAACCAGGTGACGGTGATGCTGCTGTGGCCCATCAGTGGCCACTCTTTGAGAAGACCTGGCCTATGGTCACAGAGTTGGTGGGTGTGCTGTGTGCCTTCCACTACCAGTTCTGTGTGCCCACTCATGGTGGTATCAGTAGAAGGGATGGTGCCAACTCATAAAATGGATTCCACAAACCATTCCTCCAAGAAGTGTCATCATTCACAGTCAAGCAACTATACGACTAGCCTCTTGAAGGCAGGACTCATATCGTTAGCCCCTTTCCTCAAAGCTTCCAGGGTAGGAAGCCACAGGTGGCTGTTCCTTAATAACGGACATATAATTTGCCAAGAGAAATAATTCATCCAGTCCATCTGCTAATTTCTAGGGTGTGCTTTACAAATGGGAAAACCAATGAGCCACATGTTCCTTGCATTGCACCCTCACCTGCTTGAATGTTCTTCGTTATCATGTAGCTCAACTTGGACTTGATGAATTGAACGCCTCCCTTTCTTCTGTCTATAACATAGAAGGCTCTGCTCCTGGAAACAAAATCTATAGCAGAACACTAACACCCACAAATCTCCTTCTAATGAATTGGGACTGCAGGCTGAGTTAAATGTGAAACTGGGCAGTGTCTGCTGCTGTTAGCGAGGCCAACAACAATATGGAGGCTGCTCACTGTCATCAGGGCATCGGGGAGTGGCTGGGAGGCTCTCTGGCTCCGAACCCCCACATCTGCACCATGTTAATGTCAGGGCAGATGACTTCACAGGATTTGCTGGGTGCCTTGGAGGCTTTTCTACATCTCTCTGTCTCTGGATCTCTCTCACTCTTTCTCTCTCTCTCTCTCTCTCTCACACACACACACACACACGTGCATAGACACTACTTTATTTGTTCAAACTTTCTTATGAATATATATTCTCAGTGACATGAATCATTTGAATCCTTCTTGTTTTAACCACCTAGAAGTGTGTTTCATTTTTCTGGGAAACACAAATATTCAAATATTCGTGTGTGTGTGTGTGTGTGTGTGTGTGTGTTAGATGTGAAGAAGAGGTCCACTGAGGCCTAAGGATCTGGCAGGAGGGGGATATAGTGCTTTAGGTCTCGATTCTGGCTTCCATTGGCCTGGCTGATGAGATCTGATTCTACCCTCCCTGGCCCACAGGCCTCTGAGGCTGCAGGTCTAAATTGACGGGGTGCCATTTTAATTATTCATGTGTTTTTACTTTCTCAGCTTCTGCCAATAACAACGGGAAGCTCTCTGGTTTGTATCAACAAAACAAAATAGTGAAAACTGCATTTCTGAAGCATCTGAAGGAGAGGAAAACAGGAGTTTCTAAACGTATGCCTAGTAATTGGGGGGTTTTTGCTAATAGTTACACTTGAGAGAAAAGAGAGGAAACGTGTCTGGGCCCTGGGACCTTGTGAGGTGCACCCAAGAGCAGAGGGAGGGAATGTGGATTTGGGGCTATGAGTTTGTGCTGCAATATGTGAAGCTTATCTTGGACACCGAGGCCAATTCGGGAATGATGGGAAATTCGGTAATGATGATACCATTTTTATTTAAACTTGTGACATTTTATTCATCATGGATTCTCCTGCCTTTTTTTATTTTTTTATTTTTATGGTTGTTGTATTAATTAGAGATTTTTGGTCTCCCCTGAAATTTTGCCCTTGAGATGAGTGCCTCACTCTCCTGACCATGGTCCAACTTTGAGTTTGTGTATAATTCCCAGACAGCCACAAGCCGGAAAGTTTGGGTTGCTGAAGAAGGTCTAAGGTAATGATTTGGTGAAATGGGTAATTTCTAAAACTAAATTTACAGAGAGATTTTGAATGTGCTGGACACATTTCATGTCTTCTCTTGTTCCATAAGCCCTGTAAGGGTGGACACCATCTGATTATTCCCATTCTACTCTTCAAAGCAAGGACAGTCCCTAGTACCTAACAGATATTCCATAAATATTTACTGGAATACCCCTATGAGGTTAGTGTTCTTTTCCTTATTTCACAAATGAGGACATTAAGATTTTGGAAGACTCTGATAATGTTCTAAATTCACACAGCTGATGAAGAGTGAAGCCTAGACCACCCACACCAAACCATGTGTTCTCCACAGGTGACCTCTCTGTCACCTGTGTCACATAAAGCTGAGGATTCTATCCCTCAAAGTTTCCCATTGCCCAAAGTAGCTGATGATTTTTACTTCTTGGGAAACCAACTAAAATAACTAGGATAAAATAGGATGCATTTTTTTTTTCTTGTGTAAGCCTTATAGGATATAAGCATTTTAAAATTCCTGGTAGCTGCCAATCCCACTATTTTATTTCAAGAAATGCTTTCAAGCCTGACTTATTCAGCCTGCTGTTAATAGGAGCAAAGATGTCAAGATACCTCAACAGACACAGACATGAGTATCACTCCGCTTCCCACCTGTCACGCAGCTGGGAGCTTCTGAGAGCAGCCATGGGCATCACCCTCTATTAGGTGCCAATGCCTATGAGCGACTGGAACTTTGTAGGGTCTGGTCAAAGTTTCCTAAGTATATTCATCCAGAATATCTTATCAATCTAAAATAAAATGCCAGAACCAGTGGCCTTCGTGTTCTATTTTTATCTATTTTTATCAATCCTATAGCACAACAATATAACTGGCTGTACCCATCTATTTATAGCACTTCTTTTGCCTAGGAGGCTCTTGATCTAGAAAGAAGTTTCCTTTCACTTACTGATGCTATGTTAATTTGTCTATATATCTCCCAACAAAATACATGAGCCATAACAAGAATGATGAGGATTGACATTTGTAGAACACTTACTATTGGCTGAGCATATATGCAAAGACTCTATTTTGGGCCTGCAGAAACGTACGTCCAGCCAGTCCCCTCCATCTCATCTGACACCCTGAATCTGAGCCCATCCTCTCACCTGGACTATTACAACGGAGTCCTAACTGGGCTTTCCTTCCTCCAGTCCTGCCCTGTACAATCGAGTTCGACACAGAAGCCAGAGTGGTTTAAAAATATAAATCAGATCATTTCCTCTTTGATGACTTGTAGCTGCTCTTAGGATGAACATCCAAGTCTTCCCCTGTGTCCCATGGAACACAGCAGGGCCTGGCCCACTTCTTTGTCTGCCTCCTCTGGCCGCCTCAGTCTTCAGGTCCTGGCCAATTGGCTTTTTTGCAGTCCCTTGACTCACTGGCTCCTTGCCATCTTGGGCCTTCACACAGCAGTTTCTGGCTTCTGGACTCTGCCTCAACCCTCACCCTTCTTTCCTTTTAGTGAGTTCTTCACATCCAATCTCAAATATTGCCTTCTCTCAAGGGAGCCTTTCCTGACTCCCAGATGAGGTCAGGACCCCCTGTCCCGAGCATGCTGACTCAGCTCCCCCAGAATTTTCCGAATCGTGCTCATTTCTGTTGATGAAGGATTGCTCAGTCATCTGTCAGATACCTGGCTCCTGTTAGACCATCAGCTCCACGAGGGCAATGCAGTGACCATCTTATTCAAGCTGTGTCTCCAGCACCTAGTAAAGAGCCTGGCACACAGTGGGTGTTCTATAGATAACTTCATTAAGGCACATGGAATCAAATCAAGGCATGATGAATCTGATGCAACTGGCCCTTCTCCCAAGGCTCCATCATTAGCTAGAGTAATAGAAAGGATTGAATCACAAGGACACAGAGTGACCAAGAACCTGAGAGTGTCATTCAACTCAGAGAGAGGTGGGAACTGGGTGACAGATGTGTGTACAAAGAAGACAGCTACAAGTGTCAGGCCAAGGGGGTGATCAGGACCGCCCCAGAGAGCAGAGGAGCAAGTGGCCTGCTCAGGACGGGGAGGCAGACATCTGGGTCAAGACAATGTCTGCAGAAACACATGTTACCATAGTCCAGTTAAAAGTTTTCTTATTGTTTCCTAACCTAGCTGGTTAAGATCAAAAGTCTGATGCTTATTTCCCAGTGATCCTGGATAGGCAGTGTGCCGAAAAGCCACTTGGGTTTTTTGCCTTTCTTGATAACATTTTTAAAAACCCACTGGGTGGCATAGCAAATGAAGACAAGCCTAAAGTTTAGGTTCTAACAGAAGCTTGTTCTATATAGGATAATGATGTTTAAAAACTACTTTTCCTCCTTTCTCTGCCCTGTGGAGGCCACACAGGGTGGAAGGCATGAGATCCAGAGGCCAACTTCCCGAGTGTGAATCTCAACGCCACTGCCTCTAGCTGTTGACTTGGTGAAAGTTCCAGAACTGCATTATGTCCCATCATCTCTATCTATAACATGGGGGAAATCGGAGGGCGTATAGCAAAGAGCAGTTGTGTGGATTCCATGGTACCATCCATAGAAAGAGTACATCACATACAGTAACAGTATCACTATTATGGCATCAGATTCAGACTGTGGGATTATCCTGGCCTCAAAAAACTGAAATGATATACAGGACGTGCTAGCATCTGAAACTTCTTTTCTCATTTGGGTATGAGGTGGTCCTTGGGACCCTGGTGTGGAATGTACGCCCTGGCTCGCCCTGGTTCAAGGACCGTGACCAGACGGGCCAGGGGGATGGGATTTGGTGAAAATGGATACAACCATATACCCTGTCACTGAATTGTCAGCTTCCACAGTTCAGAAGAAACCGCTCCCCCTCCCGGTGCCAAATCACAGGCTTCCTTTTAGGCTCCAAAAGGACACAATAACAGAACATGGGGGGCGGAGGGACACTTCTTTGATCTCTGTCCCATCCATTCTTCTCAAAATCATAGGACCAGGACCTCCTGCCAATTTCTGATCTTTTGTCCCAAGTCAATTCATGAACACTCACACACTACTTTGAAGATAAAAGCACCACATCAGTGTACCATGATACCACTATTATTTTAATAAGAGGAGCCTGCACATGTCTCTTTGACATATGAGCTGTTCAAAATATTTGTCTAGTTTTTCAATTCAGCTGCCTGGGAAAAGTTCTGCATCGTCTCTTGTGTATACTCCTACATCTACCAGTATGTGGAATGAGCATTGTTTTCATAAAAAATGTTGGCCTTTTCTCCAACAAAAGAAATTGATGTTTCTCTTGGGGATACCTCTCTGTTAGCCAAAATGCGAGTAATTATTTTCAGAGATATGTATATTTTAAATGTCTAATTTATCGCTGTGCTTACAAAGGCCAATAACATGTGCTATAATATTCACAAGGCCAACAAAGCTGAGAAGAAACTGAGAAGAAATATGTGTGGGTACATAATAAGGGATTTATAAACAAATAGAAAAATGGATTCTACTTGAAGAAGAGGAAGCGAAGAAAGCTTTTTATTTTCCTGATCTACCCCCAATGATTATTTTATACCCAGGCTCAAAAGATCCCTTTCAAGGAATTTCACCGGGGAGCATATTTTACCAAGTTCTGGCACATTGCTTTGGCCACTTCCACCAGCCATCTGTGGGTGTCACCAACATCTCACGTGCTTTCATTTGCTCAGGTTCATTGGCAGCAGGAGCACCAGATGCAGTATGAGAGCTGACCCGTGTGAGACAGCTGGGGAAGGGCAGACAACCAAGGAGGCTGCTGGGGTTGGTGAGGGGTCACCAGCTGGAGCTTGGAAGCACAGTCTCTCATAAACCTTGGACCTATGGTTGGTGGCTGGGAGCGGCCTTCACAGGCTGCAGGTTTGTCACTTGGTTTCCACTCCAAGCCTGAGCATGAAACTCACGTGAGCCTGGTTTTGCCTCTCAGCCATGATGGGGCCCATGCTGTGGTCCGACAGCCTGGCTTCGGGGGCGACACTACTCTATAAGCTGCAATAGGCCCATTCTGCAGGATGAAGTCTCGTTTCCAGTAGCCAGGGCTCCTCCTCTGTCTTGGGTTGAAATCCTTGGTGTTTTGGCTTGAACCATTTTTCTGATTCCTGCTTCATTCAAATGTTTCCCTAGAAGTCTATCTGGCTTTCCAGAGATGTGACTGTCTGGGGTGGGGTTAGCCAGGAGCCCTGACCTCGCTCCGTCAACTGCCCTTGGACCCCTGGAGCCCCACTGACCACTAGCCCCACAGCACCCTCCCTACCCCTCCAGACACCCACTGCCTGTCCCCTATCTGGGATCTGTCGCCCATTGCCTTGTGGCATCTCTGGCATTGTTCGGTCTGTATTATAATTAAATTTTTCACGTCTGCCTTGTTTTCTCAACTAATTAGTGCCGAGCAGGAAAGGAAGAAGCAATCTGGCTAGATCCACCCCTAGGAATTCTGATCCCGGGATGCCTGCCCAGGCCTGGCAGCTACTCCAAGTCAGCACCCCACAGGGCTCAGTTTCTCTGACATATGTTTGACTAGACACATCCTAGAATAGTTGAACACCCCCCAAGGCAAGAACATGTTCCAGAATGGCCCCTCAAATACCCCCTGAGGGAGAGGGTCTCCACTCGTAGCAAAATAAACGAATGCATTCAAAGCTCTTCGATCTCTCCCAAGAGCAGTCCCTGGCTGTCACGAAGGTGCCCCCAACCCCCGCCTTCTCACTTGCAATGTGAGCTGATGTAGAAAACCGAAGCCCTTACTTCAGGACGTGAGCATCTGTGGACTCCATGTGAGCCAGGGCATTTCCGTGAGTAGTTCCAGGGAGTGACACAAACATTCTTCCCTAGAACCAAGTGTCCTGTTTGACTGATGATTTCCAAAAAGTGCCAACCTCACTTTGGGCACGACCTCCCCTTCAATAGGGCCCGAGGTACTGAGGCCATGGGTGGCTTTGCCCCCGCGCCCCCACTGCCCTTGGGCCTGGTGTCTGGGCAGCCTGCCGCGGACTCCTGAGCTGTGGAATTGCCACCACCGCCTTCTGTATCAGTCTTCCAGGGATGAGTCTGTTTTCTCACACAGCCCTGACTTACAGAGGCTGGATCCCTTTTTCTCAGTGCAGGTTCGGCTCTGTGCAGTTGCCTTTGCTGGCAGTTTTGAACACAGGACAGGAAATCTATAACCTTCCCAGGTCCGGACAAGCAAGCGGCATGCATCCCGGTGTCCCAGTCCCCATATGCCGTAGCCTGAGCACGCTGTTTCTCCTCTTGCAGGTCTCTGGAAAAGCCTATGAACACAGACATTCATCCATGTATAATTGATGACATAATAAAAGCGGCTCTGGCTGCAGGAGGAAATATGATATGGCATAAATCACCCTGCCAGAGCGAAAATGAAATTGAGATCCAAAATTTAAAAATAACGACTGTACTTTTACTCATTAAATCCTCATGCCATAAGGAGTTCTTCCCATATCTCAAAACCTCTGGTGGGAAGAGGGAAAAGTGCCCCGTTCTGCCCAGGGGATCTGGAGCACTGGGGAAGAGAGAAGGAAATCACCATTTGTAGGGACACCCTGCTGGGCAAGTCCTCCTTGTAATCCTCTCAACAAGGTGCCTGGGCTGGCCCTCATTTGACAAAATGGGAAACCGAGACAGAGCTCTAAGAAATCTGTTTGCGGTCATGCTGCCAATAAGGGAGGCACCCGGTATTCTGATCTGAATCTTAAACTTGGGGCCCCCTCTGACATCACAAGGTGGAAATGAGACAGGAGGCCCTGGAGTTCCCCTGCTGCGGGGCACAGGCAGACAGGGGCTTGGGGCCACCCCGTGAGGGCAGGCAGGGGGCTTGGGAAGAAGCAGAGACGGAACTGGCAGCACCCACGCCATCTGATGGGCAGGTGGGGGCTCAGGCATCAGAGCAGAACTGGGAACTTCCTACTTGCAGAGGAAAATGTACAACTGCATCCTGAAATGAAAGCATCCTCTCTGATGGGGCAACATGCAGATTATGCACAGAGATGGTCTTCTTTATCTCCTTTTTCCTCCCATGGTGCCTGACAGAAGACTTTGCACATACTAGGTGCTCAAGAAATATCTCCGTGAATGTCTGTATTGAGCCCAAGATGACAACCATCATCCTTTCTGTGCCCTCAAGCCACTTCCCCTCCCTCAGTTTGGTGTGCTTACTGAGTGAAAACTGTGGCCAAATGAACAGCTCACCTTACACCGATAACATCTAGGGAGACAGTGTCGTTGGAACAAGTCTCCCAATCTCTTCTCTGAGTGTGTTACTTCTGAGAAGTGTCTCTTAGGTGCTTCCAACAAGGACTCTAAAGCCATCCCGATTATGTGCATTGCACAAAGATTGCTTATTTCTTCTGCTGACTTTCCCCCCTGTGAATACCTTCTTTCTTTGAACATGTTCATCCCTGATAAAACACCTTGTTGAGACAGAACAAAGTGGGAAAACATTGCCCAGCTGGCTTGACAACTGTTTGAAGTGAGAGAGGATGCCCCGTTTTGCAGGGCCAGAGACAAGAGGCATCCCCCTGGGACTAGGGCCTGGGCCCCGGGGGGCTGCCTGTGGGCGCTACCTGCAGCTCCGCGGGAGGCAGAGCCCTGCCCGGCCTCGCCCGCCCCCGCGCCCGGCGACCCTGCCCGGCCTGTCTGAGCAGCGTCCGCCTTCCCTGAGTGCCAAGGCCCAAGAGCGCCGGGCCAACACGGGTGGGGGGAGCAGGGTCTCAGCCCCGCAGGTCCAGACCCAGGGCCCATGCTGTGGGGAACATGAAGAAAAATCAGTCCATCGCATACAACTTCAGCAGGTCATGCCGAAAGTCCCCAGGCATACAAAAGAGAAGTTTCCGATTTGAAGCAGGTGTTTTCCCTCTTATTAAACATGCCCAGGTAATCATGTCTAAGCTCATGGCAAGCAGCTGCTCATTTCCAGTCTCAGCAGCGGCTGGCAAGGACAGCAGGGGAGGGCCGGAGATGCTCCAAACCTGGAGATTTCTGTGTATCCTTCCCAGGAGCCCAGAGAAAGGGGAGGTCGAGGGAGATGAGGAGGAAACTTAACAGGAAAGAGTGGAGTTGTCCTATTACTTCTGCTCTGGTGGCTACTTTCCACGTGTCTCTGAGTTTTTGGGACCCAGTTCCAGTGTGGGGGTGGGGCTTCTCCACCACCACCAATGAGCAATTCTCTGACACCAGCTGGATGTCCTACAACTGGACTTGATTCAGACGCTGTCTCCCCTGAGGCAGAATCAGCTATCACAGAGTGAGGGTTCCATCCTGCAAGACTGCCCTCCCTGCCTCAGACATTAGTTGCAAGTCCGGGCTACCATCTGGGCTTCTGGCAGGGCAGCTAGAGATCAGAGGGGCCAATAACCTTTGGCTTAGGTTAATGGAATTTGCTAGAGCAGCTCATAGAACCCAGAGAGACATTTCACTTACTAGATCAACGGTTTCTTATAAAAGGCTAAAACTCAAGAAGAGCCAGGTGGAGGAGATGCCCAGGGCAAGGTATGGGCGGAGGGGTGCAGAGCTTGCATGCCCTCTCTGAGCACCCCAGCCTCTCTGCATCTCCAGTGTTCACAAGCCAGAAGTTCCCAGACCCTCTCCTTTTGTGCTTTTAAGGAGGCTTTATTACATAGGCATAATTGGTTAAGCCCCTCACGCCTCTAAGAAGGGCATAGGGTGGGCCTGGAAGTTCCAAACCTCTAATCACATGGCTGGCTCCACTGGCAACCAGTCCCACCCTTAGGTGCTTTCCCAAATCATCTCATTAGCCTAAAAAAAAAAAAATAGACATCTTTAAACTCTCATCACTTAGGAAGTTCCAATTCCCATGAGTCAGGAGCCAAGGAGAAAGATGATAGCCCAAATGTATATGAGAAATGTATATTTGGTATCTAAATGATATATATTTTCTTATAATCATAATATTGCAAAATGGCTCAAGCTGTATAATCCTCTTGAAACTAAACCAACCAACCTCTGGGGATTCAGAGATCTTCCAAGGCATATGTGGACACTATAGATTTAAGAGAATCAATTTCTAGAGTCTCAGCCTCTAAATGTACTCCTTTCTCAAATATTTGCAAGAGACCAATCTCTTGGTGGAAATATCAAGCTAGTCCTATCTTCCCCTCCCTGTCACAAACACCCTTCTCTCTCACTTTATAAGAGAAAGCTATGCCTTTTCCTTAGCTCAACTATTTACTACAGTGCTTGTCTGGGGTGTACCTATCACTTATTGCTGCATAAAAAATTACTTTAAGCTTAATGGCTTAACACAATAACACATTTATGATTCCTAGTTTCTGTGAGTCAGGTGTGTCTTGGCTGGTCCTCTGCTTCAGGATCCCTCATGAGACTGCACTCAAAGGGTTTTTTGGGGTTAGGGTCTCATCTGAGGCTCAACTGGGGAAGGATCTGCTTCTAAGCTCATGTGATTTTGATCAGGATTTGGTTCCATGTAGGTTGTTGGAATGAGGGCCTCGGCTCCCAGTGGGCTCTAAACTACAGGATGCTCCAAGTTCCTGGCCACACAGGCTTCTTCACATGGTGGCTTACTTCACCAAAGCCAGCAAGGGAGAGAATCAAGAGTGTTTGCTAGGAAGACAGAAGTTACAAGCCTGTATAACAATTACAAAAGTGAAATCCTATTCACCTTTGACATGTTTTGTGGATTAGAAGCAAGTCACAGATTCTTCCCACAGGAAGGGATTAGGGAAGGGATTACACATCATGTAGACACCAAGAGGTGGGTAAAAGTGGAGACTACACTGGGGTGCCAAAAATGGGATAATTAAAAATATTGGTATTAGCAAGATATCCCTTAATCAAGGCATCATGATACCCCTAACCATCTCATTAAAGATACATTTGCAACAAAATTTTTTATATTTAATAATTATTTTCATCACAGTTTATTGTAATATATTTGTTTTTGATCAAATGTGGATTGATATTAAAATAAATCTGGAAAAAATAATTTTTTAATTTCCATTTTTGTACATTTTCTGTGGCAAAGAAGTATGACGGGCAATCAATGAAAGATTTTCAGTAACACAAACCATATATTCCTGGAATAAAATCCTGTGTTGAAGAGGGAATGGAAATGTAATTTAAAGATAATACATTTCCAATGGCTAAAGAAGAGAATGTTTCTGTATTTTTAAATGGATGACTTTTGGACATGAAATCACTATGGTGCTTACGTTCCATTAGAGATATTTGAAAGAGTGATGAACTCCTTTATTTTAAAATGCCAACATCTGCATTATGGTGGAAATTCTATCTTTTGCAGCTATTTAAACTTAATGAAGAAAAAATGTAGATATCAGCTTAAAAATGTTCAAGGGGGGGACTCACTTTTAGGTGAGTAAAGTGACTGGAAGACATTGGCTGCTTTACAGAGGTCAGGGTTACTGGATCTGAGGTACTAAAAATGAGACCCATCATTGCTATGGTACTATTAAGAAAAACTCCTATGATTTTATATCAAATTAACACATTTTTGCATAGTCCTCAACACATTTGCAGGTGCTCTTCTAAAGCAAGATGAACACTTCAGTTCTGTTCATTTCCCCCAACTCTAATTTCATGCTGTTTGGGATTCAGGTGGTCTTAGGTGAGGGTGGGGACATCACTTGGGTTCTTGGTTAATTCAAACACAATTGAATATATTATAGATAATATAGGTATATATCACTGGGAATATAACATGCACCCTTTTTATTTTTTATTTTTTTTATTTTTTTTTATTGGTGTTCAATTTACTAACATACAGAATAACCCCCAGTGCCCGTCACCCATTCACTCCCACCCCCCGCCCTCCTCCCCTTCCACCACCCCTAGTTCGTTTCCCAGAGTTAGCAGTCTTTTTTTTTTTTCTTTTTTTTTTTTTGAGTTAGCAGTCTTTACGTTCTGTCTCCCTTTCTGATATGCACCCTTTTTAGACAAACCAGACAAATGTTTGGCTGTCCTCTTTAAAAATACTTGTGATAATCTTGATTAACCAGAAAGGAGTCATGGCAAATTTTCTAATCCCTGGTTGTATAGAAAACTGGTGGGCTGTTGCCACATAGCTATATGTATTGTAATGTCAGGCCAGTGCTGAATGCCCTGAGCATGTTCTGCTTGTGTTTTAAATAAAGTGGACAATGGTTTGTAAAAAAGGAATCTGGAGGCTGTGGTTTCCTCTTGGCTGCTATGCTTCATTCCTGGGCTCCTATCAAAGGGAGGAGAGACAAGAAGGCTCAAGTGACAGAGCCCAAGGCCAAGGCTGCCTGCTGGCCCTCCAACAGCACTCTGTTTGTTACTTGAGCTGCAACAGCTGCAGGACTTGTCCACACCCACCTGGGACATGTGACTCAGCTTCGTCTAGACTCCACTCTGATCTGCTCCCAGCATTTACACGGTTGGCAAGTGGAGCCACAGCTATATTAATACCCTCTAAACAAAGGGTCGTGGGAGGCAAATCTTTCTTTTTTTTTTTTCCAGTTTCATTGAGAAATAATTGACATACAATCACTGTGTAAATTTAAACTATACAGCATAAAAGTTTGATTTACACATATTGTGAAGTGATTACCGTAATAGGTTCAGCTAACATCCATCTTCTCAGATGATACAATACAAAGAAAAGAAAGAAAAAAGGGGGAAAAAATTCTTCTTGTGAGGAGAACTCGGGATCACCTCTCTAAACAACTTCCCACAGTGGTGGGAGCTATAGTATCATGGTGTCCACTCCATCCCCGGCCCTCTCCTCATAACTGGAAGTGTGCGCCTTTGACCACATCTTCCAATTCTCCCTGCCCCCCACCTTCCGCCTCTGATAACCACAAGTCTGATTTAATTTTCTATGAGTTGATTTACTTTAGATGCCCCATAGAAGTGAGATCATACAGGATTGGTCTTTTTCTGTCTGACTTATTTTACTCACAGTGTAACATTTTCAAGGTCCATCCTTGTCACAAATGGTAGGATTTCCTCATTTTTTATGGCTGAATAATATTCCAGTGTGTGTGTGTGTGTGTGTGTGTGTGTGTGTGTGTGTGTTTGTGTCTGTGTGTATCACAGCCTGAAACTTCAGGTTCAGAAAACCCCATACAGTACTACTCATCTCCCAGTATTTTTTTTTCTCCCAGTATTTTGAATGCCATCCTTTTAATATACTCCCTGGCTGGCAGCCTAGCCACTTTGTACTCATCACCTTTCAATATATTCATCTGCCAGTAGTATTCAGCAAGCCATGTTTCTGAGAAAGAAGAAAAAAAGAATCACACCGTACACCAAGCAGGGCAGATGCTGACAACAATGCATAGTGTACAATGCCTCCTGGATTAGAGTTCTGTGGTCCAGAAAACAAACAAATAAAATCCACAGAACCTTGGATTACTTGTCTCTACAACACGAATCAGGATACTCTGTAAGCCTTCAGGGATGAACCCTGTTAACAATGTCATAGCTTAGAGGTGGACTGGAGAGAAACATGGAAGGTGCTAAGACTTTAGAGTATGAAGATGTAGTGAAATGTCACCATTAAAACCAATCTTGCACAGAGCTTTCAATAATCCTGAGCTATTATGACTCTACTTTGCCTTAGAAGTGGGCAGTGGCTTCTATCCAGTTCTCAAATTATTCCCCCACTTCTAGCTGTTCAATCCCCCTCAGCATCGCCTCGTATTGGGAAGAATAATTCTGGGCACTTGTCCATGGGAAATTCTCCTTTTCCCTCTACTCAGCCTCCCAAGAAAGTGTGCGTGCATGTAGTGCCACGTCCTACTCCAATACATTTAATTTCTGTTCTTTCCTTAAAGGAGAAGCCCTGGATCTGGGGAGAACATTCTGCCCACACTGGCCAGGAATCTGCATGTTCTATAGAGTGTCTCTTCTCTGACCTGTCCCCCATGGGGTTAAGATGACTTCCCAGGCACTACCACTTCCCTGGAGAAGACTCGCAAAGCCCCACGGGCCACTACTGGAGAAGACCAGAGCCCATGCTTCAGATTGGGTAGTTTATACCCAACTGGGCACTGGCATGGGTAATAGGCTTTGCACCCATTTTTCATAGATGGGCCTCAAGCCACCAGGAGTGTGGATTCTCAGACCCTAAGAGGGATTTTGGTTTGGCTCAGTTGCTCTACATAATGGCTCGGTGAGCTTTCCAGGTACTGTCACAGGAATTTCTTGAGAAATAGAAACCACAAATCATGTTGAATGCATCACATCCAGCACATTTATCCTAAACTGGACACAAACCTGATGTCTCAGCCAAGTTTTTCTGTACAACCACAGTGTTTCATGGGGAAGCAAAAGTTCATTTTGAAAGTGGGGCAAAGGCTTAATACTGTGATTGTAATAAAGGTCAAAGGTCTGGGATAGTTTGGGGTGAAATCAGCTAAGGTTCTTTGCTCTGCTTGGACCTAGAGCTAGCTGGGGTTTCAGATTTCAAAATGAAACTTTTGCTCAGCAACTAGGCCGATTATGTATCATTTAGAAACTAGTTTTCATACCCAGAGGCCTCTTCAGCATGCGTGTTGCTTAAAATGTTCTAAAAGCCACAGGGAACATTTTTCCAATGAATCACAATCTGTCTGGGATGTCAGAGAAATCAGTCAAATAAGCCTCAATTTTTCCTTGGACCATTTGGACAACTCAGATAACAGTGTACTGTGGCTGCCATCCATGTGTTTTCAGACCTAAAGATGAATTTGTTATTTGAATGTGGTTGAGTCGGAAAGTGAAAGTCTGCTAAGGTAAATGAAAAAGGGAATGATTTTAGCAAATAGACCTGGGCTACATTTTCAAAGGGATTTTTCCAAGATTCACTGATCCTGTGTCCAAATCCTACTATAGCAGAAATATCCGAATTCCTTTGCCAAACAGTGTCTGGATTCCCCTACCAGGGCCAAAGGAAGAGGTTAATTAGCTCAAGAGCACCTTTCAGACTGAGAATCAAAATAGCCAAGGGCAAAGAATGATAAATAGCCACAGTGAACTGCAGGCTCCCATTCTAGAACACATAGTGTGGCCTGTGGCGTTCACATTTCTTCACACCTCATCCAAGCCAGACGAACAGTAGCTGCCATTCAGACCAAGCGTTGTTTGCACAGAGCCTGCCTGCGGCTGGTTTCATCTGGCCCAATGCAAGAAATCTAAACAGCTGGTTTTCTACTCCAAATTTCCTGTGCGTGGAAAGCTATTGCCTTCTAACTGGAGAGAAATCAGTGCATGGAAGACACAATAGTGATAGTTCGGGGTAGCAGCTGGCCTCGCACTCATCCTCACACTGTGACAGAATGAACTGTCATGTGTACTTAGAATATGAGCACAATTTGAGCTCTAGGTGTTCTTTCTTAAGCTCTTACACACTTTTCCAGTGTTTGCGAAAATACCCCTGTATATAGCAACAAATGCTAAGACTAGTGGTTCTGCTCCATGTGCCAAATCAGGTTTATTTTACTGTGACCATGTACCCTTTATGGTTGTTCAGGAAAGGTCACAAATTAGGCTCTGGAACTTCTCTAAGCCAGTGTAAAGAGGAAAATACTTCCAGTTCCATTAAACTACTGTGTCTAGAAGGTAAAGGTTGGCTCATCAGCTCAGGACAGGCACAGATATTAGGGAGAGAGGAAGGCACACGGCCCAGGGGGCTTAGGAGCAGGACAATCAATCAGTAGTCCCCATTTGCCTTAAGACTGAGGAGAGTCCCAGGATGTGTGCCTTTTGGTGCTAAAACCGAGACAGCCCAGGCAATCCAGGACAGGCGGGTTACCCTGGCATGAAACACTCTGTCCCCACTCGGCAGGCTGACTGTCCTGGGAACCTCACGTTTATTCCAGGCCCATAGCTGCAGGTGGTGACAGGTTCTGCAGTCGCTGACCTTGGAGTTCTTACAAGTTCTTGACCTTGCAAGCTGCTGACTCAATGTTTACAAAAAATAGTCAAAACCATGGAGTGTGGGAGACCGAAAAGACAGCAAAGGGAAAGGGGGACACTTTTCCCATGGAAATCCCAGCAGAAGCCATGGCTTTGACTTTGCAGGCTGTGGCTACAAGCAGAGGGATCAGTGAGAGAAACTGTCCACAAAGGACCTTGTGAAACACGGGCTCAGGTCATCTACCCCAAATAGGCACAGTGAATCACGCTGGATGCCTCCTGGGCACCGACGAGGTGGCAACAGCCGGCATCCCCTCTGCAGGGCCACTTTCATTGCAGGAGCAGGCTTCTGTTCCTGGCTAGCTTGCCTCTTGCTTCTTGGTGAGCTCACCAAAAAATGCTCAGACTGAGTGTGAGCAATGAAAGCTTATGGTGTGGAAGCTCAGACCTGTTTAGGCAGCTGGCTGGTGTGTTTTTCTCCGGTGCTGTAGGTGAGAACGGAGGCACCCGTCCCTTTCACAAGCAGTGATCTAACATAGCTGTCCCTGTGCTGGGACATTCTGTCCTGGGTCAGCAGAGCCCTTCGTCTCAGCACAGTGACTTTTGCTCAACAGAGGGACTTTTGCTACCCTATTCTAGGAATACGACATAATTCCACTGGCCCCTACAGAGTCATCCTCCTTGGAAGGCTGACAATCACCTAGGCTTCCCAGGCAAAAGAAAGCTGTCTCCTGGAAAGACGTGTCTTTCTCAGACCCTCTATGGAGTCACTGTCCTTCCTTCCACCACACTGATAAGGAGGCTGAAGCATCATACTCCATCTTTACTTGTAAATTTTTTCTTGTAAATAGCCTACTGAGAGAATTTTCCAGACTTCTTAAAGAAGGTGAAAGACTTCACAACACTGCAGTGCTTCAGCTGGCATGCACCTGAGGCTGGGCTAGATCCAGGCAAACTTGTTTTTTAAAAAGTCTTTTGGGCTTTTTAAAAATATATGTAAGTTTTTCTAAAAATAAAAAAATTTCAACTTATATCTTCCATGAAACAAACTACTTGCCAAATTAAAAAAAAGAAATCTTTTGGGGAATATCTTCCAAAGGTGGAATGTGACCCAATCAATAGTTCTCTGGGTATTTCTGAACAAGTGCCTTAAACCTGAATATTTCCACAATGTGCTCTGGGTACGGAAGGTAAAGGCATAGTCCTTGCCCTTGTGGAGTGTGCCACAGTAATTGTGATCAGTGCTACCAGAGACACGGACCTGGGCGAGACCCAGAGCAGAGTGCAGAGCTGGGCTGAGGGTAGAGGGGTACAGAGGGAAGGCTTTCCAGAAATGAAGTCTAGACAGGATTTCAAAGGATGAGTGAAATTAGGCATTGCGAAAGAGGAAAGCCTCATGTGAGACAGGTGGACTGTGCTGCAAACGGCAGGATCTAAGACTGGAAAGACAAAGCAAGGCCAGATCTTAGAGGGCCATGTGGCCCTAAGGATGCCAGGCTTTATCCCATGAGTGCTGGGGTTTACTGCAAAGAACTTCAGACAGAGAAGTAGCTGATTGGATTTGCATCTGGCATTTCTGCAAAGGGGTAGAGAATAGTCGAGAAGCAAAGAAACAAGCTAAGAGCTTTTGGCAGTGGGTTCAGATGGGGGTAGGGGGACACAGCTGGAACTGGTGGTAGTAGAGGGAATAGAGAGAAGGCAGCAAAATTCCATGCTATTTAGGAGGAAAAACTGAGGGGATTTTGTAAGTATTGGATATTGGAGGCAAGGAGGTGAGAGCATTGAGAAAAACATCCCTTAGAAAAGTTCTTTCCAGAGATAAGACAGCATGACCTGAAGCAGGCATCAGGCTCTTCCAGGTAGTAAATCTTGGGAAAAGATTTACCTTCCCCCAAAGAACTGAATTTTATATCTCGTGTGGGAGGAAGCCCATGGTGTGTCTGGAGAATGGGGAGGGTTCCAAGGGGGTTGAAGGCTGCAGAGGGGGTGCAGGAAGGCTGACTAGATTGTGGAGCAGAGGGCTCAAGCCTGAATCCTGCTTGTGCTTCTCCTTGCACATGGAAAGAAGTGACCCCACTGGGGTTCAGAACACACTGCTGTTCAAACAAAATCAGGATAATTCTAGGCTATCTCTATACCTCACTTTGACCAGGAAAGATGTGAAGGAAGCACACTACGCTGGAGTCACTTCAGAAAATTCTGGCCAGTCCCAGGGGTTCCCTTCCAAAGAGTGAACCTAGGAGGTCAGAACTAGCCAGCCCAGAGAGAGGAGAAGCCCAGGGAGGGGTACTGATCATTGCTGTGGGTCACGAAGGCTGTGTTGCCAATTTAACCGGAATGCAAGGAGAGTGTTTCTTCCAGGATCCTCAACATTCCTGCCTTCTTGGAAAGCTTGTATTATGGAAAATGTGTCATAACTAACCTATGTGAAGCTTCGGTAGTTTGAGAGAAAGGCAATCTCGAGCTGTATGTCCCCCGTTTGCAGGGAGGTTGGTTCAACAGTCCTACCTTTTTACTGCTTTCTTTGTAGGTTATTTTACCACCACAATAGAAGCACTCTTAACCAAGTTTCCCCTAAACCCCCAGATAAAACATAACCTCTCTTTTCTCAGGAAAACACACTGACTAAAGCTTATAATCCACAGAGCATGCAGGCTGGTTAGCAGCGCTCCAGGAGCCTGGCCCTCCTCTGCTCTTACTGGTCCAGTTGTATGGGTGCCAAGAGTCTGATGTGTTAGCTACCAGATAAAATTCAGTCGGTTGCGTTTGTTTATAACAATTATGTAATTTAGTTAATAACACAGGTGTACTTTATTTTATTGCACTTCACAGACTTTTAAAAATATAAATTGAAGGTTTAAAGCAATCCTACATAGAGCAAGTCTATCTGGTGCCATTTTTCCAACAGCACTGGCTTACTTCATGTGCCACATTTTGGTAATTCTTGCACTATTCCAAGCCTTTTCATTATTATTATATTTGTTATGGTGATCTGCGATCAGTGACTGTGACGCACTGAAATCTCAGATGATGGTTACACTTGTAAGCAGTAAAGAACTTTTTAATTAAGGTACATACATTGCTTTTTCAACATTGTGCTACTTTATTTGCATAAGCTTTATATGCACTGAGAAACCAAAAAATGGATTTGACTTGCTTTATTGCAATATTTGCTTTATTGCAGTGGTCTGGAAACCTACCTTCAATATTTTTGTGGTATGCCTATATGTAAACTAATGAAATATGAGTGCAGAAAAGAGAAGTTTCTGGAAAAACAAAGTTGAATACCTTCCTACTGAATTATATATTGGTGAGAAAATTATAAAAGAAGAGGAAAAAGGCCTAACAGTCCAGAAGGGTGCTGCATTCAAAATGCTTCCCATATGGTTTTAACTTCTTTCTCTACTTTGAAGAAATCCAAATTATGGGTGAGGCCCTATGGGTGTGGCTCATACCAGAAAGCCATGGAGGAATTTCATCCAGCAGATCCAGACTCCAGGAGAAGACTTTGGCCCTGCACCAAAGGTTGGCCAACGAAGGTATGTTTGTACAGCGTTAAAGTAAAACAGTTAATAAATATATCATATATAATTTTTTATTATTAATGATTTCTCCACTTTGCCTCTGATTAACAGACAAACCACATGTCTTGCCCTTCATCTCAACACTCACCCCTGTTTTTCACCTCTGATCTTGTATGGACTTGGTTTTCAATTCTCTGTACAACTTCACTGACCCTTTCTCACCTTCTCACCCAACCTCAATCCCCATGCACTGGCCTGGTGGGCGTCCTCCATCCCCAGATACTGGCTGTCCAAGACCCATCAGGAATCAGATTTTGAGTCTAAAGCTTAAATATAAACATTAGGAGACCCTCTTCAAAACACAAGACATTAAAAAAGAAATTCAGAATGAAAGCAAATATTTCTTAGAATTTTTTTGAATGCTGACAAATTATAAATGCTGACAAATACATAAATATCAAAAATTCCATAACTCATACTGAATTAGTAGTAAAACCCAAACAATCCAAATGAAAGATGGGCAGATGATCTGAGTAGACATTCCCCAAAGAAGACATCCAGACGGCCAACAGACATACTAAAAGATGCTCAACATCACTCATCATCAGGGAAATGCGAATTAAAACTACAATAAGGTAGCACTTCACACTTGTTAGAGTGGTGGTTATTCAAAAAGACAAGAAATAAGTGTTTTTAAGTATGTGGGGGGAAGGGAATTCTTGTATACTATTGATGGGAATGTAAATTGGTACAGCCACTATGGAAAACAGCATTGACTTTCCTCAAAAATTTAAAAATAGAACTACCACATGACCTAGCAATTCGAATTCTGAGTATCTATCCAAAGAAAACAAAAACATGAGTTTGAAAAGTTCTATGTAACTTCATGTTCATTGCAGTACTGATTATAATAGCCAAGATATTGAAACAATCTAAGTATCCATATCCATGATGAATGGATAAAGAAACTGTGGCATGCATATAGTCAACCCTTAAACAATGTGGGATTGAACTGAGCAGGTCCATTTATATGTGGATTTTTCATAGTACAGTATAGTGAACCTATTTTCTCTTCCTTATGATTTTCCTAATAATATTTTCTCTAGCTTACTGTATTGTAAGAATACAGTATACAATGCATATAACAAAAATGTGTGTTAATCAACTGTTTATGTTATTGGGAAGGCTTCTAGTCAATAGTAGGCTATTAGTGGTTAGGTTTTTGGGGAGTCAAAAGTTATATAGGGTCTGATATCCCTAAACTTTATGGTGTTCAAGAGTTAACTATATACTTGAGGCCATTATGCTAAGTGTAATAAATCAGAAAAGACAAATACCACACCATCTCAATTATATGTGGATTCCAAAAAACAAAATAAACAAAAAAACAAATTCATAGATTCAGAGAACAGATTTGATGATAGCCAGAGTGGGAACAACTAAAAGTATATATTATATAAAGTATATAATAGTATACATACTTTATAATATAGACTGTGTATATACATATAATGTGATACATATTATATATATATAGTCAATATGAAAACAGAGTCCAAGATCAGAGGACTATGTAAGTATTGACTATAGCTAACAAAACCATATTATTTGAAAGTTGCTGGGATCCCTGGGTGGTGCAGCGGTTTGGCGCCTGCCTTTGGCCCAGGGCGCGATCCTGGAGACCCGGATCGAATCCCACGTCGGGCTCCCGGTGCATGGAGCCTGCTTCTCCCTCTGCCTGTGTCTCTGCCTCTCTCTCTCTCTCTCTGTATGACTATCATAAATAAATAAAAAAATTAAAAAAAGAAAAAAAAAGAAAGTTGCTAACAGAGTAGATTTTAAATATCATGAGAAAAAAAAACTGTGTAACTATGTATGATGACGATGTTTGCTAGACTTGTGGTGATGATTTTGTGATGTATACAAATATTGAATCACTATGTCATCATTATGAATGCCATATGTCATTCATCACTATGAATCATTATGTCATACCTGAAACTAATGTAAGTCAGTTCTTTCTCAATAAAAATAGTCCAGAAAAGTAATATAATACTTTTTATTAATTATCCACTCTATAATACTTATTCCCAAAAATTTTTGTAGCATACTCTTTGCCTTTGTATAACACACTTTTGTATTATCATTTGTGATAGAAAGAATGGGAAAAATTTTAATCTTTCCTCTGATACATTAATTGTTATTTTTATTTTTAAATTTTTATTATTGATGTCGCTTTCAGTTTCACAATTCTTTACTGGTAATGACAAGCAAATTGCTAAAATTATTGTCAAATTTTGGAAAATCTGTATTGAGTCTCTTTCATATGAGAGCTGTAGGGTTTCAGAGCATTGCAAGTTTTCTTCACAGTAACTAATTGTTAAAATTTAAAATCAATTTCATTCATTAGCCAGTTTGTCTTGTGTATCCTTTAGAGACAGTTATGACTTTTCTGTTATCTTCATTGATTTTATGCTCTGGGTCAAATCAACAAGGAATGAAGGGAGGACCTCTGTAGATGCAAAGTTGGGCAAAGTCATGTCAGTAGAGCAAACAGCAAGGAGAGGAATATAGGCCAGCAAAGGCAGAGAGCCCCGAGTTAATAGACAAGCAGGCAGCAGTGTACAAGAAGCCCAGAGTCTCTCATAGGGAGGTGTGATATGGTGTCAACTGCTGGCAAGTGGCTGAGGATAGACCATCTTGACCTTAAGAAGTAGATGGGCCACTAAACTATGAAAAGCATTAGAGAGTATTTTTTAGATAATTACCATTGGAGTCAGAGGAACCTCAGTTTAAACCCTAACCCCAACACTTCCTATCCTGTGGAAGCCAGCTACCAATAGATTGACGATATATAGAAGTGTCTGCAAAGCACATCAATATATCCCATTACTTTGGACTGAATGTTCATGCCCCGCTCCCCCCCCCATCTGAATTCCTATGTTGAAATACTAACCTCCGGTGTAATGGTATTAGGAGTTGAGGCCTTACAGAGGTAATAAGGTCAGGAGGGTGAAGCCCTTGGTAAATGGGACTAGTGTCCTTGTAATAGAGATCCCAGAGGGCTCGCCTGTCCCTCTGCCATGTGAGGACACAGTGAGAAATCTGCAACTCAGAAGACAGACCTCACCCCATCATGTTGGCACCCTGAGCTCAGACTTCCAGCCTCTAGAAAGGTGAGAAAGGAATTTCTGTTTGTTTGTTTGTTTTTTTAAGCTACCTAGTCTGTGGGATTTTGTCATAGTAGCCCAAACAGACTAAGATGCTCCTGAAATCTCAATTTCCCCAAGCCAGACTCCAAATATGCCACAGCCAGTCCAGTGCCACTTAACCAGAAGAGAAGAAAGACGAAGAGAAGGCTGAGTGGAAAGGGCAGCATCTTAATCAATTCCTGCTAACACATCTGCCTTTTGTACATTTGAGAAAAGCAAATGACCCTGGGAACGCGTTGCTAAGTTCCTCTGAGCCCTCTGCGCGTTTTGGTGGTGAGAACCATAACCACAGTCTTCTGGCAGTAGAAACTGGAGAGATTTCCCTGGCCCCCAGGCGCTTCGGAAGGAGGACCCTGGAGTGCTTCTCAGGCTAACTCCTGGCTGTGCCTCAGCTAGGCAGCTCTTGGAAGGAGCAATTCCCACCAATTGGTAAGAGAGAGGAAAAGCTGGAAGGTTCCATGCACGAGTCAATTACTTACAGCAGACATCGTTGGGCAGCCTATCAGACACATCCCAGTGCTTGGCCAGACTCTGAAGGTATAAGACTGCCTCTGCCTCGTAAAGGGTGACCCCAGGGCTTACAAATGCAGACTCCTCTAGAAGCCTGGGCACGGGAGCAGACAAGGTGAGGGGGCAGATGTGACTGAGCTCTGTGGCTTCTCTAGCTCTGCTCAAGTGTTGCTGAGTGACAGGGCTCACTGGAAAACTTCGTGTACCTCATGGACAAGGAACCAGTCCGCGTGCACAGGGCTCCATGCCTGGAAGGGCTCCACATTTGGATTATAACACTTTTAATATAATTGTTTAATTGCCACAGTTTTGGGTTTGTGTTTTGCAATGAAGTCTGATGGGAAAAGGGAGGTGGCCCTGGGAACTTGAAGCCTCAGCTCACTGATGGCTCTTTTACCACCGCCCAGGAGAGTTCCTGGTCCCCTAAATCCCCCACCCTCTGACTTCCCACGACCAACTGGACCTCCCCTTCCCTACCCCTGCTAGGATTACAGCTGTTACTCTTCCCCTGGGTGGCAACCAAGCCACACGGGCGGGAAAGAGGCATCTGATGTTTTTCCTCCTGTACTCTCCACCTTGGTTGAAGGTGGAGATTTGGGCACCATGAAGGTCGGGGTCTCAGACAGGGACACACAGAGACCTTACCCACCCTAAGCTGGCAGCACCACAGTGCATTCAGCAGGTGAGTCAATGCAGGGGAGCGTCTCCCACACCCTCAGTCCAGGAAGCAATAGTGACCCAGTGCAGAGGCTGCAATCCCACGGAGTGGGACTGTGGGCAGTACTGTCAGTAGTGGTTGGGCATGAGGCCACTGGGAAGGGGGCACTGGCCTTCCTAGGCTGGCTGGGACACCATGCATACTCAGGCTGTAGCAGAGGGGACCCTGTAGCAGGTGGGCCATACTCATCGAGTCTCCATGCAGAATTCCGTGTGTCTGTGAGGGTCTACGCAGCCCCATGAGAGTCTCTGCACCCCAGGGGAGCACAACGCAGCAAATGAAAAGCACCATCAAAGGGCCAGAGAGAGACCACACAAGAAAGGACAAAGTGTCACATATGAATACTTTCATGCTACTTTCTGCCTGTTTTTTGAACCGGGGGCCCTTTATTCTCCTTGTGCACTGGACCATACAAACTATATATCGGGCCTTGCTCTGTGGGAACACACATTGAGTGTTGTCAGATTTCTGACCTACTGAAAGGAGGTGAAAACTAGAAGTCTTTTTGTTTGTTGGTTTCCTTGACACTAAATGCTGGCAGTAATTTTTTAAAAAAAAATATTGTATAGGCCACAAACCCCAAAGACTAATTGAATTAATCATTTTTGGGGGTACATATTGGCCATTTGGGTTTGCTCTTCTAAAAAAGCATATTCATACTTCTTTTCCATTTTTATGGAATGCTTTTGTGTTTCTGACTTGTAAGACATTTAATCTATTATATTATCAATGCTCTATCTGCCATATGTACCTAAAAGCTCTATTCATAATTTTTCTTTTTACTCTGTTTCAAAGTCTCTAAAAAATGCAAAGAATAAAAAGTCTTACTAATTCTTTAGTAGCCAAACAGTATTTTTTCCTTTTAAAGCTTCTGAGTTCTTTGTCTTTACTTCAATTTATTTGATCTCTACAACCCCTAGGTTATAAAGATGATCTGCAAAACACTTTTCTAAGTTTGTATTGTTTCATTTTTAAAGTTGTATTTATTTCCTATTGTTTTACTTTTACATTAAATCTTTTAATATAATGGAAATTTACTTCTGTGTATGGTGTGAGGTAAGATCTACTTCTTTTTCTTATTAAAGGAGAGCCAATTTTGCCTATACCATTTATCAAATAAAATTGTTATTTCCCACTGAGTTGGAGATCCCTCTGTTAAACATCAAATTCTTGTATATGCCAGGATTTCTCTATTTCTGTTCGACTGATCTATCTATATATTCTTATGCTAAATCCATACTGTATTTATTACAGTGGCTTTAGCATATGCTTTAATATCTGCACTGAGGTAATTCCTCTTCATAATTTTCTTGGTTTTTAATCATTTATGGTTTTAGAATAAGCTTTAATAATTTAATAGTTCCTCCCAAGTTTAAGAAAAAGCCATTAGGATTCTAACTGGAATTGTATTAAATTTCTATATTAACTTAGGGATAATTAGCATTTTTGTGTTTTCAGTTTTCCCATTAAAGAACATGCTATAACTTTTCATCTATTCAGATCTTGTTCTGTATTTAGATGCAATATAAAGACATATTTTCTATACTTTTCTTGTTAAATCTATCTCAGATATAATTTTAAGAATGAAGACTTCCCCCACCCACTTCTGTTGCTATGTTACTATTGCAGAAGTACTGTTATTGAATTTTATGTTTTTATGTCATGTCCAGCTAACTTATCAAGTTACAGTAAGTTCTTTTTACCCCGGAGTAAAAAAGATTTATGCAACTTATTCTAATTTTGTATTTTTTTGCATTTGTTGTATATTTCTCAATTTATCGTCTGTCAGGAATCATTTCATATCTTATCTTCCAAGATTTTTATATCATTGTTCTTATTTCATTCTCTCTAGGACCTCTGAAAGAATAATAAGTGAAAATAATCTAGTTCCAATGGAAATGGCTTTAGCTTCTCACCATTTAGAACTGCACTTCTCAATATGGTAGGTAGCCAGTTACTGTAAGTGGTCACTTACATTTATATCTAAATTAAGCTTAAATAAAATAAAAAATACAGTTCCTCAGTCCAACTGGTCACGTTTCAAGTACTCAATAGCCATGTGAGCTAGTGACTACTGTACAGAGCAGCAGTACAGATACAGAGAATTTCCACCATCACAAAAAAATCTGTTTGGACAGAGCTTACTTCGAATGATGTTCACAGTTGACTTTTGGTGTGTGGTATTTATCTTAAGTAGCTTCTTCTTTCCATTCTTCTTTTCTTCCAGTCGTTACTAAGAATGATAGCTGGATTCAGTCAGTATCTTTGATCTGATCATTTTTTCCCTTTAATTTACTAGTATAATAAATTATATTGATACATTTTCAGATTCAAGGTTGTCCTCTATGGTTTTTAATGGGATTTCATCTGTATAAGCATATGGAGGATCTTTAATAAGTTGCACTTTCAGGCTGTCTTTTGGAAACACTCCTTCTCACTAACAGTTGGGTCACACCCCACT
This sequence comes from Canis lupus familiaris, assembly GCF_011100685.1. Classification (NCBI taxonomy): domain Eukaryota; kingdom Metazoa; phylum Chordata; class Mammalia; order Carnivora; family Canidae; genus Canis; species Canis lupus. Next base: position 14,235,555 of record NC_049223.1, on the reverse strand, counting down.
ACAACTCATTATTCGTCATAATACATTCCCCTCATTGCCCTCAAGGCTAGAGCAGAAAACAGACGAGGTCTGTAGAGAGACATACCTGGTTTTCCCAGGGTACCAGTCTGCATTCTGTTTTCCAGGTGGTGTAACTCTTTTTGAATAAAATATTAATGCACTCTCTGAATTCTCCTGTTCCCCATTTTTTTCAGGCTTTCTGTTTAGAATTCCCAGAATTCTGACTGCTACACTATGTCTCTGTGGGTTGATGCTTTTCAGTATAATTGTATATCAACATCTGTTTAAGTTTTGAAAATAATAACAATGGTAAATTCTTATGTAGAATTTAGTGTACTTTAGGCAATGTTCTAAATTATATACACACGCACAGAATACAAATATATATTTGTATAATACGTAATTACAATTTATATCATTTTCTGTAATATATATTAACTCATTTAATCCACACAAACCCCCCTGTGAGTTATATAACTTTTTATTATTGAGAATAACTGAGGCAAACAGAAATTTAATAATGTGCTCTAGGTCACCTAGCCTAAGTGGCAGAGTGGGATTTGAACCCAGGCGATGTAAAATATTTTCATATATGCTCTTTCATTTGATCCTGTGAAAGCTCACGAGGGCCATTTTTAATTTGCATGAGGAAACTTATCCTTAGAGACAGTAAGCAATTTTCCCAAACTCACTCAGCCAGTGAACGCAGTGCTTCTCCATCTATTATATCACATGGACGTTTCCACACAAGAACAACCCTGTCAACTATAAACACACCAAAATAGAATAAGGGCTTTGAGCACAGGGATGGTTTATTGTAGAATCCACCCCAGCTGGGCACTTGGAACTCTGGAAGAAAGAAAATCAAAAACACCAATGTTGTTAACACACTGGATGCCCACAGGCTGTTTTGGAGGAGCCGCAGACTGCCCATCAGCTTCGGCATCCTGTGGGCCACGGTGGAGGATCGCTGTGCCCACAGGAAAGCCACTGAGCACAGTGAGAAGCAGTAGCACTGTGGTGGGTAGGATTGTGGATGCTGCGGGGGAGAGACAAGCCCCAGAGAGCATCTGAGGCCTGAGTGGAGACTTGTGTTTGTCTCTGTGGGATGCCTCCAGGGGATGCTGAGGGCAGAGAAAAAGCGAGGGAGGTCTCACATGGAGCCGAAAGTCCTGCATCAGCAAGTCGGGGAAATGAATGTCCTGTCTCAAATGTGGGGATTAATGTTGTGTGAATTTGCTTATAATCCAAACCTGATGAGCTTCAGGGGCAGTGGGGAAAGTTGTATCGTCATTTCTCCTCATATACAAATAAGGTGGAGAGATTCTGATGGTGGATGGAGAAGGGCATCACAGGAACTCTCAGATGGGAAATGTAAGATATTACAGGAGCTGAATCCCAGGGGAACTGTGTTCACAAACCTCGGGGAAGTAAGGGGCAATTATGTGCAGGGGGAGAACTGATGCCTCTGAACAGAAAAAATAAAAAATAAAAAAGAATGTAGTCAGGGAAATGTTACATAATATAGAGGAGAACACAGGAAGTGTGGTGGGAAAGGGGGCAAGAGGAGACTGTGAATGCTGATAGGGGTGACTGAGAATATCCTTCAATGCTCTATGAAGAAGCTCAGCTTCAGAAGGCCAACAGGATAAATCCCTATTGAACATGGTACAGTAACAGGATCAGATCCTCTAGTCAGTTGTTCTCAGAGTTTATTGTGCAGTGGAATCACCCAGAGGGTTTCTGATTCAGGAAGTCTGGTGTGGGATCTAAAGATTTGCATTCTTAACATGTTCCAGGTGATGCTGATAGGACTGATCTAGGGACCACTATTTACCACTTCCATTGACGTAATCCATGGAGTTTGGAAAACAGACCACAGACAGGGAGGCCAATGAGATGCCTGTCTTTTACTAGAGTCTTCATCAAAATTGGAAGTCTAGAAAAGGGAATGATTTGTTAGCCATTTCTAGGGTAGGATAACAATTTCTTGGTGACCAACTGAATGCAGGAGATGGGATGGACCAAAGATGACTCTGAGGTTTGTATGTAATTGAGGATGTGGGTGGTGAAGCCACAAATTGAGATCTGGAATACAGGAAGAAGAATCACTTTAAGGAGGACTCAAGGACAAGCCACGGTAGGGCAGATGAGGGCAACAAGGTGAGGCACTGACCAAGTTCATTCTGAACATATTGAGTATAGGATATGGGCTTTCAGGGAAATAATCAACAGAAAATGGAAAATCATGACGGAAACTGGGACAGAGCTATAGATTAGGGAGTCAGCCCTATACAGACCATGAGTAACACCATGGGAATGGTTGGGGTTTTAAGGGATGAAATTTATAGTGAGAAGAGAAGAGGGGCATGGATAGACCCTTGGGGGGATGTTATATAGTGAACTGTGTCCCCCCAAAAGATATTCTACCCCCAACCCTAAGATCCTGTGAATATGACCTTATTTGGGAACAGGATGTTGGGAGATGTAATCAAATTAAGATGAGGTCATAGTGGAATAGGATGGGGCCTGAATTCAATGACTGATGTCTTTATAAGAGAAAGGAAAGCAATATTTGCATACAGATTTGGAGAAGAAGGCCATGTAATGACAGAGACAGAGCTACATGCCATGGTTTGCTAAGAATGCCAAAGCTTGTGAGGAGCCACAAGAAGCTAGAGAGAGGCATGGGACAGAATCTCCTTCAGAGAAGCAGGGCCCTTCTGACACCTTAATTTAGGACTTTCAGCTTCCAGAACAGTGAGAGAACAAATTCCTACTGTTATTAAGACACCTATTTCATGGCACTTTGTTATAGCAGCCCCAGGAAGCTAACACAGGTAGCAACAAAATCTCAGGGGTGAAGGAAGAAGAGGAGCTGCAGGAAGATGCGAGGGGGGAGGGGCAGCTGAGTCAAGAGCAAAGAGTCTATTAAAGTTTGGCAAGTAGATTTTTGCAGTGGAAAGATGGGAGAGGAAGCTAGGTTTCTAGGAGTTGGAGAATACATAAAAGATGAGGAAGTTGTAAACGTTCATACAGACTACTCTTATCAAAAAGTTCTGAAAGGAAAAAATAGAGTCCTCTCAATGTGAGGAGGGAAAACACGCCCAGCCCAGGCATTGGCACCATTTGAGTATTGTAGAGAGTCTGCTGGACTAAAGGCACCTCCGCAGATGAAAACACTTGAGATGGGGTGGTCCTACACTCATTCTCCAAAGTGTTGGGACATTATCCAGTAAATTCATACTGAAATTGATAGACTGTTCTATGTATCTCCTTGTTTTTCCCATGCTCCCATTTAGAAATTTCTTTGTCAAAACTCCTCAAAGTTTTCAAATTGATGTTTCTGTGAGAACTTCCTGGAATCCCTGTCTCATGCAGAAGGACTCTCCTAAGACACAGAAATGGTCTCCTTCTGTCAGGGATGTCAGAAACATTAGCACAACGTCAGTACAATTTAACATGCCTAACTTGAGGATCCCTCGAGTTCAGTTCACAAGCAAACCTTATTGTGGAAACCACTTAGCATGAACGGCCTTTGGTGGCATGTGTCCTCGTCTACCACCAGTCACATAGTCCCCAACACGACCCACCACACTACATCATGTTCCCAGTTCTGTTGTGGCTGCTGCTGTGGTAAAATCTTGAGAAGGAAGAGAGCCACTCATAGTGAACAGCCTGCAGGGAAAGAGGATGAGCTCAGGGGGGTCCAATGTGGACCCCGGCCTCACCAAACTAAACTACATGGGTCCTCGAGTTAGGCATGTTAAATTGAGGAGAAGAAAGCTGACATTTCCCCCTTTACTGGACAGTGTCTCAGGCTCTGAGGCCTCCTGGAAAAAAGCCTTGTACAAACTGCAGGGCTCTGTGGAAAACCAGGTGAGTTTGAACTCTGGCAATCTTTATTACCAAGCCTGGTGGGATTACCCTGGATCTTTCCAAATAAGCATGGCACCAAGCTGTGAGAATATTTGCTATGTTAAGCTTCATTTAGCCTGTGTTGACTTCCTTTGTTCTCTAGTTTTTTTAGAACACCCAAAACCAGACCAATCAAATTCACAAGACCCTTCGTCCTATCTAAAATAGTCTCAAGATGATTCTGTGAATACCGGGCAGTGATAATTATTACAATAATCAGAGAAGAGACTATTGATTCCTTAAGCAATGTACCAAGTGCTTCAATGCCTGATCTTATTAGGTCCTCAAGACAGTCCCAAAGAGGTGGCAACTGACAAGATTCCAGTGAAGTTCTTCTGTTTCCCCTAATTCACACTAGTTCCTGAAAGGGCTTCCAAGTCACATTGCCATAAACAATCACAGTTTCAAAGGGAATCCAGCATTTACTCAGGTAAAATTGATGAATTTGATTTCTATATTCAAATTGATATCTATTGAAAAATATTCTCTGGTAGTCGAAGTGGAAGCAAAAATCTTCTGCTGGAGGAAATAGTCAAAGGTGGTGGTGATAGGTGGTGTAAGCAGAGGAGGAAGAGAAGAGGCAGGTCTGCAGCAAGACAGAAGAGAAGTGGAGCCTACAAAGGAACAGCAGATGTGCAAGACCCCTGGGACCGGGAGCCCTTGGCGGTGACTCACTAGGCCCCCTGCTCATCCTTGGAAGGTACAACTGGATCAGAAGGCATGTTGTAAGAGAGCCCTGTGGTTGTTGTCTCTTTGGCCTTACAAAAAGTTCCCCAGACCTCTCTTTCTTGAGTAATTTTTAATGGCTTTTTGGTCCCTTAAAAATCGATAGGCCTTGACAAAAATACCTAAAATACCATAAAACCTGAAAAAATTATGTCTGAAAAAAACCTTCAAGATTTCCCGTTCCAAGTTGTTCATCCTAAGACAAGACCTTAGGCCCAGAGATGGTAAGTGATGTCCTGAGGCCGCAGAGATGGGATTTAGTTTAGATTTCTTTGGTGTGGCACTCTTTCTAAGACGTTGCAATGCCTCTCACGTGGAAAAGTGTTGGTAAACACACAGAAGGATTGAGAGTTGTAAAACTGTATACTGGCATCACTTTTCTGTACTAGAGGGCAGAGTAGTTCTATGCCTTTATGTTCCATTTGGATCTCATGAATTAGGAATTGAGGACCATTTCTCATTGCTCTAAACTGTATCTTTTAAAACACCAGCGGGCTTAGAAAAAAGAGACTGTTTTCTGCCACTTTGTACCCACTTTTATTTAAGGAAAATCACGTTGTTAATTACCTATAATTCTTGTCTGTTTATCCAAATAGAATCTCTACTCTATATATCATGTTAACTAATATACACTATTGGTAACTATATACAAGAAAAAAATAGTGAAATACCACCCTAATGTTAAGATTTTGTGTGAGTGTGCTGGGTATTTTTAGGTTTTATTGTTGGTGGTTTAACTTTGGCTATTTCAATTTGGTTTTCCCCTCAACACATGTAAATGATAGCTTCAAACCAGGAACAATAAAAGAATGGATGAACAAGCAGAGGCATATTCATGCAAAAGAATACAATTAAAAAAAAAGAAGCAATAAAAAGAAAGGAACCACAGGGCTGGATCTTCCAACCATTGTACGGACAGAAAGAAGCTTTAAGTAAAAAAGCACAAATGATGTTGTTCCACTTCCACAACTTTTTAGAAGAGAGAAAAACTAATCCATAGTGGAAACATATCAGAAAGGAGTTCTTCTGGGAGTTAAGCGGAGGCGAGAATTGACTGGGAAGGGGCACAGAGCAAACTCCAGGGGTGAAGATAAAAGTTGTTTGTATTGCTAGAGATTTGGGTTACGAGCATGTATGTATATCCCAAAACTCAGCCAATGCACACAGAAGACCTGTGCATTTCATTGTACATAAATTCTCCATCAAAAAACCCCCTGCAAACAGATGCTGAGCTCTCATTAATGATAAGCATCTGGAAAAATAGAGGATAGTGTACTGATGACTGTAATTTACTTCCCAGAGCATCATGAAATAAATAAAAGAGATTGGTGAGCAGATAGGGAGCCAGAAAGGTATGTGATTTCAACACAGTAAAATGTCAACTGTAGAATGTTAGTGGTAGGTGTCCATTATAGAATTCTTTCAAGTTTGGTGTATGTTTGAGCATTTTCATAATAAAATGCTGGGGAGGAAAAGCCATGTAAGGTGAGGGCAGAAGAGAACAGGCGCCTTCATTTCCCTTCCAGAAGGCCTTGGGCATCAGTAAGAAGCACAGGGCTTGGCACCGGGGCCATTGTGAATCATGTTTTGATAGCCTAATGTTTCTATGGCAAGGACAGAAAGAAAGACTACTGGAGACAAAAGATCAAGTCCCTGTTCAAGCCGGGGGAAAACAAAACAAACACCTGCAGAAAGGCAGCAGGAAAAGCACAAATGTACCACCAACCTCACACAAGATTAGCCCACGTTATCAGCAGAGACAAGCCGTGTAAAGGAAAGATAGCGCCTGAGCCAGCATGGAGGCTAATCTCTCCAGGAATTAAGGCTTCATTAACTTGTTTTCAGTGTTTCTCAGCAAGAATCCACAGATTTTAAACTTTGACCATTTGAATATTATTTCTTCATATCTTTAAGAAAAGAAGAAAAAAAACAACAACATAATTTGCCCTGCAGTGATTGATTGGCAAGGAAGACGTAATGCTGACTGCTCTTTGGATCTTGTCACTTATTGGCAACGTCCTTTCTTTTTCCCTCCGCGTCTGCACCATCCACACTGAGGGCAGGGACATTCACTTCTCCTATCCTTCCTTCAGCATTCCCCTTTCTTTTATTTGCTTCTTGAAGGGATCGGTAATGAAGGAAGGGTTGGCCAGGAAGCACCACTCTTTCTCCTCTCAGATCCTCCTGTCTGGATTCACTGTCTCCCCAGAAACAGGCCATCATGTCCCTGAGGGAGGCAGAGGAGCGTCTTGTCCTTCTGTCCAGGGGCACTGCTTCCTCCTGAGATAGGGCTGTTGTGGAGCCACAGGAAAGAAGGCAGAGGCCAGAGGATCTTGGGAGCCTCCAAGCCGTTCCCAAAGGAAAAGTGTTTCCTGGAACAAGTGTGTGTGTGTGTGTGTGTGTGTGTGTGTGTGTGTGTGTGTGTGTTCTGGGGAGGAGTGAGGCAGATAAGGACCACAGAGAAGCAGAAACCATTCTTCACACAGTGGCCCCCTTCCAGGAACTTCCAAGGCCAGGCCCCTTAGCTCATGGGATCTTACACGGTAGTCTAGTTTGTGATTTGGGGATGCCCCCTCTATAAAATTCGAAAGAGATATCAAGTCTTCAAAACATGTCTGCAATTGCATAGTGCACACAGCAGAAGGAGTCTGGAATTCTGAATTGGAGAAACCCAGATTCCAGGTCCATGCTGTGGGTGTTAAGGCCTCAGGCAAGAGGGCAACTCTTGGAGGGCAGTGTCAGCGAGCTGTGGGCTCGCACACAGGCAGGAACGGTGTGAGGCTTCCATGGGACTTCCAGTGCAGGCACTCCTGGCCATGGTGGTGCCTGCAGAATATTCTGGGTTTGCAAGAGAGGGTGGTGGTATAAAGGGGAGAAGACTGAAAGCATTGTGCTGCTCAGGGAAAAGTACTACTTAAATGACCACCCTGAGGCAGGGACCACTGTTTGGTGGGCACTTTCCTCCTCCCAACAGGCTGGGAGCTGTGATGGAGGGGAGGGATTACACCCATGTTCAGTTGTGAAACTAATTACCACCAACAGAGGCTGAAAACAACACATGGTTTCCATCTCACAGTGTCTGGGGCTCAGGCAACCCAAGATGGCTCAGGGTCTCCCCAGGCTGGAATCAAGGTGTCCACAGGAGCTGTGAACTCATCCGAGGCTCAGGGTCCCCTTCCAGGCTCTCTGGTTATTGGCCGAATCCAGTTCCTTGCAGTGGTGGGACTGACGGTGCCATTTTCTTGTGGACTGGGTGGCAGGGGTCACTCTCAGCTTCTAGAGGCCACCCCTTGGGTCCTGCCATTGATCTGCTCACCCACAGCGTGGATGCTTAAAGCTGCAGGAGAATGGCTCTCCCTTTGAATCTCTCTCCAGGCAGGTACAAGGAGCCTTATACAATGCAACACATGTACTGTGACCCACGTATGCCACCACTTTACCAATCCAATGTAACCTAATCCTGGGGGTGGTTATCCCATAATATTCACAGGTCCCACTCTCTTCAGGGGGAAAGTTATACAGGATATGTACACCAGCAATGGAATCAAATCCTGGGGCTCATCTTAGCATTCTTAGACCTTGGCCTCCCACTGGGAGAAACTGTTCTGAGCCTGGGTGGTAGGGAGGGGCCAAGGATGGGGCTGCCCACAGTTAGCAGGAGGCCTTGGTGCCTTCTTGGCTTCTAGAAAATGCCATTAAAGTGACAGGACTTTGAAAGGGGAAGTGGGGTAAAGCTAAAGCAGGTCTAGCCAGGTTTATTTCCTGAATTTTCTTTAGATCATGGATGCTTCAGTTATTTTTTTAAAAAAGAAAGGCTGTATATTGAAGAAGTATTGGCAGGGGGGTGGGGGTTGGGAGCAGAACAGGTTGTTTTTAATACTGCTTTTCTGACTCACGTGGCCCAGATCTATTTCTGAGACACATGGCATTATCAGATCGAGAGGTGTCTAGAAGTTGGGATGGAAATCATACCAGCCAGAAGAGAAGTTATCTCCCCTTTAAAGACCTCATTTAGAAGGGATACTTCCTTTAAAAGACACTCCTCGAGCTGTTTCATGACCTTATTGCCCTAGTTCGGATCTCTAACCATATTTGACTGAAATCCTTCAAGCTAGTGTTTCTTCTTTTTGCAGCCTTGGTGAAGGCAGAGCAAATGATTCATGGATTCACAGATGAGAGAGAAAGAGTGAGAAGCAGGAAGTTACAGAGAGGCAAAGAGAGGCAGAGATTTGTAAATCATCCATTCCTCATCTTAAAGACTAAAGTACCCTTAGTTTAGGGTTGGAGTATCTCCAAAGACCAAGGTACAAACCAAGTTAACTCTCCCAATGCCAGGAACAACCGAGGCAGGGAAGCAGAAACTAAGGCTAGCAGCGAGGCCGTCAGGCCAATGCTCACCATCTCCAAACATGAGTTCACTCCAGCCCTATATTTGTGTTCCTACCTTGGGCTCTTCTAGGTCTTTCCCGTCTACTTTTTGTTAGGGTTGCTTGGAGCAAAAGTATTCTGTAGGAGCTATTTATTGCCTGCTTACAATGTGCTAGGCTCTGGGGGAGCTCAATAAAGAGGCAGACATAAACATGTGGAAAATTAAATGGCAGGACCAAATGCAGCAAAGACAAAGGATGCCAGGGGGTGGTGAGTGATTAATTGCCAGAGGGCAGGGGATAAAAACCTTCAAGGAGTTCAAAAGAAGTAGTTATCACCTCATGCTGGGGTGCTGAGTCAGAGGCTGACTTGAAAAATTTTAGCATGGGCTCAGCTTTCCCTCCACCCTTTCCTCTCCCTCCATTCCCCTCTCCCCAGATCTTTTGGATATTTGGAAAGTAGAGATGCTTTCCAAGCAAAGTTCAAAGAACAATTGTCAGTTGGGGGTTCCATCTAAACTGGCTTCCAAAGAACAACAAGAAAGTTCAAAGAAGTAGCAGCTTTTTAAAGCAATAATTCCTTTTTACTTGATGCTGTGTCTGTTTCAGCAGGAAGTACAGAAAGCCATGGATTGCTACCTTTTCATTAATGACTTCTATTCAAATAGAATCAAAATACTTAATCACTCTGTTTAATGCCAGCTGGTCACAGGTGGCCAGCAACGCTGCTGAGTCTGACTTAACCTGAGGGACTAGAGAAGTCATTCAAAAAATGTTTATTGAGGGCAGCCCGGGTGGCTCAGCCATTTAGCGCCAGCTTCAGCCCAGAGCATGATCCTGGAGACCCGGGATCGAATCCCAGCTTGGGGTTCCTGCATAGAGCCTGCTTCTCCCTCTGCCTGTGTGTCTGCCTCTCTCTCTCTCTCTCCTCTCTGGGTTTCTCATGAATAAATAAATAAAATCTTTAAAAGAAAAAAATTGTTTATTGAGCTACTACGTAGAGAACAAAGTAGACTCCGAACTTGTCTTTCTAGAACTTTAGTGTATTGGCAAAGAGAGAAGTAACAGGTAATCACAAAGCAGTGTGTTTTGGTCATCTATTGCTGTGTAAAAAACATCCTAATACTCAGTGGCTGAAGAAAAACCAATGAGTTTTCTTTGTTACAATTCCATGGGTAGACTGGATTCAGTTGTAGCAGCTACTTTCAGCTGGGAGCTTGGTGGGGCTGGAAGGTTCAAGATGGCCTCTCCAGGGTCATGCAGTAGTTTATCTTGGGTTTCTTGACAATGTGGCTGGCTTCCAAGGGACAGTGCTCCAAGAGAATGAGCCCCAATGTGCAAGTTGTAGCAATCATTTGCTTGTATCATTTTGATTAATGTTCCAGTGGCCAAAGCAAGTTATAGGACCAAGCCCACAGTCAATGTGGGAAAGAACCACATAGGTTATGAAAACCAGGAGATGTGGTTCTTTTGGGGCCACCAACATAACAATCCTTCACAGAGTGTGATGAATACTACCAGAGCAGAACTAAAGGCGCACATGGGAGGGGGACCTAAGCCAGATTTACAGGTCAACGGTGGCTTCCTGGAGAAGCAGGCATTAACTTGAGGCATGAAGGATTGGTAGTTATGACAGGGCCTGCTGAGCAACCCCATAATTTGTTCATTCTTGGAACACCACTCAAAAGATTGGTATTAGGTATACCAAGCATATACAGTGATTAATTTTTTTCTATTCACAAGAATTAATCCATTGGCAGAAGACAGAACCATGAACACACTTTTCACGTGGCTGATTAGATTGCCACCATTTTTCTACTTGCTTCTACCCAAGTTCCCAGCAATATTAACCCTAATTTTTGACTCTACATAGCATTTCCAACTCTTGCTTTCAATTTGGTTGCTTTTGCTTTCAACTCCTTCAAATAGTTATGTCTTTAACGTTCATTGTTAAGCTTTAATTCTTATAAGATTATGACTTCCCGATTTCTCAGCTGATTTTTCCTGAGATTCTGAAAACCATGTAAATTCCCCAGAAATGACTGAGAAGGAATTTCTGCACAGGTAAACACTACTATTGTGGCTGAAACTAAGAATAAGAGGGGGAGTCAGGCAAATGAGATAGAAGAGATAGATGTCATAGGAAGAGGGAGGGTCTCATAAGCCATTTTAATTTAGAGCTTTATCCTGAGATAAATCGGAAATCACTCAAAAGTTTTAAAAGAGGAGTGACATGATCAGAATTGCATTTCAGAAAGACCTCCAAGGCTGAAGTGTGGACAATGGATTGAGACAGGGAGATCTGCTAGAAGGCTGATGAAATCATCCTAGAGGAAGAAAGTGGTCTGAACTAGGTGGAGGCCAGGGTGATAAGGACAAATGGACAGATTTAAGAAATATTCAGGGGTGAGAGGAGTGCCTGGATGGCTCAGTCGGTTAAGCATCCAACTCTTGATTTTGGCTCAGGTCATGACCTCAGGGTCGTGGGACTGAGCCCCATGTCAGGCTCTATACTGGGCAGGGGGCCTGCTCAGGATTTTCCCCCTTTCCCTCCACTCCCCACACCCCAGTCCTTGTACTCTCTCTCTCTCTAAAAAAAAAAAAAAAGAAAGAAAGAAAGAAAGAAAGAAAGAAAGAAAGAAAGAAGAAAGAAAGAAAGAAAGAAGAAAGAAGAAAGAAAGAAAGAGAAAGAAAGAAAAGAAAGAAAGAAAGAAAGAAAGAAAGAAAGAAAGAAAGAAAGAAAGAAAGAAAGAAAGAAAGAAAGAAAGAAAGAAAGAAAGAAGAAAGAGAGATACTTAGGAGGAGCATTTGACAAGGCTTTCTGATTGGTTAGGCATAGGACATGGGGGACTGGGTGAAGTTTTTGCAGACTTTGGTCTCCTCCCTAATGACCTGCTCAAGGAGCTACCCCAGGTCTTAACTGTTCAGAAAGCAGAGAGCAACATTATTTCTTCTTATAGCCACCCTTCCGCTCCCTCAGTGATTTCCCTTTGTGAACCCTCTCCCTCCCTCCTTATTCAATATCTGCCTTAAATTTGGGAGCTTCTTAAACAAAAGTTGTCATTAAAATTATGATTTTTCTACCATCATACTCAAAGCATCTCCCAGAGACAAATCTGTTCCATCATGTCTATTTTAAGTTTAAGCAGCACTTTATCTCATTCTTCTGTCAAGACAAGCCAAGACAGATTCCAGAGTGGAATTCCAAGATGCAGGGAAGCAGTAAAGAAGATGTCTTTTCACAGAGTCACTGCTAACCTATATGATACCTTTGTGCTTCTGAAAAAGGCACCCATTCTGCTTGGCCCATGCAGTGCCCCCTGATTTAGTTTCCAGGGCTTACAGCTGAGAATGCTGCCTGATTTGATGAGACAGGGCAGGGAGAAGCATGTTCATGATCTCTGCCTTCTGTAGGGAGACAGTTCTGCAATGGTATCTCACGTTTCTGTACTTCCTGGCAGCGGAGGCACTACCTTTTCAAGGACGTTTCTACAGCAAATAGCCTGAAAGACAAAGATAGCATCTCTGTCCAGAGAAAAAGCAAGCTTGTTTACTATACAGTATAGCAAAGGTTGCTCCCTCCAAAGCCACGGTCATGAGAGGGTTTGCTTGCCTCTCGTGATAAAAGATGGGAGTTCCCTAAGCACAGGGTTAAGGAGCTGTGATGTTAACCAGCTGCGTGTATGACATCCACCTGGATGTCTCCATCAGTACTTGAGGAGCCAAGGGAACTGATCCCCAAGCACAAAACTCACGCTGCCTCCCATGCTATCAAGGCCTTTGTCTCTGACCAGGAGCCTCATGCCTTCTCCCAGCATCCACTAACCAGTGGCAGGCTAACTTGTTAGCTCGTCAGTAGAGTAAAACCTCAGATCCTTCAGATTTCTCATGGAGCTTACCCTCTAACTGGGGAAGAACAAACTTGTAAACACATTAAGTAACTGTAAACTGTCAAAGTGTCAGGAAACAGATCAGGGGTTAAGACAGAGAATGAGGGGCAGGGAGGGGTGCAAAGATGGGTGGTAAGGGAAGACCTCTCACAAGTGGTACAATTAAGCAGACAGTGGCACCATTCAAATGTCCAAAAGAGGGAGTCAGCCAGGCAGGGCCCAAGGAGGCCAGGCAGAGGGAACAGCACGCACCTCCTAAGGCATATGTGAGGAATGGAGGAAAGACCAAGGTGGCTCCAGGATGACAAATGAGAGAGAGCTGTGGCCTGAGAGGAGGTGGGAGAAGGGGGCATGGTACGGTCACGCACGAATCCCTGTGTGTTGTGGAGGGAGCTTGGCCTTTTGCTAGAGTTTTCAAGCATGGAGTGAAGCGACCTGGTTGACCTCCCGGGAGGTCACTGTCTGGTGGAGCTCAGAGTGGTGTGGGAGAGGAGTGGCTCCAGGGATCACAAGGAAACACTTGGGGATAGAATGTAAACCTCTTGTGGTAACGTGGGGTGGTGAACAGCAACGCTAGAGATCTGGCCATCAAACACTGATGACGGGCTAGGGTGCTGGAGGTTTTAAACATGAGCCCAACTCTGTAGAAGAGGTTCAGGGCTGTAGAAAAACATCTCTAGATACAATTTAGAAAACTAACATTGCCCCCAATGACTCATTTTTAGCAAGTTTGATTTTTCCCTTGGCGATGCCTCTCAGCACTCGTCTCGGACCACTCTTACTAGAAGCCTATAAAGAAAAGCTTAACTGTGCTAGGGACCTTGCTATTGGAAGGAACTTATGAAATGAATTCTGTCTACTCCATCTGTTTTGCAAGCTCTCAGAGCAGTGCTCTTATGGGAGGAGCGTGTGTATCACTGGGGTTAAGATGAGCTGCAGCAGCGGTAAGTCTACAACACGAGTCGTGCAGGCTGACGGGGCACTTGGCTCCACAAGACATTCAGGGCCTGGTGGAGGGCCGCGCTGGCTCTGGCAGCTGCACCATCTGTGCATGCGCTCTCCAGCAAGGGGAACAAAGGAGCAGATGAAACCCCCTGCTTTCTAGTTGCCTCAGCTCAGCAACAGCACATATCACTTCCACTTAGGATCCGCTGGCCAAAATTAGTGTTCTGGCTTCAATGTACTGGCAAGAAAGCTTGGGAAACGGGAAACATAGAAAGCACATGTAGTGTTTGGGGAACATTGTTCCTGCCATAGTGTATTTATAACACATTTAGGAACTAAAAGGGGGAGGAGATTACAGGGAATTTACTAAGCGGTGCCTTCTCGGTGTCAGAGAGGCTTTTGACTTTTGTCCCCATATTCATTTTCTGTTGCTACATAACAAATCCACCACAGACCTAGTGCCATAAAACAACACCCACTTACTCGCTCACAGTTCTGCAGGTCAGAAGTCTGGGTGGGCTCAACTGGGTCCTCTGCTCAAGGTCTCCCAAGCTGACACGAAGGTGCTAGCCAGACGGAGCTCTTCCTTGGGGCCTCTGGAGAAGGATCCACATCTGAGCTCCTTCAAGTCATTGGAAGAATCCGGGGCCTGGCAGGGGGAGGACGGAGGGGTCTATCTCAAGCTCCCTAGACCTGGCCTGTGAAATCCTCCTCGGTCTTCAAATCTCTTGGCCTTCTCCTTCTGCTACCAGTGAGAGGAAACCCTGTTTTTACAGAGTGACAGAGGAGATCTTGTGAGATTCTTAGGCCCTGGCAGGTCTAAGAAAGCTGGGTGGGGTCCTTCATCCACTTCTCAGGCAGACTTGGGAACAGAGTGGTGTAGTGGGTCCAGACTGGGGGCTGTGTCATGCTCTGAGAGTTGTCTGAGCCCCAGCATGGGGCAGAGGGGGTAACATTGCACCCGTGTCCTTGAGTGCTGTGGAAGGAGCAGAACCAGTAGAATTCAGGGGCTACATGGAGGGGAACAAAAGATCTCCCTGCGTGGATCAAGGGCAAAGGCCTGGATGAGATGCCATAAATTTTAGGGGGTACCAAATGAGCTGATGACACTTTGGGGCAGCTACTAGCTCCTCTGGTGTAATGTCAGCCCCCTAGAACTTGATATGATATAAGCCACAGGCTCACTTAAAAGAAAGGGTGAGTTCTTATCATCCAGGATATAATCTGAACAGAAAACTTGGTTGAGATGCAGACAAATGCTTTTGCCTGCATGGGATGGGCTGTATTTCTTATATACCTTTATTTCTGCAAGGGGGTCTGTATGGGTGTCATCATCAGGGGTCTCAAGGTTGTTGGCATTTCCTCTGAGTCATATGGGGAGCTCCATCAGGATTTGATCTTTGGGAATTAAAGAAGTAGAAGCTGGGAGAAAGCAATGACTAGAGAACACGATCATCAGTGGCATCCTGACACTCTTAGAAAACTAGGGTGGTATTTACAACAACTCTGTTTCTAAGACAGTAATCTCAATGTTTTGCAATACTTTGCCATTTTCCTCTTGAAGACATCATGCAATGACCAGGAAAATCACTGCCCATCAGCGCTTACCCAAACTCAAACACCTCCTGCTGGTCTTCAGCAGCCGCAGAGGGGCAGCCATGTTGCTCAGGCCCAATCGTAGCCTTGTGGGATCCTTCACTCAACAAGTGGTGGTGGTGGGGGGCAGGGTTCTATTTCTTTCCATTTGATTCCTTCCCCATAGGGCAGCAATTCTGCAGGGTGAGTCCTGGTGGATGTCTCTGACAGCCCACTCTGGACAGTGCCTCATGGTTTCTATTACTGGCTTTTTCTGGGGTTTCCAATGAGGGACCCTGAGGCCTATTGCACTGAAGGAAGAACACTAGTGAAAGTGTAGTGACCTCCCCTCCTCAAAGTCTTCCCAGGGCACTTTCTAGGCAGCCTATGGAACTGTGTGCCCTCAGGGGCAGGGGTGCTCACTTCAACTTGGTGGTGGGTCCCAGACCTGAGGCTGGTCAGGTAGTGTGTCTCCTTTCACAGGGTTTTGGTCATCTGTTTAAGACCCCAAGTCCTTGGAGGAGGAGGGGAGAGGTCAAAGGTTGAAATGGCATGGCTCTGATCCTTCTGCTTTGTCTAGCTCCGGGAAAGTCTCTTCACTGGTGCTCCTCTCCTACACTACCGCCCTCAAGGGTTCTGGGTAAAGATGGAAAAGGTGCTGTTTCTGAGTCCTACTCAATGCTAGGGCCATTGGAACTCCTACCACACGGGCCCACCCACCCATCAGCTGAGGCCTGCATAACTGCGTGGGCCATGTTCATGGTGAGTGTCATCTGGGGGTTGTACAGCGTCCCTGTCAGGAACATCTGTGCACCTATTTCAAGTGTACTTCCTGGAGCTCACTACTTTATACCTATTACAGAATGAACTGTGCTGCCCCCACTAGAGTCATATGTTGAAGCCCTAACCCCCCAGTGAGACTACATGCAGAGTTTGGACTTCTAAGGAGTGATGAAGGCTAAATGAGATCATAAAGGTGGGACCTTAATCCACTATGACTGGTGTCCTCATAAGGAGAGGTGGGGAGAACAGGAAGACAACTATACAGAGAAGAGGCCATGTGAGGTCACAAGGAGAAGGTGGCCATCTGTAAGCCAAGGGAAGAGGTCTCGGGAGAAGCCAAACCTGCCAACACTTTGATCTTGAACTTTTAGCCTGAAAAAGCTGAGAAAATTCATTTCTGTTGTTCTGCATCTAGTCTGTGGTATTTCATTATGAAAATGCCCTAGAAAACTGGTATAATGTTCCTGTGTTTTTATGATGGGGATACTGACACATGGTGGGGGGTGCTGGGGGGGGGAGAGAGAGGGAGAGAGAGGCAGGGGGAACCATTCTATTCTAAGACATCCTTACTTTTTGGTAAGAGAGCTGGGCTGGGAAAGAAAACAGGAAATGGGACAGGGTAAACGCTGTTGAGTTTTATCATGACCCCACAGGATCTCCAACCTACGGGCTGCACCCTGCCTCTTTTTCCTAAACATCATCAGGAGCCCAGTACAGGGGCAAACGTTCCCCAACAGCCTCCATTTGCCAAAGAGGGTTTCTCTAGCTGGGAGCTTATGCCATTCTCACTCCGCTGGGACTCCCCACCGCCAGCCGCTCCCCAGCCCTCAGACAGGTGCTTAATGTTGAGCCCCTACTTTTCTCACTGAAGTTGGACGCACTGGCATTCCAGGCAGGCGTGTTAAGCTGGAACTAGGCACAAATAGCTCTCTGCATTGTTCAACTGGAGCCCAGCTCCACCAGCCTTTTAAAAATAGCAGGGCTGTGTTTGAAATTTTCCAGAGAAGACATGGAGGGTGTGTCTGTGTGCACCTGCCACGCCCTCCTGTCTGTTCATTCTAAGGAGGTGCAGAATTAGAACATTTCGGAAGGGGAAGGGGAAGGAAAGACCATTACCCCACCCACATGGCCGTGGCCCCACCCACACACGCCCCCATCACCTCGCTTCCCGGTGAGGTCCTCACCAGGCACGCGGCCTGGTGACCAGGCTCTCCTAAGAACTTGTCTCCCCGAAGCCACCAGCATGGACCCATAGGGGAAGTTGCATGAAAATAAATGCGTAGACTTAAAACTCAGTCTTACTGATTGAAATCAGTTGAAAAAAAGCAACACCGAACAAGAAAAAAGAAGAAATTAGAGTGATTTTATAAATGGGCCAGAAATGGCAAAGGCAAAATCTCTCCTGTCCCAGCTACCTCAAAGGCATGAAGCCACCCTGGCATGTGGGAGCAGGAGCGGGTGCACGGTGCCAGGGCAGGCTCCAGTCCTCCACCCACACCCCCCCATCCCTGACCCAGCTGGTTACAGCTCTGTCCCCAGCACAGGGCGAGACTCCAAGTGAGAGGACCCCAGGCGTTTGGACCCTCGGGAGCAAAAATAGTGGCACTTGCAAGTGACAGCTGGGATAGTTGGAATTGTTATGAGAAATTCCAAGAGGGCCAGACCCTTCCAGGGTAGCCCTGTGGGTGGAGGTAGAAATGAATCCTTCATCTGGGGAAGGAAAAATGTTTAAAGAACCCTGTCATTCCCAACCATCAGCTCCAAGTTCCAAACTGAGCAAAATTTGTCTTTGCAAAAGGAAAGAGAAGCTCAGCTACAAACCCTGTGTCCAGGAAGTGGTTGGCATCACTCCTGCAAGGGCTTCCATACCTTTTTGCAAATCAGGCCACCTGATTCCTACTGCTACCAGCATCACCGCAGCCACCTTCAGAAGCAGCTCTGCTTGTCCTGGCTGCTCCAAGACAGCTGTCCTCTCCTATGTATCCCTCATGCGACAGATGTTTTATCAGAAGACAAAGCTCAATTCCTGTATCTCTTCTGCTGCCATTTTGGCCACTTTTCTCCCCTTCCTGCTTCCTGGGGCTCTCTCCCTTCTATTTTCTACACAAAGCATCAAGTATTGAGCATTTAACTGCAACAGCGTACCAGTCACTGGCTCAGGAGCTGTGCAGACTCAGTCATCATCACTGCCCTGAAGAGTATTATCTTCAATCTACAGAGGACAGAATGTGGGCAAGGAGAGGTGCCTAGTTTGACCAAGGCCGTACATCTAGTTAGCACCAAGACGCGAGCCGGCATCGTCTGGCCTCACCGCTCCCTGCAACCTCTCAGGCCCGCCTGTGGCATCAGGACCACGCGGGGATGGCTTTGGCAGAGGGTCCCTGAGTGTAAGATTTCAGGAGTGCTGCCAGACTCAACCCTCACCTAGTGGATTTCCAAGCCAGGGCCTGCTGCCCCCTCCCCCTGGGTTGGGGCGCCCCATAGGCCCGGGCCCAACTTCCCTGCAGCACTTCATGGTCACCACCACCACACACTGCAAGATTTGGGTGGCAGGAGGAGTAAGCCCTCTTATAGGAGGGTTAGGGACCCAAGTCCGGTTAGTCACAAAGGTGGAAGTGGCCCCAGAGAGAAGGGGGGAGGGGATGTCTTCTCCTAAGATCAGAACGTGGACTCCTTAAGTACATTCTTTGAAAATCTCGGCAGAAACTTGGAGCTTCCACATGGGAGGAAACCACCTGGGCCTAGCTCGTCTCGGACACACTGCTCATGTCCACACTGAATCCTTCCAGCTGCGACGGGCCCGGACACAGACGCATCCTGGCTAGGGAGCTCTCTGCGCTGCCCCCGGGCCCCGCAGGGCTCTGGGGAAGGAGGATCAGAGCCCAGGGCCTGATATGAAGAGGAACCCAGGTCAAGGCTGACGTGCTAAGCTTTGTCGTGCTGAGATTCCCATGCATCCAAACTCCTTAACATTCAGCTCCCCCAGAGCACAGCATCTCCCTCCAAACAAGTGGTCATTTGTATACTTCCTTTACCCCTGGTTATCCCCCAATCTTGCCCACCATCTTCCAAGATGGCAATAGCTGATTTGGGTGATTTCCCAGAGTCGAGAGGAAGGATGAGTTAAGCCCAGGGAGGGACTCCAATTAACTACGGGATTAGGGTTACAATCAGATCCGGTGGGAAACACACTGATTTTCTTCACTTGCTCGGGTTGCAAACACCCTCTCGGGTTGCAGGTTAGCACTTGGTGCTCTCCTTGGTTCAGAGCAAAGGAAATACACGGAAGGGAACAGGCTTCACAGCGCCTGGGAGCAAGTGTGCAAAAGACAATGACAGTTTAATGCCTTGGAAGAGAAAAGCTGAAAGAGAGAGGCCTGAATGGAGTGAGTGGTAGAGAGAGGAAGGAGAGACCCGAGAGGAAGGAAAGGGGCAGGAAGGGCCCGCAGGAGGGAGGAGAGAAAGAGGAGGGGAGTGAAGAAGAGGAGTGTGGAGAAGGAGAGGAGGAAGAAGAGGAGGAGGAGGGAGAGGAGAAAGAAAAGGAGGTGAGGAGGAGGAAGAGGAAAGTGGGAAGGAAGAAGAGGAGGAGGAGGAGGAGGGCGAGGAGGGGAACAAAAGACCAATCTGTGCTCTCAGAACCGTGGTTTCAGCACTCCAATCAGAGCAGCTTTTAGGAGCCAGCAGGAAGGGTCAAAGCATTGTTGGGGGGGGGGCAGCCCTGTGGCTCAGCGGTTTAGCACCACCTTCAGCCCAGGGCGTGATCCTGGAGACCCAGGATCGAGTCCCACGTCAGGCTCCCTGCATGGTGCCTGCTTCTCCCTCTGCCTGTGTCTGTCTGTCTCTCTCTCTCTGTGTGTGTGTCTCTAATAAATAAATAAAATCTTAAAAAAAAAAAAAAAAAAAAAAGCTTTGTGGGGCAGGAGCAGGTTCGCAGGAGCGCACCTGGCTGTATTTGTTCAGGTGGCCCGCTGCCTCCCTCAAGCTCTGCGCAGGTCACACACGGTTGTCAGTTAGCTGCAGGATTTGCTCCGTGAAATATAGCAGCTGTTCCCGATTGGACTTTGCTTGAGTTGCTTTGGGCAAAGAACTGAGATGTCAAATTTCATGAGTATCTCTCTGGCTCACCAGGTGAGACAGAAAACGGAGAACTTTTTTTTTTTTAAGATTTTATTTATTTACTCGTGAGAGACACACAGGGGGGTGGTGGAGAAAGAGGGAGAGACAGAGACACAGGCAGAGGGAGAAGCAGGCTCCCCATGGGGAACCCGATGCGGAACTCGATCCTAGGACCCCGGGATCCTGAGGCAGACGCTCAGTCACTGAGCCACCCAGGTGTCCCAATGGAGCACCTCTTATCTAGGAGCTGCCAACATGCTTGTGGCAAAAGAGGAAATAGATCGAAGCAAATAAACACTTTCTTTAGGAAAAGCATCAGCTGTAAGGATGGTCTACTGCCCGAGGGAAGGGCAAGCCTGCTTACAGAACCTGTGTACTAAGCTTTGACCCAGGAGACTTGACAACATGTCCATGGCTGTGGCTCATATAGAAATTTTGCAATGATATGGTCCACCTAATTTGCTGAAAGGAAGTGATGTGGTCCCAG
The DNA here is from genome assembly GCF_011100685.1 of Canis lupus familiaris. NCBI lineage: Eukaryota > Metazoa > Chordata > Mammalia > Carnivora > Canidae > Canis > Canis lupus. The sequence goes on along the minus strand of NC_049223.1, from coordinate 14,214,748 downwards.
AAGTACTGAGATGTTTCTAGGGGCTCCCACCCTGCTTCTGACATTGCATATACCGTATTGGGATATATGCACGGAAATTTAGAATTTTCTGAGTAATGAGAGAAAGGCCCTGCTTAAGAAATACCACTAAAATGCTGTTAGGTGAAGACTGATATCACAATAGCATTAAGAGAAATAGGATTGCCTTTATTCTAAAGCTTTGCTGCTTCCTTTCCAAGCCATTACTAAGCCCAGAAATGAAACAGACTCCCTGTGACTTTAACCTTCATAAAGTGTAAATTTAGCCAATCTGTCAAGCAAATAGCACATAGTTACTCTCTGCCTCTGGCTGGGTGTTACTGGTCAAAGATCACAGAAGTATGACACTTGCTCCTAGATCACGAGGCCTTCTATGCAACAGCCAGGATGGTCCCTGGTGAAGTGGGACAGTTGGTCACCGGTGGTTTAACACACACATGGGCCTAGCATGGGCATTCCTCTACTCTCTAACTCCTGCCTGCTTGTCAAGGCTTAGTTAAGTCCAAGAGAAGAATCTCAGGGATTTCCCCTCTGAGAATCTCCATGTCTCTAAGATCTATCTAAGTGTTCTCCTACTTGGCAACCGTGACATGCTGCGCTCCTGCACCCTGCTGTTCTAGGGTCCAGCATCAGCACCACCTGGGAGCTTGTTGGAAATGTGGAATCCCAGCTCCCACCCCAAATCTGCACGGCTAACAAGATCCCCCCTGAGGTTGGCATCCACGTTGGAGGCACAGTCCTCTCTCCTTCTCCAAGAGATCTGAGAGATCAGTCTTGTTTCTCCCAACCGGGGTATAAACGTCTGCACAAAAAGAGTGTCCATCTCCTGCCATGCCTGACACTCGGTGGACGCTGGAGCACCTTACCTATTTGGATTGCAGTACAGAATCCAGTGCAGGAGTACTGAAAAGTAAATTGGCTGGGTGCTATGGGGAAATCATGTCATCCTCTCTTCTCTTCCTCAGCCTCCACCACAATGTTCTCTTCCTGCTTCCAGATGCTTCCCAGCCTCTTCTTCCTGGACACACTGTATTGCTTCCTGCCAGAGCTAACAGACCAAAGAAGAACATGGGCACAATGACACAGTGCTATGGCTTCTGGCTAAGGAGTGTGGACATTTGTGACTCTTCTTGGCAACTCTGCACCTGAGCCCCTCCTGTGTGAGGAGAATCCCCAGCCTTGAGTCCTAGGGGGAGCCAGACAATGCCTGACTTGCATTCCTTTGTGAACCATACTTTGAGTCGTAGGAATCTGGACAACAGCGTGTCTTCAAGTGTTCACTAAGAGAGTGGGCATGTTGGTTTTGCCCTTCAGACACTCTCCTTGCTGGTCCTTGTAGACAGAATTGGTTCTGCAAAGAATAGGGACCCAGGCAACTACTCCCACTGGAGGTGGGGGTCGTTGAGCAAGATTCCAGGGGCAGATAAGTAGAGATCCAGCTGGGAGGGTAGAGCAAGGGGAAAGCTCTGGACCAGCGAGAGAGATGGTAGTTGTCTCCCCAGGCTAGTCCACAGCAAAGTGCCTTTTTGTGGTAATGAAGTCTCTGAACCTGGTTCTCAGATTTTCCAATTCCTTCAGCTACTCAGTATACTTTCAAAAAATCCTGTTTCTGCATGTATGGAGAAACAGGAGATAGATGTTCATTTATAGGAGATAGGAGGTAGATGCCTTATAGGAGATAGATGTTCACTTGTGAGAGTAAGGACCTCCTTTCTGGCTGAAGAGGGTTACAGGTACCAAGAAAGCAAGAAAACCCATGGATTTCAGGAAGAATAACTAGTGCCTGAGAATCTAATCCAAGAAATTACATTTTTGCTTTCCTACTACATTCTCTAAGCACAGACCAATCAATGATTTGATTACACTGGAAGATATTCAGGCAATTCCCAGGGACCTATGGAATACTGCACACATTGAAATCTTTAACACAGGAAAAGAAAGCCATAATTATTTTTTTCACTTTGGAAACTGCTTGATCTGGCACAATAGAACTCCTCCGTCAATCCATCAAAAACTATGTATTGAACACCAACCATATGGAGACTTGGCTAAAAGTTTGCCCAATCTGCTTGGCAGAGAATATCCAAGCTAGACTCACATCACCCCACAACTGGAATCAGTTAGGCTGATTTGTAGTCTGCTTTAGAAACTTTTGAAAAAGTAAATGTCTTCCTAAACCTTCCATTCACCCTGCAGTTCTTTTACCTTCTTGTTGCGTGAGATGAGAAAGAGAAGGACAGAAAGAGTGTCCCCCGAAGGGTTTCTTCACCATGACCAGAGCTTCATTATTAAAGAAACAAAGACAAAACCAAAAACCACAGAGGAAAAATTTCTCTCTTGTTCAGGAATTAACTACAATTAGCTTTTCCACTGGAAGGCTGACTCTCACTGGCTAGAGGCTTCACAGTTGTACAGCCCAGAGCAGGAGGTACTCCCTCCGGGAATGGTTAATGATATTACTGAGCTTGGCTTGCTCTGGCCTAGCTCTGGCCTAGCTCTTGGAACACCTCAGAATGGAACCTACTAGTCCACCTGTGGGAGCCTGAAAGAGGTCCGTAGGACAGCACCCATTCCACAGTGGGGATCAAAAGGCATCGGAGACATTGACAACAAAACTTCATCCTCCAGGACGTAAACTAAACATTCCTTCCTATAGAATGACGTCAACTCAACAGATACTGTGAAGACACCACTTCAATGCTGCCATAAGCAAGGGAAGTGGCCTGTCTCCTGTCTTTTCCATGCTGCAGACTGGCCATTTGTGGTGTTTACATCTTGGTGACACTGAGATAGTAGTTACTACGGAGTGGTAAAATTTGGTCTATCCAAAAGACTCTCTCTATCTCTCTCTCTCTTTTTTTTTTTTTTTTGGAACTCATTGGAAAGACCGTACTAATGAATAATTTGAAAAGTTTGGCTAACCCTCGTATTTGGCTATAGTTGAATAACACCTGATCTTTTTTAATAACCTTTGAAACATAATCAGTTTGGGGCTTCTACTTCCTGTCTGGAAATTTTGCTGTAAATTGGCGCTCCAGCAGCTCTTCTGGCCTTGGTGATGGAAGCTACACGTGGGGGGGTGGAGAGCAGAAAGACGGAAGGAGACTGTCCCTAATGTTTTCACAGAGCTGTCCATGTCTGGGTTCCTTTATGAAAGAGAAGAAAGCCTATATGTTTAAGCTACTCTAACCAGCTTCTTAGCTGAGCACAATCTTTAATTGATAACAGCTTCTCAAAGTGGCATTGTTCAAAGGAGTAAAAGAAACACTTAAATATCCAACAATAAAGAATCAACTAAATATGTTACAGTAATATATTGGTGACCAAGTGGCTCTTCATTCAACATTCATTCATTCCTTCATAAATTATTTATTAAGTACCTACTGTGTGCCAGGAATAGTGCCAGACATTGGGGATCCAGTGGTAAATAAGCAGATATGGTGCCTGCCTTCAAGGAAGGTGTAGAAAAAAGTGAAATGGAACAGAAGGATAACGCTTTTTGGGCTATGGTCACGTGACATTGTGTTTCCAAGGTCTGTCCTTTGGGCAGGACAACTTGAGCGGTCATCCTGAACCCCTCCATTGTGAGAATGTTTTGGGATATTTCTCATTCTTCTTTTCTGAACATCATTAAAATTCCAATTGGAATATCCCACAGAACTCAAGAAAGACGTTTCCAAAGCCCTGTCTTCTTCAGTACAGGTATGACTGTCTTGGGCAGACCCCACTTCTTACACAGGGGGTAGGATGGGCTAGGTTTGGAAGGAAATGGGGGCACAGCTGCTGTCTGCAAGGCCACTGCAATCATTGAGGTCAAAAGAATTCTCTGATGCAGTGAAAGTAGGAGGAAGAGGCAGGGACAAATGTCCAAAATGTTACAGAAGGAGTTTGCAGACCACAGAGACCCTGGATGCAGGGGGTGAGGTAAAAGAGAGATATGAAGGTGGCTGCAGGTGTCCAGCCTGAAGATGCAGGATGGCAGTGTCCAGAGTCGGAGCAGGGAATGAGGGAGGAAGAACCGTTCTTTGAGATGATGAGAAGTTACCAACAGAGAAAACGTGGTGGTTTTACAGATTTTGTTGCAAAAGCAAAGCAAAACCAATTCAACTGGCAGGCAACTTGTATGCACCTGTTCTGCACTTAGCAAAGCATACTCTATAATCTTGTTATCAAACACTGCTGGGAAATAAGCCGTCTACACTTCCCCTCCACAAGCGATTCTTTTTTCAGATCTCTAAAATTTTTTGCTCATCTTAACTATTTTGGATGCGAAATTTTCAAGCTGTTATTGCAGACTTTCTAACTTCTGGGCTCCATTAAAACAAGCATCTTCTTCATCTGTACCATCCCTATTTCATTCATCATTCTTTGACAATGGAAGTTACTGGGATTGAATGAAAAAATTTAGCTTTTCACACGAACTCAGAGACAGTGTTATATACACCAATGACGTCCTTGTGATGATTTAAAACATAGCCAAGTATGCCCAGTTCATTCTGTAGATGCATGTCTGCATTGCTGGCTCTGTCCTCCCTTGACGGGTCTCTCAGGAATCACTTATGGTATCCACAGAGTCTTCCTGTGACAATCTCTGCATCCCTGCCTTTGTATGCCAAATCACACAAGCCAGGGGAAGAAAACTCTCATTTTAGTAGAGCCACTAAGCTCTGAGTGACAAAATAAGTACTTGTCTTTTGAGAAAAGCCATGAACTTTTGTGCCAGCAGGCAGCCCCAGCATGCAGCAGCTTTATCCAGCAGGCAACACAGACTGACCGGTCACCACGCAAGGCCACCACACAAAGTGCTTCAAGAGTATTTCCATTCAGTCATCCTCCAGGGCAGATGCTGTTGCGATGCCCATTTTGCATAGGAGGAAATCAGACTTGAGGACGTCCCATCAGTAATAAGTCACAGAGTCAGGATTTGAACCTATGTCACTGGACACCTAAACCCAAGCTTTGTAATAGGGTTTTGACAATTCCCGGAGGCCTTTCTGCTCTGCCTCTTGTCTCTCTTCTTCTCTCTCTCTTCTTCCTCCTCCTCCTTATTCTTCCTCTCTTTTCTCCTCTCTTTCATTTTCATATTCAAGGTTGTATTCCCAAGATGCAATTATGCCAGAGCTCAACCTTCAGATAAACTACTTGTATGCGATTTTATATTTGCCCTCAAATGGTTCAAAATGGAAGGCTCTGTTAAAAAAAAAAAAAAAAAAAAAAAAAAAGAAGGCTCTGGCCATGGAATACAACATGAGAACTGCAGAGATTGTGTCTGACTCCACAATCAGCTGTGTGGAATGAAGGATTCATAAGTCTTTAATGCCCAGGACAACCTGTTTTCATTCTCCCCACCTACCACCTTAGGCTTTGGCGCCCTATATCCAGTCTTGTTCAGTTTCCAGATCCACACTGTTTCTTTCCTGGAGTGCCCTCCTTCCCTCACGTCCCTGTGCATCAGAAATTATATTTAATCTTTAAGACACAGTTCAGGTCATATTTTCAGAGTGCTTTCAAAGCTCCACTGCAATTAGCAGCATGCTCTGTGTTCCTTTTCTACTTGATCGGATCTCTCCTTGTTTGTCTTCTTTGGGTTTTCTCCCACTAGATTATGCCCAAGAGGCAAGCGCAATATCCCACAACCTTTCCCTCGTGCGGAAGGGAGGCCAGTGCTCCTGTTGCAGTGTGCTAGTTGAAATCTTCAGATGGGAAGACAGTATGGCTTTCAGTATGGTCATGCGTACGTAATCTCCAATACAAACAATGCAGCATCGGGGAGTTTGACTCACTCTTGCTCTCCGATGTCACTATCAGTAGGAAATTGCTTCTAGCAACATAAGCCTTGGAATGTGCTAAATTAAGTTTCATGTCCTTGTCCTGTTCATGCTATAACAGGCACAAATGATATGACACTTTGATCCTTCTCAAAAAGGGTCAGAATGTTTTACAATTTAAATTAATAAACCTTCAAAATTTATTTCAGTAGGACTTTATGAAGCTTGCTTTAATCTAATAACATATTTGACGTAAATGACTTTTTAGTGTATTTCCTTGAGACTATGACCTACACCAAAAATTACCAGAAAGGTCAGCAAAATAAATTGGTGGCTGTACTTAAAAGTTTGTGGGACACTAGTCAAGATATCTCAGCATTAATGGTCCAATAGTTTTTTATGGTGGCTCAGTCAGTATACAAAAGGTCAATTAGTAAATCTTCCCTAATCTGCACTGGAAGTAAGCTTTACTAACTCCTTCTTACAAATAACTGTGACCTATCCAAATATATAGTCTGAGGACATACCTCAATAAAATTTGCAGAGGATTGCTGTGTGTTATTGACTTAGTTAATTCAAACATTTATCAGATGATAACTCTGTGCCAGACAAAATTCTGGGCACTTGAGATAGAATAGTACATAAAACAGGTTAAAAAAAAAAAAATCCCTGCCTCACAGAAATCTTTTGAATGGATCATCTAAGCACTGTGCTGGGCATGGTGACATTCATATGAGGTAGACTTCAGTAGGTTCATTTTATTGATGATCTACTGAAGCTCCTGCAGAATAGGCAGTTTGACCAGATTAACCAGCCAGTCAGTAGACAAGTCTGAATCCACATCAGTTCTTCTGGTTGCAAGTCTTGCCTCTACTATACTACATTTCCCAAATCTGTGTTCTGTGAATACTTCTCCGGGAGATAGGTGTTTTGTACAAATTCATATTCCATATTCCAGTATGTTTGGGAAGTTGTTTTTGTTACAGGTTGGGTTCTCCTAGAAGCAGTTGCTGAGATGCAGTTGTGGGTGGAAGAGGATTCTTAGAGCATGCTCTTAAAATCGATCCAAGGGGAGAGAAGGGGCAGAAGTAGGATGCCACAGGGAGAAAGTGCTACCATGCAGTCTTAGGGGAGGCTTCATTTGATGATGCAAGGGTTCTGAAGATGAGATAGCCCTCTGAAGCTGGCCTGAGTTGGGGGCAAGACCACAGGCCTTTATAGCTATATCTCCATGCCAGTTGGTTTCTGGATGTGGTCCATCCCCGGAAGGGAGCATCTCTTTGAACAAGGTAGCTCTATTCACCTGAGAAAATCCCCAAAGGAGGCCAACAGCTGAGGTGGAAGCCATTGGGGCACTGCCAGCAGTTGGGCAATGAGGCCTTCATTCCTAAAAAGGTATATGACAGCATCTACCAGACTGTGGTATTTGTATGTATGAGATTAAATAGAGCAAAACAGGATTCTTTACTATTATCTGCTGAGAGCCTGTCATAGGCAAGTATATGCTGTGAACTTCAAGAGGGGACTTTACTGTCCAGAACTTCCCCTAATTTATTTAAGCTTATAATACTCTTGGGGGTCCATATTGATTAATATGCTCCGATGTTAGGGTATTTGAGATGCATGTGTATCAAGAATCATAGTGCAGTACTATATTGAATTTAGGTTAAAAATTTTTTAAATAAAAAAAAAATTTTAAATAAATAAATACAAATGTATCCTAATTTTGAAGCAAATGTTGGAAAGAAACGTTAGTCCAATACGTGGAAATACATTACTTAATGCATTTCTATCATTTAAAAAAGTCATAGTGCAACCAGACAAGAAAGTGAGAAAATTTTAAAAGAAAGTGAAAAGGACATTATTAGCTAGCATAACTGTGAAATCCAGAGGGGCAGTTTGCTTCAAGGTCTCACCAGAGGACACAAAATAGCATCACACACTCTCCCGCTCAGTGCCCAGCAAGTCCAGAAGAAGGACAGCTGTTCTTTTCCAATATCCTTAGAGCAATCCAAAGGGAAGAATCTGATTGGTGCTGCTTGGGACACAGAGTGATTCCTGAGCCAATCCCTGGGTGTAAGAGGGCTGGGATATTCTAATTGGCTGTCATAGGTCATGCAACTATCCTTGTGGGTGGGTATTTAGGGGAAATTTTGGTGATTGGTGATTTACGTCTTCCAAGAGAGCTAGAATGTAAGCTGATTGTAAAAGGAGAAATGAGTTTGCAAGTGAAATAGAATATTTCTACTCTTCTGCAGAATTAAATTTCTCCCAGTTGCTCAAGGCAGAAACTTGAAATCGCCTGTAACTCTTCCCTCAACATCTAACATATTATCAATTAATGGAAATAATGCCTTTTAACTGTCTCATATATTGCCCTCTTACCTCTATTCCCAATGCCATTGCAGTGATTTACCTCTGCATGATTTCTTGCTTGGATGACCATAATGGCTTCTCCTGGTGTTCCACGTCCATCCTCTCAATCTATCCTTCATACTTGGTCTACAGTGAACTTTTAAAAATGCAAATGGCTCCACCCAGGTTTAAAATTCTGCACTCAAGATAGAGTCCACTTGTCAATTGCCTTGAATGTATATTTCCAAATCTTCTGAACTCATGAAGTCACCCAATCTTTGGTGTGTAATAAAAATTCCTCAGGCCCCCATCTCACCGTGATGGACACCCAGAGTTCTCATTTTCTCTTCTTTATCTTAGAAACACGAACCAGGCCCAGATCCGATCTTAATTTATTTGTTTTTTAACTCAGTCCAAATGCCTTCAATATAATTGTGTAGCATATCAAATTGGAAGCATTGACTGAGTCACCAAGACATAATAAATATGTTTTCAGGTGAAATATGCCACTCTACAGGGCTTGCAAAAAGAATTAGCCAAAAAAAAAAAAAAAAAAAAAGAATTAGCCAAATATTGTTAAACTCTCAAACCTGACTCCCTCACTACGGGGCTATAAAATGAGTAAAAAAATGGATCTGAAGAGGAAGGATTTGTGAGAATAAGTTCTTTGGAGAGCTGTGCTAGCAAGCCTGCCACCTCACATTAGGAGAAAGGTGAAGGCTGTGCCCCCATTACCTTGAGCTAAAAGCAGGTGGCTCAGAGACTTTAAAAGGTGTCCCTGATTTAGGGGAATAAGGGACACAGGAGATGTGACTGGTGCCTTTCTATTGAAAAGTTTAAAATGGAAGAGACAGGCTGGCTATCTGCTGAAGAGCAGATCAAAACAGAGTTGGAAGCCTGGTATCAGCCTGCATGTCTAGAATTTGTTGGTACAGATGAAATAAGAGGCTTCGATGGGCCTGTTACAAGCCAGTATCCTTGGAGAGAAGAAAATGAACAAAGACATTTGACTACAGTCAAAGAGCTTCTTTCTATGAGGGTGAGCCACATCCTGTAGGAGCACTGCAGAGCTGATAATTTTAGATAGGCTACAAAGAAGGAATATTCTAGCACATTAAATGATCTGCATAGGTTTATAACTTCATCACTAAAAGGTTAGCTTCCCATTGGATATGACTTATCTTCTCTACCTTTTTCAAGACTGACCTGGCATGATATCCCATACATACGGGACAAAGATAAATGGAAGATAAAATTAAAAAGGTCAATTCCATTTATAAACAGCCAAAAGAGATACCCCAAAAATGCATATATGATTCAAGACAGATCTTTACTGAGAATATTCTGTTAATTAAATGTGTGGTAGCGGAAGAAGGAAAACAGAAGTTGAGATCAAGCTAACAGAAAAAAGCACTACCTGATGCCCAAGAAGTAATTTTGTCACTTGAAAGTTAATTGCAACTTTATTTTAGGACTGCATGACATTTTGTTAATGACACATACTTTTATCGAGATCCTTTTCCTTGACCATGTAAATAGCACAGGTATTATAGGCTCTGAGCTGCTAAGATCTCTGGGCTATATATCTAGAAATGCTAGGTTTGCACTTGATTTGCTCAGATGTAATTAAAATTAACTGAATGCCTATTATGTGCCAAACATTGTGTTAGGTACTTCCACCTGCATTATCTGGGCAGAGGATATAGCATATTGCCTAGTGGCACCAGTCCTTAAAACCAGACTGCCCAGATTTGACCATGGGTCCCATCACTTACTAGCTGTGAGACCTTGAGAAACTTCACCTCTCTATACCTTAATCTCAGTCTCCCTATCTGTTAGAGGGCAAAGAAAAATAGTTCTTCCTTGGAAAGTGTTGTGAGGATTAAATGAGAGAAAACGTGTTTAGCCCTTAACACAGTGCCCAGCCCATACTAAGTTCTCAAAATATATCAGCTATTATTATAACTAATTTAATTAATTAGCTATTTTATTTATCCTCACAACATCGCCCTGAGTTTGGAGTGATTACAGCATCGACCAAAGAGGAGGCTGAGGCTCAGGTGGTAATGTCCCTGATGTCACCAATGGCCAGTAGTCAAGGATAACTGGGTCAAGTTCATTACACCAGGAAGCCTCTTGGACGAGGACAGGGTCAAGTGCCATTGTATGTGCATCTCTAATTTTGGTTCCAAATTTGCTTTAAAAAGCAATCTAATCCTTGCATGGCACAATTTCCATCTCCTCTAAAAAGTTAAAATTATTTCTGAGAGCCTCCAGGTAGAGTCTCTTCATTAAAACTACTAGATTTTCCTCTATAACAAAAGAAAAATTTATTATTTCAAAATAACACTGCTTTCTTAGGAAGTGTAATAATAGTCATCGTTTTGTGTAGTGTCCCTGGCTGCTATTCAAAGCCAAGCCCACTGTCCTTTCATTGTTTTTTCTTTAATCAGGAAAGACCTGAAATTTGGCTCAGAAAATTTCCTTAATTTGTAAGACGAAATATTCCCCTGGAAGTCCAGTTGTTATGACCAAAGAGGAAAAACAAAGCTCTAACAAGAAATGACCAGCATTGAAACCACGGGGTTTTCAGAATTAAATTGTTGAATTCATGTCACATCCTTTCTTGGCCATTCTCTAGATGTATCTGCCAAAACTAACAAAAATTGTTGTTCCAAGCAAAAATCTTCATAGGTAGTGACACTGATAATACCTCCCCATGCAGAGCCTCAGGGAAGCATCTGGATGGAGCTCAAAGACAGGGATGTGCTGAATCATTCCCCCAGGGAAGGGATTTCTTTAAAGCAGTTTCAGACAGAAGAATAGTGACCCTTTGACCTCAGAACAGCTTTCTCTGGCAATTTCCAGAATGTCTGCTTCCAGAAACATTTCTTCCTTTGTTTCACCTCCATCAAAAAGCGCTTACAAGACACTCATTCACCTCTGGGGAAGCATCAAAGATGCAGGGGGAAAGAATCATACATTTGGTCCCTATGGCCTCGGAACTTATCGTCTAAGACACAGACACATGTAAAAAAGGTACATAAGACAGAAAGAGATATTATGTCAATACATGGCCAGACAGTAAATTACAGTACTTACATCTTATTTACCTAATCCACTTATTTGCCTCAGCCTCAGTTTCCTTTTTACAACTGAGGAAGATAGGGATTCCACTGACCCCTAACATTCTGTGAGCTGAGGACGAATAAATGTGGAAATTGATGCAATTGATGATCGCCCATAAACTCCAGCAATCCTCCATCCAGGCAGATAAAGGAAATCCACAACCTGCGTGGATTCTCGAAGAGACAAGCCTACCAGAATGGTCAGAATGACAGAGGAAGAAGTGGCTCTGGGCAGGGAAATATAATTTTTAAAAGTTTAGGATAAATTTGTGGCAAAACTTTCTTTAACTCATCAATGAGGGAACCAGGAGGACAGTCAAAGCTAGTTCAAGGAATATTTGAGAAACTGAGATTTTATAGAGCCGAAGAAAGAATTTTGGAATAAGACTGCTAGGTTTGGTTCAAAAGTGGTTTGTGTCCTCCGGGCAAAAAATCAACATGTGGAGTTTTCTTTTCTACTACATTTAAATGATTTATATTTTTATCAGGCAAAACTTTAAAAGTTAACACATTACTTCAGAGAGTTTGGGACCCAATCAATGAGCCAAACGACAGGGAAACTCCATCAATAATTAAATAATCTTGGGGTGGGCCTGTTAATTGTGCTAACAGCTCATTTTCCTCATTCCCAAGTTTTGGATGGAGCTGGTGATCATAAATAATCTCCAATAATAGTTTTTGATTACATATATAAAAAATAGGCTGATCTCCCTGTATTTTTGTCTTGATTTACATAAGTAAAGGAAGAGAGGTCAATTAAATATATAAGCTTCATTGAATATGGTTAGCAAATATAGCCATAGAATGACACTCACAAAATGTCTGCAACTTCATAAGCAACTGGGTTGCATTTTCAATGGTCTCTATAATCTCTATTATTTCATAGTGATTTTTTTCTTTTGTTCAGGGATTTTTTTTTAATTGGGTCTTCCATTCCAAGCTAGGAAAACATACCTAAGAAATTCATCACCATTGGTTGCACATGCAGTAGCTCCACATTCGAGTGAATTCTTCTTTCTCTCTTTCTCTGGGTCCCCACAATCTGTGAAGGTCCCTGGCTGGCAGAAAGTTAACTTATTTATAGGTGGGGACCCTGCAAGCTATAGAACAGATACCAGATGAGTTTCCTAGAAACATTTTATGAGAGTTAGTCCCAGATGGGAAGCACAGCTATTCTGCTTTAATGATGAGTTTGGCATATCTGAAGATATAAAATTTATTTGTAAGGATAACATACCAGGTATAAACTTGGTTATATAATAATTTTTTAATTATAATCAGGTTATAATCAAAACCACAATTAGATACTTTAGCCTCTATTATTGATTTTAAAAAAATAAATTAAGATGTGTTGGTAAGGGAACTGGAGCCCTTGTGCATCACTGGTGGAAATGTAAAATGATGTGGCTGCTGGGGACACAGCAGGGCATTCCTCAAAACATTAAAAAGAATTACCATGTCATTCAGTAATTCTCTTTCTGGGTCTGTACACAAAACAAGTGAACACAGGGACTCAAAGAGATATTTAACTAAACCATGTTCAAAGTATTATTCACAATAATAGCCAAAAAGTGGAAACAACCCAATGTCCATCGACAGCTGAATGGGCACATAAAATGTGATATATACGTACAATGAATTTGTATTTGGCCTTAAAAGGGGGGAAAATGTGACATATAATACCACGTGGCTAACCCTAGAGGACATTATGCTAAGTGAAATAAGCCAGTCACAAAGGACAAATACAGTATAATACCACTTACATGAGGCATCTAGAGTAGTGAAATTCACAGACTGTGTGGTCTATGAGGATGGTGGCTGCCAGGGACTGGGGCAGTGAGGAAGGAGAGGTAGCGTACAGTGGAGACAGAGCTTTTGTGTGGGATGATGAAAAAGTTCTGAAGATGAATAATGGTAATGGTTGCAAACGAATGTGAATGGACTTAATGCCACGGAACGGTACACTCGCAAGTGGTTAAAATGTGGGCACCTGGGTGGCTCCATTGGTTAAGCATCTGACTCTTGATTTCAGTTTCAGCCTGGGTCATGATTTCAGGGTCATGGGACTGAGCCCTGTGCCAGGTTTTGTGCTGAGTGTGAAGCCTGTGTAAGATTCTCTCTCTCTCCCCCTCCCTCCCCACTCACATTCTCTTAAAAAGAAAAAAAAAAAAAAAAAAAGGTGGTTAAAATGGTATTACAGTTTACAACAATAAAAAAAATGTGCACTTAAGATACAGCACAAACTGACACAAAATGTAGGCATATGCTAGGCATCTGGGACACTTAACATACTTAATGTGAATGCACTAAATGCCACTAAATTGACAATAAAACCCAAAAGAACAGCTTCTCTGTAATGTATAAAAATAATAAGCAAAAATATGTATACACAGACATGTAGAACTGATTACATAATTTGCAGGGCTTAGTGCAAAATGAAAAAAATATATATACACACACACATATATACCTGGTCCAATAAAATTTATTTTTAAAGATGATGTCCCAGGTATGATCTTGCTTGTCTAATTATTTTGTTTAATTATATCCTAGTAAAAAGAAAAACACATTTCTAAAATGTAGTTGGCCCAATATTTTAACCAGGTTATATATAATATTTAAATTTTTTTCAGGTATCCAAAAACTGTCCATTAATTACTTTGATTTAATATTAATCCAAGGTTTTAATGTTAACGAAGGACTTTAGGAATTATATTTAAGCTGATACACTAGAGAAAGGATACAATGATAGTTGATATAAAAATTGTCAGAGGGCACCTGGGTGGCTGAGAGGTTGAGCATCTGCCTTTGGCTCAGGGCATGATCCTAGAGTCCTGGGATTGAGTCCCACATTGGACTCCCTGTAGGGAGCCTGCTTCTCCCTCTGCCTGTGTCTCTGCCTCTCTCTCTCTCTCTCTCTCTCTCTCTGTCATAAATAAATAAATAAAATCTTTTTTTAAAAATTGTCAGAACTATAGTTCAAATTAGTGAACACAGAATTCTAGACTTCTCTTAATTTTAAACATCACACAGAAGTGACATTAGTTCATGTGATCAGTAACCCAGTGGAGACCCTTGGGACCTGGGAAAGGCCACTCCTGGGCCTGAGCAGCATGTGGGGGCACTTCTGGGGCACGTGAACCCTTTTGGGTCTTTATGTGGAACAATCTCTAAAGATGTCAAATTTCCAAAATGTTACAAAAACATAAAAGCATAAAAACAGAGTAAACATGTGTCAAAAATTTATTTTATTCATTCATAAAGGAACAGACCAACTCAAGGAACATGTGAAGTATGGTATTTATAGCCATCGGAGAAGAATGTGGGTGAAGACAGCTACTGGGATAGATCTTCAAAACTGGTTTAGGTCCCTCCATCATCATTCCCTTTGGGGTTATCTTTTCTACCAGACCGAAATCATTTGTACCTCTATCTGATATAAGTTTCCAAGTAACTTCAGTGAATCTAGATCCTGGTCAATAGCAAATGATGAGCCCAGCAGCAGTCTGGGTCATTGAATAATCCTTGGAAGGGCCTTTTGGATCAAACTCCAGCATGACACTGAAAGCACACACCTTCCTCCTTGCTGCTTTTCACAGTGTAGATAACTTTCCTTAGCAAGGCAGGCAGATGGTGCAGTTAGGAGGAGGGGTATTTGGGCAGGTGAGCCCAGCATGAGAAGCAAGATGGCTGAGAAGGCATGGGCATAAAAGGAATGTCTTTGTAAGATCGCCCTTGGACCTGCAAGGCCCAGGGCAGCACAGTTCTCTGGAAGAGGAGCTGGGCTGTCAGGACTAATGAGATGGTTAGAGCTTGACCTGAGAGCTGAATGGCACAGAACCCCTCAGGGAGGACACCCGGAACCAATTCTAGAGTTTTCTTACTCTGACCACTCTCTGGCCTGAGCAGTTGACATAGGTCTTTGTCGAATGGACTTCTAGCATGTGGTCTAGAAAATGCATTCACATCACCATGCTCCCTTGTGCAAGGTGAAGGGAAGCCAAACCACTGCCCCCAGGTGACCCTATGGGCCTTCCCTTGCCTGAGAAGGGCTCTCCTCAAGGCTCTCTACTGCACAGTGAGCTTGCTTCCCGAATCTGTCCACACCTCTACCCTCAGCTACCCTCACCACAATACCAACCAATACTCTGCAGTTCAAACTCACCAGCACTGTGCCAAAGACAACCCCAAGTGCTCCCCACCCAATCACAGCCCACATCCACTCACTCCCACCCCACGGGCTCCCTGCCTACTTGTCTAATGCTTTCTATATCATCTGGCCTACAGGCCCTTGCCCTTGTGAGTCCCCTCCTAATATTGCACAGTCTGTCCTCCTTTTCCAAGCATGCTCAGCTACTTTTCTCTATTACCAGCCATTTCTTGGCTCTGGGTACCACTCCTCCAGCTAACTCCCCACTCAGCATAATCCCACACCTCCAGAGGCTGCATACCACTGTCCTGAAGGACTCTACTTTCAGCTTCTCTGTGTTCTAAATCTTCCTTGGCAAAGCCTTGAGGTTTGCCCCTCCACTCTGCTTTGAGACCACATCTCACTCTCTCCAAGGTTTCAAATGCACACCAGGTGGCCTGTGGATTAGACCTATTGTTCCCTGGGGTTATCCAGGACTTTGGATGATATTCAATTATGTCTGCAGCTGTGGCTTTCCCAGGTTGGCTTCAAGATCCATACATGACCCAAGGCTGGGGTGGGATTAAATATGGAACTCCTCCCTTGGCCTAGGTCCACTTGCATCTTGGGGCTCTGAGGCTGGATCCTGGAATCAGCCCATCCCCTTAGGTTCTCAGAATCCCAGAACAACCCTGTGTGAATCTCAAGACTGCTTTAAAATGGATCCAGGCTTCTTTCTTTTAAATCAGCCTTTACAACTTTGGGAAAGCCTGAGATATAATTAGAGGAAGTATTTGTGCCTATCATCCAAAGCCTTTAGAAAAACTCACACAGCAAGAGCTTTGCTCACCACTTCTACTGGCCTAGCAGGGACCAAAGAGGTAAACAGAGGGAATGGGAGATGCCATTCTGGCTTCTCTTCCTCTCCTTAGCCATCCTCAACTCTTCAGGCTGCCAGAGGAATCCTCACAGGATATGAGCTCCCACAGTCCCTTCAGTATTGGCTCCGGGCAGTACGCAGGCCAAGCGACAAGCATCTAAGGAGCCTTTCCTCTTATGGTCTCAGATTAATCCGGAGGTTCTGTTCTCTCCTGCAGAATCAGTAGGAGTTGCTGGCTCCTGCTAAAGGAGTCCAAAACTTCTAGCCCAGTTTCTGAGTCCCTGCTCTGGCATCTAATGGTACTTGAAATTTGAACAACTGACTCATAACTTAGCTCATTCACGGAGTAAATATTATTAAGGCCCATCATACAACTCACAGAGGCTTTCTGAGGACCAAAGGAGATTTAAATAATTGCGTAGACAATAAGCATTAGTTAAACCTTAGTATTATCATTCATGGTAATAACAGTAAATAATAATAGTAGCATGGTAGGTGTATCACTGATACACTAATCATGATAACATGTATTTTAGGAACACCTATCATAATGACAGACCTTAATAGGTTCACAGTCTCCCCATAGACTACCTTTTCTTAATCTCACAGAGTGAGCCTCTATTTTCTTCATTTCTCTTGCCCACACAAGGCAGGCATTATTTCCTGAGGATTTTTTTTTTTTACTTACTTCCTTACTTTTTTTTTTTTTTACTTACTTCCTCTTTCTTCCTTACAAAATTTCCTCCAAAGACCCACCCCTGGGACAACAGGGCAGTGTTACAAAGCATCGAGGTATGCCTCATCCCACCCTGTCCCTCTGTCCAGCGAGTGGTTCCTTCCTCCCCACCAGGCATGGACCCAGCTCCAGGGTCACCCACCCATGGCACCTCCCAAGTGATGCCCAGGCATCGCACAAGCAAGGGCATTGTGACCAAGCATATCTGGGAAATAATGGACAAAATTAAACCTCTTTTGGTTTGCTTGTTCAACGGCAAAACTTTTCAGACTTCAGTGCACTAACATACACTACAAATTTCTAAGTGAAGGATGCTGCTTCCCAAACCTACTTGGGCACGGAATCCTGT
Organism: Canis lupus familiaris; assembly: GCF_011100685.1. Taxonomy (NCBI): domain Eukaryota; kingdom Metazoa; phylum Chordata; class Mammalia; order Carnivora; family Canidae; genus Canis; species Canis lupus. Next base: position 14,197,385 of record NC_049223.1, on the reverse strand, counting down.
TTTTCTGGCACAGTGTCTCATTGGGTAAGTGTCCTGTGGACACTCATCTTCCCCCATCAATGAGGATCACTCTTCTAATCTACCAGACAAAATCTCACCTCCCAGAGAGGCTTCCTTCCACAGTGAACACCCAGTGCTGCCTGGCTTACAGTTTTCTCAGCTCACAGGCTGAGGCAGAGTCCTTCATCTTCCTGCCTCCCGCAGTGAACACATTTGGCTCACGTACAATCGTGAGGAATTAGCAGAGGGAGGATTCCCCTGCCAAACTGAGTAAAAAAAAAAAAAAAAAAAAAGCCAAGGATGAGGTGGTTGGAGCAAAGGGATGCAAGCAATATTAAGTCTAGAGATCTAGAGATTCCTCCCCCCCAGCACCAATTTCTCTAGAGAAAAAATCCAAATCCATCAAGGAATCCAGGCCTATGCTCCTTGGTGGCCCTGGAGACCATCCAAGAGAAACTTCTATCCTTGACAGACAAGAAGAGATTTATCATCCCATCCCATCCCAAGCAAGCAGGAATACACTTGTCTCCTGGGCATAGGGGGAAAATTTCACCTCCCTTTTGGAACCAGTCTGGGAATTTCAATCCTACTTGGGTGTCTGGGTTTCTCCCTCAATTTAATTTTTTATTTCAGTTTGCATTCAATCATGTGGTGGCTGGGTGCCAGGTATTCTTCTAGGCCCCAAGGGAGGCAGGCATTGGAGTTTCTGGGTCTGAATCCCTGAGAAGGCCTCAGTGCAGCCATGTGCACCAGGAGACAGCTGAAAACACTGCTACTGACCTTGAGCAATGTGCTCAGAATCCATGTGGCCAGTAGGCCAAGTTGCAGAATGAACAACTCCTTTCCTACCCAACCTCATTTTCCAGAAAACCAGTGAACATTAGGAATCTTCCAGCCTTCTCAGCTTGTTACTGTATATGTATGTTTTCCCCCAAACCTTATTTTTTTCTTGACACAAGTGCAAATCATCATGGAGCTTCCACAGGAAGCAGGAGGCAGGCAGAGACATAAATAATGACCAGTACTCCCAATGACAGGACTTCCCAGTCAAGCAACAGTTGTGTCTGACCAGCTTGGGGCTCAGGCCCTCTGCCTCAACATTCCCACCAGGGTCAGCTTCCTGGGGCACAGCCCCTCTCTGTATCCTAAAACTTCAAAGCAAAATGCATCCTCATCTCAGGCATGTCAGAACCTGCTGGATTCCCTTTAAAGTTCTCTAGAATCCCATTCCCTGACTTATTGCTTCTAAGTTAAAACAGAATTCCCCATCCTTTTGCTGTAAAGCATGTTGGACAAGAAAATCTAACTGACGGTTTCAGGGCTGTAATTTATTTGCGCTTTCCCCCATCCCTTTGGGGATTAAAATAAAAAACAAAACCTGTGCAGCTACCCACAGAACAGCCTCGCTGGAAGCATGAGATGGGCTCCACGGGTGGAGAACCAATGCCAGGGAGACAAATAGCTCACAGATAAGCAGAGCTGCCGCCCTATAAAATAGGAGGGAGCCCCAATTAAAAAGGCAGGCTTTGAAAAGGAACCCCCAGGGCCAGGCCCACTTGGTGGGAAACAGATGTGCCTGTGACGGAGGGGGATTTGTGGGCGCCATCTCTCACGCAACACCTCCCCCCGAGCCCAACACACACAGTACAGCCTCTCTGAGGGCCTCATTGGTGAGCCCAGCATGGAGCCAGAGCCTCTGGCTTGCTGAGAGTTAGAATTGCCCCTTTTAGCTTTAAGTTATTGCTGGGTGATTGGAAATGCCTTGCACTTGTGACTCTAATAAAAATGTTCCCAATTAAAAAAAAAATGTCTAAACTGGGAGCAGAGAAGGGACCTCAGATCCAGCACTGAGAGGAAACAGTCAGAAAAAAGTATCTTTAAAAATGTGTCCTCCTTTGCTTTGGGGAAAAAGGAATTGATAGCTTTCTCTTCTTATTCTTAAGGTCCTCTCCCTACAGGAAAGTAAGAAGGTTCCATGGATGATTCCTTCCCTCACAGATCTGCCTCCTTCCTGTCTGCTCCTAACTAAGCAGAGGGTCACACTTGGCCCTCTCCCACCCTCAGCTGCCCCACCACGGGGGCTTCTTCCCAAGCCAGTCCTCGGGCCCAGAGCCTTCACATGGTGAGCTACAGGTCACTACATCCCCCGGCGGCCTACCCACACTGCGAAGTACGAAGGCCTACCTCCTTCTTACTGTCTTTATATACATTGTATTTTTATAAGAATGTTGATAGTCTCCTGACTTTCTCCTAGTGTTACACTGTTGAGATGGAGCCTGGGTCCCCATCCTGTCCCAAGTCTGTGAAACAATCTTTACCCTGGTTCTGTTCAAGCCTGACTTGAAATGGAGCTTTGGCTGATAGACTACCTTCTCCTTCTTCCTCCTTTTCACCTTTGACCTCTTGTCTTTGTACTCATACAGGGTGAGCACCCTTTCTGAGGCAGCCATCTGCTAAACAAGCTCTACACGTTTCCTCGGTGTAAGGCTCACAGCCGACCTCCGTCAGAGAGGAAGGTGCTCTGAGCCCAGAGAGGGCTCACGGCCGAGCCAGGTCGGCCCAGCTCCAGAGGCAGGGCTCTGCCCACTGCTCCCAACTGCCTTGCTCCGTTGCTGCCCCCATGTACAGGCACAGCAGATGGAGCAGAGTCATTTGGATAGGATCATAAACCTTTCACACTAGAAGAGACCCCTATGCTCTCACACTAGTGTCATCCTTATGATACAACGGGAAAGAGCACCAAACTGGTTTGCTCAAGGTCAGCCAACTTATTAATTGAAGATGGAAAGATAAAAAAAAAAAAAAAAAAAAAAAGATGGAAAGATAATGTGGAAACCTAACAGTTTTGCCATTTCAAGATACCTCTGGGAAAATTTTATGAGGAAGATGTTGGAAACTCTGAAATTTGGGACTGAGATTTGTATATGGATTGGTTTTTCCAATGCTTCTCCTTTTCCCAGTGGTGGAAATACTGAGAGCTAAGTGTAAGCGCCCCATGAAAATATGGGATTCCTGCATGGAAGGTGTATAAGGTAGGAAGCTACTCTCTTAGCAGTCTTGTGGCTCTTCACACAATATCTCCTGCACCTCTCCTTTACCTGCCCCACCTGTGACAGCTGAAGGGACTGTAATCTCGTCTTCATTTGAGGTGCAGACACTTCTTCACAACATTGGGCCTCACTGTTGATATCTGGGTAGCACAGCATAAGCATGGCCATAGATCAAAAATATGTCATGTGACCAGAATAAGTCAAGACTTTTCTGTGTCTCCTCTCTGCCATCCTCTGATGGGGGCCCTCGGGTCCCCTCTTCCATAATGCTGGTATCCCACTACAGATGCTGCTCGCTGTGAAAGAAGCTCTCTCCATGCTCAGAGAAGAACTGTATCACATTTAAAAATCAGTTGAGTCGCCTTCCTAATCTTGGACACAGTGTCGGGGCGGGGGGGGGCGCGTAGGGGAGGGAATCCAGTCTCTTCACCTGCCCCAGTGGATCTCAGGCTAATTCCTAAGGTCAAACTCAAGTCCCTTCTATCCTTACTCTTGGACCCTTTCCTGATAAGCCAGGGCACAGCGATGTGCCCTCCACCTCCGGCTCTCTCTGAACTGCTCTGGCATTGAGGCTGAGCTAGCTGGAAACTTTGTTTTGTTTTATTTTGTTTCTTTCTTTCCTTTTCTTTTATAGTAGCTCCCATCACACCACCTGAATTTAGAGCCCCTTGAGGACTAAAACTTGGCACATCTAATACCTGGCATGCCTTATACCTAGCACAGCTGAGAAAGGTCCTTGGGCAGGAGCCACCCTTGACACAGCCATCTATGCCGTGGTTCCTGTGTCTCGAAAGAGGAAGCCAGTGACACAGGTCTATAAAGAGTCTGTCTCTCACTAGAACATTGGCACTTGGTGGAGCAAAGAAAGTTTTTTTATAGATCAAGTGGTGCTGCTTGGGGCTCACAAATGGGGGACTGGGCCAAGTGAGGAGAAGGAAATGCTTTTTCTCTGCCTCACCTATGTGTCATAAATTGTTCTGGTCACTCTTGTCCGCGGGGAGGAGAAGGGTGTTTACTGCCTGGCCAGAAGCTTCTCCAAAGCTTCTGACTGGAAATGCAGGCCAAGGGGGCCCAAGCAGCAAGGACTCAGCCTTCCTCAGCTGACTGCCCGCTCCCCCCCCCCACCCCCGCCCAGGGCGAGTCAAGCCTGTTGCACAGGCCCGTCAGGCAGGGCTTTTGTTCCTTTAATAAACAGTGTGGTGAATCTCACCCCTGCTGACATTTGTCAAGAAGACATTTCATGAAGAGTCTCAGTTGAGAAGGAATGCTGGCTGAGCTCAAGACACTTCTGAGAACAGGCAGCTGCACAAACCCCTTGTGACCCAAAAGGATGTCACAGGCTGGGCTTGGGAAATGAGGTGCTGAGGGAGCCATGATGGGGTAGTTCACAATGTGGCATCTGGCACTGAAGGGTGGTTAGGATGGGGATCTTGTTGGAGAGAAAAGGAATCTGTTCCCATTACAGCTACAATAAATTATTTTGGTGTGTTGGTGTGCAATGAGCCCCGCATGATGTTAGGTGACACTTGAAACCAAAAAAAAAAAAAAGAAAGAAAAGAAAAATACCAATCACTGCCAGAATAAGTACTTAAGAGGCAGAGTTCCTCTGGGCATTCATAGAGGAGAGATAGATATGACCGAACATGGTCAAGAAAGGCTGGTGGAATTTGTGTAAAGTCCACAAGGAAAGTGTACTAAGTACAGGTGTGGGGGCGGGTGTGGGGGGATGGGCCTGGGGTGCATCACAGGACCTGGACACGGCTTGAAATACACAAGAGAAAATACGCACTATGTTTGGGGGGTATCTGGTACTGTACGAGGGTGAAGCCAGCTGGGGCAGAAAGGTGATGAGTAGCAGATGAAAGCAGAAAGGCAGAGTTTATGATGCTGTGGGATCCTGTATGACAAGCCAGGGAGTTTGGGTTTTCTCCCACAACCAAGGAAGAACTGCTGGGGGCTGCAGTACATGGAGCGGAATGATGGGATAGTGTTCTGGAGAGCTGGCCAGAAGAGAGGGCCCAGAGTCTGCAGGCAGAGGGCGGAGGGCTACTGCGACGGTTCAGGCAGGATGCTGGCCTATACTACCACCCCAGAGACTGCTCAGCAGAGCACAGACAGAGCAGGTATTTTGGAGGAGGATTTGGCATCCTGATGGCCCTCCCTGCCTGGACAATGTGTTTGTTTTCCTTGCCAGCAACTCCACACACCACTGAAGAATCTGAGAAGAGTTCTAAAAAAGCGTTGCTTTGTCTTACTGCTTGCTCTGCCATCCACATCCCCACAGCTTCCCAACAGTTCACCACGTGAAGCTCAGGGGCCTCAGCTTGCCTTCAAGGCATATACCAGTGATTTTCATACCTTTTTTAAAAAAAAAAAAAAAAGAGCAGCAGGACCTTTTCTTCAAAGGTGACCTTAAAGACCAAGAGGTAAAATGTCAAAAGCAGAGCATCTCTGCTCAAATCTGTACACAGTCCTAGGACATTTTCCCTCTCCAGGCATGTTAGTCTCCAGTCCTTCAGACACCCCACCCTGTTCCTATTCTCCCAACCATGGAGTCTCTGAGACCCTTCCAAGAAAATGCCAGGGCCTTGAGCACACTTGGAGCCCATTTTTCTGCCAGGTCAATTTCAATCTGCCTTTTCTCCCACTGCTCTTCATGCCCATTACAGGGCTCAGCCTTCTGTCCAAACACATACTGGACCTTGGCATTCCACTGCTGTTGCTTGTCTTTACCCTGAATCGATGGCCTTCATAGCACCTTATATGCTTCCAAACCTCACCACTCCCCACTCATGCCTATCCTCCACCATCATTATCATCATCACCATCATCACTACCATCATCATCATCACTGTCATCACCACCATAGCATCAGGATCATCAACATTATTACCACCATCATCATCACCATCATCAACATCATCACTACCGTCAATATCTTCATCACCACCGTAATCACCACTATCAGCATCACCACCATCATCATCATCACCAACATCATAATTACCATTATCACCACCAACATCATCACCACTGTCATTACCACTATCACTATTATCATCATCACTATCATCATCATCAATCATCAGCATCATTATCACCACCATTATCATCAACCAAGAGGTTAACTGAACACTTACTATATCCATTTAATAGTGATTTTCTTCATTTCATCCTCACATCAACATACTCAGGTAGGAATTATTATGTCCCTCACTTTACAGACAGATCAAAACTAAAGTATTTGAGTAGTTAAGTAACGTTCTCAAAACCACCCAGCTAGGGAGAAGCTGAGCCATAATTCAAACCCAGGCAGTCCAACATAAGAGCTCCAAATCCCAATAAGCACTCTACACTGTCTCCACAAACACATATAGGCTGGTTGATTGATTAATTAGGTTGATGAATGAGAGAATACAAGTAATCAAAGAGAAAATCCATTCAGTTATTCAGCAAATATTAAGTTCTTCCTTTGTGCCAAGTACTGTGCCAGGCTCTAGCAAGATGGTGGAAAAGGTGGATACTACTTCTGCTCCCCTTGGTGCTCAAAGTCTAGGGAAAGGAGCCAAAGATGACCGTGTGCTGTCCAGTGTGAGTGATTTGGAGATGAAATGATAATGCCACTGGGAGAGAATTCAGGAGGAAGAGTAAACTTAGAGGTAAAAGATGATTTTGGCAGGTGGTCTACTGTGCTTCAGGTGCCAGGATAAAGCAAATTAACAAATGAAATTGTTCTGCAGGTGATGGAGATACCAGCTGGGAGCTCAGAGAGAGATAGTTCTGGGAGATGTGGATCTGGGAATTACACAAATAATGTTGACAGCTAAAGATTGAGCCTATGTCAAGTTTAATATAGAGAAAATTAAGTCTAGAGACTGAAGCCAAGCTTTGGAGAATGCTCTAGAGAGGATGGAAACTCCTGAGAGAAAAAATGGTCACAAAGTATCAAAGAGGCCAAGAATTGATGTGTGAAGGAGAGGACAAGTGCCAAAGATCTCAGGTAGAGCAACAAAGAAGAACACAAGTTCTTTCCATTTCACCTTACAGAAATTTTTGCTGATTTCTAAGAATGCAGTTTCAATAGAAGTGCGAGGGTAAATGACAGATTATAAGGGACATGCATAATGAAGAAAAGGCAATAGCCATTTGCTAAAGCCACCTCACACTGAGAAGTTGGCATGAAAAGAGAGTAGGAATAGTAATGGTGAGTTAAAGGAATAAAATACTAAACAAAATCAGTTTTACTGATGAGGTGACCTGACCCTAAATATGAATATGTTCAAATATGACAGTAACTGGATTTAAAATAGAATTCTTTAAACCCATGCCAACTAAAATGGAACACCCAGGGTTGACCTACCCAAATCCTGGGAGCTCCTCCTCAAGTGAATGGTGATCTCTGCTCTGTCTTTTCTGTTTGGGATCATAACTTAGTTTAGTTCAGCAGATTCCTTCTTCCTTTTATAACTAAAATTTTTAAAATAAAAGAAACAGTCTGGTTAATCCCCCAAATGTATTTTTCCTTAGGGAAACATTTACATTCTTATGACCCCAAATGCTAAGCCAATAAAAGCAGCAGCAGGAACCATTATTCATTGTTATCGGCAAAAAAGCAGAAGGGAATGAAAGGCTCAAAGAATTTTGGTGTTTTGGGGAGAGAAAAATGACTTTTTTGTCTTTGTATTTTTATCTCCTCTGCCACCATAATTTAGATAGACAGAAAACAGGCCTGGCAACTGGCCATGTACATAAGGCCAAATAGCTCACTTCCCAGAAGATGTAGAAAAAGATCATTGGGGCTTCTTTATAAAAGTGTGGCAGACTCAGACCTGGAACCACAGAAAATCAAGAGAGCAAACTATTTCTTGCTGAAAGAAATTGCTAAATTCAACACCAGAGTGCACTGACTTGGAAAATCATGAAGATACAGTCATCCTAGAGTATTCATAACATACTGACCTCTGTTCCAGTTCAGGCCCAGACACTCAAGCAGTGGGCAAATCAGAAATCATGAAATCGCAACAATCTTGAGGAGAGGCTAAGGCAACTGAGGTCATTTGGGCAGAAAAGGAGGAAATGGAGAAAAGATATGGATCACATGAGTAGCTATTAGCTCTTTCTAAGTACCAAATAAGAAAGAATGGTCTAAACTCCCACAAGAAGTCTTTAGCCTGAGATTAGGAAAGATTTTTTGACCAACTGGTTTGTAAACATGAAGTGTGTTGCTAAGGGTCATTAGGAGTATTCAGGTTCAATCCCTACATGACCTTGAGTGAGTTACTTAATACTTCTGTGCCTCAATTTCCTCCAGAGTGGGAATTTAGTGCTACCTGCATTGTAGGGATCTCATGGGTTAATCCATGTAAAGCACTTAGCAGAGAGACAAACACATCAACACTACATGAGCTGCCATTATCATCACTGTTCTACCCAAGCAAGCATCGTGTCAGCCCACAGTATCAGATGTGAGGGAAATGCACAACTATTTTTCTAAAACTGAATTTACTGTCTATTTTGAGCCCCCATTTGGAGCAAAATGCATCTCTGGAAATTCAGGTCACCTCCTTTCCTTGTGAGCGGGGAGGGACGACTTCTGTGTGGTCAAGGTGTTGGGGGTCGGAGATGGGTGCAGGTCTTGTCCTGGGGTTGTCATCAGCCCACAAAGCCATCCTCGAAGATCTGCTGTGGTCTCTGGCCTCAGTCCACACAGGCAGTTACCATCCCTGAGGTCTCCTTGGCCCTCGCTCTCTTTCAGCTATTTTCATGTTCTGCTTGGGAACAGATGGCCATGGGATCCTGGGTGGCTGGCTCCTCATAGGATTCTAGACCTGAGCAGCCATTTCTATTTTAGGATCCACCTCCCTAGAGGCAGGGTGTGAGTATCCCCAGTCCTGAAATCCCCCCAGGGGTCCTGTGGGGGTCCAGGACACTGTATCAATGTTATCAATTAAGCCTCAGTGATCTCTGTACAAGAAATAATACAGTGAGCTTCCAAGGCTCTTTCCTACAGCTGCCTGTCGATACCCCAGAGTGTCTTGACAAAGGGAATTTCAGGGTGCCTGGGTGGTTCAGTTGGTTGAGCATCGGACACTTGGTTTCGGCTCAGGTCATGAGATTGAGCCCCATGTCAGGCTCTGTGCCCAGTACAGACTCTGCTTCAGTTTCTCTCTCCTTCTCCCTCTGTCCTTCCTGCTCATACTTGCTCACTCTCTCTCTAAAATAAATAAATGAATCTCTAAAAAATATGTATTAAAAAAAAAGAAACAAACAAACAAAAAAAACAAAGGGAATCTCAGTAAAAATAATTCCACAGGGACAAGTACTATGCAACTCACCCGCACATCTCTCTACTCTTTGTATAAATAATAAACAAGCTAAAAAAATTAAAAATAATAAGCTAAATAAACATAAGTCAAGTTTAATAGGCTTAAGAAGAACAAACAAACTATGTATTACTCAGGCAGTTCTTCCCATACTGTTCCCGCTGAGCATTTACCAACAGTAAGTAGAAATAGTGTGACCATCTGTCCCACTGGCCTGGGACAGAGGACTTTTGCTCTTAAAGGCAAGACAGTTCCAGGCAAACTGGGATGATTGGTCACTCTGGGTCAACATGACAGTTCCTGCCTTTATTCCTGGATCTCAGCTCTCCTGTGTTCCTGGTTAACTGCAAACTTTAAACATCCAACAGTCTGAGGTGGGTTTGGTGCCATCTGAGAAGGGCTGAGTTGCTGACAAGAGGTAATGAGCTTCCAGACCTCCGCAGGGAGGGGCTGAGGGAGCTGCACCAGCGGGGCCTAGATCCTCATCCAGAAGCAGCCTCTCTCCCAGTGCACACACAGGTCAAGGTCCCACAATATCCCCAGCATAGTGTTTTGTCCATTCCAGGTGCTACATAAATACGGGGACTTTACGTAGCAGGTCTTGTCCTGGGGTTGTTGTGGGGCAGGGTTGAATTGGGTTGACTAAGGAGAACATTCCTCATCCTCTTCAAGATCCTTTTGCTTCATCTTCCCTTGCACACTTTTCTGGGATACACCTCTCCTTTGCTAATCTATCCTTGATTCCACCCTCCATTCAGGGTTGAGCTGTGTGTCCTGGCTGCAGGACCTCTGGAGATAGAGAGGCCGGTCCTCTTCTATGGGGGCCTGATGCTCTTCTGGGCTACCTGGAGACAGACCTAATACCTTTCCCTGGCTCCTACTCCAAAAAATCTTCTCAGAGGGTATCCTTTCCCCCAGTCTCTGGGCTGTTTCTTTGCAAACATTCTCACGTATTCAGTTCTCAGGCATCCCAAAGATCCAGTGCTGGGGTTATAGCACGGGGGTGTCAGACAGGAAAAAAAACCACAATTCATGTCCATGGGGGTTTTATGGTCAAGTTGATCAGAGCAATAAATAAATAATTAAATGAGTCTTTTCAACTTCCTTTTGGAGATTTGGAAATAATTAGCAATTAAGACAAAACAAAACTAACCACAATAATAAGGAAGAAAACAAAACCCTCCCTAGAACTCAGCTCTCATGCCAAAATTAAACCAAAATAATTTAGTCCTCTGAAAATGATCTCCAATTCCCTTCTTCTAATGACACCTCTTCCTTGGCTCTTCTCCTCCACTTTCTGAAAAAAAAAAAAATCAAAGAAGTAAGAGGATTCTCTAACTCCTGATGTATTTATTCTATACCTACAGGTTGGTTACTTGTCTTTTCAGAGTTGTTTCATCAGTAATATAAATAATAACACAATAACAACTATTTGAACAGTACTATTGATGTGCTGCTCTAAGCACTTTGCTTATATTAACTTACTTAGCCTTCACAATAATATTGTGAAGTACATGCTCTCATGATCTTCACTTTACAGAGGAGAAAACTAGGACATAGAGAATTTAAATAACTTACCCAAAGTCACACTACTGGTAGGTGAGAGGGTTGGGATTCAAACCAGACTGACTCCAGAATGCATGCACTAACCATTACCCAACAGTGAATGAATAAATGAATGGATGGATAGTAGATGGATGGATGGATGGATGGATGGATGGAGGATGGCAAATGGATAGTGGATGGATGGATAGATGATAAAGGATGGATAGATGGTAGATGGATGGTGGATAGATGGTAGATGATGGATGGATGGATGAATGAAGGGAGGGATGGATGGTAGATGGATGACCGGGTGGTAGATGATCAGATGAAGACACTAGGCCAGCAATTGCTCAGATACCTCTTTTAGGTATATATGACATCAATATTTAAAATTCATGCTCTGAACATAAAGTGTGGTTTTTAACATTCTTCTATTTCCAGTTGAAGTGGAGGAGTGTCCATTAGGAGGATTACCAACTCTGAGCTGTGTGAGAGCTCAGCCTCTAGTGTATTACACCTTCCTTGGAAAAGAAACCTCTCCTGCCAGTACTCATTTAAGTCTCTGTGGAATAGAAGCAAAGAAGTTATGTTTTTCCAAAATGAATTAATCTCAGAAGAGTTCCTTGAGAATCTTGGATATGAAATGTTCCTTTAGAGCCAAGACTAACACATATCTTACATAAAAGTGAAAAGACTATTTCCAGTTACAACCTCCCCTCCGCCCCACAAACTATAGATTACTGTCATAGTCAACAAGAGCCCATCTTAAACCTCCAAAGAATTACATGAGCTCTCCTTAAAATTTACTCTCGAATTAAGAAACCAGTTTGAGGTTAGCCAGATCTGTGGCTTTGGCTTAGCAGTCACCAATCTTTGGTAATAGGTCTGTTTTTCATCCCTGTGATATTAATCTTTTGACCACCAAAATGTTTCTTTAATGAAAGCAGTTTGTGTGCCTTACTCTTAGCAGACTCCTAGAGACGGATTAGATAAGGAAAGAAGGAAAACACTGTAGATCTACAAAATTAAGGATGACTGAGTGCTTACTTTGCCCCAGAATAGCTCACATGCCACAGGAAACCATTATCTTGGAAAAACGTAGGCTTGGTAGATTTTCAAAGATCTATACATTTGCCTTTTTCTGATTTTGTTTAAGAGATAATAAGCTAAATTTTATTTTTTTCATTGTTCAACAGATAGGTCTAATTAATGTCATCAGTATTTTCACTGGTCTGGAACTCAACTGTGCCTATGTGAATTTAATGCTTGCATCTCCATTTCACTTAGCTCATGTTCTGAAGAATTCTGCAAGGTGAACAGCACTGGTCAGAAGACCAGTACATTACTTGGGGTCTGTTATTCAGAGCCACAAAACCGTCCACGAGTCACTGGACATTTCTCAGCATCAGCTGTCTGACCAGCAACAGAGAGATAATACTATTCACCCTTCTATCTAGGTATCCTACAGAATGCATCATCATCATCAAAGCTGGTGGCAAAGTGTAGCAACTAATATGGTTAAGTAACAAATAAGGGGAGGCAAAAGAAATCCTGATAAAGCAACATCTGCATCATTAACATGACTTTGAATCTACAAGGTTGGTTGTAACCAAGCTTTATGTACCAAACAAAGATAAATTCCTCTGAAAGTATCAGTGAGGCAAACAATAAAATAACTTACCATCATATATAGATAATACTAAACATGAGTTTCTGTTACTGGTGATGGTATAGCCTACATGGCCTACATTTGGGTCTTTTGATTTTATCATTAAAACACTACCTTAAAAAAAAAAAAAACACTACCTTAAAAAACTTACTCTTAGAGTGGGTAGGAGGGAACATGTTGGGCATCAGGGTATTATCAGTTGTGGTGGGGCATTGTTAGGGGGCCATTGGTTGTCTTTTCTCAATTTTAGTTCTTTACAAAACATGGGGATTTATGGGAGTGAACAAGTTGGGATTGATGGCAGTTGTCATTTCTAAGAGAGTTTAGAGCATCAAAGAATCCATAAGCTTTAATTCTATCCATCCCCTTCCTCCCTGTAAATAAAATTCTCCCCAGAGATGGCTGTATAAACTGCCAGGAGCAAGTACGTTCTACAGCCATTAGATTTGCTTCCCTAGTAATATATAAGATTCTACAGACTGACCCTCTAAAGACTATTCCCAGTGTCCTAAGCACTATTTAGGGGCTCAAGTACCAGCCAGATGAGCCTTGACCTCAGAAACCTCTGGGACTCTAAAGATGCTTTGTCCATGTCCTCACAGCCAAAGGAAACGCCCTGCTCCTCCTTCACAACCTCTTGTCACTTAAGTAGTGTCTATTCATAGCTCTGGCCAATGAGCCTTGAATGGGCCCAGCCCACCCATTTCCAGTATCTCTTGCTCCAGCTAAGAGGGGGAAGGATTGAGGAAACATAATATGTGAGAGAAGACTGAAGGAGCAAGACAAAAGTCTTAGTGGGGACAAGATTGCTGATTTCAGACACTTAAGGACATTTTTAGAAAAAGGAACTATATATTTGTCATGACATCAGAGAACAGAGCTGAGACCCATGAGTGGACATTATATGGAGGCAGATTGCTGGCTTAGTATTATGAAGAATGGACTGCTTGCAGGGTAGAGAGTTCCTTAGCACCGAAAGTATGCAAGCAGAGGTACTCTGACCATGTATTAAGAGGGGATCTAGCATTGAATAGAAATTTGGTCTAAGTGCTGGACTCAAAGGCTCTGAGGCCCTTTTAAATGGCGATCTCAGGATTTCAAGTTCATTAGTGAGTTTTCTCAGACCTGGAAATTCCCCCATCATTCTTCTCAGGCCAGACCTCCCCTTTCAATCTTTGCAGAAATCCTGGAGTAAGAACAGCCCACATTCTCCGGATGTCATTCTCTCCACCCAGCTGAAAAGGTGACTCTGACAAATATCCACCTGCAAGACAGTTCTTATTCCTGTCCCTCGGGGCAGAAGCAGGAGGCCAGTAAAAGAAGTTAGCATTCCCTGCTTTGCTCAGAAGCCCACTGCTCTCATCTTCTTTCTTCTTGTAGAACAAAGGAATTTGTTGAGTTCATCACATCTTTCTCGGAATTATATAGAGACTAAAACAGGGCCTAGGACACAGTAGGTACTCAATAAACCTTTGTTAAAAGAATAGATAAATACATTTTAAAAGCAAGAGAAAACAGTATGCTATGCCTGACCCAACAGTTAAATATCTTAGCCATTCCAGATTAATCTATAAGATAGGGATGAATATATTATAACAACATTTGCTCGTTGGTTGCCCTAAGGATTAGAGAGTGTAGTAAAGGTAATGTGCTTAGCAGAGTGTCTGACACATAATCAAGGCTTAAGGAATTCTGGCTCTCTTCACTGCTGTTATTCTGTTATTATTACTGCTATTTTAAATAATACCACCTGGGGGGTTGGAGAAGACAAAAAGGTATTTAATATTAGAACAGAACTTCTTTCCTGCTACCTCTTGTATCACATCATATCACTCCATCTGGAGCTGGCAAACTATTTCATGCTGATGTTGAGGAGGCAAATCCAGGACTTCAGTTAGCAAAAGGGATGCATCTCCTTGCTCCAGAGAGTTGTTTCCTCCGGGCACCTGGGACCAATGCTTATTGGTAATGACAGAGCCGTCTGTGAGACTGTTGATGGGAAATTACCCACTGGAATGAGCCTTGGGCTTCAAAGGGGTATAGGGGTAGTCTGAGAAGACTTTATATAGTGAATAGTTGCTGAAAAGTGTCATAAAAGAATGAATCTGTGATTTAAATTTTCAAAAGTACTTATCAACAGATGAGACAATTTGTGAAAGCCAAAACATGTTTTTTTTAAAACCTTGTCGATCCTAGCTGTGAGCCCTGCCAGTCACCCTCAGTGGGCCTGGGCCCACTGCTATGTCTCCCTCCCATGCTCTGTCTATTGGACCCTGAATGAGGAGGAGCATGGAAACATGAGGAAAGCAGGATATCTTCCCCAGGTGAGCAGTCTGCACACCTATTTAGAACCTGTAGTAACATCTCTCTTTTGTGCTAACATTCAACATTCCAGCCAAGGATCCTTCCTTTATTAGCAGTGAAACTCCTCAAGTATTCCGCCGATTGAGTACAGATGCAAATGATTTATCAGTTAAAAAAATTACAAAGGCCTAAACAGATTCTATTATTTTGTCAGTAGTCACAAATTATTCATTCGCTAAGTGGCGTGAGGGCCTCTAATCCAGGCTCCTAATTAACCATGAAACCATATGCTCTAGCAAGTAAACCTCAAAAATTATCTAGTTACACCAATGAATATAAGCACTATACAAGTACTTGATAAAAGCTCCAGGTTAACCTGGATGTGGCTTATTAGCAAGTTATAAATCAAGCCCTTTCTAAATAGGCAAGTAACAGCAGGTCTTTCAAACACCTTTCTAATGTAACTAATTCCACAGGTCCTGCTCTAGCATAACCACAATCACCAAATGCAGTCTGCACCCCCTTCCTTATGAATTCAAGATGCTGCATAGATAGCAATTCTCAAAAATGATTTCTAGAAAAGCAGACTGTGTTCTTCTCATTCATGAGAGGAAATTGAAGCATGAACAGAAGTAATGCGCTTAGTTTTAGACTATTTACATAATTAAAACCATATCCTAAAAGAGATATTGTGGAATTATCTTTTATTAAGTGTAGGTGGTCATGACACTATTGTCCTAAAAACAGAAGTTGTCTTTTTTTATCTGAACTTCCTGAGAGCTTCTCAAAAGTAACCACTTCAACGTTCCCCAATTAATGTGAGTTTAATCTAAATTCTATGATGTTCATTATAATTGCAATAAACCTTTGCCTCTTTATTTGTCCAAAACGACGGCCATCCGACATCCTTGTTTCCTTCTTCTAGACTTTGGCCAGGGTGCAAGCCATTGTTAAAAGAGAATAGCACATTCATTGCTAATTTCAGTGACTGACTGTCATCAGATAATCATGTAGTCCATTATCGTACAAACAAAATCCAAGTATAACTATTAGGTAATTATTGATTAAATGGAGTGTGATGGGATGCTCAAAGTGACCCCAAGATTAAACTCTCATTTGAAGTTTGTTTGATGACTAACGACAACTATCACCAATTTGGAGATACTACAACAAAACTCCACTGCTGATAAAAATATTAACCATAAATGATGAAAAATTTTCAACTGGGAACAGAACATCTGGAACCTATTAAAACCAGAAAATTTCCCCTCTAAATCCCGATTGCCAAAGTTAGAACCAACCACCCAGAAACTGTGGCCCTCATGCTAACTCAATGTTTATGTTTCATTAAAAATGATTTCAAGGATTTACATCTTGCTCTATATGGCCCAGTTCCCATGGTTATAGCCTCTAATCTCACTGGGCATGTCCTTGTGCACAGCAACATTCCTCGTCTCTCGGGTTTGGAAAGAGGAGCTTCCTAGGGAATAATTCCAGGTTCCTTTTTCACATCTAGAGGCTCATCAGGAGTCTGAAAAGCACACCATCCTGAGATAAATGAGGAGAAGAAAACTAGAATTCAAGATCCAACATATTAAAATTTTAAAAACATCATTGTAGGATTTGCTTCTAAATATATAATAAATCTATAATATGCAATAAAAATGACTAATGAAAGTTAAATAATTTCAGCTATGTATTCGTTTTCTATTGTTATCGTAACAAATCTCCACAAATATAGTGGCTTAAAACAACACAAATTTATTATCTTGCATTCTGTAAGTTAGATGCCCAACATCGATTTCCCTGGGCTAAAATCAAGGTGTTTGAAGGGCTGCATTCCTTCCTGGAGATTCTAGGAGATAATCTATGTCTTTGTCTCTCCCAGTATCTAGAAGATGCTCACATTCCTTGGCTTGGGGCCTCTTCTTGGCTCTTAGAGGTCAACAAGGTTGCACCTCCACAAGCACATCTCTCTCGATTAATATGGCTATATCCAAAGAAGTCTAGAAAAATATCCCTAACTCAAGATCTGCAACTTAACCACATATGCAAAATTACTTTGGCCATAGAAGGTAACATAACCCAGGCTCGGGATGTGGACATCTGTGGGGTGAGGCATTATTCTACCTATCATAATCTACTTCCAGAGAGTAAAGAAGTTTGAAATCAAAATTTCATCAAACTCTTCCCTCCGTATCATTCCTTTTAGAATTGAATCCTACCCTAGGAAATAGGACAGAAGCTTTCAATGCAAAAATGCCTTAAACATAGAACAACCCCATTTCATGATTAGATTGTTTCTTTGCTGTTGAATTTAATAAGTTCTTTATAGATCTTGGATACCAGCCCTTTATCTGATACGTCATTTGCAAATATCTTCTCCCATTCTGTAGGTTGTCTTTTAGTTTTATTGACTGTCTCTTCTGCTGTGCAGAAGCTTTTTATCTTGATTAAGTCCCAATAGTTCAATTTTGCTTTTGTTTCCCTTGCCTTCACAGATGTATCTTGCAAGAAGTTGCTGTAGCCAACTTCAAAAAGGGTGTTGCCTGTGTTCTCCTCTAGGATTTTGATGGATTCTTGTCTCACATTTAGATCTTTCATCCATTTTGAGTTTATTTTTGTGTCTGGTGTAAGAGAATGGTTTAGTCTCATTCTTCTGCACGTGGCTGTCCAATTTTCCCAGCACCATTTATTGAAGAGACTGTCCTTTTTCCCACGGATAGTCTTTCCTGCTTTGTTGAATATTACTTGACCATAGAGTTGGGGGCCCATTTCTGGGTTCTCTATTCTGTTCCATTGATCTATGTGTCTGTTTTTGTGCCAGTTCCACACTGTCTTGATGATCACAGCCTTGTAGTACAACTTGAAATCTGGCATTGTGATGCCCCCCAGCTCTGGTTTTCTTTTTCAATATTCCCCTGGGATTTGGGGTCTTTTCTGATTCCACACAAATCTTAAGATGATTTGTTCCAATTCTCTGAAGAAAGTCCATGGTATTTTGATAGGGATTGCATTGAACGTGTAAATTGTCCTGGGTAGCATAGACATTTTCACAATATTAATTCTTCCAATCCATGAGCATGGAATGCTTTTCCATCTCTTTGTGTCTTCCTCAATTTCGTTCAGAAGGCTTCTGTAGTTTTTAGGGTATAGATCCTTTACCTCTTTGGTTAGGTTTATTCCTAGGTTATCTTATGCTTTTGGGTGCAACAGTAAATGGGATTGACTCCTTAATTTCTCTTTCTTCAGTCTCATTGTTAGTGTATAGAAATGTCACTGACTTATGGGCATTGATTTTGTATCCTGCCACACTGCCGAATTGCTGTATGAGTTCTAGCAATCTTGGGGTGGAGTCTATGTACAGTATCATCTCATCTGCAAAGAGGGAGAATTTGACTTCTTCTTTGCCAATTTGAATTCCTTTTATTTTTGTTGTTGTTGTCTGATTGCTGAGGCTAGGACTTCTAGTACTATGTTGAGTAGCAGTGGTGAGAGTGGACATCCCTGTCATGTTCCCGAGAACTTATTAAACTCAACAGCAAAGAAACAAACAATCCAATCATGAAATGGGCAAAAGACATGAACAGAATTTTCACAGAGAAAGACATAGACATGGCCAACAAGCACATGAGAAAATGCTCTGCATCACTTGCCTCAGGGAAATGCAAATCAGAACCACAATGAGATACCACCTCACATCAGTGAGAATAGTGAAAATTAACAAGACAGGAAGCAACAAATGTTGGAGAGGATGTGGAGAAAGGGGAACCCTCTTGCACTGTTTGTTGGTGGGAATGTGAACTGGTGCAGCCACTCTGGAAAATTATGTGGAGCTTCCTCAAAGAGTTAAAAATAGAGCTTTGCTATGACCCAGCAATTGCACTACTGAGGATTTGTCCCAAAGATACAGATGCAGTGAAAAGCCGAGACACCTGAACCCCAATGTTTCTAGCAGCCCAATGTCCACAATAGCCAAACTGTGGAAGGAGCCTCGGTGTCCATCGAAAGATGAATGGATAAAGAAGATGTGGTCTATGTATCCAATGGAATATTACTCAGCCATTAGAAACGACGAATACCCACCATTTGCTTCAAAGTGGATGGAACTGGAGAGTATTATGCTGAGTGAAGTAAGTCAATCGGAGAAGGACAAGCATTATATGGTCTCATTCATTCAGGGAATATAAAAAATAGTGAAAGGGATTAAAGGGGAAAAGAGAGAAAATGAGTGGGAAATATCAGTGAGGGTGACAAAATATGAGTGACCCCTAACTCTGGGAAATGAACAAGGGGTTGTGGAAGGGGAGGTGGGCGGGAGGATGGATGGGGTGACTGGGTGACGGGCACTGGGGGAGACACTTGACGGGATGAGCACTGGGTGTTATGGTATATGTTGGCAAATTGAAATTCCAATAAAAAATATACAAAAAAAAAACCCCACAAAAACATAGAACAATCCCACAAGTTGCACTACTCCACAATGAATTTCTTGGCTGAAAGTTTTCCAAAATTTTCAGAGATGATTTCAATTCTAGTGGTAAACATGAAATCTATCTAGTTTTACTGTTATATCTCTATATGAGACACCCAACAATGGTTCTTGTGAAATGCTAAAAATATTCACTGAAAGCATAAACTGTTAGGTCCCAGAATTTACGGAAGGATGCATGTGGTTGAAAGTAGTTTCTTAACATATCTTTCATTCTAAATTGACTCCTAGCATGCATTTCTGTACATTGGAGGGACTAGAGCAGCCTCAGCTGGTGGTGTGTTCATAAGGAGTTCAGGGCCTGTTTCCTACCTATGCCTGGTAAATGCCTCAATTGAAGCGAGTGTCCAGGATGTTAGCGCTTTCTGCTGTTTACCAACACACACCACAGTTTTGATTTGATGCTTGGCAAAGGGCATTTCTACCCTGAGAACTCTGGGTTTGCTCCATTTTTAATTTTTTTTTTTTAACAACAGGATCCCAAATCATTGTTAGAAACAGTCTGAGCAGTATCAGTAAGCCATTTTGTGTCTTTGAGGATGTGGTTCTTATAGGCAAGAACATGCATTTCGGGGCACTGACTCATTTTCTTGCAAAGGTAAAGGTACCAGCTGCAATCTAGGCCCTGTGCTAAGGGACTTAAATGCATTAACTCATTTCACTTTACAAAACCCTGTAAAATGGACTCTCACAACCACCCCATTTTATGGACAATGGAAGCAAGACTTGAAGTGACTTGGCCAACCTCACAGAGCTGGTGAGTGACCTGGCTGGGCAAAGTAAGGATTGTGTGAGGCCAGTGAGGTGCTCACCTTAGGTGCAAAATGTAAAAGGGAGCCCCAAAACTCAGTAGTCAGGGCAAAGAATAGGTTAATGGAATATTTTAGAAAATTGAAATTAATGAAAAAAATCCTTGATGACAAAATAGTGAAATTCTAAATAAAGACAGGATTTGAACTTTTACTTGAAGGACCCAGCCTTACTTGCCTGATCCTGATCCCAGCCCTGTCAGATCCTTATTCCTGCCCTGGCTGGGATTTGAACCTACGACTGGCTGAGATCACATCCCATGCTCTGATCCACTTCTCTGGGGCACTCATCTGTCTTCTTTGCCAGCAGGGAGCTAAGATGTGCTTACATTGTCAACGATGCCAACAACCTGAACTGAGTCTCACTCACCCCGCCCAACCTTGGGAAAGTCATACCCAGACGGGACTGAGAAAAGCATCTGTGATGGCAAGAAGTCATGTGTAATGGCCCCTATCCTTGCCATCAGCCAAGGTGACTCTTGGTAGAGAAGCCCTGGCTTAGGAAGAGAGCACTTCCCGGAGCAGATCAGTATTGATCAAGCTATGAGCAAATTTTCTTTAGTGAATGTTCTGTGACTCAGTTCAGATGGAAGGAGGGTCCCCTGGCAACTGACAACTCCCAAGTGACCTTTACCTTCCCCCTCCCTCCAGGCCACTCTCTGCAGGTGCCACCATGTACAAGGGGCCTCTGCTCTTTTTTTGGGGGGAGGGGGGCTCTGCTCTTCCTAGAATAGAAATTCCTTTGCCCAAGTCAATTGGAAAGCGATCCTCCTTGTTAACTTCTCGCCTTTTGCAATGTAAACAGGTGCCAAACACTGCCCCCTGCTTCCTGCGCCCAGGCCCATTGGTCTGGGACAGGGAAGCAGCTTCTGTGGACCAGACACTGGAACCAAATTCCTCCAGGGAGGGTGCACTGAACACACTCTATGCAATTGTCATTTCCCCTGCCTCATTCTCCTTTCCAACCACATCTGAACTTAATGGCATATTAATTCTTACTGCATCTCCTTGTGTACCTCAGCTAAAACTTTAGGCCTTAATTCCAGTCTCCAAGCTTTGAAAAATAGTGTTACTTTCTTTAAATGCCATCATGAAATAGGGCAAGGCGCTTTACTCTGACATGAATCCACAGGAATGTCTGCTCACCCTCTGAGCTCCTTCTGAGCTTCAGCTACACTTGCTTACTTCCCTGCTGAGTGCTCTATTAGACACCTTAGTTCTTAAAGGGACAGTGCAGCTATTTTAAAAAAATCCTTGCTCTTTCTTTGGAAAGCTACAAACATGATTTTCTCTATGTTTTCTTCTGTTAGGAGTGTTAACAAGTATATCCTTCATTTATTTATTCAACAATCACTTGTTCACCGAAGGCTAGGTTCAATGCTATCTGGTAGATTTTCCTTCCAGCAGCTCTCCATCTCCTCCGAGAGTCTAGCTGATACTCTTCTAAATGCTCATTTGACCTTAGATATTGACTTTACTCAAGGGGTATCTGAATAGTTAAAAAAGAGAGAGAAAGAATGTTCTAGTCTGTTCTAAAGACAGCTGAACTGAACAACAACAAAATAGGAGGATGTCCTTTTCTGAAGACAGCTCAACAGTTGTTCCAGCAAATAAATACTAGCTAGCTAAGTTTGCCATGAAAAATAATGCACAAAATGTAAGTCAGCCATGGAGGCATGCACATTTTTAGATTGCAGGTTAACCTACCACTTTCTAGAGACCACTTTATTATTGTTTCCAATTAAACATAACAATACTCAGAATAAAACATTTGGAAAACCCAAAGAGCATTACAAAAATCTGTCACGTTATATGTCAATTATATCTCAATAAAGCTGGAGGGAAAACAGAAGCCAACCATCCAAGGTAACAACTTGTGACATAATTTGCTTGAAACTAAACTCAATATTTTTCCCCATGTCTATGAAAAATACATGTATTATAACCCAAAACTGACATATCTTCTTCCTACTACAGTATTTCCTGTGCTGGTTAAAATAAACCTAAATAGAAATTGAATGGTTGCATCCTGTCATATGAGTACACTGTAGATTTCTTGAACAATCACCTTCTGTACTGGATACCTAAGCTGTCTCCAAAATTTGCTGTCATAAATAATGCTTTAATGAACTTCCATATGCAATTCTTTGCAGACATCTCTTAATTCCTCTTGGGGTAAAGTCCTAGAAATTGAAATGCTGGATGAAGGAATTCACAGTTTTTAAGGCTTTTGATAATATAGTAACAAATTGCCCCTTTAAAAAAAAAAAAAAGTATACTAATCAATACCTCCACACTGTGTAAAATTGCCAGGGAAATTTAGCTATCACAGAAGAGATCTTGATTAAGAATGGGGAAATTTGGGGGGCAGAAGACATAAACAGACATTTTTCCAATGAAGACATACAAATGACTAACAGACCCATGAGAAAATGCTCAATACCACTTGGCATCAGGGAAATACAAATCAAAACCACAATGAGATACCAACTTGTACCAGTCAGAATGGCTAAAATTAAGAACTCAGGAAAAAACAGATGTTGGCAAGAATGTAGAAAAAGGGGAAACCTCTTACATTGTTGGTGGGAATGCAAACTTGTGCAGCCACTCTGGAAAACAGTATAGAGGTTCCTCAAAAAGTTAAGGATAGAGATACCCTATGACCCAGAAGTTGCACTACTAGGTATTCATCCAAAGGATACAAACATAGTGATTCAAAGGGGCACATGCACGCCAGTATTTATAGCAGCAATGTCCACAATAGCCAAAATACGGAAAGAGTCAAATGTCCTTTGACAGGTGAATGGATAGAAAAGATGTGGTTTATATATATATAATTACTCACCATCAAAAAGAAGGAAATCTTGCCATTTGCAATGATGTTGATGGAACCAGAGGGTGTTAGGCTAAATGAAATAAGTCAGTCAGAGACAAACACCATATGATTTCACTCTTTGTGGAGTTTAAGAAACAAAACAGATGAACACAGGGGAAGGGAAGGAAAAATAAAATAAGTTGAAAACAGGGAGATAAATCCTAAGAGACTCTTAACTATAGGAAACAAACTGAGAGTTGCTTGGGGGGAGTGGATGGAGGGATGAGGTAACTGGGTGATGGGAATGAAGGAGGGCACTTGATGTAATGAACACTGGGTATTATGTTTAATTGATGAATCATCAAATTCTATCCCTGAAGCTAATAATACAGTATATGTTAACAAAACTGAATTTAATTAAAATTTTTTTTAAAAGAATGAGGTAATTTTTTTCTCTGAGAGTGTCAGAAATTTAGCATTGGAAAGAATTATTGAGGGAGGTCATCCAATCTTTAACCCTAGCAGTAATACACTAGTGTCATCTGGTAAGCTTCTAAAAATTGCCAATATTGGATCCCACTCTTACAGATTCTGATTTTATTAGTCTCGGGTGGAACCTGGGCATGGTATCATCTTAAAGCTTCCCAAGTGGTTCTCATGTCAGCCAAGGTTGAGAACCACTGAACTCAAGGTGTTTTTAAAGGAAAGAAATTTGTAGAAGTTTGGGTTCAGATGTGTGTCCAACAAATTCTTGAGTTTTTCCTTTAATTTTTTGACTTTATAAAAATATTTCTGAGAAAACTGTGACAGTTTGTATACCTCTGAAAGGAAATCACAAATAGGACAGGTTCTTTTGTGGTGTCCAGGGGAACAAAAGATGCTGGCCCAAGTGCCATCACCAAGATTGTTATCAGAGAGAAGAAAGTAGGTTACAGTGGGTGGCTTTGCTGTCACAGTTTGGTCAGATGGAAAGAATGGTGTGGACATAGACTGAGTCCTAAAGGATAGTGTGAAATAGGAGAAAGGAAGAGTGTGGCTTTGGGGACATACAGACCTTGAATTCAAGTTATGTCATTTGTTACTGTTTGATCCTGAGCAAATTCTTTACTGTTCTGGGTCACAGTTTTTCCATCTGTAAAATGAGGCCACATTACAACTACCTGGTAGGGCAGTGGCAGGGTTTACACTATAATAATGTATAGTTCCTAGGCACTGATCAAAGATAACCGTCTTTCCTTAGCTAGCACCTGGAGTGCTTCATGCTCAGCCTTTTGTGCAGCACCCTCACTTCTTGATTTATTTTTTTTTAAAATTATTTATTTATTTATGGGAGAGAGAGAGAGAGAGAGAGGCAGAGACACAGGCAGATTGAGAAGCAGGCTCCATGCCAGGAGCCCGATGCAGGACTAGATCCTGGGACTCCAGGATCGCACCCTGAGCCAAAGACAAGCGCCAAACCACTGAGCCACCCAGGGATCCCCTTGATTTATTTTCAATATAAGGGAACCCACTTATTCTGACTCTGCTCCCAGTTAGGACGTGTGGGTTCTAAGATCAGCTCTGCCACTCCCTAGGGTGTAGGTCATAGCTTGGCAGAGCCCCAATTTCCTCCTTGAAACATCTAAAGGCCCCTCCCGAATTCCACAATCTCTAAACTAGATCTTTTCCATTGCTTAGAACTTTTGATATTCAAATTAACTGTACTATAAGAGAACATTCCATGGAGTGATTTTTTAAAAAAATCTATAATTTACAGTGTGCCTGCTATGTCTGTTGTACACATACATGTTATAGTATTTAAAGGTCACAACAACCATGGGAGGCAGATATTTGTGTACCCCCATTAATGAGTGAGGGAACAGATCCAGTGAAAAATATTTTATCTGTAATTACCCAGTCCACATTTGGAACAACTGAGATTTGAACGCAACTTGATCCCAAAGCCCTTGACCTCAGCATGCTGAATTCCTAAGTGCTGCTGATTATCGAAACAGGACCAATTATTCAAAGATAAACTCTTCCTTCAGACTTTTTCATTTTCCTCTTCTTTTCTATTTTCTGACTTTTTACCAATTGCTTTATTAACCCCTCCATGAGAGGCTGTGGGGAAATGGGAAAAACTCTGAACTCTTAGTGATTTTCGAGATTCCTCAGAGTGATCTCCATCAATATATCTGACTAAATTCAAAGCAAGTGTACCCCCAACTCGTCTTTTCTTAGGTGGATCCCCCAAAAGTCCCAGAACACCTCAGCCCCACCCAAGAGCTGAGGAATCAGGAATGGAAGCAAATGGCAGTCCCACAGATTCCAGTTAAAATAATTGCATGTTTCCAGGTTTATAAAAGATATGAAGACGTAATCAGATCATAAAGGCTGAAATGAGGAGCCATTAGGTGTTCGCTTTCTTAGCAGCAGGAAACCGACCTCCAGCACTACCCTGCTCAGTGGCATTTTGCAATGAGACTTGCTCTCATTCACACACAGCTACAGATGCACTCATGGTTAAACAGAAATAATGCTTGCTATTAAATATGGCCTAATTTCTCTGTTATTACCATCGCACATGATGGATTTCTCTTCTTACCTTAAAATTCAGAATTATTTGATTTTAATTATTTTTAGCCATCACAGAATCAGAGAACTTCAGAGTTCTACTGATCCACAAACCTTCTGGCTTTTCCGGGAGGCTGTCTGACCCAGGCAAGCTCCAGGGGCAGGCTCTTGTCCATAGCAGGGCACTGTTGACGCTTATTCTGCCCAAGAGACATGTGTTCATCATTCCCAGGGATTTGGCTCTTGTTAGGGAATTTATATATATTTAATGCAAGATAGCTGATAAAAGTGAAATTATTGTCAGAGGCAAGAAGTGGGATCTCTACCCATTCAATACTTTTAACATTTAAAATATAAGAAGCTGAGTAGCTTTACCTATCAAACATGAGGTTCCTATCACTTACCAAGCGTGGCTATCAGTTCTGCTAAGACATCCCTCAGAGGTTGAAGATTATATGGTTTGAAAGGTCCTCCCTTTTTACCCAAACTTTATTGGTTTTGGCCAGAAACACTGTAAAACTTTATTGCAACAGACAGGGATAGTATGTTCTGTAAAGTATGGGTGTGGGTGTTTAAACAAGACAGAATATGATGTTTCTGAGACTAGAACTACAAAATAGTTGACTTAATCCTAAGAAAAAAATGATCAACCCAATAAACCACTTTCCAAATTAACTGCATCCTCTAAAATAATTTTTGGATCAACTTTTAGAGAACTCTTCACAAATACAGAAACTCTGTATAATGAATCCGTGTCAATATTCAAGTGCAAATGACTTATTGCTTCTGGTCATGGTCTTCAGAGAGAAGGAATCTTCTCCAAATTCACAGGAGATTATGGGAGGTGACAAAGGAGAAGTGGGATGGGTGTCCTCCCTCTAACCTTAAGGTTTTAACATTTTTCTTCTTTTTAAGACCATGGACTCTTTCTTTAAATAGAATGGCTTGAGCTCAGTAGATAAACACATGGGGGAGGGTCCTGGTACAGTTAAGGTCCTGTTCCTCCAACTTCCCTTTACACACAGGACACACAGACACATTCCCCCCACCCGCCCCCCAGGAGTCCCTAAGGGACTCCTTAGTTACTTTTATTTATTTATTTATTCATGAGAGAGAGAGTGAGGCAGAGACATAGACAGAGGGAGAAGCAGGCTCCTCAGAGGGAGCCTGATGTGGGACTTGATCCCAGGACCCCAGGGTCATGTCCTAAGCCGAAGGCAGACGCTCAACTTCTGAGCCACCCAGACATCCTGAGGCACAAGTTTTTAAAGCCTAGTTAATGAGCACCACAAATAACTAAAGTTAAGGAGCTAGAGGAATCCATGGACTCATAGACATGAAACAAGAGTTTTGAAAAAGCTTATTTC
The DNA here is from genome assembly GCF_011100685.1 of Canis lupus familiaris. NCBI lineage: Eukaryota > Metazoa > Chordata > Mammalia > Carnivora > Canidae > Canis > Canis lupus. Next base: position 14,170,458 of record NC_049223.1, on the reverse strand, counting down.
AAACTGAAAAAGATCAAAGACTCTAGGGTAGTGCTAATAAAACTTTTTGCCATGAGGAAAATGTTCTGTGTCTGTACTACCAAATACATCCACCACTAGCCATGTTTAGCTACTGAGCCCCCGAAATGTGACTAGCGAGATTACGAAGTGAATTTTTAATTTTATGTAATTTTAATTAATTTAAATGTTAATGTACATGGCCTCATATGGTGGCCATATGGTGGCTACTACAGAGCAGAGCAGTTCTAGAGCATTTCTCTTCTGTAGGTAGAACTACAAGGACAGAGTTTGTAATGAAATACATGTCTATTCTCCTTGTGGGAACATCTGAGGAAGCCCATCACCCCCTCTTCTTATTCTCCTGTCTGTTCCACCAAAAGGGGGGCTCAGATGAGAGCCCTTCTGTATTAACCTCCTGTTGCTGCTGTAACAGATTACTACAACACGACTTAATTCTCTTCTAGTTTCTGAGGTCAGAAGTCCACAGTGAGTCTCAGTGGGCTAAACTCAAGGTGTTGGCAAAGGTGCATTTCTCCTGGAGGCTCTAGGAGAGAACTGGTCTTCTCGACTTTTCTGGGTTCTCAAGAAATTCCAGAATGCTTGGTTGCAAGCATTCCGTGGTGCATGCCCCTTTCTCAATCTTCAAAGCCAGCAGTATAGCATCTTCCAGTCTCTCTGTTTCCAACATCACATTTTCTCTTCTGATTCTCTTTTACTCTGACCCTCCTGCCTCCCTCTTTTAAGAAGCCTTATGATTACCTTGGGCCCATCTGGATAACCCAAGATAATCTTCTTAAACTCAAGAACTTTAGTTTAATCATAGCCACAAATTAGGAGGTAACATATTCACAGCTTTCTAGGTCATGGGTTTCCTTGAAGTGGGAGGCATCATTTTGCCTACCCCACCTTTGTTGTAGATTAACTTGAAGTAAGACTAGTACCTTTCATTAAATTCATTAATACCTGGTTTTCTAAAAGGTAACCTTGGTTGGTAGGCTTCACTGGAATTACCCACAAGTGAGGTGAGGTTTTCTCACCTGGCGGTTCTCCAGATTTAGCCAGCATCATATCACCCCTGGGCTTGTGAAAGACTGCTGGACTCAAACCCCAGAGTTTCTGATTCAGTAGGTCTGGAGTGGGGCCCAAGAATTTGCATTTCTCAGCCAGGTATAGTAATTTTAACATATGTGCACAAATTCTTTGACATTCCTCCCTCCAAAAGATGGGGAGGGGTTGTCTTACTTTCATGCTTTTGAGCACAGACTAGATTTAGTGACTCATTTCTAAGTATATTTGATGGATGTGATGGCATATGATTGCAGGACAAGTCTCGCTCTCACACTCGCTCTCTCTCTCTCTCTCTTTGAGCATTAGTTTCTAGCCCCAGTTGAGCCTTCAGATTCCTGCAGCTCTAGGTGATAGATGCCTTGACTATGACCTCATGAGAAACCCTGTGCCAGGTTCACTCAGCTAAGTCACTTCTCAATTCCTGACTCATAGAAACTCTGTGAAATAATACAAGTTTATTGGTATTTAAAGCTACTGAGTTTGGGGGTAATTTATTACACAGCAAGAGATAACTAAGTTTAACAGGTGGTGCTGATACCCTGGTCTGGGGACACATTTTGAGAACCAGCAGTCCAACCCACACACTGCATAAGGCAGAGCCATTTCTCCTGCCCCGTGTTGAGATGCTCCAGAGAACCAGAGGAGGCTAAGGTTCTCTGGTTTGTATGTATTGCATATTCATTTTGTTTTCTACAGACATATTCTGTTACCACCAGCCGCCACTCTCTTATGAAAGTGTTTTTGCTGGGAAAAATAACAACTGTATGTCAACTGATAGCTGTATTCTAGAAGCCCATTGCTATCTACTTGGGCACACATGCAAAAAAATGTGCTGCACATGGATGAAGAACCAGACAGCTTTAGGGAGAAGAGGAAATGATCAAAAGAGTAGACCATCTCTCTCTTACATACTCTTTTCAGCCTGAAAGTGAACAAGATGAAGAAAGAAAAGAAAACAAAACTTTTTTTTTTTTTAAGAAAACAAAACTCTTGACAAGAGAGGGAAAGATAGTACTAGGAGCCAGGAGAGCAAAGGGGTGTCCAACTGTTAAATAATGAGAAACTGAAACTGCCTTCATTGTGTCAGAGAGGCCAATTCCTGAGCCAGCTGTAGAGGAAATGGGGAGTTTATGTTATCTGGGATGTCAGTAAGAACTGAGTGGATGCACTTCCTGTCTGCTTCTCCCCAAAGATTAGCAACCTCTTCAGCAAAGATGCTTTTCCTGACGTTTCATTCGTTGTTTACCTTCCCAGTTGGCAAATGTGGTCCAAGAAGGGAAATACGGCTCCAAGAGCAAGGGAAGGGAATGGTAGTGAATACAGGGTGAATATCACACAGAAGGGAGCTGATGTGAGGGGAGGAAGGACCCCGACGGCAGGCAGCTCTGCAAGACCAGCCTTTTCTAATTCAGGCAGTGCCAGGCAAGCTGGCCAAGCAGGTTCATTTCAGTGATACCCATTCCCTTTGATGGGGTTTCTCTGGCTTTTCCATTTATTTTATAGAAACTTAAAATATGACATATGATTCCATTTATATGAAATTCTTGGAAAGGCACAACTAATCTAGGGTGACAGAAAGCAGAAAAGTGGTTGCCTCAGACCAGTACTGAGGGGGAAGGTGACTGCAAAAGGCCACGTGAGGATGTGGGGTGTGATGGAAACGCTCTACATTTTTGTTGTGCTAGTGGTTACATGGGTGTGCACATTTGTCAGACTTCATTGAACTATACGCTTAAAATGGCTACATTTTATTGCACATAGATTACATCTTAATAATACTGACCTTAAAAAAGAATGACACATGTGGAACACTCTGATGGGGCATTCAAAGACTGGTTTGGCAAAAACAAGAGCTATCTGGTAGAAGAGGGACTCAGGTAGTTCTGTGTGGCCTGAGGAGTAGAACAAGAATAAATGCATACATATTACATGAAACAGATTTCTATTCAATGTATTTATGTCGATCATTTATTTTTTTTAAAGACTTTATTTATTTATTCATGAGAGACACAGAGAGAGAGAGAGAGAGGCAGAGACACAGGCAGAGGGAGAAGCAGGCTCCATGCAGGGAGCCCGATGTGGGACTACATCCCAGGACCCCGGGATCACCCCCTGAGCCAAAGGCAGACAACTGCTGAGCCACCAGGGGTCCCAGTGTCAATCATTTATTTAACAAAGTTTCACTGAAAGTCCTACGTAGAGAGGTCTTTAACTCTCAGATTTACAAAAAAAGATAGCTTAGCTTCTCTATCACCCAGCTGAATTTCTATTTAAAAAGCCGATTCTGCAGAGAATGGAATATTTAATTAACTTGAGGTTTTCCATTTTCCCTGAGGTGGTGTCTGAGTTCTAGTAGGTTCTCTCAATGCCAAGACATTGAGGGGATGTCTAGTCCTCGATGCCCACTCTATACATCCATGCAGGGATCTTCCCATTCTCAGCCTTGGCCGTGAGCTACGTGGCTGCAGAGCTGAACCTTGCTGCACACCAGGGGACCTCCTTGGCCTTCTGCACCATCCCTGGGCCATGTTAAGGGAAGGGGCCATGGTGGATATGGGGGAGACCACACCGAACTCTCTGCAAGTCTGTCTCTCACCCTGCCTGCCTAGAAATGTGACAGAGACACAATATGTGCACAGTGTTGCTGCTCCCCAGGACTCCACCTTGCAAAATGGGCTATGGCCCCCCAGTCTCAGGTCCCCCGAAACATTCTGAAATTGTGGAGAGGCAGCATTAGCATAGTGGTTAAGAACAGTAACTCTAGATCCAGGCTGCCTGTATCCTTGCTCTGGCAGCTGCCAGCTGTGTAACTAGGGCAAATACTCACTTTTTCTGCCTGAATCTCTGCAACTTGAGGAAAACGGTGGTTCTTAACCCACAAGATTGCAGTAGGGGCTCAATGAGTTGATACTCAAAGCTCTTAGAAGAAATGTGTGGCACACAGGACCTTCCACCTGAGGCACAAGACCCTTGCTTATGGACCTCCCACACCGCTGCATGCTTGTCGTCACTGTTTTTACCTTTCTAACTGCTTCTCTGATTCTTTCCTTGAGCCACTCCTTCACAGAGAGATGTTTACGTCTCTTGGACACCTGGCATAACTTCTTTAATGATTTGATTTGAGGAAACACAGAATCCAAGGGCTTTTTATTATTTGATGTTTTTTCCCCACTTCCCACCCTATGCAGGCCTCTCCCTTGAAGGAATGAGGAAAGAATATCTGAAAGAGCATAGAGGAGAGTAGGAAATAATGAGAGAGAAAGGTTCATTTGTGCTGATGTCACCAAATCTAACACTACATCAAATACATCTTGTTTTCATTAAAATATGGGAAAAGGTGCATCTTACAATAAGTGAAATTTTGCATTTTTGTCTATTGAATACAATACCCATTCTATGCAATACAATGATGAAGGACACAAACAGGAACCCTGACCCCTGGGGCTCCCCTTTAACGGGGCAGACCCTGCACACACGAACCAGTGGCTGGATTGAGCATCCTCCAGGGATGTGAGGAACATAACCAGGACCCGGGGAGAGATTCAGGCACACCTAACTGGGGTAGTACGTGGGCTCAGCTGCTGTCTCCTGGGGGCCGATATTTAAGCTGAGACTTGAAAGAATGACCCAGCAAAGAGCAGATGAAACACCAAATACAAAGCCTTTGAGACTTTTAGGGGAAACACTGGACCTTTTCAAGGACTGACAGAAAACCAGTGTCAGCACATGGTGCTGTGTGTGTAGAAGTATCAACACACCCAAGCCATCTGAAGACGGGGTGGGTCCTACCGGATGGAAGTAAATTTCCGGATCACCAGATATATTCAAACAGAGTGGACAGTCACTGAGGGGATTTGATACAAGGAATCCAAGGATAAGGTGGAGGACAGAATATATATTTGTTTTCCAGGACTGTCATAACAAATTACCACACACTGGATGGCTCAAAACAACAGAGGCTGATTCCCTTCCAGCTGCGGAGGCCAGGTGTAAGCAGGGCTGACTCCTCCTGGAGGCTCATCCTGGAGAGTCTCCCCACGCCTCTCTTCTACTCCCTGGTGGCTGCCAGCAGTCCTTGGTGGGCTTAGGCGTGCAGCTTTGGAGCTCCTATCTCTGTCTACATCACCACATGGCCTCCCCCATTTTCTTCCTCCTCCTGTCTATGTCTTCTCTTCCTATAAGGACCCCTGTCAGTGGACATAGGGCCCACCCAAAAAATCCAGGATGATCTCATTCAAGATCCCTAATTACATCTGCAAAAACCCTTTTCCCAAATAAGGTCACATTCGAAATTCCAGGTGGGCACATATTTTGTAGCGTCACCATTCAGGCTGCTACTTAAGGGTTTTCTAACTAAGATTCTAGGATCCTACATTAATTATACTATAGGGTATGTGGCTGATGTTCTATACTTTCCAAACAGAAGGTTTTGAAATGCAGTGAAGACCTACTACCTGGTTGAAAGCTGGGGAATGAAATAAAAGAAGAAAGGAAGGGCCAGACAACTCAGAAGAAAAATGTAACTTTAGAGCTTTCCTAAATCTCCCCTGATGCCCAACCTATATAATTTCTAAACATTAAACCATATGACATAATTACTGTGGCTTGAGTCCTTCCACATACATAGAAAGGGACAGAAACGTGGCCCTGGCCAGACAGCCATTCCTCCTAGGAGGTTCAGAAAGCAGAGTGGACATCACAGTTCTACGGGTTCCCAGAGACTTGTTTATTTTATTTTATTTTTTTAAAGATTTGATTTATTTATCCACGAGACAGAGAGAGAGAGGCAGAGACACGGGCAGAGGAAGAAGCAGGCTCCACGCAGGGAGCCCAACGCGGGACTCGATCCTGGGTCTCCAGGATCACGCCCTGGGCTGAAGGCGGCGCTAAACCACTGAGCCACCCGGGCTGCCCCCAGAGACTTGTTTAAATAGTATTGCCCTGCCCTGCCCTGCCCTGCCCTGCCCGGCCCGGCCCTGCCCTGCCCTGCCCTGCCCCAAATCTGCTTTGTAACTGTGATCTGTTTTCCCTGCTTCCTAGGAAATTTCACAAAAGGTGTGACCCTCACTTGATAGCAATAAAAGTTTCTAGCTCCATGTAAGCCCTTTGGTGAATTATAAAATCTCAAAATAGTTAGAGAGGAAAGTGTAACAAGGAGACCTAGGTAGAAATTTGACTCTAACTCTTGGAAGGTAGATGGGGCGTATTACATACAAATCAGGATGCTTTAGGTTGGAAGTAATAAAAATTCTAACTTAAAATGACCTAGAAATTAAAAAGAAGTTTGTAGGTCTCACCCACAGAAGTCCAGATGTGTAATGGACTTTAAATATGGAGGGATCAGGGCTCTGGTGCCATTTTTCTTTTCTGCCCCTTGGCTTAGACCTCAGGCTGGCTTTCTTCTTGGTAGCCAATGGCTACAGTTCTTCTAGGCTTTGTATCAATATTCCTACCACAACGCACAGAAAAGACACTTTTTCTTCCCCTTAGCACCAGTAAAGACTTCTGAGTTTCAGTCTGATTGGAATAATTCAAGCCACCTGTCTTCCCCTGAACCCACAGGTAGGATTATTCTGACTGGCGTTAGATTAACCAAAGCTGACCCTGAGCAGGAATGGAAATAAGCCCCCAAACCAAATGTGGCTCCACCAACAAGGAGAAATGGACTGCTTGTCAAAGAGGCCGCACTCACCCCCACTACTACCCCTGTAAATCGGAGCAGCTGACGTTCTTTCCCAGCACATTTCTTCTAGGTGTTCATAAATGCTTTTTTACAATCTTGAAAGGATGTTTACTTGAAAATCACAGAGTTACATAGTAAATCACACAAGCATTTAGTGTTGAGATAAAAATAATTAATCTAATGAACTGTGATCCTTTCAGAATTAATTTTCTCTGCTCCGTGGCATAGAATGACGGAGCTGTATGTCCTTGGTATGTTTAAGAATATATTTGTGGGGATCCCCGGGTGGCACAGCGGTTTGGCGCCTGCCTTTGGCCCAGGGCGCGATCCTGGAGACCCAGGATCGAATCCCATGTTGGGCTCCCTGCGTGGAGCCTGCTTTTCCCTCTGCCTGTGTCTCTGCCTCTCTCTCTCTCTCTGTGACTATCATGAATAAATAATAAAATAAAATCTTAAAAAAAATAAAAAAAATAAAAAAAATAATATATTTGTGATTAACGTGAGGTTTGCCAATTAGAACAAAACTCTTATTAAACTTGCCTCTAAGACATAATAAGATGAAAGAACACAAACAGATAACAAAATTAATCCAGGAAAGAAAGAAAGAAGAAAGAAAAAGAAAGAAAGAAAGAAAGAAAGAAAGAAAGAAAGAAGAAAGAAAGAAAGAAAGAAAGAAAGAAAGAAAGAAAGAAAGAAGAAAGAAAGAAGAAAGAGAAAGAAAAGAAGAGAAAGAAAGAAAGAAGAAAGAAAGAAAGAAAGAAAGAAAGAAAGAAGAAAGAAAGAAAGAAAGAAAGAAAGAAAGAAAGAAAGAAAGAAGAAAACTAGTTTTTTGCCAAAATAGATGACTCGATGGCTATTTTCGTGTGCATATGCATATATATCCCAAATGTTATTCTAGATGTTTCTATGAGGGTGTTTTGGATGAGATTTACATTTAAATTGGTGGACTTTGAGTAAACCAGATTGCCCTCCATGTGTGGATGGGTCTCATCCAATCAGTTGAAGGTCTGAATAGAGCAAAAGGCTGACATCCTGGGAGTAAGAGAGAACACTCCAGAAAAGTTTTCACACTCCCTGGTTTTTAACAGATGCCTTTGTACTCAACTACAACTTGGTGCGTCTCCAGCTTGCTGGCCTCACCCTTCGGATTTGGATTCTTCAAGTCTCCACAATCGTGTAAGCCAACTCCTTAAACTCAATCTCTTCCTATCCAGAGACACATCCTGTTGGTTCTGCTTCAGCGAAGAACTCTAATACAGATGACAATATACTCAAGCGAGTATCCCCATCAGGGATGAAGTTACAATATTTGTCCTGACAACTGGGTTTTTCTGGTAATTATTCCCGCAAACAAACTACATCAGAATTTAGTCACTTAAAACAACAACTAGCTTACTTTTTCTCGGATGTCCTGACAGCTGAGTGGTGTGGCCCTTCTGTTAGTGTTCTGGGAGTCACTTGGATGGGCGCACTCAGCTGGTCGCTAGTGGCGGGGCTCGGCTGGCATGTGGAGATAGTTGGACTTCTCTCTACGTATCTAGTGTCAGGGCCTCTTCTCTCACACATGTGATCTCTCCATGTGTCCTTCCAGGGGTCCCTGTCAAGGTAGCTTGACTTCTTACACAGAGGTTCAGGACATCCCAAAGCATAAATCAGAAGCTACAAGGTCTTCTTAAGGCTAAAGCCTGGAACTAGTGTAATATAAATTCCATCAGTTTATTGGTTAAAGCAAATGATAGGACCAGTCCTGATTTAAGAGGAGGGCACCTCCCAAGGGCTCTAAGGCAAGGTTTATGGAGGGCCATGGTCTTATTTGACCACACGACAGCCTGAGTGTGCCGTTCTGCAAATGTATCTCTCCTCCTGCTCTATCAGCACAGAAGAGAGGTTCTGGCTCCAGCAACAACACATGGAAGCCAGTGAAAAACCTGTGTGATGAGACGGATTTCCTCTCCCATCCAGAGACTCCATTTCACTAAATCCAAGTGGCACTAGTGAATTCTCTCTTTTCTCATTAGTCCTCATCGGTATCTACTGTCCCTATATGTATCATTTCACTCTCCCTGCCCAGATTAATCTGGTGACTCTTTATTACATAATTGATTATAACCAGATTCTCACTAAAACCAGGGAATGGAGGATTAAAGTAATTAACCTGATCCTTGAGGCATGCTGTTTCCTATATTAGGTATTAATGTCTTCATTTTATCATTCAAATAATCAGGTGAAAGTTAGGGCTTTGGAAACATTATCCTTAGCCTTTTTCACCAATGGCTTCTGTAACCCTGCTCACCTGGCAGATGCTATCAGGGGAACCCCATGCAGTGTTCAGTTCCCAGATAAATGAAGCCCATTGAGCCACCAGGAATGTCATCAGTCGTCCTTGAGAAGAGCACCTAGGAGTCCCTGACAGCCAGGAGAGCGCAGGACAGAGGGTCTGGGGAGCATGCACTGGTGGTCGAGGGATGGACTGAAGGCCAGCCTGTGGGATCACTGGGGTGCTAGACCTTCCCTGAATCTTGGGTGATGGCACAAGAAATCCGTGCTCAAACCAGAACCTTCTCCCAGACTCAGTGAAAGCTGCCAGAGACTTGGCTACTTGGCTGTGCTCCTGAAAGCCCAAGAAAAAAAGTCAAGCCTTGAGGAACACATTTCAGACCCATTCCGTGGCTCCTGGCAGAAGAAACATCTAAATTTAGACTTCTGACCAAACAGTTTCAGACACGGCATCTTCCGTGACACAAAATAAACAGGACATGTGCTGAGCTTATATACTAGGCTCCGTGGAAGAGGAAGGGAAGGCCACAGAGAGGAATAAAGCCAACCTGCTTCGAGAAGCCTTCAGTCCAACTGGTGTGGATGCTACCTCCACTGCCTAGGTCTTGCCTGGCGTTGTGATCGCAGAGGGAGGTCACACGCAAGACGAGAAGGTAACACTGAAAGGCGTGAGCGACGGCAAGATCTCTGCGGGCAAAGCTGTGGGCAAAAAATTGGCTCGCGGTGTGTCTGGGTGAGGGAAACCAGCACCGGCTGCTGTGGGTATAGGTCCTTCACCTTCTTGTCTCACCTGACCTTCACGGGGTCCCTCTGCAGTGAGCATATTGTCGCTTCTGCCGATGAGGACACTGAGAGCAGAGAGGGTAAGCGACTGGCTTCGGGTCCCACCGCCAGCTCCAGGCAGGACTGCACCCCGGGAGCACCCAGGCCCCAGAGGCCCTGACGCAGGGGAGACGGGGAGGAGGAATGTCAGGCTTCGCACCCAGAACAGGCATCCTGCCAAGTCCGAAAAGCAAAGTGCCTGAGTGGGAGGCGGCCTGAAGATGAAGGCGGCCCCTACCACCTGGCCAAGGGAGGCGGGCACGGTGGCCTCCGGCCTGCGGACAGCGGCCTCTTCTTTCCCGGACAACAGCACCTGCTCGCCGGGTCAATCACCGGGCGAAGGGAAAACAAACGTCTGACGGGGGGCACCACGTCCACCCCGTCCTCCTGAAGCTCTCCCCAGACAGTGCCCATGGCAACCAAACAGAGGACCGACAGCACCATCCCTGAGGCCCTGCAGGACCCACGGAACACAGGCAGAGACACGGCCCACCTTACTGGGCACTTACTATGCACCAGGCGTCACACCAAGCACCTGCAGTGGGTTACCTAATCTTTCCACAGCCCCGGGAGGGAGTCCCGTTACTGGCCCGCACCCCCCATAACCTCCACACCATCACTTCCCCTTCAGATACTCAAGTAACACCTCCCCTCGGGAGAGCCCAGCGAGCAGCAAGTGAATGACACAATAGAATAGAAGCTCCCGGAAACCCAAATTTGTAGTCTGTTTTGTTCAAGCTTTTCCAGCTTCTAGGACATTGCTAAGCACATGGCAGGCTTTTAATAAATACTTGTTGAGTGAAGTAAAGAACCATAAAACCATCCTACGATGCAAATGCTGAGTTGGCCAAGCAATTTGCTCCCACGCATTGGTCCAACAGATTGAAATTCAGATTTTTTTCCTTAGTAAGGCCTAAGAGTAAAGTCCCTCAATGATGTAATTTTACATACAATGTGATCGTGAATGAGCCCCAGCCTCAGCCTCAGCCCTGGCTCACAGGGAGAAAGCTAGGAGAGGAGGGTGCCACACATGCACCCCAGACAGCTGTGGGCGTGCAGTGGACGTGGTCTGGCTGGCCTCCTCTGGCTCTACCCACTGCCCCAGGGCCGGTGCCTGCCTCACCTGTTTAGAGGTGTCCCAGTGACCGTGAGTGTAGAATTGGCTTGAAATAATATCTGCCCCTCGGCGGTAAGAGGGTTTCTCTTACTCTGGCATTTCACTAGAACTACACAATCTGTCAAGAGAGTTTGTTTTGCTCTCCAGATAAATGAGGAGCCAAAGGGTATTTTTCTGACTGTGAATTCTTGGCATTTCTTTTGGGCCTCTAAATAAGCAGAGTGAACACTGCCAGTCTCCTCTGGTACTGCTCAGGGCTGTTTAATGAGTAACAGAATCACAGATCGTGGAGGCAATGGGGCTCAGAAGTCACCTGGGGCAGGAATTTTCACACCGATTAGGCAATGGAATCCTTCTTTCAAACATAAGCTTGCGGTGAAGTTTATCATGGTATGTGACCAATCATCCCACATCCCACATAGCACATATCGTATCATATTATATGAGAAAAGCGGATGGATGAAGCCAGGGGGTGGCCGGGTCCCCTCCCCTAAGCCCTCTCTTACCTGCCTTCTGGCCACCACTTGGGTTCCAGAAACACCAGTCTAACCTCACCCCTCCCCGCACTGGTGGGAAACAAAGGGGCTGGGAGGTGAAAGGACTCGCCCAAGGTCATACAGAGGGGTAATGACCACACAGAGGCCAGTTAGGCTCCCGCTCAGGACTTGGCAGGCACCGAAGCCCTGCACCTGCGCAAACCCGCTTGCTACAGCAGCACCTGCACAAACCCACTTTGTACCCCTTGCACTAGAAGAAACAGCTATCCCAGCTCGACAAGTGCATGGAGAAGACACTTTGCCTGCTCCCGCAGGCCCTTCACAGGTCACAGATGTTACTTCTGAAAGATGATAAAGGCTGCTTGAATATAAAATCCCAACTCAAAAATGAAAGAAAGAAAGAAAGAAAGAAAGAAAGAAAGAAAGAAAGAAAGAAAGAAAGAAAGAAAGAAAGAAAGAAAGAGAAAAAGAAAAATAAATAATAAAATCTCAACTCTAAGATAGCCTGCCCCCAACTCCATCCTACTTTAGACATCTGAAAGGCAGCAAAGCGCTCACTATCCTCAACTTCCCGGGTGTCAAGGACACTTTAGTCCCCAAAAATGCTCTTTAAGGGCAAAGAATACGCACACACAAGCAAAAACCCATGGTCCACTTGTTTATTTATCAGATCTGAGACCCTGGGAGTCCCGTACGGGAAGCCAGCCTGCGCTGACCCGCGTGGCTCTGGTCTGGAAGGTTCCTCCAGCTCAGAGCCACTGAGAGCCTAGCAGATACAGGAAACAAACCACTTTTGCTCCAGGTGGAGGAATCCCTTCCCCTGTCATCCACTATGGGGGAGTGGGGGACGAGTGGAACCCAGGAGCCCAGGCCCACAGTCAGAAGAAATGCTGGGACTAACACAAAACCGCTACAGAAATCCCCCAGCCCGCGCAGATCCTGCTTCAACAGGTCTTTATTTTGCTCACTTTCTCAGTTACCTTTCTCTGCAGCTTAAACTCCCTTAGAAAAGCTGCCCTTGTCCCTGGGGCCCTGCACTCCCCTGAGGCCTCTCTTAGGTCTGCCCTGTCTCAGCTGATAGCCTGGTGCTGGAGGCTGAAACTGGAGGCTCCCCTCCTGAACCCCCCTTCCCTCCTGCACCCTTCCCTTTCTCCCGTCCCTCCCCTCCCTCCTGCAGCCCTCTCCTTTCCTCCGTGGACACTCTTGCACATTCCTCCTTCTTCCCTGTACCTCTCTTACCTCTTGCACCCTCCGCCTCCCTCTCTGCACTCCCTCCTCCCTTCCTGCACCCTCCCTTCCCTCCATGTACCCTCCCCTTCCCTCCTTTCACCTCCCCTGCCTCCTGCACCCTCCCCTTTCCTCCCCTGCCTCTTGTACGTGTCCCCTCTCTCCCTGCAACCTCCCCTTCCTCCCTGTACCTTCTCTGCTTCCTCTACCCTACCCTCCCCCCTTGTATCCTTCTTCTTCCTCCCTGTACCCTCCCCTACCTCTTGCACCCTCCTCCTCCTTCCTGTACAGTCCTCCTCCCTCCCTGCACCCACGCCTCTTCCCTCTCCCTCTCTGTACCCTTCCCCTCCCTCTCACACCCTCCCCCACCCCTAGACCCTCCCCCTCCCCCCTTTGCACCCCTGAGGAAAGTCACATGGAGAATCTTTGGCTGGAACACTCAGTGGTGCTCAGAAATCCTAAACACTGTGGCTTTTGCAGTGCCTGCCAGGGAGAACAGGGAGTCCTCTCTCAGTCCGGACTCAAGCGGGCAAGATGGAAGAAGCCTTATTAGGTCATCCAGCCCAAGAATGAAACTCCTGACCCGGACATCTGCATCCCTCTGCCACTAACTCTCCTGTCCCCCGCCTTAGAGGAATTTGCCCTCCTCCAAAGACGAACCAGTCCTTTCTCTGGCTGTGCCCCACTCCCCTCAAAACCTGGAAGGAAGGCACAGGGAACTGACTTCACCGGACACTCCATGGTATTTGTTTCAGTTCTACTCTCTCCTCGCCTCATACCTGTTCTACATACTTAGCACCTTCCAACATCCCATATCATGTCCCTGTTTGCTATGTTTGTTGTTTGTCTCCCTCCTCCCTGCCCTAAAATGTGACTCAGGGAACAGTTTGGCTGTTGGGTGCGTACATCTCAAGTGCAATTTCAATAAATATTTATTAAACAGATTGTTGTGCACAGATGACCCTTAGCACACATTCACTTGCCATGTGTCCCATGCTTCTTTTTCTCAGCTGTTTCTACAGAAAAAGTCACTTTATGTTCACATGCAGAGAGAGCACGAGGTTTTCCTCGTTACTTTCCTGACTTGTACCATCTGGAAGTCAGCAATCTCCCTCCATCTCCTTGGGGAAAGTGGGCTGATCTAAGTCAATCCTCACTCACCGGCCATGAGCAGGTGCGTTTCCAAAGCAGGTAGAACATTCTCGCAGCTCACAGAGGATGAGAAAACATCAGCAGCCCAGCAGCCCTGAGAGCCCCTATCCAGTCCTGGCCCCGGCCTCCATTCCAGCACCCGAGCTCTTCATACTGTCACCTCCCAGCTACCAAAACTGCTCCCAAGACAGAATCTCGCAAATTGCCACACTGAGGTGTGAATGCTGAGGCTTGACATCTTTCCTCCCCAAGAGCAGCATCGACAAGAGGGCGGGGGGGCTGGCCCACCAGATGGCCTGGATCTCTGATCTCTGAACCCCATAATAAGCCTGCAGTACAGCACTGACTCTTAAAATATGAATTACTGTTTTCTTTTTTTAATTAATGTTTTATAATCATAATAACAATGCATGCCTGTAGAAAATTCCAAGTTATGAAATTAAATTTAAAAATGTTTCTTTCTAGTGCACATGTAAATATGGAACAATCATACCTCTGGTTTTGGTCAGTGGGCGGGGAGAATTGCTATCTTGCCAAGCCTGGTTGCAGTTTGCAACCATTTTCTATTTGTGCAAACTTTATACGTTTGTTTTAAAAATTAATTGAATTTAAACAAAGTTTTTTAAAAAAGAAAAAATTAAAATAAAAAGGTCATATTTCGTATAAAATACAGTGAAGTGCAAGGGGAACTCAATATTTTTCCATCCTGCTTGTCATCTGTAAGCAGAAGTTACTTCTGCAGAGCACAACTGCCTGTGCCCGCTCTTCCTGTGGCTTCCTGAATCCAGGACAGGGAGACTCTATGGTATAGATTATGATCTATGGAATTTTTTTTTGTACAAATTTGTTTTAAAAAAGCAATTTAATGAATAAGGAAAAAACACACTTAAAGCATCTGCCAGTTTGCCATTCATAGATAACCTTAAACATATTTAAATTTTTTTCTTTCTCTACCTTTAATTACCATTTTTCTTATTTTTCTCCTTTAGGAAAAAAAATGTAGCCAATCTTTCCCATTCAGGTGGCTCACAGCTAACCCTCAGATTTCCTGAAGGAGCACAGAAGAGCTTGTTTCGGTAGAACAGCATGAGGGATGGCATGAGTCCCTGAGGACTGGGCTTGTATGTAGCTTCCTCAATGGTACACTTAAACCAGTGCTGTGGACTGGCACATGTTAGGGCCAGTCCTGGTAAAATGTGGAATGTGGGCCACGTGTGATTTCAAGGATTGCAAAAGGTCTCTTCCTCAGATTAGATTTCTTTTCTATCCATTTGCATTACCTGTAATTCCATGGTGAGAACTGTATTCTTGAACCTCAAACTCTATTTTCAGGCAGTCAAACTGAAATCTCAGAAGAGTGAAGTGACATTAAAGGCTTTGTAACATGTTCAAACGCATATATCCAAGGAAGAGAAATCCTCAGGAGTTGTTGGTAGTAAACATACACCAATCACAATGACAGTGAATGAGTCTTTCCTAAGCACTAAAAGATGCCAAGAAGATGAGGAATTTAAGGGCACTGAAGCCCAGGAGAATTGGGTGGAAATGAGGACATAACCAAAGAAGTAAATGAGGAAGCAGAGAAAGGCTGAAGACACGAAAATCTATGTTTTCCTCCTTCTAGCTTATTTATATTTGAAAAAAAAAAAATACTTGAGTAATCTGCCTCCAGTTCTGGCCCTAGTTAACTATGTGACCACAATATGTAAGATAAAACAATTGGACCAGGATCACTGGTTCCTCGGGTAGCTGAAAAAATACGAATGCCTGGGCCCTACCCCCAGAAATTCTTATTCAAGTAGTCTGACTTACAGCCCAAGCATTTGGCTTTGTTTGTGTTGGGGTTTTTTTTTCCCCCCAAAGTTTCCCAAGCAGAGTCTAAGATGCAGAAAAGTCAATTCTAAAGTCCATTTTTAGTTCTAAATTCAGACTCTGCATAAGATAGGAGCCAAGAAGCCTTGTATTTGCCCATTGGTCACTGCCAGGAGAGTGGCCCAGTCCACCTACACACACCTCTGGCCTTCACAGGTGCACACAGTGGGTCTGCACTCAGACAGCTGGAGGCTTCCACAATGCCACATCACAGGACAACTTCCAAAGGCAATGCATGCTGTAGATGGTTCTCTCTTCCTTCCTTGAAGGATTTAAGAAAGGAGGTGGGGCAGGAGTGTCCCTCAGCCATGTGCTAAATTCTTGATTGACCTTTTGAAAAGATTGAGTCTATTTCCCAATTAGTACCTACCCAAAGCTCACTGATTAGGTAAAACACTCTGCGGCATCTCAGAAGTTGTTTCTTTTCTATTAGAAGTTCTTAAAACATGGAGCGCCTGGGTGGCTCAGTCAGTTAAGTGTCCTACTCTTGATTTTTGGCTCAGGCCGTGATCTTAGGGTCCTGGATGGAGCCCCATGGACCGGCTCCCTGCTCAGCGGGGAGTCTGCTTCTCTCTCCCTCTTCCATCCCACCACTCTCTCGCTCACTCGAGCTCTCTCTCTGTCTCTCTCTAAAAATAAATAAACAAATCTTAAAAAAAAAAAAAAAAGGAATCCATTTTACATGAAAAAAAAAAAGGTCGGAGGTGAAAGTGAATGCCATCACGATTTGTCATGTTTCCAAGCATTATAAGCCTCACCCTGGTGTCCTGACATCAGGTAATGAAAACTGCGTGCTTCTTTCTTCAGCTCAGGTCTGGAACAGAAGCAGCAGCATGAGAATAATATTCAACTGATTCTCCTGATAACCTCTGCAAATTTGCCATAGCCCATGCTACCAGAGTCACAATGACATATATGTATATGCAATTAGGGAAAGTGAGCTGCGTTCTCAGGAAAGTCAGCCTCGTAAGTTTTGGGGAACTTTTTATGCAACTTCGCAGGCCCAGAAACACCTGAGAGCTTTCTCAAGTTCATACAAATGTACACAGTCTCCTGCGGCCTCAGAAAGTGTCCATTTCACAATAATTAGTGTCTTAGCCTGAGGACATGTGCATCTATGATTGTTATTCTCCCATCCCTTAAGTACAACTTCTTTGGCAAACTACCACCTATGACCTCAAACTCCATCTGATTTTCATCAACTGTGCTCTTTGTGGTGAAAAGGGAAGCCAAGTCACACGTTTGCAAGGTCAGCACAGATACATCTTTGCAGGTGCCACATTGTGTATATGAAAAATAATAGAGGTACAATTTCTAGAAAACAGCCTGTTTTTATAGCTGCTGTGAGTTTTATGGAGGAATAAGTAGAAGAAGTCAGCCTCTGGGCCATCGCGGCATCTCGTCAGCTATAAATAGGAGACCTTGAGCAGTGCAGATGTTTGAAACATACAAAGGATTACAATCCAGGAAAAATGAATAAGAATATGGACTTTCTGCACACCTGACCATATGGAAAGTGAGTTAATTTTATTCCAGTTGCATTACAGACAAATGAGAGATTGCTGCTGCCAATGTGAAAAGCCAGAACCTCAGTCTGGGTGCAACAAAGCTATTGATTTATTACAAACCTTCAAAACTAAGGGGGGAAAGTAATCCAATTCTGGGACCAGAGCCATTCTTTCGTTACTGTAGGGGCAAGAGACGGCGGTCTTCATGGTCTAATTTGATGAGCATTGCAGCCTGCTATGGCACTTGAAATTTCCACCATTAGGGATCCTCCATTTTGTTCAGATATTGTATCTCCCTGGATTCCAAAAACTTTCCGTGCGGTTTGCCTAAGTGGATACTCCCAGGGACAGAAAACTAACTACTATATGACATTAATTTTGGAAAATTCTTCCTTGTATTGAGGTGAAGCCTTTCCTATCACTTCCATTCATTCATCCTAATCTTGTCCCCTTGAGTACCATGGAATAAATCTATCACCCTTTCCTCCTAACTGCCCTTCAAACATTAGAGGACAGCAAGCAAACCTCCCCTAAACCTTCTTGTTTCAGACTCCAAATGCAGAGCTTCCTTAGCCCACTTGAAATGATAGCATTTCCAGAGTCATCCTCACTTTGAGTCACCTCTTCTGCACCTGATCATTGAAAATGAAGTCGAAATACTAGACACAGTCCTCCAGGATTGCTCTGCCCAGAGCCGACCGTGGCAAATTGTCACTATTTTCATTGATTTCTTTGCTTTATTTCTCTCAATGCATTCTAAGGTCATGCTAATATTTGGGGGTAATTATATCGTGTGTTCATACAGAGCTCACAGTAACTAAAAACCCTTCAGGATTCTTTTTATGAATTCCTATTACCAGGTCTGCCTCAGCCTAAGCATGGAAATATATAACATATATAAATAATACATAATATTTATCTCAATTAAACTTTTGTTGTTATGGTTAAGATCGTTTTGAATTCCTACTCTTCTATCAGTCAGTGATCGCTCCCCACCCCCACCACTCAGGTGTGATCTGTAATGTGATTTAAAAAAAAAAGCTTTGGTTTTTAGATCCAAGTGGTCAATAAAAATGAGGAACCCAAACAGCCATCAAAGGTGACTTCCCAGTGGACAGTGATCCACCTTTGGGCACAGGGATCTATAGCCAGATAGAGGCCAGCTATAAACCTACCTACTGACACTGTCACCTACCTAATCTATGTTTCCCTAGCTCACTCACAAAAGACATCATGAGGGAGTCTTTCAGATTCTCCTCCAAATCCATGTATGGGATACAAAGGTTTGGCATTCCCTTAGTCTTTTGCTCTCTTTGGCTTTAAATTTCTCTTAGCTTTCTTAGCAGAAGAATAAAAAGTATAATTAAAAACCTCAGTCCTCAGTAGGAATTAGGTTACATTAGTCAGGTGAATTCATAGGTGACCTTTGTGTGTGCTAATGGAGATGGGAAGAACCTTTATAAAATGTATTAGGTGTAGGGTAAGCTTGGGAGAGCATCCCAACAAGATTGTTGCATCTGGTAGTTGGAACATGGGAGCAACTGATGTGCTCCTTTCAGAACCTTAATTGTCAGTAATAGCTGAGGTTTTGATAAAAACCAGTGAGCAGCATTATGACTCCGAGGCCAAGCTGGCTGATCCCAAAGCTGTAGGAGGTGACAGTGCTTGTCCATAGCAAGATGTGGAGGGAAGAGGCAACAGCTGACTCTGGAGGCTGGGCTGTTCCTGTGAAGGGAAAGTGTGCCCTGGCTTCTTGGATGAGGGAGGTGTAGGTTTTAAGATTAGCTTCCCCTTGTTTGGATTCCATACTTGCCAAGTAACTTGATACTAACTTGGTTTTCCACATAACTGCCTCTAGGAAGAAGTACTGTTCATGCTGACATAGGTATATCTGTCCATACAGTAGGAGTTATACATCTTACAACAAAATAATAAGATGATTGGTTTATAATGTGAAAAAAATAAATTTCTCTTAGCTCTCTTACTATTCTCATTGGACAAGTGAACAGATTTCCCTACTCCATAGAGCTTTCTGGAGCAGGAGAGCAGATGTACAGTGTCACACACCATCACCCAGAGCAGGTCATCTGTGGCATTTCTCACTGGAATTTGGCTAAAACGGCTATTTTTTTCTGGTGATTTTCATGAGCCTAGTTCATTCTAGGCTCTTCTGACATTATTACTGCCATGTTGTGTCATTTTGAGTCTCTCTTCTTGCACTGGGAACCTCCTTCCACCCCATGCCCTTTTAAAATGTGGACTTCTTAGATAACTTACCATGCAACCACACTCCATCTGTTGCTGTGTCACGCCCATTGGGATTATGTCACTCATGGGGAGTATTTCTGATTAATACCACCCCAAACCGAGGCAGGAGGGAATCATTTCTGGGCCCCCATGTAGCAAAGAATTAGCCCTGCCTAAAGAGAGGTCTGGTGTTCGTCCTTGGCTACTGGGAGGTAATCTCTAGGCCTCTGGAATGTCCTGCCTAATAAGAGGGTCTATGTCTGCATGGAGGCTTTGGCCACTGTACATCACATGATTTATGATGGGACATACCATATCATTTCCAACATGCAAAGGTATTAGCCCATGCCTCCGAGAGGGACTGCAGACTAAAGGTCAGCCACATGGGCGGTATGTGACTGAGTGCCATCAAAACAATGTACACCAAAGACTCCTGTGGGCTTCCCTGTTGGCAATGTCCTATGCCTCTTGTCATGGCCAGGAGGAAGTAATGCCACCCATGATTCCATGGGAAGTCACAGTCTGTGGAACAAAGGCCAGGAGCCAGAGCCAGCTCTCCTAACACTACTAGATTCCAATGTGGAATTCCAAAGAGGAGAAAATTGGAAATTTGAACTTGGTCTTCAAGATTATTGTGAAGGTATTTTTTCAAAATAGCAAGATAGAACATACTTTATTTAATTGAAGAGATTATTAGCCTGATTTATTGCCTTTAAGTATTTAGACATATGGTATGCGGGTCTCTATTTGTACTCTTTCCCCAGGCTCTGAAAGGCTAGGAGCCAGCTGTTTGCTGATCATTAGAATTTTCTTTTTAGAGGCTCCCTCTTGATGATAGTATCTTTTAAGAAGAGGTTAACAGGTTAACAAAGCATCACATCTAAATCTTCACAGAAATATCTAGAAATATATGTAACAGGCTGTTAAGATAGGGTTTCACTTGTCTCATTGTCTGCTGAAGTTCTAACAGGATGAGAGTAAAACAGTAAATGCTAAGTGTTCCCACAATCCAAAGTGAAGTGCTAGACCACCGTTTCAGGTGTCTATTGCTGCATCGCTAAAACTGAGTGCACTAAATTTAGTATACTAAAAACAACAATTTTATTTTCCAACAAATTCCTTGGAATTTGACATTTGTACATGGCATAGAAGAAATGGCTTGCCTTGGCCACTAACACATGGGCTTCAGCAGGAATGCCCCAAACGGCAGGCATGGGGGCTGGCTGAGATGGCTCAACAGGGGTCACGTGACTGGGGCCTTGCTTCATCTGTCCATTTGGTTCCTTGCTGCTTCTTTGTATGCCCTCTCCACATGGCTGGCTTGGGCTTCATCATGGTGGACCTGGTAGTGCGTCTTCTTACAGTGTTTCTGAATTCCTCTTGGGGAGAAAGCAGATGCCAGGTCTTTTAAAGGCTCTGCCCAGAACTGGCACAGCATCACTTCCACCACATTCAAGGCTCATTACAGGGCCAGGCAGGTTGGAAGACACAGGGTAAGAATAGATTCCTCTTTCTTATAGGAAACAAACTGAGGGTTGCTGGAGGGCAGGATGGCAGGGGGATGAGGTAACCGGGTGATGGACATTAAGGAGGGCATGTGATGGAATGAGCACTGGGTGTTGCATAACACTGAGGAATCACTGAACTCTACCTTTGAAACTAATAATATGTTATTGTTAATTAATTGAATTTAAATTTAAAAAAGAAAAAGATATAATGTCATACACGGTAATTATTATAAGTTTGTTTTGTTATATTATAACTACACGTCATAATATTGGTAAAATCGTGTGTTAATACAAAGACTTTGGATAAAAACAAAAAAGTAATAATAATAGTAATAATAATAAAGTTATAGGGATCCCTGGGTGACGCAGCGGTTTGGCGCCTGCCTTTGGCCCAGGGCGCGATCCTGGAGACCCAGGATCGAATCCCACATCAGGCTCCCGGTGCATGGAGCCTGCTTCTCCCTCTGCCTGTGTCTCTGCCTCTCTCTCTCTCTCTCTGTGACTATCATAAATAAATAAAAATTAAAAAAATAATAATAAAGTTATAATGATAAATAATAATAAAGTTTCTTCTTTCTGGGAAGAAATTTTTGGAAGTGCTAGATATGTTTATGGTATAGATTGTGATGATGATTTCATTGATGTATACTTATCTCCAAATTCATCAAGTTGTTTATATTAAATATATACATTTTATAATCAATCATACTTCAATAAAATGGATACAATTTTAAAAAGAAAAAAGATTCCTCTTTCTTGAGGAGTGGTTCAGGACACATGTCCAGGAAGAGATGGCAGTGATGGTGGCCACCTTTGGAAAAGACACATAACAGTGACCTGTGTACGGGAGACTGCAGACTCTGTGCAGTCCTTAGCTCTGTACCCACCAAAAGTTTAACATGTTTGAGGTTAGAAATCAGAAACAAAAGTTTCTTCTGAAAAGGTTGTTGGAATGCTGAGGTGCTTTTCTTTCTCTACTTCTCCTTCACCTCAAGCCCCATGAGAGAAGCTTCAAGGGAATGTCATGGTTTGATTCATTTCCCAGCCTTGATTTTAGCACTCCCCCCAAATACGACTTCTGGTATTTGCCCTCCAGTCTCGTCACCAGGGGCAAGAGGCACCAGGCTTTGGTACACCATGTTCATAGCAGCATTATTCGCAACAGCCAAAAGGTAGCAGCAACCCAAATATGCGTTGACGGATTGAATGGATAAACAAAATGTAGTGTATACACACAATGAACTATTAACCTTAAAAAGGAAAGAAATTCTGACACATGCTATAATATGGATGAACCTAGAAGACATTACACTAGGTGAAATGAGCCAGACACAAAAGGACACATATTATTAACTCGACTGATGGGAGGTACCTAGAATAGCCACAGTCATAGAAAAAGAATGGTGGTTGCCTGGGCCTAGGGGTGAGGGAAATGGGGAGTTAGTGTTTAATGGGTACAGACCTGCAACTGGGGAAGATGAAAAGTTCTGGAAATGGATGATGGTGATGGTTGCACAGCAATGTGAATGTACTTAATGCCACCCACAGAACTGTACCCTCACAATGGCTACAATGGTAAATTTCATGTTATATATATTTTATAGTAATTTTTGAAAAGCAGCACACTCCGTAGAGAAGAGAGATCACACCCCCAGCAGGAGGAACTAGACAAGTGTGCCTCCACCTCTCCCCATCACTGGAACTCCCCTGAGGAGAAGGTTGAACAAAAGGTGTTTAGCTCTGGGTCTGTTTTGTGATCTGCATTGCAAACCACCAGCCTCATCCATCAAAAACTGTGTACACTGGTATTAAGGTAGACTGGCATCCTCCACCAGCCCAGGGGATAGGAGGGAGTTGAGGAAGAAAGGAAGGCTGAAGAAAGATCCTTAGCAGGCTGGTATTAGTGACCTTTCATCGGAGGCCATCAGTTGCAGTCATAAATTCAGAAAGGTAATGAAATTGGCAGTAATGCAGCCTGTTTCTCTCCATGAGGTCTGTATGAATCAGCTTTTCCTTCAAAGATGCTGTATAACAAATAATCCCCAAATTCCTTAGCTTATAAACTTTAACTTTTCTAGCTTATGGGTCTGCAGTTTGGCTGGGGCTCCTCTGCTTCAGGCTAAAAGTTGGGCTAAGGTCTGTTCCTCCTGTATTTCATTCTGGAACCAGAGCACAAAAGAGCAAACCAAATCACACGCACACATTTAGAGCCTGCTCATATTATGTTCCCACCCGCTCCACGAGGCAAAGCAAGTCAGTTTCCCCCAACCCAGCACTAATGGGGAAAGGATGCTTACTCTGCTGACACTATAAATCTCCATGGGAAGGATTGAGTGACAGAATTACATTCAAGGAAATGAAGAATTGGGATGGCAACCCAATCCACCCCAGGGTACAAGCTGTCGGATGGGTGAGATCCAAAGAACAGGAACATTTAGGCTAATTCCATTAAAGACAGCCAAGGGTGGGGGTGGGTGGTGTGGGGCCGACAGGCTCAGGGCTCACAGCTTGAGTGGACCCGGTTAGGATTTTGAGTTGAGCTTTGCCAGGCCGCAAAACTAAGCTTTTTAAAAGATTGCTGAGAATGAAAACTCAGAGAATATGCTTTGTCTCACCACCAGAGTTGGAAACAGGGATGAAAGCACATGGTTGGTGTGTGCCGGGCTTGTCAGCAGTCTGCATGCAGAGCTACCCAAGGAGCCAGAGCTGTCGGGTTGAGCCTTCGCTGTTACTGTGGCTGGGAGCTGGGGAGCACCCCCAGCATGCAAGTCTTATTTATGTAACATGAATTTCCTGTTGGGCCTAGTTCTATACTTATGCTTTTATTTCTTGGTGCCTAATTGGACCTATGGGAAATGTCAGGGCAAAGGGCCAGGCCGTGGCCTTTCACTAGGATGCAGTTCATCTTATGAGGAAAGTTGCTAAGAGCCCGTAGGACTGACTGCACACCGGGCACTCTGGAAAGAGAGAGCCTTGAGGGATGGCCAGGTTTGCTTGGCATCAAGGGGCTCCGAGCCCACTGACATATGCTCCTCAGGGTTCTGGCAGGGGCGGGGATTCTGGGTGAGACATATATCCCCTCACATTTTATATCCACCAACCCTCTAGAATTTCATTCCTGTTTGGGGTTTCATTCTTTTTCAAAAGCTCTGATTGTAACTCTTTTTCCACGATTTTCATTCCCAATATCCTTTCCTTCCTTTTCTACTTAAAGTGGCATGTGAACTAGCCGGCCCCAGGAGATGGGCCAGGCAAGTGGCAGCATGGCTGTCATACCCACCCGGCGCCCGGCACTGCTGCCCTTGCACACAGACAGGCAGCGGCTGTCCAGGCCTTCTCTAGGTTCACCCTTCCAGAGAGCATCCCCTGTGCACCATCCGCCAATCCTCGCACAGGCTCCCTAATCCTGGGGCTGAGCAGAGGGAATAAGTTCAGGTGGTACAGATTTAGTGAAGGGATTGCAGGTTATGGGGCCTGAAGACTCAGCAGGCAAAAGCCACAGGAGTCCCAAGTTTGGAGGTGCTTCTGTGAGTCCATGCATGTTAAGGCCAGATGTGAGTGGAGCCTGGGAGACAGGTTAGTCAAGGGCAGCATGGAAGAGATCAGGGACAGAGGAGAGAAAGGACTATTCTTTCCCACGTCACTCTGCTAGGCTCAGCCCTCACTGCATCCCCCTTCACCTCCCGCTTCCCCAATATGGGCAAGTATGGGTGCTGTGAGCCTCAGTATGTGGGCCAGCTGTGGGTGACCTTGCACCTGGGGCCTCAGATCACTGCACTTGGCCCTGGCAGGCTGCAGGAAGGCAGAGAGGTCTTTTGAAAGTTGTTTTTGGGGAAATGAGGGAGCTGTGTGTGAACACTAACTGGCTGAACCCAGGCTTCTCCTGGTTCCCTCCTGCCTTCACCAGCAACTCTCCTGGAGTCTTCATCCAGCCTCTGGTGACTTTGAACATGGCTCCCAATTTCTTGACACCCCTCTCCTTGAACCTAGGCCAGGCAGTGTCAGGGCAAGAGAGGGAGGCCAGGTAGCAGTAAAAGTCACACACATCCCTGGGTCTCCTGCTGGGCTCGGCAGCTGAAATCCCACTGAGTTTGGCTCTCCAGCTGTCCCCATCCCAGGGCCAGACTTACACGACCGTGAATAGTCCATGTTGGAGCGCATCCATCTGCCGTCACTGGCTCAGCCCCCCTCCCCCTGAGTGACTGTGCCTTCTGAGTCAGCCCAGCCCGGCATCCCCACCCCCCAACCCCTCTACCCAGGAGCAGGGAGGAGTCAACCCCCCTGGGGTCTGTCCTGATTCCTCTGCCCCAATCAGCAACCAGCATAAAATGGCTGTTTCACACCGATTAGTAACTGGAACGCTGCTTTGGCATCTGTGCTTAAAGGATTAATATGGAGTACTTGGCCGATGAAGTGAGTGTTAAGAAAGAACAAGAACAAAGATCTGCCCTAGTGAACAGCCAG
Source organism: Canis lupus familiaris (assembly GCF_011100685.1). Classification (NCBI taxonomy): domain Eukaryota; kingdom Metazoa; phylum Chordata; class Mammalia; order Carnivora; family Canidae; genus Canis; species Canis lupus. The sequence continues at coordinate 14,145,016 of NC_049223.1, read as the reverse complement.
GTACAAATGTCCTGGAGAGCGTGACTCCAGGTTGGACAAAGCCCAGTTCGTAGCCAGCTTCCCTTGTCGTGCTATAGGTTTTGTTTTCATGAAAGCATTTGTTTCTCCAGTCCTGGAGGGGCTTGAATGAAGGTAGTGGGACCCTGGGACACTTGCCCAGCCAGGTTTAGAAGGGGCTGATGGTGGCCACTTCCCCCTTTGTTGTGGTTGTTTCCTGGAACTGCCAGGAGATGAAACAGGAGGCCAAGCTTCCTGCTACTAGTGAATGAATAGCTGCCCATCATTTTTCCAAAGACGGTGGTGGTCAGGGAGGACAACCATAACATGAGGAAGTTTACAGAGCAACCCCGGGGATTCACCTTGAGATTCACCTCAGAATTCCTTTACAGGAAGGAGACAACCAGATTACTACTGATTATTTTTTTTCCCAATGGGAGGAAGCATATACACAACAGGAGGAGCTCATGGTGCTGTGAGCAGTCATTTTGCACTTGGAATTGATTCAATACACAATACAGAGCTTCGAGGTGGCTCAGAAGTGCCTGTGAAGGAATGTGAACCCAGTCTCGTCTCTCTCCAGAGAGAAGATCCCGCATCGCTGGTTTTTATCTACTCCTTAGCACAGGCTGTGTAATATGTGGCTTAGAGCTGAGTTGTCTGAGACCACACAGCTGCATATGGAGTAGGGCCCCAGGGTTCAGACTCTGAGGTCTTTGCAAGCCCTAGACTGAAACTCTAGCTTGGTTCACAAGAAAGCAAGTTCACTGGAAGGACTCAGATCTAGGTCTTGGTGACAGTCTAACCTGCTAAAAACTGAGTAAATACGACATCTTAGGAGATATGAATACTCCTTACTGAACACTTCACAAAGTGGGTGGTCTCCATTCCCAGGAGTCCAGAGAACTGCACAATGAGGCAGATGACCGAAAATTTTACAGGATAAAGAATAAGGAACAAGGAAGAGAAAGAAAGTGAATAAAAAACAGGAAATAAGTGTAAAGCCCAGAGTTTGTGTGGCACTTGGGGACTAACAGACTTCATATACTGAGTGTCTGGTCAAGTGGAACTTGTACAGGGACACGAAAGTTCTGTTAAGTTTCCTGTTTGTCGACATGGCACCCCCAGCAGGAGCAGCTCCATCTTGGGCCTAGAAATTTTTTTCAACAAATCCAAGTACACCACATAAATAAATGAACCTCAGTGGCTTCCTGTCCTTTCACCTCTGTCCCTCTCCCACCACTTCCCTAAGAAAATATTGCAATTCAAATTTCAGAGATGCTTCTGGATTGTGAAGAACTCACTTGGTCTAGCTTGTGTCAATGACTGTCCCTTAACTAGAGGGAAGCATAGTGCCTTGAGTAACAATCTCCCTCAAACCCATCTCATGAGCTCATTCCACCTCCTCTATGTAAAGTAGACACCTTTGGGGAATCCCTGGATGGCTCAGTGGTTTAGTGCCTGCCTTCAGCCTAGGGCGTGGTCCTGGGGTCCTGGGATAGAGTCCCACATCGAGCTCCCTGCATGGAGCCTATTTCTCTCTCTATGTCTCTGCCTCTGTGTGTGTGTGTGTGTCTCATGAATAAATAAATAAAATCTTAAAAAAAAAAAAAAAAAAAAAAGAAGACACCTTTGTGTGAAATGCTACCAAGAGGGAAGAAAGCAGGGATGCCTGGGTGGCTCAGGGGTTGAGTGGTCAAGTCCCACATCAAGTTCCCCGAAGGAGAGTCTGCTTCTCCCTCTGCCTATGTCTCTGCTTTTCATTCTCTCTCTCTCTCTCAAATAAATAAATAAAAATCTTAAAAAAAAAAAAAAAAGAGGGAAGAAAACCTATGGAGACAGATAGAAGGCCTTCTCTTCAGGCCAAGAGTGGCCCAGCTGGAAGAAACCTTCAAAGATTGGAATTGTTATTTATTACATTGTGGCCTTCTCTTTTTAAGGCATTTTGCCTGAGCCACAGGCTTGATAACAAATGCAACAAAAGCTGGGCAAACATTGATGTAATATAACAATATGGAATGATGATGTAATCCATGTAGTAAACAAGCATAGCTGTTGAGTTGCAAATAATCTTTTTATAGCAATCTTGAATAGGTCTGATTCCAGATGTGTGGTGAACACACTCACTTTATGAAAATGCCTTTGCTTGGAAAAGCAGTGGAAGTGATCTGTAGTGTAAAGCTACATGTGTGCAGCTCACATGGGCTTTATTTTGTGCTTGTTGTGTGATGGAACTCTTCCTTCCTCACCTAAAATAGAACAGGCACAGTTTGGCATTCCCTTGTTTTGTGCACCGAAAGTACAGTATAGAAAATCTGGGTCATTTCACTAACCCTAGTCCTACCTGTGGCCTACTGCCTTGTGAATCTGAATTCAGTTACTGAATGAATGATGGTCATCTCCACAAGCATACTGTTCTTTCTTAGACCTGTGATTTTTTTTAAGTTTTTCAAAGATTGTATTTATCTATTCATGAGAGACACAGAGAGGGGCAGAGATACAGGCAGAGGGAGAAGCAGGCTCCCTGTGAGGATCCTGATGCGAGACTTGATCCCAGTACCCCAGGATCACAACCTGAGCCACTCGGGCGTCCCTTAGACCTGTGATTTTGTAAGACATCTAGAATTTCCTCTCACGGAGCGTCTTGGGCTTTAAGTCTTTTTGGGAAAACTTCATAGAATTTCGAAGGCAGAATTTTTTAATGGACTTTGGTTCATGACACCCTCTGAGAAGGCTAAGACCTGGATAGTACCCTCTGAGGTCCTCCTCATCGTCCTCTCTCACCTTCCCCACATGGAGTCACTACCATCCTGAAGTCTACATTCATTTACTCTTGCTTTTTTTTTATACACTATTGTCTCATCAATGCTTATTCTAGAAAAATATATTTGTTGTTTCTAACTCTAAAACTGAAATCGGTTGATGCATATATTGCTACATTCATAATATCTTTTTCCTTTTTGAATGTCTTAAATATTTTACAAATTTTAGAGATGGGAAGCAAAAAGGGGTGACTGTGTAGCATTTGACTCTTGATTTTGGCTCAGGTCATGATCTCAGGGTCCTGGAATCAAGCCCTGTGTCTGGCTCTGTGCTCAACAAGGAGTCTGCTTAAGATTCTCTCTCTCCTTCTCCACCTCACAAGAAAGCAAGCCTACCCCCTGCTTGTGCTCTCTCTCTCTCTCTCTCTAAAGTAAACAAATAAATCTTTTTTTAAAAAGATGAAAAGTGGGACGCCTGGGTGGCTCGGCGGTTGAGTGTCTGCCTTTGACTCAGATCGTGATCCTGGTGTCTGAGATCCAGTCCTGCATCGGGCTCCCTGTGAGGAGCCTACTTCTCCCTCTGCCTATGTCTCTGCCTCTTTCTCTGTGTCTCTCATGAATAAATGAATAAAATCTTTAAAAAATAAAAAGATGAAAAGTAAAGATTTACAGATTTTTTTAAATGCTTCTAAATTTTTTTCTAAATATTTGTGATATATGAAAATGGTGGCTTTGAAAGCTCATATCCAGGAATACCAATGGACAGATGTTTTTCAAGATAGCATCCTGTGGGGAAAATTTGGCTCATGTAAAATTGGGGTTTCTGCTGAGATCATTTAGAAAATCATTACACAGTCTAATGGCCAGTGAAGGAAGAGTTTCCACTGTAAAAGCATCAGGTATATCATCCACAAAATAAATGATTTAGCATCAGAGAGAGAAAGTGAGAGTGTACATATCAATGGTCTGATGCTTATGTCTCCTTCTTGTGGTCTCTCTCTCTTGCCCCAATTTTACAATGAGTCTGATTTACCTGCCACTAACTCCCGCCCTCACTCAGTCCTCTCCTGAAGCCAAAGCACTTCTGGGGGTTGGGGTGCACATCTGGGACATGCATCCATACCATGCAGGGGGTTGGAAATTAGCATGTTTCTCCTCCAAGGAGAGCTTGCGCTTCTGAGAAATAGCTACTCCCATGAGGGGCACACGTACACATGGCCATGATTTTCCAAGACCTGGGTGTGGGGGGAGGTCGGAGGGAGGCACATCTGAATACCTGACTTGGGGCAGGTGAGGAGTTAGAGGGATAGAGGGATGTAGGTTAAAAAAAAATCATTGTGCTATCCCATTTCTTTCTCTCACATCTCCACGGAGAATCTCTGATGCTAATAAAGAGAACTAATTTCACTGGCAGCAGCAGTGTGACAGGTACATAATTTGGTGTTTTATGGACGTTCCTCATTTAATCAACAAACTTGTAAAGGGTATCACTATTCTTATTTTACCACTGAAGAAGCAGCTAGGAATTGAAAAGAACTTTGTCGGCCAGTCTCACAGCTTGTCAGCCAGGGGCAGAGTTCAAATGACCCGCACAGCTGAATCTGCCCTGAGCCCACCACCTGCTGGCACACCTGCCTCCAGGTCCGCCACCACTCTTCGCCCCCCAGCGGTCACCTGCGGGAGAACGCAGTGCCCTCTCTGAGGGCTCATGGAGAGGGCTGCTTGCTTCTGAACAGCATTGCGTCTCAACGGCTGAGGTATCCTGAGTGCCAGAATCATTTTTGCTTTTGGAGAACTAGTGAATTCTTGCCATTTATCAAGATTTCCCCCAGCAGATGAGTGAGTAACAAGCAACAAGCTGAGTTTCTAGGAGCTCAGGTCACTGGTTGCAGAGCCCCTGGGCCTACCTTGGTCAGGACCCGAAACAACGCAATAATATTTGTGGAATGCTCCGTTTGTGGAACTAGCGAGAACTTCCAGGTGGTAGATCTACAATACGCTCCAGAGCCTCCCCAAACACTTCCCATGTTGCAACAGTGTTTTACCTCTTTATCAAATTCCAACTTTATCCGACGACCCTGGATACAATTAAAATGGGATTATACTTATCTCCGCTATTCCAGGCAGACTGGCATTAAGTTCATTCAATAAGTTCAAGATGGCCAAGAGGCCATCTTTTTAGAATCTTTACCCTGACAGCACCGTCTCAGTAACAAAGTCAAGTTCCTGCAGCTGGAGGCAGAATAATCCCAGCCCAGCTCAGCTTGCTTCTGTCTGCCCTGGAATAAATGGGATGAGAAAGGCAGAGGGCGGTGGGGGTTGGGATGGGGACAGGGAGCTGGACAATGGGGGGCAGCTACCTCCAGAGCTCTTCAACCCAGGAGTCGGGTGTCCCTGAGATTCACCATGGACCTGCCCTAGAGCCACAGCAACCTTCCTCCCTGGAAGGTGCCACCCCCAGCAGAGACTGGCTTGGGCCTGTCTTTGTCTCTGTCTCAGGGTTGGGAGGCCGGGCTCAGCACCCTGGCTGGGAGCGACGTGTGTTAGTGCTCTGCTGGAAAGCAGTAAGGGACTCACAACCACAACTCGGGCTTTGGACCAGGACCTCATTTTCCACTCCTCCCTGCCAGGGCCCCTCGATCATAATCCTGGACACCCCTGCGGAGCCCGCCCCGCCTGTCTGTGAAGAGCCATCTGGCTGTGGCTGATTTCATGGGGATTTCGGAGTGTGGCCAGCAGCACAGAGGGCGCGTTTGGCCTTGGCAGCTGAGCTCTGATGGAGAACACCCTACCACCGGTGGCTTCCTAGGGCCTCCAGGCCTTGCTTCGGGTACAGGCGGTGGAAGGCAAACAGCCAGCTTGCTCCACGCACCTAAAGAGAGGGGCCTTCTTGCTTTAATCCTGACCATCCTGGGGTTAGCTGGAAACCAGGCAAAGCTAAAGCAGGATCAGCCACATAGTGGGAACACAGACATTTCATCCTTGATGAAAAAGAAAATCCCTCTGAAAAGTCTCTCCTGGCTGGCAAAAGTTTGCCATTATCTGGGGCCTTTTCTTCTGGGCTATTCTGAAGCAAAACTTCTAAAGACCTATAATTTGGACTTTAGGAGGGTAGGGAGAACATGAAGCCTGGAAATATATATATTTTTAAAGGCAGATACTTTTTCTCTAAAGCAGAACTTCTCACACTTCAACATGCATATGTTAGTGAGACTCATGTCCAAGTGCAGATCTGATACAGCAGGTTGGGAGGTGGTACTCAAGATCCTGTCTGTCTCTCTGTCTTTCTTTCTTTTTCTTTTTGGTTTAAAGATTTTATTTATTGCAAGAGAGAGTAAGGGGAGGGGCAGAGGGAGAGGGAGAGAGAAACTCAAGCAGACTCCCTGCTGAGCATAGAGCCTGACATGGCACTCGATCCCACAACCTAGATGATGACCTGAGCAGAAACCATGAGTCAGATGCTCAACTGCCTGAGCCACCCAGGTGCCCCCAAGATCCTGCATTCCTAACAAGCTCCCATGCAATAACAATGCTGCTGGTCCTCACACCACAAACACTTGAGTAGCAAGGGTCTTCTGCATGATGGCTTTGAATGTTGAACCTTTCAGCAACCGCAAATGTTCTATGAAATACTTTGCCATTCATTCATTTGTTCCTCCATTCATTCTTCCGTTTATGGACCCTGTACGCTGTGACTTCTGTGCTGAGCACCAGATAAGCAGCTGACGCAAATGTACATCTCTGTCTACCCAGAGGTCTCTGTGAACCTTCAACAAATTTACCTTGAGCATTCGGTGTGATAAGTTCTCCACTCACAGTGGGTCGAGCAAGTGTTGCTGTGAGCCACGCTCCTCCCAAGAGTGAGCAAAAACAGATGTGTTAGCAAACAACATTGAATCTGCGGCCCAACAGGAGGTAGTAAGTGAGGCTGCGGCTGCTGCTGTGCTTGGGGCTGTGCTGGGCATGGGGCCAGGGACAGAACACCTGTCAGGTAGGGCCCCTCACAGGTGACACAGCTGGAGGCTTTACAGGGTGGCATGCAGCCACGCACCTGAGCCAGCAGAGGAATCATCAGAAAGAGAGGGGGAAGGAAGGAAGGAAGGAAGGAGGGAGGAAGGGAGGAAGGGAGGAAAGGAGATTGGTAAAAATCGACAAAAGGGAACTCCCATCCTGAAGGATCTGTCTTAATTATAAGACACTTTATTCCCTTTTCTATGGCTAGAAAAATGCCATCTCTTTATCATCATATAATTCTGTAATGAAATAGAGAAAACAAAAGTGAAAGCCTCCCCTCATGCTGCACCCCGAACAACAGGAACAGTTTTGTATACTTTTTTTCCCTTATGCAAACAAGTACCTAGTTGGCTAAAGAGGAGAAGTCTACGTACAAAATTTCCTTTATTCACAAAGGAGTACATTACAGACTCTTCCACAGGTCAGTTCTTTGGCTTCAACTGCAATATTTTTAAGTTTTCCCTTTTATTTCGTTGTTTCCCACAATTTATGTCACTAATTCCTTATTCGTGGCCATTTGTGCCATTTCCATTTTTTCAATAACAAATAATGAAATAACAGAAATCTTTGAAGATATATCTTTGTATGCTTGATTTCCATAAAATAAATTCTCAAGAGGTATTCTTGGGAGAAAAGAGCCTCCAATGTTGCCAAGTCGCTGGTTACAAAGGCACACCAACTTAAACTCTGTTCAAATAAAAACTGACAGCAGGGCTGCCAGTATGCTTGTCATCTTTGTTAAACTAATAGGGACTTATTATCATTGTAATTTGCTTTATTATATCTTCCTGATGCCCAGGGATGAGGGGCATGTGATTATTAGTCATTTGGATTTCCTTCTTTTGTGAGCTGTTTTTGGTAGCTCCTTGCTTCTCTTGCTGTTGGATTGTTCTTTTCCTTACTGATTTATAGAAGCTTCTAAAATTCAGTGGGTATTCAATCTTTCTAAATTGCCATCTATGTTTTGTAAATATTCTTGCCAGGTGTGAGGAAACCTTAAAACAAGGTTAAATGCATGGGCTTTTCCAGTTTAAGTCCTGAGCTTGTGCTAGAGCAGCAGTACTGAGGATTAATCGAGAAGAATGCCTATAAACTTCTTACTATAGGGCCTGGATTTAGTAAGCGCTTCAAGAAGTCCCCTTTTATGAGACTTTTGATTTCCATTACGGTATCTTTTATAGGTATACTGTTTGGGTAAAAAGTCCTCTTTTAATACTTTCTGCTTTTGTGGCCCAGCGAAGAAAGGTCTTGTTTGCCCAGAGATTATAATTATATTCTCCTCTGTTTACTTCAGGCCTTTCCTTTTTCCTCCCGTAAGAGGCTGTGTCCTTTGCTCTGACCATGCTCCTGCACACCCTCAGGTCTGCTCGCCTCCCTCCGTGGCCTGCTTCCTGCTTCCCACTGCCCGCTGGAGGGGTCGCAGGCTGCGCGGAGCCCGCACCCCAGCCGCAGTCCTCCTGCACCGCCGGGCCGGTCCCTTCCCGAGCCTGAGGTCTCTACTTCATATTCCCTCTCGTCGCTCTGCCTGCCGCCACTGAGAGGAGAGGGGCCGCTGCCGGTGGCCGTGTGGACTCAGCACCAGGGGCCACCCTTCTTTGCACCCCGCACCTCTGCACCTCTCTGGAATCGTCAATTCCGCCCTCACTCCTGGACCATCTCTGTGCATAGAGAGCTGCCTTTTTTTTTTTTTTTTAAGATTTATTTATTTATTTATGATAGACATAGAGAGAGAGAGAGAAAGAGGCAGAGACACAGGAGGAGGGAGAAACAGGCTCCATGCACCGGGAGCCCGACGTGGGACTCGATCCCGCGGACTCCAGGATCGCGCCTTGGGCCAAAGGCAGGTGCTAAACCGCTGAGCCACCCAGGGATCCCCTAGAGAGCTGCTTTTTAAAAGATCACCCATCTTTAAAAAGCCCACCCAGACCCACCCCCTCTTTCTCTCTCCCTTTTCTGTCAGAGCTTCTCCAAAGTTCTCTCTCCCCAGCCAACTTGGACGGAGCATCCCTCTCCATACCACTCTGCACCCTGGAGCCGCTACCTGGCCACATACTCCACGGCCTTTCTAATACCCACCAAGTTGCCTTATGAGTTGGCTGTGGTGGTGGCCAAGATACATCTCTTGATTTCTCCCCACCTCAGACCCACTATGCCTAGTATATGGCACCAGTCAATTGGGGAGGAGGAGAGGGGAGGAACAAAAAAGGAAATCTTGCCTCTTCATCCCTTTGCCTCATCCAAGCCAATTCCCAAATGTATCGCAAATCTGTGCTCTCGTTAGCCCCTCTTCTGCTACACTAGTGGCTTCACCCCCATTAGCCCTGGGCTACACCTGGCCACTGGTGCCTCCTCTCTGCACCGACAGAAGCTTTCTAAGACATGAACATTACCTCACCACTCACTTGTTTAGAAACTTCCAGAATCAACCCCAAGCACTTGCTTATGACCACCTTTTGTTTATTTATTTATTTTTGAGAGAGAGAGAGAGAGAGAGAGAGAAAGCACATGTGCACATGTGCAAGTGGGGCAGGGGGACAGAGGGAGAGGGAGAGAATCCTAAGCAGGCTCCAAGCTCTGTGTGTAAGCTTGATCTCAGGACCCTGAGGTCGTGACCTGAGCCAAAATCAAGAGCCAGATGTTTAACTAACTGAGCCACCCAGGCGCCCCAGATTACAACTTTTAGAAATGAATTTTCTACCTCTGTACTGTAGGTTTGCAGCTCCAATCACACTGGCTCAGATACAGTGTGCTCCCTGCTGCCTCAGGACCTTTGTACTTACATATCTTCTCCCAAATCTTCCTACAATATTCTCCTTTTAAATATTCAAGTCTGAAGTATATATATCACCTTCTCAAAAACGTCCTTCCATAACCAAACTGTCTGAAACAGTGGTCCTCTCCCTACTGTCCCTTTCTGTCACATTTCTCTCATTTATCTTCTTTACTGAATCTCTCAGTTATCAAAAATCATCATATCCACCTCTCCACTTCCTTGGGGACAACATGTCGCACCATCTCCCCACCACATCCATTTTGGAGGTCTGGGATTTTTCTGTCTTCTTCCCAAGGCAGGTGTTGGGAACAGTCCTCGCATACAGTAGGTGCCCAGTGAACTGACTGATTAAGTGGCCTGGGGGTTAAAGGTGGTGCAGGCTCAAGAGATCACAGGGAGAGAGAGGAACGGAGGAAAAAGCAGGAACCGGGAGAAGGGGAAGGGAGAGAAGCCGCAAAATGCAAGACTGGGAGCAGATTGGGGGGAGAAACAGCCCATGTGGATCAGGCCAGAAGAGAGAAGAGATGAGTAGATGAGTACAGGAGATGAGATTGAACCTGGGCACCAGACGCCAGATCCTGCTGAGCACGCACCCAGGCCCCCGGCGGGCCCTGCCCCATGTGTGTCCCGGGCTGCCTGGTGCTCCAAGCACACTCCTAAGGGGTGTGTAGTCTTGATCCCTGGGAAGCAAGTGGTGAAACAGGCCTCTGGCCACTAGCACTTAATTCTGCCTCCAGCCCAGGTGGGGGCCCGAAAAGAAACCAAGTGACAAAAAGGCAAGGCTGTGAAGAGCTGGGTTTGTGCTGGATATCACTGACCTTCCAGAGGAGTCTGAAGCAAGCCTTGGCATTCCTTCCACATTCCTCGGGCGCCCCTGAACCCTTCTGAAAGCTTCCAGAATAGAATGCAGGGCAATTGGGGCATTTACATGGCAGGCGAAGGTGCCAGCTGCGTCAGCTGCGACTTGCCTCTTGCATGGGGACAAAGCAAGGTCAAGGAGTCTAGCTAGGAAGCCATCTCTACAGCTGTTTGCTCCACATGCTTGTAATTTCTTAGCGACGTAGGAGTGGAGGCCTTCTACCAGCTGAAAGTGCATCTTACACTTGTAAAATGAGAACGTTTTCCTGGTTGTCTCCTAAAGTATATTTCTGACAGGACAATGTGGGGATGGGGGCCCCCTCTCTAAAAAGCCTCCCCATTACCACCTGCACCCCCGCCAGGGAGATCTCTGCCACTCCTGCGGTCTCTGTACTCCCCTAGACATATTCTAGGACCTGTATTCTAGGATCTACTAGAAGCTGCCCCTGCTCAAACTTGGCAGTTATATTCCTGGGGTGGGGTGGGGTGGGGTGGGGAGGACTTGAAGGGGAAGGAGGAGGGAGATGGGTACAGGTGGTAGAAACACAAATGATCACCCAAGGGCACAAAATCCACCCCACCCCCCAGAGGCTGCCAGGTGCTGTTTTCTCCTTGGATCTCAGTCCCCAGGAGCACTGCAATCACAAACACTGCAAATCAGTGCACCCTGAATGTGCTTATCTCAAAACCATCTCGGGCTTGTTTCTGTGCTCTCAGAAGACAGATTGTCACAGGCACACATAACATGACATCAGCCGGGCCTGTCATTCAGGGGGCGCCGGGGGCGGGGCTCTCTGCCAACTTTCTGCCCGTTGAAAATATCTGGGCTTTGCCCGAACAGGAAATTTTGGAGCAAAGCATGTTACAAAGCCCACCTGGACAAACTCTCAGAGAGAGTTCAGTCTCCCCGTCCATTTCTCCCATATGTCAACCACAGGTTTTATTTGCTCACATTTCTTCTCCCGGGAACAGCAGAACTCTGGGTTCCTCTGAATTGTATGTGAAATCCTGCAGGACCTAGCTAGCTGAACCTTGGAGACGCAGTAGACACAAACCCTAACCTTGTATGGTCTTAAGCAAGGGAAATGACTTGCAGAACACTGAGCAGTGACTGCCCTTATAAAAATGATTTGGATGGCAAAGTCTCAAATACACCATGCACTAGGTCTCATGGTTTACAGAGGAGAGATCTGCTAATTGAACAACGTGGCTCAGCCGATGGACGGCAGCCCAGAGCATAAATTTAGCTAGATTCTGAATCCTCAGTCTATCCTAGCACTGCAGCTGTGGAGTGAGGATTCTCCTGCTCCCAATGCAAAGTCTAAGAGAAGAAGTCAATGTTGCATTTCTCTGACACATAATCTGCTGGGCTGAGTGAGAACCGGAATGGTTAAATCCCATCTTTGTCTGGCCTTGCCCATCTAGGAGAGTCAATGCTGCATTTCAGAAGGGCTCTCCTCTGGATTTCAAGCAGCCAGTGATCCAAGAACTTAATTGACAATTAGCTTATTGATATTTATAATTTGTATAAAGTTTCCCTTACTTGGGTTCAAGGGAACTTGACATGAACATTCCCTTATTCATTCATTGCTTCAGCTTACTTGACTTTCCAAAGCACAGTGGGTCTCCCGAGTCACTGGTTCCTAGTGGGTGTGAACCCAACAGGGTCTGTGTCTGATGTCACACTGATGGTTTGGGTATATTCAGCGGATCTCAGTCAGGGGTCCCCTTTCTCCTTCTCTGCTCCCTAGGAATCCTTCTAGAAGCTGTGTTGTCTCTTTCCAAGAGGGTGATGTCCCCAGAGAAAGGGAACAGTCCCTCAGGGCCAGCACACGTGTTCAGAGAAGGAACTGCTGCCACCTTATGTTTTGACTCCTCACCTGAGTCTCATGCTCCCTTGACCTCCAATGTCCCATGAGCATGTACCTCCACATCTCTCTTTGATTAGCTCCTGCCTTATTTTACATCTCACTATCAGATTCACAGCTGCATCAGAGATGCAAGAATAAAATTATTTACACATTTGGAATGCAACGGGGCTTTCTGAGGGGACCACAAAACATCGTCTATTCCAGTCCTTCAGGATAAAGTACAGCCACTGTGCAAGAGGCTTTGGGGAGGGGTGCTGTAGGAACAGATGCTATCTTTCATGTCCAGGCTGATGAACAGAAAGAGACATGTATTTTGTGTTTTAAAATGTAATAAATAGACGCACTAGAAGGAAGCAGGACTCTTTGGAGGAATGACTATGTCCAAGTCTAGGCAGAAAATCTACAAGAGGAGCTGAGATGTGGTGTGTAGTAACATCAGAAAGCGGAGACTTTGAGTCTTATGAAAAAGACACAGGAGTCAACACCAAAGGACTCCCATTGGCCAAAGATGGGGCAGGATAAGAATAAAAAAGATTAGTGAATGCCATTGATTAAAACACATTGAATACATTAAAAAAACAAAACAAGAGTTCATCATCATCATTATCATCATCAAGAGACAGTCTTTCATCCCCCCACTAAGAAAGCCAAAACAAAATAAAACAAAATTAAAAACCAAAAAATTTCTTAGGACATCACTGGAGTTAGGTAGGGCACCAAATCCTTACTTTGAAGATGAGCACTTAAACGGAAATAATTAAACACCTATGCACTAATTATATTTGAGGATAATGAAATAGCCTTCACTGATAAGGGAAACATCACTTGATGAAGGAATCTAATCAATGTGAAAAGCTAATGAATTCTTAAAAACAGCTTGTTGCAACCTCTGATGAAAAGATTGATCCAACTACAGTCAAACAAGATGAAGGGCTAATGAGGAACTTGGCAGTGGAAGACTTGGGTCATGACCACTTGCCCCTGCTGCTTGATTGAAGACCACATGAGTGGGTAACATGGCATCAGGCACCTACTGTTGGGCTGCCATGTGTACCACCCACACTACCTATGAAAGCTCCAAGATAGGTGATTCTAGACCAAATCAAACCTCTAGAGCCAACTTCCTTAGGCAGGAAAGACAAGCCTAAAAGGACAAAGTAAATGACACCCAAGAAAGGAAGCAGACAAATCGAGAAAGTGGGACCTTCCACAGGACAAATGGCCAAGTTTCTGCAATCAGTCCATGCATGAGGGAGACCCAGGGCCTTCTCTACTTTAGAGGAGAATTAAGAGACACAACCAAAAGTAATCTGGATCCTACTTAGAATAAACCAACTTCAAAAAGAAATTTTAGACAGTTGAGCAAATTTATACACAGACTGGGTATAAGATGACCCCAAGAATTGCTATGTGTGATAATGGCATTGTGGTTATATAAAAAAAGTCCCCCCAAAATTTAAAAGTCCATTTTTTAGAGATACGTACAGAAGTATGCACTGGTGAAATGATATCAAGTCTTTGTCTAAAGGGATTCATTGCACTATTATCTCTACTTTGGAGTGTGTTTGACATCTTCATTATGTAAAACCTAAAAATTAAGAGGATTTAAGATGAGTCTTAAAAAGTAAAAGGGAGGGGGCACCTGGGTGGCTCAGTTGGTTAAGTATCTGCCTTCAACTCAGATCATGACCTCAGGATCCTGGAATTGAGTCCTACTTCGGGCTCCCTATTTAGCAGAGAACCTGCTTCCTCACCCTCTGCCCTCACCACTTGTGTGTGAGCACTCTCTCTCTTTCTCTCTCTCAAATATATAAATAAATAAATACAAAGTAAAAATTATAGAGCTAATTGCTAGACTATCTAGATTTATGTTTTGCTTTAAGTGTTAAATTCGAATCTGTTGGCATTGAGTTCTCAGCATTTCTTTTCTAACAGGGTAGACCACATACTAATAAAATTAGAGTAAAAAATTAGAATTCTAGGGTATCACTAAACATGTTGCCTATTGAACAGGTTTTAAAGCCATTTTATGACTTTATAGGCATAAATAACTGTTTAAATTTTTTTTTTACAAAACCACACAGATGCGTTCTGGGGCAGAACAGTGAACTGGGGGCCTATGAGAATCACTGGTAGAGACTGGCGTCCTCTATCTGAGGGGGACTTGTGTTTCACACCTCCTGGGCTGCAGAAATCACCTGCAATGTTGTCAGGGGAGCTCGGCACGCATTCTTGGGTGTGGGGTATCTAGTGCATGCTACAATTCTCCCGAGGTTTCATAGGGAGAGAGGGCTTGCTTTGGCTGGTGGGACAGGAGCAGAAGTGGCATGTGTCACTTCTAGGTGGAAACATTCGAGAGGCAGTGCCTACTTCTCCACCTCCCCTTCCCGCTGCTGCACCTGCAGCCCCAGAGACAGCTCTGCCCACCACCAGTGTGTGCTAGACGTGAGGTCTGACGGGGAACTCTCTTTGTCTCTCTCTGTCTCTCTCTGCCCCCATGCTCCTCAATCTCTTTCAGTCTCTGTCTCCTATACCCCTGAGATGTGGAGGATTTTGTTACTGCGGCATTGCCTATGTGATACCTCCTAGTGTGGAGTGCAAATGGAGTTTTTAAAAGGCACGTATGTTTGTTTGGGTTTTTGTTATACGTATTGCTACTCTACTCACTTTACTAATTAATGAAGGTTTACTGTGATAAGCGCTTTATGCACACTGCCCTCTTCAAGTCTTACCACAAGCTATGGGTGAGGTTCTACTCTTAGAGTCTCATTTCATATTTGAGACACACGGAGGCTCAGAGAGGTTAGGTAGCCTGCCCAAGATCACACAGCCAGTGTCAGGCAAAGTGAGGACCAGACCCAGGCAGCTGAATTCAAGAGAACAGCTTTTAACTATTAAACTATGCTGTTTTTTACTGTATGAAAATCCCACCTCTTATGTTCACAGGAGTTCTGTTCCTGCTCAAATTGGTTTGTTAAACATTGCTTAAAACCAAACTTTGCTTAAGAAAGTAATTCAGTAAAAAAGCAATTTTGGGGCTGAGTCTTTCAGGTTCACCAATTAGTGTCCTTGATTCGGGGTATGTATCATTGTTTGCCTCTCTGTAGCATATAAAACACTTTTTTCCAAGAATAAAAACCAAAACTCCTTGAAAATTGCTCTGTTTATAAGAGTAAAACTTGCCTTACGGATCACTTCTAACCAAATAAACAATCACATTGAAGCATCTGAAAACTTCCCAGAAGTTTGTTTGAGGTTGAATCCATGGGCAGCTTTCTTCCAATAAAGACTGCTCTGTGTAGGAGGAACTGGCCTTGATTTGACCCCAAATCGGCAGGATCCTTCCTGCCTTCCATCTTCTCAGAGCTGTATCTCCTGAGCCGACTATGTGTTGGGCCCTTTACTAAGTGATTCACATGTGTTGATCCTGACAGGCACCCTGTGAAGTAGGTTATTACTCCTCATCTCACTGATGGGAAAACCGAGGCATGGGGTGGTTAAGTAACTTTTCCCAGGCCTCAGAGCTAATGCACAGCAGGGCCAGAGGTTGACCAGGGGGTCTGGCCCCAAATCCAGAGCTTCACCATGAGAATACCCTGCCTCATCCCCCACCTATATTTCCAGGGATCCTATCCCTAGCCACCCAGAATAAAGCAGTGGCAACCACACCTCCCTTTAGAGCCCCTTCGCCAACTTCCTTTTTGTGTCTCTCACTGGGCTTTCTCCCCTGAGGCTGAATATGGGATCCCTGTGAAAACTTCCCAGCATGACTATCTCAGAGCCAATGCAGGCAACTAAGACAGTGGTTGATAAACTGGATGTGCCCACAGAGACCCCATGCGGAGTGCGTTTCCCTTGTGAGAGCCAGCACCAGGGCAGCCAGTGAACTCTGCCCCTCCTAACCCTTTCTGAACATTTCTTTTAGCCTCATGCTTAATTTGGGGTCAGAACTGAAAGGTCCAGTCCAAGACTAGAATAAGACAGCTTTCTCTGAGTATCATCATAAGGCTTGGCTTTTCCAAGGGAACCCAAGACCTAAGACAATTTGTGGAAAAGTGATTTTTTTCTCTACCCCTTGTATATTAGTATACTGCTGATATCTGATTAAACTTAATATCAAAGACAGTTTTAAAGAAAAATATAGGATTTTAAAGAATAGCCTTGGGGTGAGGTGAGGGGCCTTCTAGATCCTTCTTCAATGAAGGACCTGTTACCCTGCGGCTGGGAGTACTGGTGCTGAGCGTCAGCTTCAGCCACTTCAGAGATCACCTCAGCTGCAGAGAATGGCCTCACCCCAAATCACACCCTTTCCAGGGCAGCCCACACCCAGTGGGGGAGACACAGGCCTGACCATGTTGGTCCAACTTGAGAGAACCATTGTAGCTCCCTGTGGGGCTGGCCAAAGCTGACAATGGACTTCATTGCAGCTTGACTCCTTCTGCCTGCATCTGCCCCTTCCCATCCACTGGGGATGAGCTCAAGTGCACTCTCCATAAATATTCAACATGATGAATTCTATGCCAGAGTCTGCCACTCTGAAGACCTGATGCATCAGGACAGCCCCAATCCGTGACAGGTAGGGGATGTGAAGTAGGTAAGAGCCAAAGTTGCCCTCACGGCAAGGACACTCACCTGAGCCTGGGCATGGGGGTCACACCTGTCAGAGGCAAGGATGCTCTTTGACAGTTGCACAGCTGTACTGCATGTACTCGCATGGTCCAGGTGGTGGCCCTTCCATCATTGCCTTGGAGAAAGGAGTGTGAGGCTTAAAAACGGCTGATTCCCCCAATACCCAGGCCCCTCTCTGGTTCCAGCTCCAGCAGTCCATGACTTCAGTTATAGCCTAGTCATTCTGGTTTTGGGGGGTTCCCTGGGCCCCAATGCAATTGAGGTGACTTGTTCTGCCCCCAAAATCACAGGATCAAAACAGGATCCTTCATTTGCAGAATTTACTAATGGTGTCCTTGAGGCAAGATTTGAGGAAGGCACAGCGTATTTCAAATGAGGCTATGTGCTTCCTACATCTTTCTTTGACTTCAGAGTATGTCCTAACTTCTTATATACGTATAGAGTTATTCTAGGCACCCACCTGGACCCTGGTGCCTCAGTTCCAGCTACCATCGGTGAAAACAGAGGAGGAGGTCAGGAGCACAGATCATTGCCATGGCCAGAATCACAAGGTTCTTTATATAATTACACATGTGGAGCTCTCCTCTGTTTCCATTATTAAGAGGTTCTGCTGTGAGATGCAAACCACTGGTCACAGCTAATCAAGAAAAAATGCATGCCCTTTGCCAACAACCGCTGCCCACGTAACTGTTACTCCTAGTCAAGTGCTATCCCCTGATCATCTCTTTGGACAGACCCCAGGAAGCAGGTGGTTCAAGAGAAGCTCTGAGAGTCTGAATCTGGACTCCACACTTCAAAAAGGACACATCTACATAGACACTTCACAAGGGATTCCTTTCCCCTCTGCCCAGAGAAAGTCTCAACCACTCACTTTGCTCCAAGTTTGGTCCTTCCCTCCCTCTGCCTCTCTTTCTCTATTTCTGTTGCCTTTTTTCCCTGTTCTACCAGAGGAAGACGGGTCAAAGATTTATTTATTGGCACACAGTCTTGTTCTAGAAAGGGTCCGTATAAAACACAACAAAATTGTGTAAGTGTGAAATGGGTCAACAGGAGAAGGGAAAATAAGGGGTATTAACAACACAAGGCCAAGGAATAAGACACAGAAAGATTTATTCAAGCCAAGCCGAGCTCCTGTGTTTCATGTTTCCATGTTCCGGAGGCATTTTGCAGTTGCTTATGCTACCCCTGTAACTGGCCCTCCCCTCTCTGACCATGTCATTATCCAACATCATGGCCAGAAATACCATTTATACTCTGATGATTCTATAGCAGAGACTGTACCCATTATCTAGAAGATTAGTGACAGATGTTACTAAGGGAGGCAATGCACCCATGAAGAGGTTATGTTTCCCACATCCCCCTGCAGCCATATAAATAAGTTCTGGATAACAAGATGCAAGGGGGAATGTGAAGAAGACTTCTCAAAGGGCACCGAGTCAACTGAAGGCCCAGCTTTGTGTCTTTCCCTCACCTCCTTGCCGCCTAGAGCGTGGAAGTAATGGGGAAAGGTCCACGGTTCATCCTAGACCATGGATGGCCTTGAGGAGAGCAGCCACACGCTGAGGATGATAAAGCAGGAAGACAGGTGCCTGGGTCCTTGATGGCACTGTGGGGACCCATAGCATCCCTGACACACCTCCTCCAGATGACAGCTAGGTGGGAGAGAAAGAAGTCTTGTCGTTGTGTGAGCTACGGATGTTTGGGACAGTCGGTCATTCGTAACCCTGAGTAATTCTGATCTCTTTCTCTCAGATCTTGTCTCTAGCTCTGATCTTCTCAGCTCCGTGTTTGGCATTTCTTCTTGACTGTCAAATAGTCATCTTGAACTGAACAGGACCCAAATAGAACAGATTCGTTCCTCCTCTTCCGTCCCTCAATCCGACCCTTCCAGAGTCTGCCTGGTCTTAAGTATGTGGTACGTCCACATGCCCAGTTGTCTGCCTTGCTTCCTTTTCACTCCATTCTCCCATATTAGCAAATCCTAACGGCTCTACTCCCAAACCTACCCCATGTCCATCCACTTCTCACCACCCCAAAACCCAGCTCCTGCCACAGTAGCCACCGCGTCTTTCACCTAGGATATCACACAGCCTCCCAAATGCTCTGATTCCACTCTTTCCCCAACTGTTCCTCCTCCACAACTGCCAGGGTGGCCTTCTAGAAAACATAAATCTGGTCTTATCACCGATCTGCTAAGACCCTCCTGCAGCTCCCACCGTAACTCTGCACTATGACCCACAAAGCTCCAAGGAAGCCAATCCCAGCCTACCTGTCACCTTGCTCTCCATGGGCTCGACAATTTGTCCTCCCTGCCTTTCCCACCCTATCTTCCTTGATCCTACCAACAAACGAGCTGGGGACATTTCTCAGGAATTTCCACCAGCCTAATCCTACCTGAAAGCCAGTGAGATTATCTCCAATGCTCAGGGGCATACACAGAAGTCACAGTACCAATGTGAACTTTCAGTATTCTATCGTAAAATTTCAAGAGGATTTTGCTTCAGCTTTGTAGTATATCAAACCAGAGAGAAAAATGGGTGTCTAGGAAGAGGACAGGACATCTTCCTTGTCTGGCTTGGTGAACCCAGAATCACAGCAGCATGTATGATTGTGTCACTCATCACCAGGGCACCCTTTCCTGCTTTTACTCTGACATCAGGCGGGTTGACCAGGTGTACTGCCTTTGCTCCACCTGACATGTACCAGCAGTCTCTCTTAGAGTCAACTCTCTTGGGGTCATTGGTTGGCATAAGAAGGTCAAATGCCCCCACTACCTCTACAGGGAAGAAGAGGTTTCTAAAAAAAAAAAAAAAAAGAAAAGAAAAGAAAAGAAAAGAAAAGAAAAGAAAAAAAAAAAAGAAGAGGTTTCTGACCACTGGCCACATGAAAGAAGAGCCAAAAGTCAATGAAACTAGCTACATAAGGCAAATTTTTGCATGTCCTGCAGCAGGATTCAAAATAGCAAACCTTCCGCCAAGAGAGAGAGTGGCAATCAAAGAAATGAACCGCATCTTGTACAGGGGCAAGTTGCTCCCCATGGAGGTGCGTGCCCTCCACTATACCCCGGTGCTGGGCAGACACCCTCCCCTCCACATCTCCTCACGCTGGGCCCCTCCCAGCACTGCTGCCCCCTTCTTATGGGCCTTCTACATTACATTCTGGGGGTCTGAGGAGACAACTGGTTTCTTTTTTAATTAGTTGTTGTTTGTATTTTTTCCTTTTTACTGAAAAAATAAAACCATAAATATGGTAACTGAAACAATTCAAATAGTTAGGCAGGATATACAATGAAAAGGAAATTTCATGGTGTAATGATTAGGAGTACAGACTGCAGGCAAACTGCCTGGATTCAAGCCCAGCCCCTCCACTGAGGCCTGGGAGAGTGTAGACAAGTTACTGAAACCCTCTATACCTCAGTTTCCTTGTCCAAAATACGGAGAGCACAATACCTACCATGGAGAAGTGCCATGAGGATTGAATCTGTTAATTCAGGTAAAGAGCATATATAAGCTCTATTGAGAGACAGATGATATTATTGCCACTATTGTTATTTCCTAAGACATTGAGACAACCAAAGATAACGGCTCTTTATGTAGCCTTCTGGAAATTGTTTACATGAACATAAGTACATGCCCAGGTTTTTACATGAGAGGTAACAGGTTCTACACACTCCTCTGCATAGCAGCCCATATGTATCTCTATCTCCTACCCTTCATACAGACATCTCCTTACTTGGCCAGTCCCTGTGGATGGACATTTAGGTCATTTCCTTGTTTGTAATTACACAACAGCACTGGAATACATGCTTATGTGGGTATGTGGTGTGTATTTGTGAGTATATCTATAGATTAAATCCTGTGGTGTTGAATTGCTGGATGGAGGCTCTACACATTTTCCATTTTGTTATGTATTATTGAATTGTTCTCTAGTCCATTCTTCATGGAGACGCCTCCAGGACAGCTGAGATGGGTCTTCTAGTGACACAGGAAAGTACTTTCCTTGCAAGAAGTGGTTTGCCCTCATCTGGCTGGCGCTTTCTGGAGGTCCCTAACACCACACTTCCCATATCTCGTTTGTGGGGCTTCTCCTCTCTGCCTTAGCTTACCTGGAGTAGGTACCTTAAGTTTTCTGCCCATTTTACATTATCCATTTCTAACTCTTTCAAGGCTTTTGTTGTAATGAAATATCTAAGCTCCCACTAATCAGGTCTAAGATGAAAATTCTTTAGCTAACTTGCACCTATTTCCAAATTTCTATCATTCTCTTCTTACTTTATAACTTATTTATTTGGTCCATTTTCTATGATTTCTGAGAATTGGGGAGTCCATTATGTTGTTTACTGATGGGTGATTTGCCCCTTTTGGGGAGGAAAGGGAATCATTTGATTTAGGAATTCAAAAAGTCCCCATTAAAAGTCCTTTTTTTTTTTTTTTAAACTCTCTCCCATGACTGGCCTCATTGCTGTGTTACTTACTCTATATTTCCTGCCATTGAACAGCACATATGCTTGTAAAGTAGATTTATTACTCGGAATCTTCTTTAACAAAGAATGCTCCCTGGTGTTAGAATTTTCCTAAACCAACAGTCTCCTCAGAGTCACAGTCAATAGGAGGCTTTTTGCATTCTGTGGGGCTGTGAACTATTTCCCTGGATTAGGCATTGGAAACCTGGACTATGGACCCCACTCAGCCAGCACCTGGAAACTCCCCAAGACCCTTAAAAGGCCTCAGTTTCCTCATCTGAAAAAGTAGGGCCAGATCATCAACCCCTGCCAGGACTAAACTATGTGATTTTTATACACTTTTCCAGATGGACTCTATCTACCAGTAATGTTTGTGACTAGTTTTTCTCTGAAAAAGTCCTTCTTTCCAGAGAGACATACAGAAACAATTAAGAACATGTTTTAAACACACTTTAGATTTGCTCATTTATTCCCCTCAAGGTCTGTATCTTTAAGGTAAAAAAGAAGTAAATAAAAGGGACATAAAAGTAGTGGCTACCTAAAAACAAAGGCAACAACAAACTCCCAGCCAAATTTTGAGGCCACCTTTGAAGCTAGGGTGTTTCTAGGGAGTAATGAAATTAAGTTGTGGTCTACAATAAAATTTTACCATGGGAAATAAGAATTATTAAAAAGAAATTTAAATCCTTAAAGAAGAAGAAGAAGAAAAGGGACTTTGTCATTGTTTAAACATTTCCTCCGTGGTTTAGCATAACTTTCCAAGATTTATATTTGTAAATTGTGAAACTCCTTTCTCATGGTCAGAAATCTCATCACCTTGTATTCTGTAGACCCATAAAACTATTTGCAAGTGATTGGACAAAGAGAAAACAAAGAAGATGGGTTTGTCTCTATTGACTGCCAGAGCATTTTCTTTTTTGGCATTTAGTGGAAAGATTAGCCATTGGCACTAATGCATAAAAGCAGTTTTGTTTTAATGTAAACACTATAAACTCAAGAGGAAAATTAAAAATTGGAGGCAGATTTGTCATTGAAATATCAATTAATATATTATCAAGTCTCTTCTTAATCCGAAAAGCAATGTTCCCTGCTTGACCTTTTAGTTGCTCTGTGTTTCTGAAATTATTTGTTTCTCACTGTGCACCATTTTTGGCTTCATTGGCTACCTCTATGGATAATATTCTGTGGATAATATCCAGAAATTTGGGTGTTTCTCCTGATAACTGAATCAAAATTTTGTTTTTATTACTCATTTCATGTCAAAGCTTTTCCACAAAGTATCTGTTCATTTATTCAGCTGCCTCACAAATATTTACTTAACATTAGCAAAGCCCCCAGCACCAGTTCATGTGCTCTAGTGGAGGGTCCTTTTTGCTTTCCAAGGATTTATGTCCTACATTTTGCTTTGGGAAGATATACAAATCCACACTTACCTAGTAATATGATTCAATCCAGCAAATATTTATTGAAAGTCTTAAGTGCCAGGCATTGGGAACACAAAAGTAAATAAGATGCAATGGGACTCCCAGTTCAGTGGAGAAACAGACGGGTGGGAGCAGGCAGTTCTGCTACTATGGGCTCAGACCTGTGACAGAGAAATGCACAAGCTTCAGAAGAATATAAAGGAACATAGGATGGAGTAATTCATCCTGCCTGGAAGAGTCAGAAATATCTAACTAGAAGGTGTCACCCTGTGTGAGACTTGAGGTCTGATCAGGAGTTTACTAGATGGATATGGCAGTGAGTTGGATATGAGGCAAAAGAAACAGGGCAGGGAGGAAGTATGGTTCACTCAGGGGAAGGGAAACAACTCCTCATGTCTGGAGCCTCCCATGCAAGTGGACAGCGGGGCAAGGGAAGCCAGGCATGGTGGCTAGGGACAGATCATATAGGGCTGATGCTCCTTACCAAAGGGTTTGATTTTATTGCAGTCAGTGATGTGGAGTCATTGATGAGTTAAGCAAAAGGGTATTGATAAGACAATACAAAGAGATGTCACCAAGTAGTATAAAGGTGGAGGTAGGAGCAGCTTGGACAGCAGTCCCCTGTCAGGTTTCAGATCATAGCCCCCAGCTTCTCAGCTACAAGACCTAACATAAGGTGCCCAAACCTTTCATGCCTTGGTCTCCTCATCTGTAAAACTGAAAATGAAATTTATTGAGAGGATATATGGGTTAATATAGAAAGTGCTTAGTAAGGGTTCAGTAGGTGGTAGCATCTTCATTGTAGCTCTAGTAGTTAGGTTACTTCAGAGTTTTGTCACAAAGTGAGTGAGACTCTAGCTGGAGTTCCCATCAGCGAAGAAGAGCCTGTCTTTTCCATCTGGGCTTTGGAAGCAATAGTCGAAGCCAGGGCTGGTATTGAGTCTTGGCCTCCTACAGCATCAACGGAGTTCTGTGAACCCTATTTCTCCCCATTTCAGAATCATGGGAGGCAGGACTCCACAAGGAATGGCATCTTCCTTTTGCTGTGTTGGGTCTTCATGATGACCAGAGTCAGGAAATACGGATCCGGGAAAGATCCTAGACAAGTCAGTCATTTTATAGGTGGAGAAACTGAGTCACAGTCTTCAATCTTCTGTGGTCATAGCTCCAGCTAATCTCCAGGGGATCTGGCCAGGGGCCTGATGCCCAGGTTGGGTTTTTTTGCAGCGTTCTATGCTGGCTGGATCATAGAGGCTTCTCCATCTTTGGTTAGTGTTTTATTGTTTTCTTCTGGGATATCTCCCACCTGGCCTGATGAATGAATACTCTTTGTATGACTCAGAACTAGAAAAATACTTTTTTCCCAAGCCAAAGTCTTCCCATGACACCTGTCTCTTTTAAGGAAAGGAAAAACAAACTTGTTCTTTGCCTGGAATCTTTGGATCCAAAGAATCTCTCTCAAATCCTTCCAGTGACCCCTTCAGAAGACTTTCCCTCCTGCCTTCCCTAGCACTGACTGCTTTGATTTTTATCTCTTCCTGTCCCAACCACTTCTTACCTCCGCTGTTCCCTGTATTTCCCCTGATGATTGCTCTTTGAGAATGTACTGAACGCCACCACCAATGCAAGGCCCTCGACTAAGAGGTACAGGGAGTCTACTTGTGTGGCAGGAGAAAAGGACACTGGGACGAGAAGGGACTGATTGGTGGCCTTGAGCAACCCCTCGTTTCCACACACATCAACAATGACAATGACTTTTTCCTTCTCCTACAGAAAGATTGTTGATGATAACACTTCAATATGTTACCAGCAGGCCTAGCCCGGGTTTTATTGTCAAGCTGGATTCTGTTTGTACTGGAGCACATTCCATTCTCAATTTAGTTTGGGACAAACCAGAAAGGGAATGCACCTCAAACATAATAAAATGTGACTCTCGAGAGAAAAGAGACTTAGTTCTAGGCCTCTGGCCAAATTAAACTCATTCTTTGCTACCACCACCTTTAGATTATGCCTGACTCATTAACTGTTTGTGATATTCAGCTTTAAAATGGTAAAAATAGGCAAAATTGGAAACCAAGCTGAAACTTCAGGCAGTGTGTTGGTGACTTTCTCATTCCCCATGTTTGGCTGGGAATGATGCAGGCCAAGATCATTACCGAGAACATAGCCTTTTTTGTAAAACGTAAGAGAAATTATTAAATAATAGATAAGCATCATTATCACTAAACATATAAATAGATGTTTGTCTTGCTGTCTGACATTCCATGCACAGAGAACTTGAATTGCATTATGTGGCTAATTCTGTCTGAGGGTGTAGAGAGCCTTATTAGGAAGAGGTAGTGCTTTGTTGTGAAGGGTAATGTCAAAAGAACATGGTTCTCTCTCTCTCTCTCTCTCTCTCTCTGTCTGCCCCAATCCCTCAGCTGAGAGAACTATGGTAAAGTGAAAGGGACATTAATTAGTGAGCAGCTCCTAAGAGTCCAGCATGACAGTGGGGATACCATATACTTTGTGGTTCCTGAACCAGGCCCTGGTTTGAAATAACACATAAAAGCTACATTAGGTTATTTTATTTTATTTTTTTAGCCAGGGCCAGTACTTCCAACAGTTGTGAATTCTTTTCACAGTTGTCTGCTTAATTTCAATGCTGAACCCATCTTTGAAGTCAGTGTTTTAAGCTTAGAGCTGTATCATGCCAGCTCTGAGAAAGATATTTTAGCAAAGAAGACCTTTTTCCAGGCTAGTGGGGCCAAAAAATCCCAAAACAATAAACAAATTTTAAAAACCCTACAAAAAAAATAAATAAAAAATAAAAACCCCACAAACATTCTCTTCTGACTCTGTAATATATGACATACTTTTTAAAATATTTTTTTAGATTTTGAAACAATCACAAACTTCCAGAAAAGGTGTAAGTACAGTATAAGTAACTTCTTCCCCCTAGATTATTTGAGAGTGAGTTCTTAATCCAATGCCCTATTCCCACTGAATAAGGACGAGAATATTCTCTTCCATTCGAAGCAGCAAATCAAGTGATCCATTACTACCACTTAATCCTCAGGCTCCATTAAAATTTTACCACATTTTTCTAATGTTTTTGATAGCAAAGGGAGTCTGTTCAGAGTCATACATTGCTTTTTGTCACCATGTCTCCTTAGTCTTCTTTACTCTGGAATGTTCTTCAGTCTCTTCTCAACTTTCATGGCCTGACACCTTTGAAGATGACAGGCCAGGTATTTTATAAGATGCTCCTTAGTCTGGGTTTGTCTGATGTGCTCTCATAATTAAATTCAGGTTATGTGTATTTGGCAAGAATATCACACGAGTGATACTGTGTTCTCGTCACAGCATCCCACGTGAAATCCATGATATTTCAGTTTGTCCCATTGCTGGGGATGGGCACTTTGATCACGCGATGCAGACAATGTCTGCCAGGCTTTTTCCCTTTGGTAATCAGTAAGTATTTTAAGGGGAATGACTTCAAAAGTAAAGCCATATTGTTTTTATGTTTAACAAAGGACTGGCATTTTAACTCAGCCAAGCCTTGGGAGACATAAGTTCCAGATCTGGTAGAAAAAGAGGCAAAGTAGTGCTCTCATAAGCAAGTCCTGGAGGAAAGGATGCCAGAATAGTTTTTCCAAGAAACTCCGAAAAGTGGTGATAGGTAAAATCCTTTGAAGTGAGTAATGCAGGGATTTTTGTAGGGGATGAACTCATTGGAAAGCCTCTGTCACTTTGTCATGTTTAGTTTCTACCTGGGCTTGTGGTACAGGTGACAAACTTTCTTAGTGCAACTAGTTTAGATGAGTCCTGTTCTTAACTTACAAGAGCCTTCCAGGAGTCAAAAACTGGACTTGAAGAATTTCGGGATTATGTCTGAAATCAGAGGGCCAAGAAATTGGTGAGGTTTTTGTCTAAGAATGACATAATGAGCTCTATGTGAACTATCTTTCTACGAGGAAGAAACTAGATATCGGATACAGCGGAGTATCCTAGACACGGAGCTAGTGGTATAGTCTTTAATATCCTGTCCTACATAATATACTAGATAAAGGTCATGCTAATATTATTTTCATTTCAGAAATAAGGTCAATAGATGTTGAATGACTAGCCCTTCAGCCCTAGAGCCAAAGCCTGAAGCCAGCTCCTGGGAAAGATCATGACTGTGGAAGTCAGAGAACTAGGAGACACATACTCATACCATTGCCACTTTCTCTGGAAGGAAGCCTCCCTTGGCTCCCTCTGAAATTGTTCCTATACCCCTGGTTGATAGAGTTCCCTGAAAGCATAATTCCCCACCTTGTTACTTTGTGTCCCACATATAAGGGAGCCAAGACCCATGCTTAATCATCACTGTAAGACTAACCCTCAGAAAAGTATACTGCATGGGACTGATCAAACTTATTAAATATAAGCCATCTTATTTAATAAAAATGGCTTTAGAATTCAGAAACATATTCCCCAGAATTTTTCTTATTTCATTTGATAATTTTCCGTACAAAAGTATTTTGCTAGGCCTATAATCTCTAAAATTTTCAGGTGTTTCTTTACCTGCTATCTTATAACAAAAGGTACAACGTTGAAACTTTCCTTGTCTTACCAGCCTCATTCGTCTTTAGGAATACTCAATATCTAACTTTAGGGGTTCTGACTTAGTTCAGATCATTCCCTAAAGATCTTGAATAAATTGGAAGGGCTTTGCATATTTTCCAGCTTAAAATTATGTCTCCAATCTCCAGACCACTCTTAGGATTCTATTTTATGATGTATCTAAATACATATACATCTATACATACACATTAATATTTGCAATATTCTAAGTAATCTAGAAAGGCACCAACATTTTCTAGAAAGTGTGAGGGCTAAACAACCAAAATTGTGGGACGGGGGAAGCCACCAAATTTCAAATATCATGTTCTCTTGTCAGATCAGATTCAAAGTTTTCCCCCAGAAAATATAATTTTAAGTATAATATTAGGAGGAAAATCATATGACACCCTCATTTTCTTTGAAACTATAGAGATTACTAGAAAGAGAACTGGAATAGGTAAGGACCAGTGGAGGGTCAGGATGAGTAGTCATGAAGAAAGGAAGACACTTGGGCTGCAGATGGGACTAAAGATGGCCAGGAGGAAGAGGTGGGCAGGGAGGGGTCTACGGAAACAGAAGTAGGTGCCAGAAAATCAGTGCTGGCAAGAGGGGAGTTGCAAAGAGAATGAGCGTGGACATTTTCTAAGTCCCAGCAGAATCTAGTTGGACTTTTGGCTGATCATCCTGCTGACTTTTATTTATTCTTCTCCAATTTTTGTCCTCTTACACACACACACACACACCTTAAAGGTACGCCTTCAAAAATAAAATAGTCTGAGCTTAGGGGAAGAAGAGAAAAATTAAGTTCTTTTTGACTAAGCAATAAGACCAACTGAACAGGGCAGCCCTGGTGGTGCAGCGGTTTGGTGCCGCCTGCAGCCTGGGGTGTGATCCTGGAGACCCCGGATCGAGTCCCACATTGGGCTCCCCGCATGGAGCCTGCTTCTCCCTCTGTCTGTGTCTCTGCCTCTCTCTGTGTCTATGAATAAATAAATAAAATCTTTAAAAAAAAAAAAAAGACCAACTGAACAGCAACCTCAAGGGAAACACAAACCAAGAGCCCCTCCAGAGTTGTGCACAATCACTGGAGTCACACAACTAATGCATATGGAAGAAACAGATCATACCCAATGGCTTGCAGCCACAGGGTGAATCTGAGTTTTATAAGCTTGGGTGCAGTTATTATTAAAGGTGATCAATGTCAAACACTTGAGGAGATTGTAAAATGTTGCTGCTGAAGAACAAGATAAATACCCACATGGAAGAAGTAAGCAATAAAAATAAGGCAGAAGATGGACAAATGACCTGATTTCTTCCACAAATGAATGGGAAAAATAATAGGAAGAATTGTTACAAATGAAGAGTCCTAAGGGAGGTCTCACCCAAATATAATATGTCAATTTTGTTTGGGTCCTGATTCTAAGCGAATCAATTCAATTATAAAAAGACATTTTTGAGTAGTCATGGACATTTGAACCTGAGATTGGTTATTATATAGTAGTAAGAAGGAATCATTGTTAATTTTGTTAGGTGTGATTATAGCATTATGCTTGTGTATACACACATACACAAAAACACACACACTTTGCCCTTATCTGTTAGAAATACATACTGAAGTATTAGAGTCAAAATGAAATTACACCTGGGGGGCGCCTGGGGGGCTCAGTGGTTGAGCATCTGCCTTTGGCTCAGGTCATGATCCCACAGTCCAGCGACTGAGTCCCACATTGGGCTTCCAGCATGGAGGCTGCTTCTCCCTCTGCCTGTGTCTCTGCCTCTCTCTGTGTCTCTCATGAATAAATACATAAAATCTTGGAAAAAAAAAGAAATTATACCTGGGATTTACTTTAAAATACTCTAACAGCAACCAAGGAAGATGGAGAGGACAACAAATATAACAAGATTAGGGGAAATATTTATAATTACTGAACCTGAATGATAGGTACAAAAAGGTTCATTATATGTTTCTACCTCTGTATATATTTTTGAAATTTGACTTTAAAAGTATTTAGCAGATACTGATCCTTGGGGTCTAAGGCAGACTAAATGAACTAGTATAGTACTCTGGTTGAGGAGAAAGTCCTTGGAGTCAGTATTTTTTATCTACCCTCCCCACCCCAGCTGCTTCTAATATTGCGGCCAAGAATCTTTACCCCTCTTGATTATATATATGTATATATATATATACATATGATTATATATATATAAACATTTTATTTATTTATTTATTTATTCATGAGAGACAGAGAGAGGGGGAGGCAGAGAAATGGGCAGAGAAAGAAGCAGGCTCCCTGTGGGGAGCCTGATGTGGGACTCAATCCCAGGACCTCAGGGTCACGGCCTGAGCGCTTTTATATATATTATATATATATATATATATATATATATATATATATATATATATATATATAATAAAACTCGTTATTTTGAGATAATTTTAGATTCACACACGATTGTAAGAAATAATACAGAGATCCCCTGTACCCTTTACCCAGTTTCTTCCAATGGTGACATCTTACAAAACTATGGAATAATATCATAATTGGGATATTGACATTGATATAATCAAGATACAAAACATTTCCATCACCACCTGAAAACCTCATTTGTTCCCTTTATAGCCACACCCACTTCTCTCACATTCCCACCCTTTCATCAACCTCAGGCAACCGCTAAACCACTAATCTGTTCCTTATCTCTACACTTTGTTCATTTGGGTATGTTATATACATGGAATCATAAGGCATGTAACCCCCTCTTTTCTTTTAGAAAGAAAGAAAGCATGCTCACACACAAGGTGTATGGAGGGAGGGCAGAGAGAGAGAGAGAGAGAGAGAATCCTAAGTAGGCTGCATACCCAGCTCAGAGCGAGATGGGGGCTCTATCTCACAACCTGGAGATCATGACCTGAGCTGAAATCAAGAGTCATACACTCAAGGGACTGAGCCACCAGATGCCCCAAGCATGTAACCCTTTCCGATTGGCTTTTTTTCCACACAGTGTAAATCTCTGGAAATTCATCCAGGCTATTGCATGTATCGATAATTCTTTTCTTTTTAGTGCTGAATAGTATTTCGTGGTGTACTGTACCCGTTTGTTTAACCTTCCATCTGTTGAGGGACAGCTGGATAGTTTCTGGGTTTTGGCTTTTACAAATAAAATTGTAATAAACCTTTGTGTACAGGTTTTGTGTGTGAACATAAATTTGATCTCTCCAGAATAAATGTCCAGGAGTATAATTTCTAGATAAATGGTAGTTTCATGTTTAGTTTTAAAAAAAAAGCTGTGAAACTGTTTTCCAGAGTAGCTATACCATTTTACATTCTCATCAGAAATAGAGTTGTGATCCAGTTTTTCACACCGTTGTCAACATTTGGTGTTGTCACTATTTTTTATTATTTGCCATTTTGATAGTGAGATCTCATTGTGGTTTCAGGTTGCATTTCCCTGATGGCTAATGATGTTGAACATCTTTTTATGGGCTTATTTTCCATCTGTATATACTCTATGGTGAAGTGTCTTTTCATATATTTTGCCTATTTTCTAAATGGATTGTTTGTTTTAGGTTATTAAGTTTACTAGACCTTCGTTGGATATTTGCTTTGCAAATATTTTCTCTCAGTCTATAGCTTGTATTTTCATCCCCATAACAGGCTGTCTCAAAGAGCAAACGGTTCTAATTTTGAAGAAGTCCAATATATTGACTTTGCTTTTGTGGATCATGCTTTGGGTTGTTAAGCCTAAGAACACTTTGGCTAGCCCTAAGTCCCAAGGATTTATCCCGTTTTTAAAAAGGTTTAGAAGCTTATTTTAAACTCTGATGGTTGGGAACCCTGGGTGGTGCAGCGGTTTAGTGCCTGCCTTTGGCCCAGGGCACGATCCTGGAGACCCAGGATCAAATCCCATGTCAGGCTCCTGGTACATGGAGCCTGCTTCTCCCTCTGCCTATGTCTTTGCCTCTCTTTCTCTCTCTGTGTGACTATCATAAACAAATTAAAAAAATAAATAAATAAACTCCGATGGCTTGAAAATAATTACAATTATGTATTTTACATTTAACTCCATTATCCTTTTGGAGCTGACTTTTGTGTAAGGTGTAAGACCTATGTTGAAGTTCTTTGAGGTTTATCCTTTTGCTTTTGGATGCCCAATTGCTCCAGCATCATTTGTTGAAAAGGCTAGTTTCCCCCACCCCACATTGAATTACTTTTGCACCTTTGCAAAAAAAAAAAAAAAAAAAAAATATATATATATATATATCAGTGTGAGCCTATTTCTGGGTACTAACATTGATCCATGTGTTTTTCTCTCTGCCAGTACCACACAGTTTTCATTTTTTTGTTCCTACATGGTAAGTCTTGAAACCAGGTAGATTGATTCCCCCTGTTGTATTCTTGTATTCTCTTTTATTTTCCATATTATTCTAGCCAGTCTATTTTCTTTGCCTTTCCATATAAATTTTAGAATAATCTTTTCTATATCTACAAAAAAATCTAGCTAGAAATCTGATAAGGATTTCATTAGACCTGTATGTATATTAGTTTGGGCAGAATTTATATTTTTACTATGTTGAGCCCCCTAATTCTTTAATATAGGATGTATCTCCATTTAATTAGATCTTTTATTTCTTCAGCATGCATATCCCATACGTATTTTAAATCTATGTTAATTAAAAACCTAAATATTTCACTTTTCTGAGCAACTGTAAATTTGTATTTTTAAAATCAGTGTTCATGTATTCATTGTTAGTATATTGAAACATAATTGATTTTTAAAATGTTTATCTTGTATCTTTCAGTCTTGTTGAATTCACTTATTAGTTCTAGGAATTTTCACATAGATTCTTTGGCTTTTTCTAAGTAGAAAATCATGTCATCTGAAATGGGGGCAGGGTTTTATTTTGTCTTTGATCTGTATAATTTATACTTTCTTTTCTTGTCTTTTTTGCACTGGCTAGAATGTCCAGCCAAATACTGAAAAAAGTAATGAGAGTGGACATCCTTGCCTTGTTCTCAAACTTAGAGGGAAAACACTTCGTCTTTCCTCATTAGTATAATGTTCTGTAGGTTTTTTACAGATGTTCTATCAAGTTTTAGAAAGTTCTCTTTCTATTTTTCTGAACGTTTCATCATAAATAGGTGTTGAATTTTGCCAAATGTGTTTTCTGCATCAATTAATATGATCACATCATTTTTATTCTTTACCCTGTTAATATGGTACAATTTGTTGAATTTTGAATATTAAACCAGCTCTACATCACTGGAACAAACTTCACTTGATCCTGTTGAATAATTCTTTGTATATATTGCAAAATTCTATTTGCTAATATTTGTTAAAGATTTTTGCATCTATATTCATGAGGAATATTTGTCTGTAGGTTTTGTAGTGTCTTTTGTTTCGTATCAGGGTAATATCAGCTTCATAAAATACATTAGGAAGTGTTATTTTCTGTTTTCTGAAAGAGATTTCATAGAATTGGTGTTAATTCCTCTTTAAACCTTTAGTCTAATTCTTAAGGGAAACTATCAAAGCCTGGCTGCATTTTTTAAGGAGTTTTTCATTAAAAATTCAATTTCCTTAATAGTATAGGGCTTTTCAAATCGTCAATTTTATATTGGGTAAATTGGGATAGTTCGTGTTTTTCGAGAAATTGATTCATTGAATCTAAGTTGTCAATTTGATGTAAGTGGACTTATTCATAGTTTTCCCTTATTATTGTTCTTTTGATTTCTGTAGGGTGTGGAGTTTTAGCCTCTGTTTTGGTCCTGATATTGTTAATTTGGGTTTTCTCCTTTTATTTATTTATTTGTTTGTTTGTTTATTTATTTATTTATTTATTTATTTATTTATGATAGTCACACAGAGACAGAGACAGAGAGACAGAGGCAGAGACACAGGCAGAGGTAGAAGCAGGCTCCATGCACCGGGAGCCCGACGTGGGACTCGATCCCTGGTCTCCAGGATAGCGCCCTGGGCCAAAGGCAGGCGCCAAACCGCTGCGCCACCCAGGGATCCCTGGGTTTCCTCCTTTTTTTTTTTTTTTTTTTTTTTTTGTCAGTCTTCTAAGAAGCTTGTCAATTTTATTGATCTTCTCAAAGAACCAGTTCTTTGTTTCATTGATTTCCCCCATTGTTTTTTTTTTTATTATTATTAATTTCATTGAATTTTTGCTCTTTATTACTTTCTTCTGCTTGCTTTGGGTTTTGCTCTTTTTTTCCAAGGTTCTTAACATTGAAGCTTGTATTATTATGTGAGATATTTCCTATTTTTAAGGTAAGAATTTAGTGCACTCTTTTAGCTATATCCTACAAATTTCTATATATTTTATTTTCATCTCTATTCAGTTCAATGTATTTTTTTATTCCCCTTGATACTTTCTCTTTAACACATGCATTATTTAAAAATGTATTATTCAGATCCTATGTGTTTGGAGATTTTTCTATTACCTTTCTGTTATTGCTTTCTTGCTTGGTTCCATTGTGTTTGAAGAACACTCTGCATGATTTCAAATCTCTTAAATTTGTTAAGATTTGCTTTACGACCTAGGATATGGCCAGTCTATCTTTGTATATGTTTCTTGGGTGCTTGAGAAAATGTGTACTATACTATTGAGTGAAGTATTCTATACATGTTGACTAGACCCTGTTAGTTGACACTATTAAATTCTCTACACTTGCTAATTTTTCTCTCTGGTTGTTCAATCAGTTGTTGACAGAGGAGTGTTGAAGATTTCAACTATGATTGTAGATTTGTCTATTTTCATTTCAGTTCCATTAGTTTTGTTCACATATTTTGTAACTTTGGATTTTTTTTTGGCATATACATTTAGGATTGCTATGTCTTCCTTGTGAATTTATCCTTTTATCATTATACATTTTTTTTTGTTCTGAAGTCTGCTTTACCTAATATTAATATAGTCACTCTGGCTTTCTCTTGATTAATGTTTACATGACATATCTTTTTTTTATCCTTTTACTTCCAACTTGCCTATATCATTATATTTATATTATATATTGTTAAGTGAGCTTCATAGAGATAAAATACAGTTGGATCATGTTTTTAAATGTACTTTTAATTGCTATATTCAGTCCATTGATATTCAATGTGATTATTACATTAAAAGTAAATTTGCCATTTAATTTTTTGTTTTCTGTTTGTTGTCTCTGTTTTTCTTTTCTTTTTCCTTTCTTCCTACTGGATACTTGAACATTTTTTAGAATTCCATTTTGTTTTGATTTATGTATAACATGATAGAATAATATTTATTATTCTATGTATGATGTATAAATATATGAAATATTAAAATGTTAAATTTATATGAAATATATATGATATAAATTATTATAGTCTGCTGATGTCATCATTTTACCCATTTTAGTGAAGTGTGTAAGCCCTATTTCCCTTTAAGACTATTATCCTCTCGGGGATCCCTGAGTGGTGCAGTGGTTTGGCACCTGCCTTTGGCCCAGGGCACGATCCTGGAGACCCGGGATCGAATCCCACGTCGGGTTCCCGGTGCATGGAGCCTGCTTCTCCCTCTGCCTGTGTCTCTGCCTCTCTCTCTCTCTCTCTCTCTGTGTGTGACTATCATAAATAAATAAAAATTTAAAAAAAAAAGACTATTATCCTCTCCTTATAATTATTTTAAATACTCACATACTTCTGAGTCACATCAGCCAATGTTATAATTTTTGCTTCAGCCATAAAGCATAATTTAGAAAATTCAAGAGGAAAGGAAAATCAATTGTATTTACCCATATTTTTGCTTACCATGTTCTTTGTTCCTTTCTCTTCCTCATGTACCAAGAGTCTTACTTTCATCATTTCCTTCCTATAGCTATTCTTTTAGGAATAGGTCTGCTGGTGATGAATCCTCTTAATTTTCCTTTATCTGAAAAAATGTATTGATTTATCCTTAATTCTGGATGATATTTCTGCTAGATTTGGGATTCTAAGCTGACAATTGCTTTTCCTTTAGCATTTGAAAAATGTGCCATTTACTTCTGGCCTCAATGGTTTCTTGTGATAAATCCAGTCATTAAAATAGTTTTCCTCTAGAGGTAAGGTGTTGTTTCTCTCATTGCTTTCAAGAGTTTCCCATGTCTTTATTTTTCATAAGTTTAATTATGATGTGTCTTGTGGATTTCCTTGGGTTTTTCCTGTTTGGATATGCTCATCTTCTTAAACCTGTAGGTCTGTATCTCTTGCCAAATGCAGGAGATTTCAGCCTCTATCTCTTCAAATACATTTTCAGCCCTTTCCTCTTTTTCTTCTCCTTCCAGGGTTCCAATGACATGATGTTTATTATCATCTCCTAGGTCTCTCCAAGATCTATTTTTTCTGTCAATTTTCTCTCTGTTGTTCAGAGGCAATTTCCTTTTCAAAAGATTTACTTATTTACTTATTTATTTATTTATTTAGATTTTATTTATTTATTTATTTGTGAGAGAAAAACAGAGAAAGCACAAGCAGAGGGAGGGACAGAGGAAGAGGGAGAATCAGAATCTGACACAGGGCTCAATCTTGTGACCATGAGATCAAGACCTGAGCTGAAACTAAGAATCAGATGCTTGACCCACTGCACCACCCAGGTGCCCCAGATTGCATAGTTTCTATTCTCTCTTCAAGGTCATAGAAACTCTTCTCCTTCCTTTCCATTCTGCTCTTGACCCTATCCATAGACTTTTTGAATTTTGGTTCTTGTATTTTCTGCTTTTAGATTTTCCATTTGGTTTTTCTTTATATCTTTGATTCCTTTGCTGAGATGTTCTATTTTTTTGCTAGATTTTCTAGGTGTTTTTTTTTTTTTTTTCATTTGCTTCAAGTGTGTTTGCAATTACTTACTGAAGCACTTTTATGATAACTTCTTTAAAAATCTTTGTTAGGTAATTCCAACATGTCTGTTATCTTGCTACTCATATCTGTTGACTGCCTTTTCTCATTCAGTTTGCAATCTTACTAGTTATTGATATAAGAAGTAATGTTCTATTGAAACCTGGAGTTGAGCCTATTTTGTTATAAACCTTATTTAACCCTCTGTGTTAACTGACTTTCTCTAACATGCCCCTGGCAAGAGAAGGGGTGGATGCTTCCTGATCATGGGAATAGAAGTCTAGGTTCCCCATTTGGGCTCTGTTGACAGTGGAGGGTAGGTGTAGGGGTTCTGGCTCCCTCCGGGCCTCCCCTGATACTTCCCTGGCTGAGAGGTATAGAAATCTCTCATTTCCTCTTCCCATGTGGCCTCCACTGACACTATGACTTAGTTACCCCTGAGTGGTAGTAGCAGTGCTGACTCTGTGAAGTTTCCTCTCATACCTCCTCAGTGGGGCAGGGGAGGGGCACCACATTACTGTTGGGTGGGGGGTAAAGAGGCAAAATTCAGGCTCCTCACTCAGACTTTGCTGGTATGGTTATAAGTGGGTACACAATCTTTTCTTTGGGTTTGGCTATATCCGAATGGTTATTGTCTAAAAGTTTTTTGTCTTACAAGGCTGTCCATTTCTTGTTCCTTTGTCTGAAGAGAGCAAGCTCTGTTGCAGCTTTATTTTTGTTTGTGCCTATTGTCATTTTCGATTGCAAGGTTCTTCAGCTCCAAGTCTTGGAAATATGAAGCAGTAGACAACCCAGAGATCTTACTGCTATATTGTTCCTCAGGTCCTGAGGTCCCCAGCCAGTCTGCCTTCTTTCCACCTTTCAGGTTCTTCTTTTATATGGTTTCTATGTCATGTCCAGGGCTTTTAGTTGTACTTAATGGGAAAAATAGGAAACATATGGCTACTTTAACTTCCCAGCAGCTTATAATATTTTTAATATAATATTTGATACGTACAAAAGAATGTATGTATGTGTGTGTTTTACAAAGCATAATAGCATGAATACTAAATCTTTTAAATGTTAAATATATAATAGTGAGTTGGACTTTTTCCTAGAGAAAAATGAAAACCACACTACTCATTCCCTAGCTAACTCCCTTTGGCTGACAGTATGTTAGACATTTTTGTGCTCTAAAATGTCCTTTGGTTCTTAGAACCTGCTGAGGATAGAGTTTGGCCCCCTGACCTAGTTAGCATATCTTTGTTGTTGTTGTTATTTAAAAACCACCTTTCCTCTGTTCTGAAATTTCCTGCCTCCCAGCCACTTGTCAACATTGAGAGTGACACAGCCTTGCAGCTGGGAAGCCTGTGAAGCTGATGACTCAGGATGGCTAAAATAAACACCCTTCGTAGCTGAGGACTTCCCAGTCACAGGCTATTCTGACCAACTCTTCTTCCTTCTTGTCCTCCTCCTGGATCCTTTCTCATTCTCTGGTATATCTGTATCAATGCACATCAGTTGTGTAGGAGAAGCATCCCAACAATTGTCTTGTTCAGAAAGAACCAGAGCAGGCGCACAAGGAAGGGTATGTACAAACAAGGCTGGGGCCCTGACCAGGAGACAGGATCTCATAATTAATTGAAAATTACTTGGGAGGGCTCCAGGTTGGCCACCATGCTCTCCTTCTTCTCCAGGGAAAGGTTGGATAGCACATGGATTTTCCCTTCACTCTCCTAGACTTTTTTCCTTTCTCCTGGCAGCACTCACCAAGTTCCAGGAAGTGATGGAGTATAGGAAGTGGACCTCATACAGTCACTAAACAGATGAGAGTCCCTGAGATTCAGAGAATACCACATGGAGCCATTCCTTCCCTGACAAGCAGTATGAGCGTCCAAGCACCCTAGCATACCGGAAGGCTCCAGAGGCTAAGCAGCAGGGGCTGTGTGTTCTGTCTACAATACAGTATTTGGGTTGATTCTGGGAAAAGATCTAAACAAGTTTCACAAAGAACAAAGGGTTGCAGCTGTAATATCTTACCTCCTGGGAAACACACCAGCTGGATCTTGCCTCTGAGGCTCTGTTTCTGCTCCCCACTTTTATTTCTCTGGCATGGAAGCCAGGGTGGAAAACACATTGGACTTGTGGTCAGAGGAACCCAGTTTGGTGCAGTGCCCTTCCTTACAGCCATGTGACCTTGAATTAATCACTTTTGTGTTTGAGCCTCAGTTTTCTTATGGATAAGAAAGAAAAATGGGTAAGATACTTATTCTACAATTGACTATTTTTTACTTGATATAAAGGAATCATCTATAATTTTGTTGAGTGTGATCATGGCATTGTGAAAATAATATCATTATCTTGGATTTGCTCTAGAATGCTCTCAGGATAATGAAAAGGAAGAGAGATAGAGGATAAATGCAACAGGATTGGCAGAATGTGGATAATTATTGAAGGAAAGTGCAGGGTGGGGACTGTTAAAGTCTCTACTTTTGTGTTTGAACTTTTCCATGATAAAAAGTGACAAGAGTAATACCCAGCCTACATTCCAATAAGATCAACAAGGTAATTGATAGAAGCGTCCTTTGGAAACAATGCCTTACTATATAGAAGAAGTTGTGTAGGAGGCGGAGGCCCCCAGGCTGCTGTCGGGCAGTGGGCAGGTTGTCAGCATCACTGTTCCTGAGCTTTGGGATGGCACCAGTTTGGGTTGCAAAGATGACGATGTCTGATTCATGTCCCAAGGAACTCGTGTCTAGTGGTGGAATAAGGTAGGTAAGCAGATGGTTATGAAATGAATTCAATTTCAGACATATGTATAGAGGATTGATAGGGTCTCAGAGAAGATGTGCTAATCTTATGTCTGGGCATTTAGATGGTGGGTAGGGCGGGGAGCAGTGTAGTGACGAGAGCAGCTTCCCAGGAGAGGTGACTCCTGAGCTCACTGTTGAAGGATGAGGAGGTAGCAGGAAGTAGGAATCACAACAAACCTAGGACAGGTGCTCTTCTTCCTTCTCCTTTTCTATAGCCCTCTTCTTGGGAGGATTCTAAGTCAAATCGCAAATCCCTGTGTCAGATGCAAAAGGACTAACCCACTTGCTTCATCTAGACAACATTTTATTTATTTTTTGATTTTTAAAATTTCTTTATTTAAATGCAATTTAGTTAACATATACTGTATCATTAGTTTCAGGGAAAGCATTTAGTGATTCATCAGTTGCATATAACACCCAGGGCTCATTTAATGAGAGCTTATTAACAGGTGACAAATGATCATAAAACCGCAAAGAAGCTCAGGTAGGGTTACGAAAGGAATGATTTTTTTCCCACACTGCACAGGAAGGAACTGGATAGCCCTCGGACCAGACCCTGGCTAGATTACTGAACCATACCATCCCTCCAGGGCAAAGGCTATTTTCAAACATTTTTGGTTCTTTTTGTTACTCTCTTCCTTTCACTAACAGGAAGCCATTTGTTTTCTGTGTCCAATTTAGTGCCCATCACTCCTATTTCCTGTTTATTTTGGGTGATCGAGTCTGATGTTTCTTCTTGTTATAATTATCTTTTACTGTGGAGCCTGTTATGTTGTCCACATGAGCAATGCTAGTTTATTATTTGTAAGTTTTATAAATGACAAAGAGAACAGAGTCTTTAAAAATATTAACACTGCATTCCAAAATATGGCTGCTGCATTTTCCCCTGTGCTGGAGTAAGTATGCTCACACAGAAGATGTCTTTCCTTCCTATTCCTGAGAAGCCTGTCCTCAGGCTTCCTCTCTCTCAAAGCCCAACCAGGGTGGTCTCCTATACTTTCCTGACTTCATCTTTGTTGTCTCCCAGTGATGAGTCCTCAGCTTCCATCACCTCTGTCCTGAGCTCCAGTCCTATCTGTCCAGATGACAGTGGACATCTGCATCCGTATGTTCCAGGATCACCCAAACTTATGTTTGCCACTTCAAACTTGCTCCATTTCTTATATTTTCCAGTACCAGGCAAGACACGTGGGAGCCATGTGGAGCTGCTCCCTGAATGCTTGTCTCCCTCCCCTCACCAAGATATCCATGCACTTCAGAATGGAATGGCTTTCCCTTGGGCAAAGATGTCTCTTACTTATGCTTTCTGCCACTCATCTCTCACCTCTTGAATTAACTGCTGCCACTTCTTCCAAAACAACTCCTTAAAACTTTTGTATTACTCTTCTGCTTTAAATAAACCTGTTGGCTTGGCTTCTCACTGCTTTGTGATGAATCCAAAGTCTTGACCACTTTGTAAGGCCTTTCACACACAGGCCCCAATCCATCTCTCCAGCTCACATCCCACCTTCCCACCTGGGAAGTTGGTCAATACTGTCTTCACCTTCAACTCTCAAGTGTTCTCCGAGCTGCTCTGTTCTTTCTGACCATCAGCTATTACACACGTTTCTCGCTCCTTCTTCCTGGAATGCCTTATGCTTCTCAGTTTTGCCCCTTGTAAGAAGAAAAAGTGACATTAGATAATCACAGGAATCCTGCCTATTTTGTGCTTGCATTTATTCATAAATTTGACACATATTTATGGAGTATCTACTATGCCAGGCATAGTCCCAGGAAGCATCAGTTATCAGGACAGACAATCTCTGCCCTCGTAGAGCTTAGATTCTAGTTAAAGGAGAGACAAAAACAAAACAAACAAATGAAACAAAACAAGCAAAAAGAAGAGCAAGGAATGCACTGGACTACGATGAGTGCTATGAGGCCAGGGTCACAGAGGAGAGCAGTTGTATTATTTCTCCAATTTTCACAAAGCGGAGACAGGTTGTATCTCCCTGTTTGTATTGGTTTCCCAGGGCCACTATAACAAAGTGCCACAAACTTTGATGGCTTAAAGCAACAAAAGTTTATTCTCTCACAGTTCTGGAGGCTAGAAGTCCCAAGCAAGGTGTCAGCCATACTTCTTCTGAAGGCCCTCTGGAGATCCTTCCTTACCTCTTCCAGTTTGGGGCATCCCAGGCATCCCATGGCTTGTAGCAAGTGACACACTCCAATCTCTGCCTTCATCTTCATATGGCCTTTTCCCCCACATGGACCCTCTGTGTCTTCTCCTCTTCTTCTTCTTTTTTTTTTTTCTTTTTTCATGAGAGACAGAGAGAGAGGCAGAGACACAGGCAGAGGGAGAAGCAGGCTCCATGCAGGGAGCCTGATGTGGGACTCGATCCCAGGTCTCCAGGATCCCGCCCTGGGCTGAAGACAACGCTAAACCACTGAGCCACCTGGCTGCCCTCTTCTCCTCTTCTTATAAAGACACCAGCCATCGGGTTTAGGAACCAATTTCATCCTGGGATCCTTAACTAATTACATTTGCAAAGACATGACTCCAAATAAGGTCCTAATCTGAGGCTCTTGGTGGACGTAAATTTTGAAGACAGTGTTCGATCCACTGTACCGTCTAAGCAGTGAGCAATGCATGGTTTCTTCTTACCTCCACGAAGCCATTATCAAATTTTAAATGGACGTAAGCATAAATATGACCGAGGTGGTCCTGGTGTCAATCCAAACACTCCCTCATCGGGCAGGATTTGTTTTCTCTTTTCTCAACTACATTTTTGACCATGGAAGTAAAAGGGAAGGTAGATATAGCTCAGTAGTTAGGAGTGGCTGGTGGGACACCAGCACATGGCTCTGGAAAGGCTCTGAATTCTTCTGCTTCCTTGAGCATTGCTGGGATGTCTGTCACAACATCAGCCTTTTCCAGAAGAATCAGAGATAAGGGTGATTACAAGCTGATTTTTAAAAATTTTATCCCTTCCACTTTTACTTTAAACATGAGTACAAAAATATCTTAGATAATAATAGGTGACTGAAAATAGTAATTGGGCACAGCACTGTGTTTTATAAGCCTTATCTTCTTTAATCCTCACAACAAACTTATGAAGTAGCTATTATTAATATTCCCATTTAATAGGTGGGAAAAAATACCAAGACTTAGATCAGAGTTTCTGTGATCATTCTCCCAATGAATGCACAAGCCTGGAGAAATCATTCTGGTTGTTAATTTACAAACCGATGACATGTGGGTAGTGGTTCTTCAGAGGAAGTGCTTATATCTTGAAGCATTTGTTTATTTCATATTCTTTAATTTTAGAATTTCTCCAACACCCATTTCCAACTTAATACAGCTCATGAAAGTGTTTATAACAGTTGCACTTGTTTCTGAGCACTTATTTATGTAATTGGCGACTTTTACACATTTTTCGAGTATGTGTTTGCTTAAAGGTTTAAAAGTTTTTGTTGTTGCTTTTTTAAATGTAAACTCGGTTAAACAATGCACAAGACTCTGAAGCACCATAGAGGAAACACCTATGAAATAGTAGAGGAGTGATAAGATAAAGACCAAACCAGCAGAGAACATGGAAAAACAAGAAGAAAAATCAGAAATGAGGCCAGGAAAACAAAATGACTTGAAACGATCACAGGCAAGTTTCAGGGAAGAACAGTCAACAATCATCAGCCAGAAGAGCCCTTGCTCAGGGAATGGACTCTAAATGGGAGATCCCACTGGAAAACATGAAGAACAGAGATGAGCAAGTTGCAGAAGTTGCAGATGCTCATTAGAGGCCAGTGTTGGGTTGTTTTACCTACCCCTGGTCTGAGAACATCTGAGAGCTGTTTATGCACCAAGCAATGAAAACAGCAGCAGTCATGCTCAGAAGTCCCCTTAGTACTGACTTTCCCATTAAAGACACCACTTCGGTCCTTGGATTCCTTTCTGCAAAAAAACATGAGTGTTTCTTGTGCTTGTGACAAAATAAATTAGGTGCATTAATATTTTGCTAATACCTGCTACACCATCCTATGCTAACGCAGTGTGGCCAGGAGCGTTCCACGGGCCCTTGACCAGGATGCCTTGAACTTTGGGGTGATGTCTGTTGGCACTGAGGCTGAGAGTCCTCTGCTAGCGTGTCTATTTTTGATGTGTCTGCTAAGTCAGCTTCCCTCCCTAGTTAAATTTAGTTAGCCTGATTGAATAATCTCCTACCTCC
This sequence comes from Canis lupus familiaris, assembly GCF_011100685.1. Lineage (NCBI taxonomy): Eukaryota > Metazoa > Chordata > Mammalia > Carnivora > Canidae > Canis > Canis lupus. The sequence continues at coordinate 14,101,807 of NC_049223.1, read as the reverse complement.
ACAATTCAAATAACTGGCAAGTTTAGTTAACTTCTTGAAGTATTTTTTTGTAGGAATATTCCTGGTACAGAAAAAAATGTCACAAATTTTCCAAAACCAAAGCTTTCTGGTTTTAGCTACCTACATAGTAATCTATTTTTTTAAGTTTAGTTTTGCAAAGAAGAAAGCATTCTACTTGATAGAATTCATGACAATGCCTCTGAAAGTAGTTTAAAAATAAAGCATCCCCTTCACAAAGAAAGAGATGCTTTGTTAGCAATATTAAGCATTTTTAGAAATTTAAAACTACCATAACATCTGAAGGCGTGTGCTGAGTCATCTCATCCTGAGAGGTGACAAGGTAGCACAGATCACCTCTAGCTTTGTGAGCACCCTGCCCATACCACCTTGTATTGCAAAGGCCTGACCGCCAGCTGTCAGCATCTGCATCTCTTTGCCTGAGGAGTTTCTGTGTTCCTCCCACAAAGCAGGCTGTAAGGTCTGGAGACTTAACACCCCTGGGAACAGCCCTCAACAACCACTGATCAGAGTTGGTATATAAATACCCCAGCTCCCTTGTCCCTGGGATGCCATCACTCTGGCTCCCAGAGTCCCCAGTAGCACTATATCCAACTACTAACAGTGATGACCTGCCTGATAACCTGCTTTCCCTCTTCTCTCACTTTCTTCTATTCTATTGTCTCTCCTTCACCTCCTAAATAAACTACGTGTCCTCAAACCCCTGTATTTTGGGTCAGCTTCTGGGGGAACCCAAACTTAGACAATATAATATCTCTGGCAAATAATATTCAAGCTGAAATCTAAAAATTTCTAGTTTTTTTACACGGTAATGTAGACCTAAGTGATTTTCAATATCCTCAATTTTGGCAGAATTCTTGACTTAAATGGCCACTCATAGCTCTTATTAAAATTGAATTGGGTCTGTTTAGACATTTCCATGTTTTCTTACTGACTGAATCCTTTATTAAGGATCTTTGAGCACTGAAAGCTATCATCAAGCTTCTTGATGTCTTCACTGGTACTGTACCAACCAATAGGACAAAGAAAATTCTGTGTATAATCAAGTAGCAGGAAATATAATGATTGTACAGGACACAGATCTCTTAAGATTGGCTTACCTCTTTCTCTCTCTCTCCACCCCCTTCCCTATTCTTCACCTTCCCCTTCTTCTCTTCCCTCCCTCTTTCTCTCTCTCCCTCTCTCTCTCTCTCTCTCTCTCAGAACCAAGTCCCTTTTCCTTCAGACCTGTATAAAACACCACATCACAGGGCTTAGGATTTGGCTTCCAGAGTAGCTACAGACACACGGGAAAGTGTACAGTATAAGCTCCTGGTGGATGAGATGGTGAGCATGGGGGATAGGAGGGAGCTGGGCAGGCAGTCCCCTTACCTGCTCTCTTCTGTGGCCCACACTGGGGTGTGGTTCCTTTGCAGAGCCTTCTAGAAAAATCCAGAATGCTGGTGATCAGGCTCTTGTGCCACCCACTGTTTCTGGCTTGCTGTGCAATGCCCCACATGAGTGCCCTGCATCCTTGACTGTGTTACTTCCCCTCTATCTCACCTCCCAAATCTTTGGGTTTGCACCTCTCACATGAGTGTCGACACCTTAATAATCCTGCCTCAGGCTTTGCTTTCTAGAAGATCCAAAGGCTGCAGTGATGATCCAACCTCTTTATATGGTTTTTTTTATGTCTGTTTTAGACATGTTTTGTGTCCAGAATTAACTTATGCCCACAACTTGCTTCTGCACAATTTCATTTGGATTCTATGTTTATTGGAGTTGAAGTATGGTTGCAAGGTACTTTAAACACTTCAAGAAGGCTTACAGTGATTCCGATTTTTAGAAGTCTGGATTCCGTTGGCCAAGTGTTGCCCAGGAAGTTCAGATTCAGACCCATTGACCAGCTGACTATTGACGAATGTTTGGGTGTTTGCTGATCCAACAGGAATCCATTTGAGGGCTTCAGATTCCCAATGTAAAGTGAGAAGTGGGATGATCAAATTTACTGTAAGAACTTCATATTGCTGCTCTGAAGTTTAAATGAATTAAATAGCATTTAAAAAATATAAACTGATTTTCATACACACATGGGGTTGTTACTGGCATCGTGAAATATGTGGCATAGCTGTTGGCTAATGCAGAGAAAACCTTTAATGTTTCATTATTAAGTCTCAGCAATGTAAGACGATGTCAGAAACATATTTGAAAATAATCATCTGCTTTGATCTAGAGATGATTTTTGCTCTATTTTTCTCCCATTTTAAATACTGTTTATTACTTTGAATTTTAAATAATTCATGACCTTCCTTAATTTTTTGGTGTATGGTTATATGAGTCTTTCTGTTTGTTTGTTTTTGTTTTTGTTTTGTTTTTAAATTCAATTAGCCCTCATCGAATACATTATTAGTTTCAGATATAGTGTTCAATAATTTATCAGTTGTATATAACACCCAGAGCTCATCTTTTTTTTGACAGCATTCTAATGGAAGGTCTTAACACCTTGATCCCCCTCACCTATCTGGTTTTCCTGCCCATCTGGGTTCTTTGCCCTCTTGCCCAGGCACCTTTATTCTCTAATCATGCCCTTACTCCTCATTTGGAATTAAAGTATACCTCATTTCATGAAATTATAGTAAAGAGCAGATGATAGGTTGTATTCATTTCTTTAATGAAAAAACTCAATGTTGCCAATCCTGTGCTCTCTTTCCTTCTTTTAATGAATATTTTATTAGGCGCTAATGTCCGAGCATCACGGTTCTGGTTTCTTCTTCAAACGATGCCTCAGGTACTGGTTTCCACTGCTGTCAACCTGTTTGGCTGCCCACACCAGTTAAAATTTATTAGCTTTGTGATAAGCAAGTTTCCCATAGCTGGTTAAAGATTCATCTTTTGGTGAGAGCACAGTGTGAATTTCTGCCACTCAGAACGGATGGGCATTTCTCATCAAGGAATGCATTTGTCTTCAAGGTCCAGTGATTTGAACTGTTCTGCAACAAGGCCTTCTTACTCCAAAGCTCTCTCTAGAGCCTGTGTCTATGCCTGAAAGACCCACTATTAGAGTTCTTTCCTTGAATAAAACTTTGAATAAAACTATTCTGGCTCCTGGAGTGCAAGTAGAAGATATAGGAAAAACACAATGTTCAATCTACTTCTTAAATGACCTTGTATTCTGAGCAATAAGCATAAATGTTAGAATTTAGGATGGCTGAGCAATGAGAAGAGGTTCCACACAGAAAGTAAATAAACTTTGACAGTGAACTCTCACACAATCCTGTTTTCTACATGGTGATGTTGAAAGGAGAGGCAAAGCTAGTCTTCTATTCTATGCGCCAGATGAGGACAGAAGGAAAAGAAAGCCTGGATGGTGACCTTCAGAGTTTCAGGGGTCTGGAGATGCCATTGATTCAAGAAGGTATCCTCTTGGTCCAACCTCAGGGGGTGGGCTGCCCACAGCAAGACCATTCGCAATTCAGGAATGGGCATGAGGGATCCCTGGGTGGCGCAGCGGTTTGGCGCCTGCCTTTGGCCCAGGGCGCGATCCTGGAGACCCAGGATCGAATCCCACATCGGGCTCCCGGTGCATGGAGCCTGCTTCTCCCTCTGCCTATGTCTCTGCCTCTCTCTCTTTCTCTCTCTGTGACTATCATAAATTAAAAAAAAAAAAATTAAAAAAAAAGGAATGGGCATGAGAGGCCTCCTCCTTTCCCAAGGAAAGAGGCTTGCCCATACTTATGGTTATGCTATCATACAAAAGCCACCAAGTGTGTGCAAGTTCCTACATTCATAGGCTCTCCTTCCCTTCCCAACATTTTCTTTTTTTAGATTTTATTTATTTATTCATTAGAGACAGAGAGAGAGGCAGAGACATAGGCAGAGGGAGAAGCAGGCTGCCTGCAGGGAGCCTGATGTGGGACTCGATTCCACGACCCTGGGATCACAACCTGAGCCAAAGGCTGACGTTCAACCACTGAGCCACCCAGATGCCCCTCTTCCCAACTTTTTATTTTGAAAATTTTCATACTTACAGAAAAGTTGTAAAAGAAAAGAAAACCCCACTATCAATACCCAGATAACCTCCCCACAGATTCAACCTAGAACAACCTTGAGTCAACAGTTAACACATGTGCCTCATTACTCTCTCTCACTCATATTCTCTCTCATTGATGGAAAGTTGTCTGCATTTATCATAATGCTCGACTCATAATTATCTTGGCAGATATTCCCTGGGAACAAGAACATTCTCCTGGTAACCGCAATGGCTTTATCGTGCCCAGAAACATCAACAGGGATTCCATGGTACCCCCTAAGAATCAGCCCCTGCCTCGATGCCCCCAATTGTCCCCAAATATCCCCTTATGGTTGTTCTCCTTTACTTTTTTGAAGAAGGATCTAATTGAGGTTGTCACCTTGCATTTGGGTTTTACGTCTTTTTAGCCCCTCTCCATCTAGGACAGTCTCTCCTTTCTTCCTAGAATGTTGACTTTTTGAAGAATCCAGGCCAGTTTACCTGTAGAATGTTTCCTCTCCAGGAAATACCCATTGTTGTGCCTTTTGGTGGACTTTACTTTCCTTGTCCTCTCTATTTTTTCTAAACTGTAAGTTGAGACTGGGGCATAAAGTGACTTTCCATGGTATTGAACCTGTACTTCTGGGAAAGTTCACCTCAGTCACATTCCCAGGTTACATAAGTCCACTGAATTTATGATTTGTTATTTAGCCACCACACGCATGGTAGTTATCTCCATCCTTTGCTGCCTCTGGGAGTGGGAGTGGATTGACTCTGCACCAGATGCAAGGCACCCTATTGGAAAGAAATGATCTCGGGACTGGAACATGGCACAAATCACTGAAAAGCATCATTGATTTCTGCCTTCTCCCCCTAATTCCATGAACACAATTAACTGGAGCTTGGAAGCAAAGGGGAATATTTGATCCTAAAGGAAAGTCTAACTCTTAATCTCAGCCTGATCCTACCCAGACAGCAGGGCATTTCCCCTACCTCGGATCCCACATCTGCATACCATTTCCTCTGAGCTGCTTCATGAGTGTAGCTGTCCTTAGTCCACAACCACATTTGGTGGGCAGTGCAGGAGAGACTGCAGTCATGTGCAGTGTGAGAACTCCACGATACTACTCATCTGAGTCTTAGCACCTTCCCTCATCAGTCTTGCTGCTAAAAAAAGTGGAATATTCTACATGAAAAGTGAGTGAGGCAATACACCAGACAGAGTAGACAGAGTCAAGACAAAGGGGGTGGGAAAGGAGAGAGAGATGATGTCTGATGAATCCTGGAGTTACTAATTCAGTGTCACTCAAATCTGAAAATGGAGTACAGATTTTATGTATCAGGAGAGGTGAAGTCTCACCAGCCAGGTGTAATAACAGCAGCCAAAGTTTATTGAATGAGGGCCTTAGGCCAAGCACTTATCTTGTATGTGATTATCTCATTGGAAGCCTCATAGCCTCTGGGTTTGGTAAGATTACCATCTATAAATTTGAGGCACAGGGAGGTTGAATAGTTTCTCTAACCCACACAGCAATTAATTGGATGAGCTGAGATTTGGACCCCAGCATATGAGATTCATGAGCCTGCCCATTAACCGCTATGCCATGATTTTTCTATGTGGCCCAAGAAAAGCACCTGGGAAGGAAGAGGCTGCTGCTGAGCCACTGTGTCTCTAAGACCTACAAAGGAACTCAAGCATGCCTGTTGTTTGATGCTCTGACCTAAGGGACCACCTTCAAAGTGTCCCAATATAGTTGGAGGCATGCGGGTGAGCAAGCCCTTTGTGTGCCAATCCCTGTCACATCCAAGGATACAAAGGCAGCCTCCAAAGATGACCAACGGATATGTCAAGCAATTGGAAATCTGTGCACAGATTGACAGGTTCATGTTCCCCCCAACATATCCCTTCCCCTAGATCTGCTCATTCTATACCCAATATGGCACTCAACAGGATCACTCTGGGGGCAGGTGCAGTGAGATAAAGAAAATGAGCTCAGTGTGATCCATGCCTTATTTATGAAACTCTGAACAGCCCCTCCCAGCCCCCGCCCCCCAAAAGTGAAAACAACAGGCTGCTTTAGGAGAGCATGCATCCAATGAACCTGGCTGTGTTCAGGTGCCAAGGCCAGGTCAGTACTATGAGCAGTGTCCTAGCTGTCGACGACATCCATGCAGTCAGCACCAGTGCAGACCGAGTAAGAGGGCAGCAGGGTCAGGGTTGTGTCTGGATGTTGGCATCAGCGGTTCTTTGCCAAAACACTGGTTTATGAGTAACCCATCTCTTACTCTGCCTTTGTGAATCTGCTCAAAAGCTACCTATTCCATGAAAAATCTCTGGACACTGGAAATAATTAGGTCAAAAGACACAAAATACTGCTGAAAACAAATCACTCCTTTTGTAGTTGCAATGAACTCCGAATGACATCCTGTGTATTATTTTTGCTAAAAGATTGAAGTGCAGACACTTAAGGAAGAAATGCAAACTGAAACAAAAAGACACTTTGTTCTGTTTTGTTTTTACATATCAGATTGACAAAGACTTAAAAGTTTAATAAAACCCAGGAGAGATGAGGATGTAGGGAAATAATCCCTTTCACACATTGTTAGTCAAACATGAAGACCTTTATGGAGAGCATGGTAATATCTGCAAAATTATTTTTACAAATATACCCACTTGACTTGCAACTCCACTTTTAAGAATTTATCCTTCAGATATGGTTGCACAAGTGTGCGAAAATGTACAAATAAAAAATGTTCACGGCAGCATTGTAATTAAAAAAAATCTGGGTATAACTTAAATGTCCATTAATAGAAAGTATATCTGTAAAAATGATACTATGTAGCCATTAAAAAGAATAAAGCAAGTCTGTATGTGTTGAAATAAAATATGCCAAGACATATTATTAAATAAGTAAAAATAATCATTTATAAAGTAAGTTTCATAATAGTGTATACAAACATTAAAATATGTATTTTCAGTGCTTATGAGTGCATGGAAAACTCTGCAGGATATATAGCAAATTGCTTTTTTTTTTTTAAATCTAGTTTTGTTAAGCAGTTTCACACAACCAGCTGTTCACAATCTGCAGTTAAACATTGTGCATTCACTACTATTCAGTTACAAAATCTTCAAACAGGGGATATATAGGAAATTATTAGCCATGGTTACCTTTAGAAAGTGGGGGTATATGAGGGAATTTTTTTAATTTTTCATCTTTCATATCCTTCTCTACTGTTGAAGTTTTTAAAATGAGCATGTACTACATTTATAGTTTTTAAAAAATTGGCTTCCATTTTTTAGAAATAGTGACACTGCAAATTCCTGGGTCATGCTCAGAATTTCCACACTTCTCTTTTCTATAGAACATACAGACCATAAATAGCACCCAAGTCTGAAGGAAAGGAACATAAGCCATATTATCCAACAGGGCCTATCTTCCTACTGTCCTCAAAAATCCTTCCGTCCTTCTGACTTTTCTATTTATTACAGAAAGTTTTGCCATCCATTTGTGCTCATCAGCCCACCCCACCACCACCACTACCACCACAAAACCTGTCTTTCCTACCGTAGTAAACAGCACCCCCATCCACTTAATTGCCCAAGCCAAAAATCCAGATCCATTTCTGTAGCAGAGATAACATTCTATACTTCAGTGTATTCCATTTCATTTTTTTTTTACCTTTTTTTTTTTTAAGATTTTATTTACTTATTTGACAGCACACAGGAGCACAAGGAGGGGCAGTGGCAGGCAGAGGGAGAGGGAGAGGCAGGCTCCCAGCCGAGCAGGGAGCCTGATGTGGGGCTCAGTCCCAGGACCCTGGGATCATGACCTGACCTGAAAGCAGATGCTTAACTGACAGAGCCACCCAGGCAGCTCCTTTTTACCTTTTTCAAAAGATTATTTATTTGAGCGGTAGAATGCATGTGCATGAGCACAAATGGGGCAAGGGTAGAGGGAGAGGAAGAGAATCTCAAGCATCCTCCCCACTAAGCACAGAGCCCATCGTGGGGCTCGATCCCATGACCCTGAGATCATGACCTGAGCCAAAACCAAGAGTCAGACGCTCAACCAACTGAGCCACCGGGGTGCCCCCCCCCCACTTCATTTTTCAATCCCTGAGCAACCAGAAAGATTATTTTCTAGCTTCCCTTGCAGTTAAGTAATGGTCATGGAATTACGGGTAGAAACTGCACTTCATATTTCTGCTTCTCTTGTGCTGCCTCAGAAGTCACATAGACACTGCATTGTGAATGGTAATGCCACAAGGTAAAGGAGGCTCTATCTACCTGAGTCCCTGAACCAGTGTGTGGAATAGAGTGCCCCTCCCCCTGCTATTTACCAACCAATGTTTAGAGACATAATGTGAGCTAGAAATGAATTTCGTTGTATTAAGCCACAGGGATTTGGGGTGTGGTGACTTCATGTATCTTAATATATCTTAAGTATCTTACTATATTGTATTTAAGTATCTCAATCTATCATCTTTTCCTCATCCCAGACATTTAACTAATTCACAATCCTCTAGACTCTAAAACAGATCCTGCATGCTCCCAGCCTCCAGCAGGCCCACTACCACAGCGTGTCTGGGACTCTTTACAACCCCACCTACCATCAGCGATGGTGTCTTCATGGTTATATAGTCCCAGCTTTGGATATCGCTGTTTAAAATCCCACTTTAAAGTGTGATTTCTTGGACAAAGTTTGGTGCCAACCCTCAGTGGCTGGTTCCCTGGGAAGCTGATTCAGCGATGGAAGTTGGTGTACAGAAAATGTATTAGGGAGTGATCACAGACTCCTACCTATGGGTGAGAGGAATAGAGCAGGACTGTGTGCCTAAGGGACGGGTAGTGTTCGACTTCTTAAACTGGGTGATAGATAGGCATTTATTTTATTAATACTCCTTTATCTGTACATACACTATTGTAAATAAATGATGTATTTCACAGTTTTAAAAGTTTGTGTTTTGTTCTTAAGTTTTAAGAGAGGTGAATTACAGTGGGTCGTCTGATAAAACGCTCCAACATCAGAATTCCTGGCATTCCTGGTATGTTACCTTGGGCAACCATTTAAGTTCCCCATACTTCACTTTATTCATGTACAAAGTGAGTATTACAATAATATTTACTTTATAGAGTTGCGGTGAAGAGTAAATATGATTATTCACATATAGAAGGTTAAATAGCATCCCTCCAAAGCTCACGTCCACCTGGAACCTCAGAATGTTGCCTTATTTGGAACTACAGCCTTGGCAGATGCAATCAATTAGGATGAGGTGGTACTAGATTAGGACAGACCCTAAAGCCAATAACTGCTGTCCTTGTAGGAGAAGGAGAGGACGTACAGAGGCATGTGCATGCACCCAGGGAAGAGGGGGATATGATAGAGGCAGAGATGGAAGTAAAGCACTACAAGCCAAGGAACGTGAAGAACTGTCAGCAACCACTGGAAGCAGGAAGGGGCAAGAGAGGACTTTTTCCTAAAGCCTTCAGAGGGAACACAGCCCTGCTGAAACCTTAATTTTGGACTTTGAGCCTCCGGAACCATGAGGGAATACATTTCTCTTATTTCTAGCCACCCGGTTTGTGGTTCTATGTCATAGCAGCCACAGGAAACTAATGTAGCATGTCCCAAGCTGGTCTTTAGCCCAGAGAAAGTACTCACTAAAAATTAGCAATTAGTAGATAAATTCAAACATCTGTGCCAATTGTTTGACCTGAAACCTTCTCCCTTGCTCTTCCAAACCTCTTCAACATTTGAGCTAGTATTTCACACTTTCCTTCGCATTACAGTTATGTGAATGTTCAGCTTTCCTGCTGGCCTACAAGCTCCATCAGAAAGAAACCAGATTTTAGACAGTGTTTGTGTCTCTTACGGCACCAAGCACTGTGGTAATAAAATAACTATTTGAATGCTTACTATGGGTTAGGAGCAGTGCTTGGCACAGGAATTAAACAAAAATAACCACACTGCTCTTTCTGCCCTTGATAAGCCGGACATTTCTGTGGAGAGAGGGTCAGACAGTTGAATCACTGTGGGCCTGTGATAAGTCCTATAACAGAGACAGGTAAAGACCTGAATGAGGAGGAGGGCTGACTCATGCTTACCTGGAAGTGCAGGTCAGACTTCATGTACAAGGGCTTGTTTCAGCTGAAGTTTGAAGTGTTACCAAGCAGATGGGGACAAGTGAGGGCAGGGACCGCCTATGCAAAGACCAGACTATGATGGCCTGGTGGGCAATGCTAAGGAGTTTGAACTCTATCCTGTAGAAATAAGCAACAAGCAAAAGTGTAATCACATTTAAATAAGATTATTTTGGAGCAAATGGCTGACGGCTCTTATTTGAAGAAAGGTTTTTACTGTTAAGTCTCAATATGACAGGCATTGCCCTGGTGGCTGCTGTCTCATTTGAGGCTATCCCATACTTTCCTGGGCCCCATGTCACTCTGAAATCAAAGGGAAAGTTCAGAATTTTCTCCTGTGCTATGTGCTATTTGCTATTGAGACATGGAATCAAGGGATGGGAGCTAAGCCCTGAAAAGACAGAGAGATTCTAGCAGAACCCAATAGAAATAGGGTGTGATTTGGGGGCCTTGATGGACAAAATAGTGAGAAGAGAAAAAAGGGGCCAATGAGGGCAAAAGTAGTGACATTGCCTCTCTGTGAACTTTTAAAAGACCTCGGCCCAGGTGAGAGTTGGCTGGGCAAGCATGAGTTTCTCCACACCCTGGGAGCTCTGGGAAGACAGAGAAGAAGAGAGCAGACTACAAAGTCAGGTAGCAGACCAGAGCTAGCAGGAGGGGACAAGGTCCTTCAACCAAGGGCCAAAACAGAATTCTCAGGGCATCCCATGACTCAGCACAAACAATGGTGCCTCATGGTGGCCAAGACGCTGAACACCAGGCATAAGGCAGCTCTCAGAAGAACTTGGGGTCATCATGATGGTGAGCACCTTTTACAGGCTGAGGTTCCCAGGAGTTCCTCTCTCCCTGTCTATATGTAGTCTTCTCACAGTTTGATATTTGTGTAGCATAGTATTTTCTATTCACTAAATGTTTTTTTCTGTTAAGTCAACTTTGTTGAAGTATAATTTTAATTCAGTAAATGTAACTATTTAAAATGTACATTTTGATGAGTTCTGACAAGTTTATACACCCAAGTAACCAGCACTATAATCAAGATGCAGAACATTTGCTTCACCTCAGAAAATTCCCTTGTGTTGCTTCCCAGTCAATTCTTCCACCCCCAGCTCCAAGCAACCACTGATCTGCTTTCTGTCACTGTAGATTAGATTTGTCTCTTCTGGAATTTCATAAAAATGGAATCATACAGTACGTACTCTTTCTGTGTCAGGCTTCTTTCACTCAGCATGTTTTTGAGATCCAGCCGCGTCATTGTATATCGCAGTAGTTCATTCTGTTTTTATGGCTGACTAGCATTTCAGTGCATGAATATACGTCAGTGTGTTTATTCACCTATGGATGAAATTAAGGTTGTTTCCACTTTTTAACTGTTATGAATTAAGCTTCTATGAACATTTGTCTACACGTCTTTCTGTGGACATATGTTTTCATTTCTCTTGGGTAAATATTAGGAATAGGATTTCTGGGTGTTATCCTTTAAAGTGTGTTTTTATAAGAAACTGCCAAACTCTTTTCCATAGTGGTTGCACAATTTTCTTTCCCACCAGCATTGTATGAGAGTTCCATTGTTCCACATCCTTGCCAACATTGGCTTCCAATTTGGTGTGTCTTTTTAATTTTAGATTTTCTAATAGGTGTGTAGTAGTTTCTCCTTGGCTTTTAATTTGCATTTCCCTGATAATTAATGATAACGAACATCTTTTCATGTGCTAATTGGCCATTCCTGTATGAAATGTGTCTTCAAATTTTTTTTATTGGATTCTTTCCTATCAATACGTTTGAAGAGTTCTTAAGCATTCTGCTATAAGCACATTGTCATATGTATTTCAAATATGTATATATGACTGGAACCGTGAAAAGATTACCGCTTCCCCCATTAAATTACGTTGGCATTTTTGTCAAAAATCAATTGTGTGTGTGGATCTACTTCTGGATTCTATTCTGATTCTTCAATCTAGATGTCTATTCATACACCAATACCGACTTGTTTTGATTCCTATTGTTTGAAGGTAAATCTTGAAATTAGTATAAGTCCTCCAACTTTGCTCTTCTCTTTTAAAATTGTTTAGGTATTACATATCTTTTACATTTCTATCTAAATGTTAGAATCAGCTTGTCAATTTATATATTTTTAAAATCTGCTAGAATTTTTATTGGGATTACATTCATTCTATAGATCAATTTGGGAAAAACTAACATGAAAACAATATTTTCCAATCCAGGTACATAGTACTTCTCTCCATTCGGTCATTTGGCTCATTGAGTGCCAAATTCAGTAATCCTGACTCTGTGCGAAAAAGAATCAAGGGTTCTTGGGCAGTGGCTCACAAACCTGGGGGAAAAAGAAAAAGTTCTTCCCCTAAGCTTCTCAGATTTCTCTTGGCAATTTTCCAGAATCACTAGAAGCTTTTAGATACTCAATCTACAGGCATGTATCCTCTCTTCTATTCCCACTTTGATAACCACTGTGATCTTGAGCCAAGTTATTGATGGGAAGATATGTGGGGGTGGGAAATAGCTCTAAATGACATGGGGTCATTTGCACTATGGGTACTTAGAGTGGGGCTCTGAAGAAAAGTCTGAACCTGTATGTAATGCCTGCTATAAAACTAAAGTCCTATAGTTTGCAACAAGTTCTGGTGAGAGTGCTTCAACCCCTTATTGCCATGGAAATGCCCCAAGGGCCATAGCCTAGGTAGGTCGTTATCAAAAGTTAACACTTGAATGAGTGATTAATCACCTTGGAAACAGTCTATAGTGCTCTGTAGTTTGGGGGGACTCTTGAAGAGAGGAGCATTGTAGGTGAGAAATAAGAAAAACTCTGGAACATTCATACATTACAAATAAAGTTCAAAATATGCCCAATATTTTGGCAAAGAAAGATCAGTTGGAGCACAGAAAATGTACTGCCTTCTTTCTGCATTATAGCACCCACATAGTTGACTAACAGCTACTGCCTATTAGCAGGACCTGTCAGGCTGACTTGCTTATCAGTTAAATAAATATAGGACTATTCATGCAGATTGTCCCAAAATTCCTCTGCACTAGCCTAATGAACTCCTGTTCATCCTTCTAAGCTCATCTCAACAGCACTTCCTCTATAAAACCCATTCTCCGTTCCCCACATTAGTAGCTGCCCCTCTTTTCTGCTCACATAGAACTTTAATCATAACTCAAGCTTTGTACTTTCTATGATAAATCACAACTATCTTGTTTGCCTGTTTCTCCCCCACTATTCCAGGGACAGGTTGCTTCAACGGTCATCATTTATCTCCATCTCAGACTTTGCCTCTGAACTCCATTCCCCTAAAATCCAACTGCCTTTCCTGACATCAATGTTGGGTCCACCAACGGGAACTCAAACTGAAAATACCCAAGGCTGAACTCATGACATCTCTACCTTTTTCAGTGTTTGCTCTCTCTTGGTGAATAGCTTCTCTATTTCTGGCTGGGCAAGCCAGAAATGTACAATCATCCTTGACACCCACGCCCCAGTCATTCTTCACACCCACATCACTCCATGACTCTACTTCCTAAATACCTCTAGACTCTCCTCATATTCATCCATTCTTGCTGTCATCACCATAGACCAAGCTGGCAGCAGCCTCTCTCTTACACGCTTGCAATGTCCTGTTACTGATCCCCCCACATATTCTAGCCTGCCTCTCACCCATTTACCCCACTGCAGACAATGTAATCTCTGCCCTGCCTATAACTCTTCAATGTCTTTCTTTACTCTTGGAGTCAAGACTCAATCTCTAACATCACCTACAAATAAACCCCTGTGTAGTCTCAAGCTGGTCCACCTCAACAGCCACTTCTCACTTCCTATGCTCCAGCTGCCCTACCCTTTTTCCTTTAGATCCTTCTTTTTTTTTTAACTTTTTATTTTTAAATAATTTCAGACAGACAAAAAAAAAAAGGTGCAAAAATACTACCAAGATTTCCCATGTACCCTTTACCCAGCTTCCCTAAATGTGAACGTCTTACCTAACCAGAGTGTAATTATCAAAAACAGGAAATTAATGTTCACATGCAATACTAGGAACTAATCTACAGATCTTACTTGGATTTCCACAGTTGGTTCAGGATCCAGTCAATAACCTCTCATTGCATGCGAGTGTCATATCTCCTTCATCGCCTATCTGGAGTGACCTGTTCTTTCTTTGTTAGTTATGACTTTTACAGTCTTGAAGAACGCAGGGCAGTTATCTAGTACCATAATCCTCAATATGGGTTTGTCTGATGTTTTCTCATGTTAAATTCAGATCATACATAATTTGGCAAGATTATCACAGAGGTGATGTTGCATTCTTTTCAGTGTATTATATCAGGAGGCATGTGATGTCAATGTCTCATTATTGGTGATGTTAACTTACCTTTGAGCCCTTGTTCAGATGGTATCAGCCAAGTTTCATTATTGTAAAGTTACTTTTAATTGGAAGGAGGGAGGGAGGGTGAAGAAAAGAGAAATTTTGAATGTATGTAAATATTGTTTCTTATTATACTTTTACTTACCAATTTTATCATCAGTTGATGATTCCTTCACGTGACCATTATTATTGTGCTGTTTTGCAAAGGTGACTTTCTATTTCCATCATCCATTTTAATTTATTAGTTGGGATTCTACTGTAAGGAAGAGCTTTCCTCCCCTGTTTATTTATTCAATTGTTGATTATCACTTTGGACTGATGGATACGTATTTTATTCTATAAGTTATAATCTGCTGCTATTATTATTTATTTTATAGCTCAAATTGTCACAAATTTTGGACTTGACCTTTTTTCATTGGCCTGAAAGTAGCAAGTATTCATCTGCCACGAGACCTTTGAACATTACTGTTATGTTAGCTTGGAATAATCTTCTAACCTTCCTCATCATCATTATTCCATCCCCAATTTCTTTGTGCAGTAAATTCCTTTAAAACCTTGAGATCTCAGCTCTGATGCCTATCTTTGGGAAAGCCTTCCTTGAGCCACCTGGAAGTGGTTGGGGATCCTACTATAAGTTTTCAAAGCAGTATTTACTTTTTCTTCATAGCATTAACATATTTCAAAATTAAACCCTTTTTGTGTGAACATTTCTTCTTTTTTTTTTTTTTTTTTTTTGTGTGAACATTTCTAAGAGCAGGGTTTGTATCTGTTTTAGCCTAGCACATTAGGAAGCCTTCAGTAAATTATTAAGATTGCAGTAATGAATAAATAAACTTAATACCTGAAAGTAAATGGGTAGAGATCTTTGCAGAAATGCCATATTGATGATTCATTTTTACTCTGAGAGAAAATTTTCCCCTGAATCTCATAGATCCAGATAAGATATGGTTGACAGTTTGAAACAATGAAGATTCATTTAAAAAAAAAAAATCATTGAAGTCTGACTCAGTGACTTGGATAGATCTAAAGATTATTGCCTGGAGGTCTCAATTACATGCACAGTGTTTTATTTGTCTTTGTTTCTTTTTTGTTTTTTAAATATTTTATTTATTTATTCATGAGAGAGACACAGAGAGAGGCAGGGACAGAAGCAGAGGGAGAAGTAGGCTGCCTTCTGGGACTCAATGCGAGACTGGATCTCAGGACCTAGAATCACACCCTGAGCCAAAGGCAGACACTCAACCACTGAGCCACCAGGCATCCCTTGTCTTTATTTCCTGCAATGGTAAAAATATATGTGCATCCATATCCCATATATGACTTGTGACATGAATTGTGGGGGGAAATGTATGACTAGATGTGAAGAGCTCTATACAACTTGTTGCTCTGATTCCTGATTGTCTATCATTAGTTTGTTTCATTAGGACATGGCAGGTGACATACTATAAGTTAGATGTTGAAGCTTATACCAAACCCTTAGAATCAATTTCACTCTCTGTTCAAATAGGATTCTCACTGAGCAGATTTAATTTTTAATTTGGAAACTTGAAGTGCCAAGGTTTCCTGATATTTGAAAACAGAAAGCAGACCTTTTTTTGGGCAATCTGAGAGTGATGCTCTAGGATAGCAGTATGGTTTATTTTCAGAAGCCAGTTGCCTAGATTCTCAGGTAGATGTCAAGATTGCAGAGAAAAGTTCTTTTAACAGGTGACAGTAGGTGGGAGCAGCTGTGCACATCTGTAATCCAGCCCAAAGGCCATACCTGACCTTGGGAGTTTTAATTATCTGAGTCAGCAAGGTTTAAGAAAGGAATATAAAGAATATTACTTGGAAAATGATTACTTTCTCTGGGTAAAGTCTCCATAAGCAAGAATTCTCTCTAATGCCTATCTACATACTTACTTTGGAATGTTACCTATCCATAAACAATCACGTATGAGATTTACCCCATTTGCGAGCCTACCACAGTTTTGTGAGTGATTCCAGGGAACACAAGACTCCTGGGTCAGAGACAAAGGACACTGCGTTACCCATAGCAATAACAGTTAACTAGCATATCAGAATTTTTTCACCACAAGTGTTAATTCCCACAAGGCAATGACAGCTACACATATAGGGAGTTGCATTCCAGGAGAGGAACCCTGGGCTTAGGGAACCTGAATTTTTTATAATGGGCACTAGACACATTTACTTTGCTAGAGGGACATATTATTTTTATTATACTAGATTGTAAATATACCTGCCATTGCTTCAGGGAAAGATACTGTCTCCACTTTCCAAGGTGGTAGGCAAATCTGCTCTGTTCTAGGGAAGACATTATCTCTATCACCAAGCTGTGTGCTATAAAAACATCCTTAAAAAGATAATTGGAATAAAATGATGCAGTTAGTGCATTGATGGTAAGATGTACTGAAACAAAAGATAATTTTATTCCAGTAGCATTTTTGCCCCTCTGTCCTCTCATTGAAGTCCCACCATATGTGTATACCTGAATGTTCCCAATCTCTTTCTGTTTTGTTTTAAAGATTTCATTTATTTATTCATGATAGACACACAGAGAGAGAGAATGAGAGAGAGAAAGAGAGAGAGAGAGGCAGAGACACAGGCAGAGGGAGGAACAGCTCCATGCAGGGAGTCTGACATGGGACCCGATCCTGGGACTCCAGGATCTCGCCCTGGGCAGAAGGCAGGCGTTTAAACCACTGAGCCACCCAGGCTGCCCGTCCCCCTCCATCTCTTTCTAATGGCCCCTATGCATACACACACACACACCAAAACTCATTTGTTCTCTGCCTCCAAATCCCTAGGGCAATTATCCATTGTGTGGTGGGGCAATTCGTACTCAGGTACATCTTAGGTAAAGGCCAGTTGGTACAAATGCTTATGAATAAAGTCATTTTGGTGTTGTGGGTAAAAGGATGGAGGCTCTACCAGTCCTGATGTCTCATATCCACAGGAACTAGTGACACATGCCTAGAACGTAGTCAACACTGAATAGATACTAGGTATTGTAACAAAGTATGCAAGACTTCTGCAGTTGTAACAAATTAGCTCAAATATCCAAGGTTTTTTATTTTTTATTTTTATTTTTTTATCATGTCACTTGTCCACTGCCAGTTGCCTGGAGGCCCTGCTCTGCACTGTCCTGACTCCAGGACACAGGCTGTCAGGGCAACCATTATCTGAAGTGTCACTGGTTCCTGGGGCAGAGGAAAAGAACTATCAGGAGAAACTAGTACAGACAATTCAGTGCATGGGCTCGGAAGTCAAGTATACCACTCTAGTTCATAGGTCACTGTCCAGATCCGGTGATATGGCCCCATGCTCAGAAGGCAGGGAGGCAGAATATTTGGGGACAGCATGGTGATTATCATAGCTTTTATTTATTACTATTAAAAATTATAATAATGTATCCTATGGTAGACATTATAGCTGCCTGTTCAGCATTCTTATGATTTTATTTTTTTTATAATAGAACCCCAGTTTTGTTTAGGTCTCTCTCCCCCTGCCCAGAGTCATGGAGCTCCAAGGAGAATATGATTGACAACCTTGACATGGCGGGCAGGCCTGACCGGTCAAAGGGCACTTCCACCCTCCTTGCTGGTGACTATCTTAGCAATGAGCACAAATAACTCAGGCCATTGGCATTCAAACAGAGATTTTAAGTTGCTGGAGGCTCAGGGGAAACTCATTTTTCAGTCTTCTTAAAGAGCTTCTAGAATAGACTTCTTTTTTGTCTTGTGGATATTGTCAAGCACAACTCTGAGTCCTGAAACCAGCTGGAGCATCTTCTTGCCCTCAACTTGAAGATGAAGCTCAAAAAAAAAAAAAAAAAAAAAGACCACAGGGAGGCAGACCTAGAGCCACTGGATAGAGTGAACCCTAAAACCCTCTGGACTTTCCATAATGAAGCCTCTCTCTTAAAGCTAACAGGAAAAGAATTTTTTGTTACTTTTAGCCACAAGCAACCTAACAATACTGCTATCTTCCTGTTGACCTAGAGAAAGAAGGGCAGTGCATTCAGATCGGGAACATTCGGGTATACACACAGAGTGGGGAAGGAGCAGAATTGGGACAGCTAGCACCATGGGTGGCAAGGAACCAGCAGTGGCAACAATCAGAATATGTGCATAATGTCTAAGGTCTGCCACCACACCCATCTGCCACCCCCTCCCACCACCACCACCAAATTTAGCCATGAGCCCTGGCAACATGTGCATTCTGCTGGCCCATTCTGAAACTCTTAATCTCTTAGGAAAGATCTATTACACTGTCTGGAATAAGGCACTATTCTTAAGACCCATGATTAACCCCAGATTTTGGTCTTCAGTGCAGATTTCCTGCTGGTTCTCTCTGATCCCTCTTGAAGGATGTGCCTCTGGGTTTAACTACAGTTTCCAAGACCAGGTCATGAGACAGTCATGTAGCATGATTGCAAACCTCCCAATTGTTGAGCTGCTGCACACAGATGGTGTCCAAGTGTCATAGGAGAGGCTTTTTTATTTCCATAGGATCAGGCCGAGTGTTTGCAATGCACTTTGTGCCGTGGCCACGCAAGCTTATTGGTTTTAATTTACTGGACTTTAGTTTCTTTAAGTCTTTTCTCAAGTCATCTTCTCTAAGGCATATCAGGTTCGAGTCAGAAGGCACGTCTTAGATCAATATTCTCAGCAGGAAAAGGCTCTGTGAGCCTCTGACTGCATGGGTAGTCTTTTATTTCCTGTGTTGTTCTAGTTCATCCTGAAGGGGAGAATGACTTGTTTTTCATCCTGCCATATTAAATAAAATCCTGGTTTAGAGTGAGGCAAGTTTTTATAAGGAAGACAAAGGGGTTGTTTTTAATAAACAGAGTGGAATGATAAGAAATGTGCTCTCTCTGTAGCAGTTCAGTAACACAATAGAATCAGGAGGACCTCCAGCTACGTGAAGAATTGTTGTCCACAGCACTGATCAACAACCAGCTGTTTGCTGTCTCTCCCAGAAATAGAACTGGAAGGAACAGGCTTGAATTGTGGCATATAGGCTTTGGGTCAGATAGGCTTTAGAGAAGTTCAGGAAATTTTCAAAGTAGCCCAGGTTGCTGTTGGGGTGGCGTCTGTCCACCATGATTGCAGTGAACACCATTTGCAGGGAGTGGACCACCCCAGGGCTCGCATCTGTCTTGTGGAGGCAGAAACAATCACCTGACCCAATGCTGCAGCAAGTAGAGATGGTATTTTCCAGGTCAGTCAGGTGGTTTTATGCTGGCATAAAAATGAATGTTTTCTCTCAGAAGCAAACAGCTCATGTAACGAGGCCCTTGGAATGCTAGCAGAACATCTTCTCAAGGTTTTCTTCCTGTCTTTCTTCACTGGGTAATTTCTATGTGGCAGTCACTACTTCATCTCTTATAGGTACCCCCTGGCACCTCTTTTTATGCCTCTGCTTAAATGCTGTCACAAGGCACCATGAGACACACCTGAGTCCAGGCCCTGGCATGTAGCAGAATATTAGCTAAGCAACTCTGGGGATCCTGGGTGTTACTTAGAAAGGAAACCCTGGACAAAGCAAGTTTCCCTTTAGTCAGGGCAATGGAGGTCAGCCTGCAAGGGGCTTACAATCTGATGGGAAAGGCAGCATGCAAAATACAACTCTGACATCCTCAGGCTTCACCTATTGGTGACCGCAAATAATTTCCTTGTTATCTCAAATACAAAGATGCCAGCCTACAACTTTCTACCTATTGTCTGGCACAGGGGCTGAGAAGCTCGGTGAAAATCTGTTGCAACATACAAGTGAAATGGTCATGAGAGGCAAGGGGGGGCCGCACCCATGTCCACAGACCGCCCACGACACTGGCAAAGTCCGAAGGGGTTCTCATTCAATTTATTTTATTTTTTTAAAGATTTTCCTTATTTATTCATGAGAGAGAGAGAGAGAGAGAGGCAGAGATAAAGGCAGAGGGAGAAGCAGGCTCCATGCAGGCAGCCCAATGCAGGACTCGATCCCGGGACTCCAGGCTCACGCCCTGGGTCAAAGGCAGATAGATGCTCAACCCCTGAGTCACCCAGGTGCCCCAGAGGTTCTCATTCAATAAGTGATCAGCTAAGAGAATTACAGCTGAAGTTTTCACTTGCAATAACTAAGAACAGTAGTTGACATTTATGCACCACTTACCGTGTTTGCAATATCGTCCAAAGTTCTTTACAACAGGTCCTAAGAAGGGGGTTCTCTTATTACCCCAGTTTGTAGGTGAGGAAGCTGAGGAACAGAAAGGTTAATTAACAAGCTTAAAGTAACACAGCTTTGCACCCAACTGGGCTGGCTCTGCAACCTTCAGAGGCTGGAGAGGCAGGAAACTGCAACGCCAGATTGGGATGCAGTCTGCAGCTGACAGGAGGCCAGGAGGAAGCGACAGGCAAGGCAGAGAGAAGGCAAAACCAAGCAGTCAAGGGATGAAGGTTCACTACCAATGTAATGTGACTCTTTAAAACAGAGCTGAAAAAAAAAAAATAAAATAAAATAAAACAGAGCTGCCCATGTCCACGAAGGCAGCAGCACAAAGGAACTAACCACATGGGCTCCTAGAACAGCTACTTTGAAGGAGATGAGCAGCTTTTGCTAAGCGAGTTTGCCCCACCTCTACTTTCAACTTTTGTGGGAAAATTTGGTCACATACTCCTCTACTAGTAACTACCCAAACTACTGCTAATTTTCAAGGTATTAACTATGGTTTTTCTAACTGTGAAATTTCAAAGGATAAAGAATGGGGATTAAATATAGATAAAGAATCTTCTCTGTATTTCAGGGAGAAAATGCAACTGCCATCCCTCTGGTTGTTTGAGAGGGTTGGTTGAGACATGACCAGTGTTCTAAATAATATCAAAGGATATTTCAGCCTCCAGGGATTTTTCAAAGCCACATTTTCTTTTTCCCAACCCATCCTATTGTGGGTTTGTTTGTTTGTTTGTTTGTTTTTCCCCAAAGCCGAAGAAATAGAATTTGGAATCAATCTTAAAGTTTTGTTAAAACTCATGCTTGCCACAGTCTGATTTCTTTCAGATTTTGTCCATCTTCCAAATTCAAAATATAATTCTATTAATAACACTCATGGCCAAGTGTCTTTATACTTGGAAGCTAGAGAGTAGAGAAGTTGTCCTCTAGAATGTCTTTCTTATTGTAATTTTGGCTATCTCTGGTTTCCCGTTTCTCTCTCTTTTTAAAAATCTTGTCTATCTTCCCCTGGCCCCAATTTTTTTATTCTTCTATTCTGCCCAGGCCAGAATGACTTAAGCAATGAAAAAAAAAAAGAGTAGGAATACTTATTCTTTATTTACAAGACAACCTCCTTTAACAGATTCTAAGCTTTAGACCTGGGAGCAAGAACATTGCCTTCTAAATATTTGTGGGCTGGATCTAGGTTCCTTGGTTGGAGGCATTCAAAATGGATGGAAATGCTTGGCATAACTCTCAAGGTTATAGTTTTATAAGGGCCACTTGTTATTTTCCTTTGTTACATAATCCTATCTCATTTCTGCCCCTCTTGCAATAGGCTTTTCCAGACTAGTGGACTATCAAGATGAGAAAATCTGACTCTTGAACTGAACACATTGCTTTGAGCCCTACAGATCACTGTGGGCCTCTTGTATTTCCAACTCCAGCACAGAGAAAGTGGTACTTTTATTTCAGCAAAGGCTCAGTTAATAACATACTTTTGATTTTGGAACATTCATGACGGAAACCGGGTTAGGAAATCCCATGTCACCGTACTTCTTGCTCATATTTGGAAACCTCAGGGAACACCAGCAATGTCTGGCAACAAACCAGGCTTCTCCCTCTTCTCTGTGTCACTGATCTCATTTCTTCGTACTCCGTCAGACTCCAGCCAGGAGAACTTCCCACACACATCTTGTACTGTTTCGCCCATCTCCATGCACACACCAGTCAATGAAAGCATTTATGGGGCGCCTACTATGTGTTGAGGGACGACTGTGTTTCACTCTCCATTCTGCCAATTCCTTGATTAAAAGAGTGGTTCAGAATAACTTTCCAGAAAATGTTCTCTGCTTAACACCACTCTCTCTAACGACTCCATAAATGTGTCCTCTGGTGAGCACAGCTGCAGCACTGCCTAAGATACTGTTGTGCCAGTTTTTGACCATGACCCAAAGGGAGGAATAAATGTGATGATACAACAGCCCTGTACACATACACACATGCACATACCCCTTGCAAATACAGTCAACGAAAACAAAAGTTTCATGAAAACAATATTTACTATGTAGGATGTAGTTGACTGTTTTAACTCTGATTTGATTTCATAAAACAAAAATACTCCTCTTTAACCACAAAAACTGATCTCCTGACTGGCAGTTTGAAAAACTCTAGAGAACTCTGGGTATTTAGAAAGCTTAGAAGTTAGAGATTCTAAAGGATGAATCTATAATTCAAACAGGGGGTGACTTAAGAGTGTTCAGCAAGTGTGGACACCTGAGTGGCTCAGTGGTTGAGCATCTCCCTTTGGCTTGGGGCATGATCCTGGGGATCCAGTCCTTCACTGGGCTCCCTACAGGGAACCTGCATTTCCCTCTGCCTATGTCTCTTCCTCTCTCTGTGTGTCTCTCATCAATAAATGCATAACTCTTTTTTTTTTAAAGTGTTCAGCAAGTGTTGTCAGAAAACTGAAGATTGCTCCAAGTAAGGTACTTGTAGGCAAATGTTGGGTTTGACCAGATCCTCTGAATTCCTAAGAATTAATTCATTCCTTAAAGCAAACTTTTTTCCCTAAGCATCAACTCCAACCTAGACTTGAAACACATGAAGAATGGATGACGTTTTCGTCCTTCAGGAGCTCATGGCTTCATGGAGGACACAGAAAAGTGACCTAGTAATCTTGCCCCAGTGTTCTAACAGCTATGCCTGAGACCCACATGGAGTGCTTTGAGAGAAGCAAGGGGGTCCCTAATTCAGAAAGGGATGGATGACTCCTTCTCTCTAGACCAAGAAAGTTATGAGTATTTGTGTTCAGAAAGTATGGAGGCTCTTGAGTGGTCCCTGACTATAGGGAAGAATATGGATGGGGAAATGATCAAAAGTGAGCCTCTGGAGGGAGGTGAGCAAAGAAGCTTGAATTTTCTCCTGAGAGGTTTTAGAAGGACAGAGGATAACCAGGTTTGTTTTTGAAAGATGCTTGGAGAAGCAGTGTAGAGGATGCTGGCCAAGAAGCCACACTGGAACAGAGGGTCTAGTTAGGAGTCTGGTATCAAACACCAGAGGATAAATAGTTCAAAGGGCCTTGGCTGAGGTAATGGTGGTGGGAATGAAGAGGGGAGGCCTCTGAGGAACATTAAGGACAGAGTAGCAGGTAGATTAAAGTAGGTCACATTCTAGATGGCTCCCAGATTCCTGGCTGGCATAACTAGAGTGGTGTTTGGGCCATCCACTCAGATGGAGAATGCAGCAGGTGGAGACATGGTTGAGGGGAAGGGTTCAATGATGGATATAGTGAATTTGAAACTATGGTGATCTAATAGCCATTTGGATCCAGGGCTTGGGGAAAAGTCTGATCTGGCTTGTTAGACAAAGAAAGCTACAAGGCAAAATATATGAACTAGGACAGAATCGGAAGACTGGGGATGAGGCCCCAAATTTAGGACAATTACTATTTTGCTGGAGATCAGGCATTCTCATGACTCGGGTAAGTGTGGAGCTCTCACGGATAGCAGGAGGAATGAAGAGTCTTTAGTGTATTTATTTGATACAGTCCTTCCTTCTGGAGACTTCTGGAGATGACACAGGTGCCAGGTAGAGGTCACAGCTAGGTAGTCATTCACAAAAAGCTCATTCTGAAATGTTTGCTGGGTAGGAGGTCCCAGATTCCTGACAGATTCCCAGTATTCATTTCACACACTGGATGTTGTCTTTTAGAGGAACATATACACTCAATTGAGAGGGTGTTTTCTTTACTAGGTTTTAAGCTCTTCCAGCTGTGAAGCACAGCACTTGGCCATCGTATGTGAGTCTACAGAAGGCATAGGGGTGGGAAGGTAGAGTTCAGGGTCTGTTCTAGGTTCTTAGAGGCAGTGAAGCGCAGTTACGGGCTGAGCTGTATTCATCTGTTGAAGTCCTGACTTACAGCATGTCAGAATGCGACTGTGCTCAAAGATAGGATCTTAAAGGAAGAAATCAAATTAAAACGAGGTCTTATAGGCGGGCCCTAAAATCCAACATAAGCGGTGTCTTTATAAGGGATGATGGCCATCTACAAGCCAAAGAGAGGGGCCGCAGAAGAAATAATCATGCTGACACCTTGATTTTAGGCTTCTAGACTCCAGAACTGTGAGAAAATAAATTTCTGTTGTTAAGGCCACCAGGACTGTGGTACTTTGTTAAGGCAGCCCTAGCAAACTAATATACTCACCTGTTGCTTTTCTGATGCGGGCCGGTATACACAAAAGCTTGGTGCATAGTCAAGAGGAAAATTGAGAAAAGCAGCCGGGGTTGGAAAGCCATGAAACGTGAACAGATAAATAGCACAAGTGGATTTAACAAGTATAAATGTACCTTCTGCCTCGCAGATTGCCAGGTTACTTCACAAGCCTGAACCGATCTGACGTTCACAACGGCCTCAGCATCCCCTGGGAACTTGTAAGAAACGCAAATTCTGGGGCCCTTATTAGATTTAAAGAATCAGAAAAGGGGAGGAGGAGGGGGAAGGGGAGGCTGGGGAGGCAAGAGCCACCCGTGTTTTAACAAACCTCGGAGGACTGTGATTGGCTCAAGTGTAAAGGGTGAGAAGTGACACGGGGCACGGTCCCCAGTCCGGAGGCCTCCCTGGCCGGGGGTGGCGTATGTGTGTGTGTGTGACGAGACTTTTCCACGGTCTCCTAGACAACCTGTCCGGAGCGCTAGGGACTGCAACGTTCGCACGCGTTGGTGGGCTTTATCCCGCAAACGGTTCAAACTCGGAGCGGCCACCCCGGGTCTCACGGGTAAGCGGCGCCCCTGCGGGCCCCGGGCGGCGCGGCTGGAGCCCAGCTAGGGCCCCGGGAGCCCCGGGAGCCCCGAGCCGCCGGGCGCGGGCGCGGGCGCGGGCGCGGGCGCGTCCCCGGGCCGGGCCAGGGCGGGGGCGCGCCCAGGGGGTGGGTCGCGCCGCCCAGCCGGCCTGGCGAGCGGTCCGAGCCACTCAGAGCGCCCGGCGGCCGACAGCCGGGGGCCCTGCAAGTGCTGCCCCGCGCCCGCGCTCGGGGACGGAGGCTCCCGGTCGGCCCCGACCTGCCTGCGACTCGCTCTGCTCCGGCTGCCGCAGGGACTGCGCCGGCCCCTCGCCGAGAGCCGGCTGGCGTGGGGACTGTGTCGCGGTCCCCGGGACCCCGCCGGTGCGCGCCTCCCCGCCCCGCGCCCTTGCGGAGCGGCCGCCCCCTCGTCGCCGCGGGGACCTTGGTGCTTGGGGGCCCGCCCCGCAGGTGGGGACCGTGGCCGGCGCGCCGAGCGGGTGAGTGGGGTCGGGAGGTCGGGGTACGGGTGTGCAGGCGCCCCCGCATGGGCCTCCGTCTGCCCCTCCTCTTTGTGCCCCCGTGCAAAGTTTCGCTCGGGACCGAGGGGCAGGGGGCAGGCCAACCTGCCGCTAGTGCGTTTGCTCTGGCGAAAGCTCGAGTCGCTCGCACAGCCGCTCCTCCCGGCCGCCGGGTGCGTGACACGGCGGCCCCGGCCTCCCGCCCTAAGCCAGAGCCGGGGCCCCCGGGGCCCGGGGCTGCGGATGCGCCGGGAGCCCACCCGGGCCGCTTCCTAGTCCAGGACGCGGCGGGGGGGGCGGGCGGGGGGCAGATGCGACAGCCACCGCCCTCCCCTCCGCCTCTTTAATTCGCTCAGAAGGAGGCTGCGGAGAGAGAAGACACAAACTTTGTTCTCACTTGGTAAAACTGCCTTTCCAGTGTTTTGCAAGCAGGCGTGCGGACGCGATTCTTGGTGGTTCCGTCGGGACAGCGGGGGCGGGGCTGGCCCGCGGGCGGGGGGCTCCGGGCGCGCCCAGGGGTCGGGGGCGCGGGGCCACCTCCGGTCCTGTCCCGGGGTCTGCCCAGCGCGGACTCGGCGGCCACGATGGCCCTGCACGCTGGGCACTGCCCCCGGCGACGGGTGGGCGCCGCTCCCGCGCGCGGGGGGCCCCAGGGTCCGGCGCTCGGCCCGGCTCCGCGCCCCGGCCCTGCGGTGATCCCGCGGGTGGCCCGGCAGAGGGCGCCCGCTTCCGACCGCCGCGCGGGCCGGCGCAGGGGGGAGGGGAGGGGAGGGGAGGGGAGGGGGGACTTGTTGGAGCCTCCAGGTAAGGAGCGCAGTGAATCATCCCGCGAGGAGGGACCAGCGCTCTCTCGCCTCAGCGAGGCGGGGAGTGGCCGTGGCGCTGCCGAGAAGCTGGGGCCGCCCGCCGCTGTCCCGCGGGAAGCCGCGCTTGGGCCAGCCCGCGGCCCGGGGAGGCGCAGGAAGGTGAGGAACGTCCCCAGGCGCGGCGGCCCCGGGGCAGGCGGACCCCGGGACGCGCCGCCGCGCGCCCTCCTCGGGGCCGCCGCCACTCCGGCCCCGGGCCGCCCGCCCGCCCCGCCCCTTCCCGCCCCTTCCCGCCGCGTCCCGTCCCGTCCTGTCCCGTCCCGGGCGGCGGCGGCGGCGGCGGCGGGGTGCTCGCCGGGGCCCGCGGGGTCCCGAGCCCTAACAAAGGCGCGGCGCGGCCACGGCTCCCCCCACTTCCGTCCCCGGCGCGCGCCGCCCCGAGGTGCCGGCCCGGGCAGGGCTTCCCTCTGCGGAGTTTGGGGAAGTCAGGTCCGCGGCCCGTTGGGGCGGGAGGAGGGGCGGGGAAGGGGGCGACCCGGGCGGCACCGCCCGTTTCCTCTCGGGGCCGCGCGGGCGAGCGGCGAGGGTGGCTGCGGCTCCCGCGCCCCTCCCGCGCCCCTCCCGCGCCCCTCCCGCGCCCCTCCCGCGCCCCTCCCGCGCTCCCGCGCCCGGGTTTGAAGTCCCCGCGCCGAGCGGCGCCGCGGCCGGCCTGGCGGTGCACGCCCCTCCCTGAAGGGCGGGCGGCGCGGCGGCTCCGGAAGGGAGTGGTCTCGGCCCCGGGGACCGCCCGCACCCGGGGCGCAGCTCCCGCGGGCGGGAGTTGCAGGACGGCGAGTTAGCTGCCGGGAGGCTGCGGGCCGGGCCGCAGTCTGGGTCAGGTGCGGGGTTAAGCGCTTCCGGCGAAGGCGGGCCAGCCCTGCTGAAGTCTGACGCTTTATTGCACCGGGAAGTTCCTCGTGCAATGGGAGAGAAAGATGGCAGGGAAGATTTGTTTTGTGGGAGCTTGTGCAAACCCAGCCCGTGCACAGGTCCCGTGGCTGAAGTGGCCTGGGCAACAGCGGCACCGCGCACCAGGCCTCCAGGGCTCTGGACGCGAGAGGAGGAGCTGCTGCTGAAGAGAACCCCGGGGCCCTCCGCTCGCTCGCTCGCTCGCCTGTGAAACCGTATCCCCCGGTGATCAATGGATAGAATTCACATGCTTTCTCGTCTGCCTCCACTCCCTTCTGTAGTAAGGAAAGCGCAGGAACCATGCTGGTTTTTATAAAGTGCCTGGTGGATGACAGAGTCTTCACACACACTTTGAAAGGATCTTCACCATTCTCCTTCCCTGAGGCGGTTATTTTTATTTTACAGATGAGTAAACTGAGGTTTAAAGAGGTTTATGGGACAGCAGTCTGGCTTGCTCCCGAGAGTACTGTTTGCTCTTCCCGCTGCCTTTGGCTAAGGCTGGTACCGAAGAGTTGTTTAGCGATTGCTGATTGAAGAGTCAGGATATATGCTAGAAGCCCGGTTTGGTTCAGGTTTTCTTATGTTAGGCATTTGGGTTAGGTGGACTTTCTACATAGGACTGGTTTTTTAAGGACCAGCACCAAAACTAAACCAAGTCTTAGAGTTGTAGGTGTATGACAACTAAGGCTTCTCCCAAAACTGCATAGAATTTTCTGACAATGCCAAAGAGAGTCAGAAATAGCTGTCCTCTGCTTTATGTGCTGTCTCATTAGGCAGGTGGGCCTGAGGTAGGAGCTCCACATGGCATGAATCTCTATTTGCCTACCCGATCGTGAGGAGCTGCAGTTCCCACCCTTGATAAGTCGTGTGATATACTTGGTCACCATGCTGGATATATGTGTAAAATAAAGGCTGCCTTGGAAATATGGCCAACCTTAATTAACTGCCTAATGAGTTAAAACTCAAATGCCTTTTAGGCATCTAACAACATGATTTTATCTCTGCACATTTATGCATCATTGAGCTCAAGTTTGTGATCTAGGATGTTCGTATTGTCTTGAGTGTACTTAAAGCGCATTGCCTTAAAGAAAGATGTTTTAAACTCTGGAATGACAGTCTGTGACTCCGAATGCCTCTGGGCAATGCCAGTTGTGGCGACTGCGAGGCATGGTGATTAAGGGCAGGCATCTGAAGTCACAATGGTAGGCTTGAAATGTCACCTCCATCATTTACAGCTCTGTAATATTGGGCAAACTTGCTCAGCCTCCCTGAACTTTGTTTTCCTCCTCTAGGACAGAGATAATAATAGCCCCTCCTGGTTTGAAGCTATGAGGGGTAAATTTGATAATCCATACAAAGCACTTAGTAGCACAGAGTGTGGCACATGGTAACTGTGCAACAAATGTTAAATAATAACCATGGGTTTAAGAACAGATTCTTTCTTCCCTTGTCTCCTCCAGAGAGGTAAAATAGTTGATAGTTTGCCTTGAACTTGCCACTCTTCTTAGGTAACAGCTGTGTAGTGAGTGCTCCCTCTTTGGGAATCAGCGGTTGGTGGGGGGCAGGGCTGGTAGTGATGGAAAATTCTGTCTAGTTGCCCAAGGAATTTACAAGGGGCCCTGGAACTGCAGCACTTTCTTCCTCATTTTACCGCTGTATAATTTTGTGGTCAGTCCTCTGGCCATTTATCTTTCCTTTAAATCTGAAGCCAGTATCCTAATGGCTAGGATGACAAGGACTTAAAGAAAAAAACAAACTCAAAACCAAACACACTGGAGCAAAGGAAGCGAGCATTCTCTTTGCTCATTCACTGGCCATTTATAACACTGAAGAAAAATATATATGCTTCTGTGGAACTTGTGCTGGTCCAATCTGGGCAAGAGGGAACATTTCCTTGGAAATAGAGTATTTTCCTGGAGTCTGTTTAAAGGTGAGCCACCAGACTGGTAGAGAAGGGAGGAGAGTTTGTGATAACATTTCAGAAATATTTGCCTAAATATGGTAAACGATGTATGCTCTGAAAATGGCTGAACTATATCTTGGAAGCTGATACGAAGAAGTAAGGCCATGCTTAGTTAGGCCGAACAACTAACAAACAGCCAGTATAGCTCTTTCCTATGTTATGAAACCCCAAAGCTTTAAACTTGGCAATTACAAGTAGAGAACTCGTTTTCTTTTATGTCAGATTGTTTTGGAAGGACCTCTTTAACATTGCCACTTTGTAGTTGCGGATTTTTCTTGTGCATTTATCTTCTAAACGATCAGTCACGGGCAAAAGCACCAGAAACCCTATAATGTCATCAAACACCACCCCACTGTGAAAGATGTCCCCAAGAAGTGCATGGGTCTGGAGTACGGGGAGGGGTTGCCATTTAAAGCCTTACGGAGGTTTTACATTTGGGTATAGAATGCAGCTTCCTCCCACACTGGAAAATGAGCCGCGTGCACTGTCAGCATGCAAAGGGTTAGGAGCAAGGTTTCCGCTTTTGTGTGTCTTACTCCATTTGTAGCCACTTGTTGGGCCCCGGCTGCAAAGAAAGAAGCAGCTGCAGGGCATGCGCCAGACCTGCCCTGGGCTGTCGCTTCCATTGTACAGAAGACGAACAGGCAGCACGTTATTTTGGATCACATAGCAGCTTGTTCAAAAGCATCTTGCATTCCCCAGCTGTTTCACAACTTCTTCGCTTATGGGAGAGAACTTGCCAGCTGCTGGGGCAACTGTACTTCCATTTGCTGCTTTTGTGCAGTAACCAAGGAAGGTAAAAATCCAGACGCCTTTGTTAAACTGTAGCCATTGTCAATAGCCTTATTTGTTTCTGTTAGGTCAATGTTATTCTAGATACAGTCTTTCAGGGGAGAACGTTTTTAAAGGAAATGTCAGAATTAACATTTTTTTTCTGAATAAATTTTTTTTCAGAGATAACCAGTATGTATAGCTTTTTCATAACTTAAAACCCACACAGCTTTTGTGTTTCATTGACTAACAAAGGGACGGGTCTAAGATTAAAATTGTTTTTTTAATTGACATATGAATCAGGTTTAATTACATGCATTTTTCTTTTGCATGAAGTATATAAAAAGGATGGTGTGTATTCAGGAAGTGCTCTTTTGTTTTCAGAAGGTTAGATTACTTGGCATTTGCCATTGCTGGATGGTGCTTTGCCCACATCCCTTAGCTTATCCATGACAAAACTTGAGTTTCCCCGAAGTTGTTACTTATCCAAGATGATCTGGCTCTTTGGTTTAATTCAGCAAATCTTCTGTTGAATGTTGACAATGTGGCAGGCCTGGAGAACCTATAAAGATGAAGAGGGGCTTGAGCCCAGCCCTGGCTGGATTCACAGTTCAGAAAAAACAGACTAAACCCATGCAGTGTGTGGGCTGTGGTAGGAGGCAGCACCTTTTTGTGTAATCATGTTGGTGTCGTAATCAGGGCAGCTCAGATAAAGCCAAAGTAGCAAGTTGATGCACCGTTTAAAATTGAGAGGGGGAGTCTGTGTGCAGGAAGATGGACTTCTGTGGTTTAACACGTGTGGAGTACATGGACTAGAGAAGGAAGGCCTTGCATCTGTGGAGAGAGTCTCACTGTGCCTGGACTCCTGCATAGGACTCAGATGCCTTCCGCCTCCTGGTCACTGTGCATGGAAGTGAATAAATGCTCTCTAGGAGCAGCAGCATAAATCACAGCCCTTTATTAGCATCAGTCAGCTGCAATCCCATTGTTCTATAAAAGGTTATAAAACAAACTGTAATCACTTGGACATGTATAAAACCCAGACCGAAGCTCTTCTAACTCTTAGGGGCTCTTGCACTGAAAACCACCACTGCTTCAGATCCCCAAGCGACTCATAGATGCTGAGTTAGACTCTTGGTTCTAAGCCCTTAATCCCCTCTGTGCTCCATTTACACATCCCCGGATCTCTTACTTGGTCCCTTTTCACAGCAGTTTTTGATCTGTGCAGTGTTTCGGCTTTTAGTTGGTTTTATTGCCATTTGTGTTTGAGATTTTTCAAGAGCTCTGTTTGGTTCTGAGGGCAGATGGCCAGGACACTCTGTACTGCAGAAGAGGAAACTGAGGCTCAGCCGTCGAGGGTCTTGCCTGGGCTGGGATTAGAACAGAAAATCTCCCAACTCACAACTCTGCACTCTTGCTGGCTGTCTTGGAAATATCAACTTGTACCAAGCCAGAAGTTGAGTCACCCCCTTCCAGAGGCTTCACTGTGCATGTCCCCACCGCCATGGTCCTCAATGGGGTATTCACTGGGTTCTTTCCCTGGAGCGACTGTCTTCCTCATCACATTTTGCTGCATGTTATAATTGTTCTTCTATTGTGTTTTTAGGTCTTGGCTCTCAAATGCAGTTGCAACTTCCTGATACATGCATCCCTCTTTCCTGTCGCGCGTACATGTGCACACATGCACACACCTATCCATATACGTACATACATTGTCTGCCTTCGTTCAGCCTCACTCCTTTCAGAAGATGACTGTGTCCACGTGGTTATTCCTGTTTGATGGTGTGGAGTGCTACAGCCTTCCTGGTGGTTACTAGATACAGATGGATGCTCAGACTTAACCTGTCTGGTCTTTTCCACTGGGGGACTGTTGGAAGATGAGCCAGCAGCCCTTGGTAATGGGGACCACATTGTCCCTTCAGCATCAGGCTCTTCAGAGAAACAACTGAGAACTGCTCAGCTGAGAACTGCTGAGAAACAACTCTTCCCCGTAGGAGAACAAAGCTGATGAGGTGTGGAGGGCTCCTCCTTTGTTTGGCACAGCTCTGGTTTTTCTTGTCCAGCCCCCAACCTCCTCCCCATGGCCATCCCAAGAGCTGTTCTTCCAGCCCCCAAACTTCGGCAGTTCTGTCCTCATTCTGGGACCCTTTGTTTTCTCTTTGACATGCTACCCATCCTGTTGCTGTGCTGTCACTGCTGCCTGGCCACCTCCCGGTAGCCCTCGGTTTCAAGTGTCTTAGGGACACTTCGCCTTGGATGCCCTTATCTCCATCTGTCATTGGTGTTTAATTGCTTGCCCCCACCATCGAGCCCGCTCTTTGACACTGGGGAGCTATCCTTTCTGATGACTTGTCAGCTTGTCCTCCTGCCCATCAGGCTACCCCATGTGGGTTCCTCCTGCACGCTGCCCATTTGTATCCTCACTTCCCTGGGTTTCCAGTGTGTCTTTATCTCTCTCAGGGCTGCCCTGCCCTTTCTTTCTCTCTTCTCCTTGCCCCCCCCCCCCTTTTTTAACCCTCTCAATTTTGTACTTAGCTGTAATTGCCATATAACAAACAGTTACCTTAGTTTTAGGTATCCGGCTTAATGATTCAGTATTTGTAGAAATTAAATGATGAGCAGAGTAAGTCTAACTAACATCCATCACCACACATCACAGAATTTATTATTTTTTTTCCTAGCAATGAGAACTTTAAGGATTTACTCTCTAAGCAACTTTCAAAGGTCTGGTTCCCCTTTTCTGACAGTGTTTCCTGAGAGGTAGATGATTCCTTCTTCCTTCTCTTGTTCTTCACCATTTGCAGGCTCTTTCTTCTGCCCCTGTTGCCAGCCAGTCCTGTTTGGCTTTCCCTGCATCAGGTAAAATCATCGCATTAAACATAATCTATCACAGTTTTTATTTAGAAGAAATGTTGCCTTTTAAAAAAAAAGGTTCTTTGGAATTGGAACTTGGAAACACCAGTTTTGAAGCTGGTCAGGTCAGGGTATTTCAAAGGCTGGAACTTTGGGGAAAACCATTTGAAATTTATTTTGGCTTTTCTTTTACATGGCAGGACCTTGAAAGTAGCTGAAACATGGGCTTGTTTTGGGATAACCTTTTCTCAGATGGAAATTGTTCATACACAGGGCAGAATTAATGTTTACTTTTTTTTTTTTTTTTCCTTTCCAAATTATATTTCTGAAAGGTCTTTGGTGATTTGTGGCCAGTGTGGCTTGTGTGGAAGTCTTGGGCGGATTATAACTGTGCTGGGCCTTTTGTTCTAAAGGCTCCTCAGGGGTATTTCCTAGCTGTGATTCTAGTCCATGAAGAGATACTAGACAATAAGTCTGTGGACATCCTTGCTTTAGGAATCTTTAGTTTTCTGTCCAAAGCTATGAATAAGGAGGGGTAAGGAATGGAGCAAGTTGGCTGTTGGGAAGCGGTGGAAAGGGATGTCCTTGCCCTGCCTTGAGCCAGAGCTTCAGGGTGAACAGCCATGGCTGGTGCAGCTCCTGCTTGGCAGTGTTTGCCATGAGCTCTGGCATCCTCCCACCTGGTACTTGCTCACTGCAGGGAAATTGCTCTTTCTCTGGAAATTTTTTTCATGTGTATGTGTATGCTAACAACTTAATTTACATTTCTTTTCACTCTCCTTTTTTAAAATTCTGAAAAAAGTGAAAGGATGCTTACCTGAGCCAAAATGGAGTTTGGCTGTAGAAATTCCCAATTAAAAAGGAGCACAGTTTTCTTGCCCCCAGTAGATATGGGAATCTGTTTATAGCACCGGGACAGGAGCTTGTGTTAGTAGAGACTGGCTCATCAGACCGAGGGACCTTTGATTTAGTGACCTTCTTGAGTTGGATGTTGCAGCACAATCCAAATGTGGTCAGCAGGTTCAGTTAGCCTAGACAAGTTAGTTAGCCATCTGTAACAACATCTGGAGAAAGGTTCTTAAAACTGGAATTCTATAGAAATAAACAATGAAAATAACCTAATAGTCTGTTTGTCCATTCACTCATTTGTTGAGCAAACATTTGTTAACCTCATGGTGGTGTGTGTGTATGTATGTGTATGTGTGCATGCAAGCATGTGCATGTATGTGTACATGCTCCGAGCTGAGAATATAATGACCCTTGCCTGTACAGGGCTTACAATCTGGAGATGACTTGTCAGCACAAAAGCCTAGGAAAGTGTCTTAGGTGCTGTGATGGACGCACATTGCAGATGTAATGGGGACACAGAAGATGCAGGGGTGGAGGTGGGTGCTGTTGCTGATAGGAATGTTGTGGATTGGGTGTACCATGTGCCAGGCCCTGCGCTGAAGGCTTGACATGCTGTACCTCTCATCATCAGCACAGTCTTATAATGGAAAGCCTGGGGTTAAGTATCTCAAATAAGGTAATACAAGTAGACAGTAAGTAGTAGAGCCAGGGTTTGCACTCAGATCCAAAATCCTACACCTTATGCAATAGATGAGAGGACGTATCGGTATTTTCCTGGGTTGAGTTCTTCCTCTCCGTCTATCTCCATCACTGTTGTAATGAAGAAAGAAGGAAGCCCAGAGAACCATTTTGTGAAAGGATGTGCAGTGGGGGTCTAGCCTACTCTGCTGCCATACAAACGATATACTATGGGGGATCCAGTTTAGATAGTTACTCTGAGTCTGTAATTATGCAGTTGCTCAGAGTACCCTTTATATTCAATGTTTTGCCAACTGTATTTCTAAAGAGTCTTTCTTTTCCCTCTGCCAGGCTTTGCAGAAACTGGCTGCCAGGCTTATTGTCACCCAGGAGGGACTGCACCCCACAGCTCTCAACTTCTCAGTGCTGGGCATAGCAGCTGGCAGCCTCTGGTTTCTGCCTCGCTGTCCTCAGCTGTGTTTGGCTGAGGAGAGTGGTTCTATTTCAGTCCTGTTGAAGGAAAGAGTAGCTTCCTTGTGAAGCAGAAACTTATCAGTGCACCCTGTACGGGCTCTCAGAAGTCTTGTCTTCATGTCCAGCATGATGCAGGCTACCTGGCTCTTATCTCTCCTTTTCTGCCTTTTAAGGATTACTAGTCTGTGTTTCTGATAAAACCTAGGTGTGATTGTAAGAATACTGGCTGGGCAGGTGGAGGAAACCTACCACTCTTGAAGGAAAGGAAAAGCTTAGAAGGGAAATTGGATCCCGCCTTCTTCTAGAGAGAGTCTGTGAGGACAGTGGGTGGCCTTCTTTAGAATGAATCACTCTGGGGCTCAAGAAGAAATCTTCACAAGCACCTTCTGCTTTAGGGCCATGTCTATATGTTTCAGATGTAGCTCTTGATAGTAGTGCAAGTAGAAAGACAGAGCTCTGTCCTTGAACTATGTGGCAGAATGAGGAAATTCCATGCTTGAATATTTAGAAGTAAACATTCTTCTTCTTCTTCTTCTTTTTTTTTTTTTTTAAGAAAATACTGCAATTTTTAGTCCATTGGATTTTAAATCCTAAAGCTCTAAGAATAAGGCTAAGAACCTACATTCTTAGGCTGGAAAAATTGATAGACCCTGAGGTCAAGTACAGAGACAACTTACTTCAAGCAACGTTAGACTATTTCCATCCTGTTCCTAAAAATGAATTTGATATAAGACTTTTAAATAGAATTTATACATATATTTTTCATTCTGACCCCAGAATTATCCAATTATCTGTTCAAAAATAATAATCATCATAGGCATCTGACATTGGGTTTCCAGGAAAAAGAAAAATATATGCTTGACAAGAAAATTATACGGTAGAAAAATGTTTTGGTTGATTATTTATGTAAACCCAACGTGTGTGTGTGTGTGTGTGTGTTTAAAAAAACTTCCTCATCACTTTATTTAACAAACTAAAGGCTTTCGTCGCATGGCATTTTTTGCTGAACTTGGTTCTCACAATGTTGGAAGAAAACACAAGCTCGTTACAAGCAGTGAAAGTGTTTTATATATTTTTTTCCATGAACAAATTAGTTCCATCTCTAGTGTCTAGGCTTCTTAAAACACACACACACACACACACACACACACACACGACAGAGGAAACTGCAAGCTTACTATGGAAAACCCACTTTCATTCTGAGCACAGAGACTGGTTCTAGGTTCAAAGAGTAGCATCTTCTCTCATTGTACAGCTACTAACACTGATAAACCCACTCCTATTTCCTACCTGCACAACCATGATCTCCAATACACAAGTTCTTCTCCATCATTTCCCATTTCAGCTAGAAGTTGGGTTTCAAAAATTGAGGGCTCTGTTTACGAAGTCGTTACTATACCTTTTTCTCCTCCAAGCTTCTTATTCTCTTTTGTTGCCAAGTTCACATGGATT
Source organism: Canis lupus familiaris (assembly GCF_011100685.1). NCBI lineage: Eukaryota > Metazoa > Chordata > Mammalia > Carnivora > Canidae > Canis > Canis lupus. The sequence continues at coordinate 14,064,998 of NC_049223.1, read as the reverse complement.
GCCGACAGTTACCGAAGAATGGCTTTTCTGTTTCAACTTGTATTTTCCAAATGGTTTCCCCATTGTTATCAATTCTTGGGAGGGCTGGGGAGAGTTAATGAGCCTGCGGGAGAGTTGCCCCCATTGTGGTTGGGCTTACCAAGTTAGTTATCATCACAGGATGCCTGCCTGTGGATTTAATGTTTTAGTTTCAGTACAGACAGGAAAGTGGAGACAGTTTAAAAGAGGAAAAGATTGCATAGCATGACAGAATTTTTCCCTCTCAAAAATTTTTTTTCTAGGATTATTATGATTATGATTCCCTGAAGTATCATTCATGGTCTGGTAGGACATCAGCTCTTGCTAAGAGTAAAGCCTTTTCATAACAGTGAATACTTGGAAGTTTCAGTTAAAGTACTATGAAAATGACTCATCGAGAATAATCATCATTTAAATGTAAGGGATGCTTATTCAAGTTTATAAATATTTCTGAACACCAGTGTGGGCAGAACACGGTGCGAAGCATTTTCACATAACTAATGTCATGTAATTACAACCACCATCACCAAGTAGGTAGTGTTACTTGCATTTTACAATGAGTTTTGAGGATCACGAAGGTACAGTGACTGGGCAAAATAATTTATCTAGTGGGTGACAGGATTCAGATTTAAATATGGATCTTCCAACTCTAAGGTCATGCTTACTTTCCAGTGCACTGAGCCAATAACTAAACCGTAGTTAAATCACAGTGAAGGTCACCCATAGAATAGGATTCCAGAAGTGCAGCTTGACACTAATGTAATAAAATTTTAAGAATAAAACTATCAGATTAGGGCTGGAGTTTTTAATGCCCTTAGTCCACACCGGGCTTGGAGGATCGATTCAAGTATTTGCCTGCTTTTTGCTAAAGACATGGACTGTTCCAGATTTGTGGCCAACTCATTGTGAAAACACTGATTGTTGTTTTACTGTGTGCATCTTCCAAAGGTCACAGCCACTGTTTGTTTTCTTCTAGCTTTATTAAATATAATATTGCCACTCTTTTCTTAACTTTCTAGTAAGGTATTTTTGGTAAAAGTTTGGGCCAGTGTTAAGCCAAAATTTCTTAACTCCTAGGGCTTCATGATATAGTCTTGGATAAGTTACTCAAACTTTTTTTATTGCTACATTTCTTTATTACTTGCAGAGAAAACCTTTAAGTAGTAATTTGGAAAATTTTTGAGTTTAAAAACTCATGATTGGTGACACCGTATTGAGTGCACACATCTAAAAAGGAGAAAAAGCTAGTAGCTCGATGTTTAACAGTTACCTCCCTCCTCCAAATATCTCTTAGTTTTCTATATTAATAGAAGGAACCAATGACCATAATCACTGGAAATAATACTTTGCACTTATGTGTGTTTAAGGGTTTTATATGCATCTCCTTTTAATTCTTTTGGTACTCCATAAGATGAACAGAGCTTGTCTCTTATATTTCTTTAATAAATGAGGAAATTAAGGCTTACAAAGGAAAGTGTTCTACTCAAGAGGATAAAGGAAGCAGATTAGCAGGATCTGGCCTGGAAGCCAGGTCTTCTGACTTCTATCCCTTGTTTTTACCTCCCTTGATTTGAGTCAATAACAAGTGATAGAGATTTTCCAATGGGATTTAAAAAATTAAATTAGTCATATTTATTTTTTATATACTTGCCACAACTTGAAGCTTTGTTACAAAGGTGTCCAACCCAACTTTTCTCTGTTAATCCATTCTGAGATGTGTGGCAATAGCTGTAAATAATGGTCTTCACTCAGGGTTAAAAGGAAAAGTATCGGCTAGTTGAATTGTGTGTCTCAGAATTTTCAGTGATCAAAATAGAGATACCAGCATGGTTTGCTGTTGAAGATATACCCTTCCCTGTCGTTTCTGAGATTACTCAAGCAGATGTGCTGGAAAGTTCAGCTCTGCACTAGGAATGTTCATACTGACTAGTCAGTGTGGTGGGAAAGGTAGGAAAAGCATGTGTTATTGAGCAGGTGTTCTGTGTTAGGCCACATGCCAAGCATTGTCTACGTAATACTTCACAGTAGCTTAAAGTGTAGTTCTATAGAGGAGTACCTTAAATCTCAAGGAGTTTAAATCTAAGCAGTGGGGCTGATTTTATTTCCAGCTCTATAAAAAAAAAAGTTTGGAGCTTTTCACCTCTACCATCTCCAAATTCTGTGGTTTGCTTTTCAAGATTAGCTTTCCTGGAAATACCTTCTCTAACTCCTGTTTAGCCTAGAAGTCAGGCAAAAGAGCACCAGTTATGATACCAGTAAGAAGCCAAAAGAAAAACTTACCAGAAGTTGACCCAAATATGGACTGTCTATCCATTGAGAGTAGTGTAGCTTCTCTGACTTCAGTATGCATTCTGACTGCTGGGGGATCTCGTTCAAATCTTTATGTATTAACTGATTTTTCGGTCCATTTCTCCTATTAAATATTGACAGAGCAGTATTGAAATATGTGACTGTGCTTGTGAATTTGTCTTTCTCTTGCTGTTCAATCAGTTTTTGCTTCTAGTTACTTTATCATTATGAAATGGTCTTTTTTTTTAATTTTATTTATTTATTCATGAGAGACACACACACAGAGAGGCAGAGACATAGGCAGAGGGAGAAGCAGGCTCCATACAGGGAGCCTGACATGAGACTTGATCCCGGGTCTCCACAGGCCCAGGGCTGAAGGTGGCACTAAACCGCTGAGCCACCTGGGCTGCCCCTGAAAATGTCTTTTTATACCAGGTGATATTCTTTGCTGTGAAATCTGTCTGATTTTAATAAAGCCCCTTCAGCTTTCTTTGGAGGTGATATCATTGTATGTCGTTTTCTATCCTTTTCCTTTTAATCTATTTGTGCCTTTATGTTTCATTTCTTGTAGGCAGTTTGTAATTGGCTCTTGCTTTTATGTTTCCATTTTTCATGATTCCATTTCCTCTCCTTTGATGGGTTACCAGCTACATCTCTGTTTTGTTATTCTAATAATTTCTTCAGGGTTTACAGTCTACATCTTGAACTTACCAGTCTACGCTTAAATGATGTTAAACTCTTCATGTATAAGAACTTTATAATAGTATGCTTCCACTTTGGCTATTACCATTGTCATGCATCTTACTTCCACATATTGTAATTACCTCCACATAAATTGTTTCTATTTTTCTTTTAGAGGTCACTTTTTAAAAAAAGATTTTATTTTTTATTCATGAGAGACACAGAGAGCCAGAGACATAGGCAGAGGGAGAAGTAGGCTCCCTGCGGGAAGCCCAATGTGGACTCAATCAAAGGACCCTGGGATCACGACTTGAGCTGAAGGCAGAGGCTCAACCACTAGCCACCCAGGTGCCCCTAAGAAGTCACTTCTATTTTAATATTTAAATAATAAAAAACTATTATATGTTAAGTAATTGTAATTTCCAGTATTCTTCATGCCTTTATTATGCATAATTCTATGGCATGTCTTTTTTTTTCTGCTCAAAATGGCTTCCTTTAACATTTCTTGTTATGCAGGACTGCCACTGATAAGCTCTTTTCACTTTTATATGTCTGATAAAGTCTTTATTTGCTTTTATTTTTTGAAAGATATTTTTGCTGGGTATAGAATCTAGATTGGCAGGGTTCCTTTTTCAGTTCTTTAAAGCTATTGCTTCACTGTCTTGTCATTTACACTGTTTTTGACATAAAATCTACTGTCATCCTTATCTTTGTTCCTCTTCAAGGTGTTCTTTTTCTCCAGGTTTCTTTTAGGATTTATTTTTAATTGCTGGTGTTGAGCAATTTGATTATGCTGTGCCTTGGTGTATTTTTCTTCTTGTTTCTTGTGATTAGGGTTAGTCACGCTCCTGTTTCTTTGAGTTTATATTTTTATTAGGTTTAAAATATTTTTAGTGATTTTTTTTTTTTCAAATATTATTTTCTGCTCCCCTCCTCCTCATGAAGGCTCCAATGACATATATATTAAGTTGTTTGAGCTATCTCCACAGTTCATTCATGCTCTGGGGTTTTTTGTTTGTTTGTTTTTATTCTTGTTTGTTTTTTAATTTTGGATGTTTCTCTTGCTATGTTTTCAAGTTCACTTATTTTCTTTTTTTTTGGTATGTGATTTCTGTCTGTCATTAATTCCATGTAATGATTGTTCATCTCCCACATTGCAGATTTCATCTCTACAAATTGGATTTGTTTTTATATATTCATGTCTGTGCTTAAAATCATGAGTACCCATCCTGGTCTGCTAATTCTAATATCTGTCTTCATTCTGCATCTTCATAGACATTTCTCATTATGGGTTGGATTTTCCTGCTTTTTTGCATGCCTGGAAAATTTTGATTAAATGTTAGATATTGTGATGTTATCTTCTTGGGTGCGGCATAGTTTTGTATTAATAAAATATTCTTGAGTTTTGTTTTGGGACATAGCTAAATTAGATGGAGACAGTTGATTCTTTTGTGTCTTGCTTTACAAGTCTTGTTAGGTGGGACTGGAGCAATGCTCAGTCTAGGGCTAATTGTTCTCACTACAGAGGCAAGATTTTCCTGAGTCCCAAATGTCTCTGAATGATGAGGTTTTCAAGTCTTTTGGTGGAAACAGGTACTGTTCTTAACCCTGTGTGAGCACCAGTCAGTGTTACCTCTAATCCTTTCTGGTATCTCTTACACTTGCCACAGGTAGTTTGCTCGCACACATATACTGATATACTGAGCTGATTCCTCAGGGGAGCCTCTGAGGATTCCAAAGTTCTCTCTGTGTGCGGCTCCTTTTTGTCCCCTGAACTCTTTGTCTTTTAAGACTCTCAGCTCTGTATCCTCAACTCAGGAAGTCAGTGGGCTCTTCCTGATTTCTCCCCTCCTATGTTTTTGCCAGGAAATCTCTTAAGACAGTAAGATGAGACAATAATCATAGGCTCACCTCATTTACTTTCTGATGTCCTGACTCCTGAAAACCATTGTTTCACATATTTTTTCTTTTCTTGTCTCAGATGAAAGCACAGATCTGTTTCCTATTACTTCATCTTGGCCAAACCTGGAATTTTTAATAAAATTCCGATTCTATTGAGTAGTTTTCGGCTGGGACCTGAGAGTCTGCATTTCTAAGAGATTTTCCAATGATGTTGATGCTTCTGGGAAAGGACTATTTGAGTAGCCAGAGTCTCTAACTATTCAACAGAAATAGATTGTGAGCCACATATCTAATTTTAAATTTTCTAGTAGTCACATTGAAATAATTAAAGAAACCAAAGGAAGTTAATTTTAATAATACATTTTCTTTAACCCATTCAATCCCAGATGCTATCATGTAATCAGTATAAAAATATGAGACTTTTTATTGCACTAAGTCTTAAAATTTGCTGTGTATATTAGAATTATAGTAGATCTAAATTCAGATACTACATTTTCATCTGAAATACTTAGTCTGTACTTAGATTTCATAGAATTCATAGTTGAAAGAGATTTGTGTAACAAAGTCCCAAACATACTTAAGTTTTCCAATAACTGAATCAAGTGCCAAAAATCATTTTCTTTTAATATTTGCATTTCAATTGACAAAAGTAGTTAGTGGTTTTTAGAAACATTGATTTCATTTTTGAAACAAAAGCTTATCAGTTTTGAAGCTGTGTCTGCTTAAGTTATATAAATTCATTAACTCTTATGCCAAATCAAAATTGTTAACATTAACTTCAAAGAGATACTATAAAAATTAAAAACAAACTTATCAATCTCCATAAAGTGTTCTAATTTTTCCTGTAGATTTTGAAGACAATTTCAATAATGCTTTTGATTTCAATTTGATCTTCTGTATATTGATGCAAGTTAGAAAAATGTACAAAACATTTTTTACTTGATTTATGAAAAGCATCAATTTTGATTTATATTTTCATACTTGTTTGGCAAGGTAATAAAAAAAGCTTTATCTTTTATTGGAGCTTCCATTTTAGCTTGTGCATACACTGTGATATCTGTGAGAAAACAATTCACACTGCCTTTTTTTTTTTTTTTTTTGGTCTTTATTGAGTATTTGGCAAGATTCTTTTTGTTTAGAGAAAATCTTGAATTGGAGTTAAGTATAGGATGAATCTTAGTAAAAATTTTCCATGACCCAACCAAAGATCTGCTTGCAGAGAACACATGATCGTTGTATTAACTATTTTCTATTTATTTCAGTAATTTTATAAACTGATGGTAATTCATATCATTTATATGTGTATACTAAATAATTTTACCAATGATATCCATGACAGTTTTCATAAGCTGTGCTTTAGAAAACAAGCTACAAGTTAATGTCAAATCACTAAGAGGAAAATACCAGTCTCCTATTTTAAAAGTTTAGTAAGTCTCGATTTTTTGACCCAACATAGCTGGAGCACTAGTATAATAGAAGCTTTATGTTTTCATATCTAGTGAAAGTTCTTCTTTGACAGTTGTAAGAAGATTCCAAAGTATCTATGCCACGAGTTCAGTTCTTTCCAGCTATGAATTGACAACATTTCTGTATAAGTTGGAAGTTGTTTGAGACAAAAATGCACCCTAAGTACTAATTTGGCAATGTCCTTATATTGCATGACTCATCTAAAGCTACAGAAAACTTATTGTAATTTTTCAAAATTTGAATTTATCTATCTTTGATATTATTAGAAAGATCTTATTCCATGGGCAATTCTTTGGTTTCTTAATTTAAAATCTTTCACTTTTTGTGCATTATTGTTTTTTATCTTTTCCTCATAATTTTCTAACAGAATTCCCATAACTAAATAAATTTTTTTTACCATCTCTCCATCTAAATATATGTATTTTTTTGTTATTGTTCAAGAATCTGAGATGTTTTATAGCTGACCAAAGTTATAAGCTCAGATTTTGTTAAAAATCATTTAAAATTTTTGGTCATTTAATTCTGATTTCAGGTGACTAATTTTATTGATTCCTTTTTGACTATTGAAAGTAAGTTTCACATCATATGTGTCTTTGTCGAAACCGCTCTTTAATAATCTGCTTAATTATCTGCTACATTGTCGCTTTATCATCTTTGATTATGGGGTGTGCTAAACAGCTTTTTCATTTTTCTGATACCGCAATTTGCAGTTGGTATTGATCATGACATTTTTTATTTCTTCCAATCCCTTTCTTCCCTTACTCTTCTAATGACAGTGCTAGCTTTTGTATCTCTGCTTGATTTTATATCAATAGTGGGACTTTGTTTTAAATTTGCAAAGTTGGGCAGCCCCGGTGGCGTAGTGGTTTAGCGCCGCCTGCAGCCTGGGGTGTGACCGACCCGGAATCGAGTGCCGCCTCGGGCTCCCCTCATGGAGCCTGCTTCTCTCTCTGCCTGTGTCTCTGCCTCTCTCTCTCTCTCTCTCTCTCTCTTTCTATGAATAAATAAATAAATCTTTAAAAAATAAATTTGAAAAGTTGTTCATATTTACTTTATAAGCCAGAAAAATAAATTAAATTATGTATTTAATTAAAACATGTATTTTGATTTACCTACCGATTACGAGTTACATAATTGTCACTGTAACTTGTGCTGTCTGTATAAAATAGTCATGTAAACACATTACAGTGTCTATCAGTGTGTAGGAAAAAAAATCATTTACAATGAATCATCTTGTTAATGCCAGGTAGATCACAGATATGCTTATGCGTAGACTGACACAAGACAATAGAGGCAATAGACCAATACTGTCTTAGGCAATAGAGCATTTGAAGTGAAATGTAATCCTATTAAATCAATACATTTGTGCTTAATGGAGACACATTTTACACTACTTTGATTTTTAAAAATAAAATTAATAAAAATGTTCAGCTTCTCAGTTCTTGTGACATTTTAAACAGACTGTGTAACCAGGCATTCTTGTACTGGGCAGGGCAGGCCAGGCCAGGGGCTGGTTTGCATTTAAATCTAGGAACCTTGTATCAACACCTAGATGGGTTCTCATTTTTCTTGCCTTGCAGCTGCTTCCTCCTTGTCTGACCCCACAGCACCAGGAATTTTAGGGGTGTTGCAAAGGAAGTCTTACATAATTAGTGTTCTCCAAAAGATTTGATGACCGCACCTCAAGGATTGGACAACCTCTCACCATCTAAGGCCACATTAGAAGAAGTCTCAGAGTGGGAATTGTGACCTCAGGGGACAGTCTGTGGGTTGTAATATTGGGCCAGGGCCAGGGCAAATGTCCTGTCCCATTTGTAGGTCAGCTGCAATAACTCTTCCTCTTTTCATGGGCTACTAACCAATGACCTCTAGAGCAGTCTGACCACAACTTTGTTGGATGGGAATTCTGTCAGCAAGAGGTGGCTGGCATTCCCATGGTTCTAGAAGAAGCAGGTTGCATTTCCCCCACTGTTAGTGAAAGTCGTAGGAGGGGCTTCCCCTTAACAAAGCTGGCTAGGAATGTTTTTACAACTCCATCTCTGTAATCACAGGCTGTGAAAGTACATCTCAAAAACATGGAGAAAATGGAAGGGTTGATTCACGAATCAAGAGAAAATGATGTAAGGCATTCTAAGATTCAGAAACCACCTCATGAACCAGGATGTTGTTTTCAGAGCAGATACACCCAATTCTGTTGAAGCCCACCTTGCCAGGACCACCTGGCTAAATGCTGCATTTCACCTTTTTTTGTTTCTGTTTCTTTTGTTTTGTTTCTACTTTATGTCCTGGACATCTCTATTTGGGAGTATGTTGCTCTGTTTCCTGTTTCAGTACTATCTTCGCAGAATTAGTTTTCCCCCATCATATTCTTTTACCTCTGACTCTCCTCAGCTTTTTTATATCTCCTATACACATGCTGTAGGCTTTGTGCAGTACTGCCTATTCCGATAGAGCCTAGTCACAGGAGCTTGTTACTTGTATGCCATCACATATCCAGTATGTGTAGTACCACCAAATAATATGTGTTGGAATCATAAAAAGAGTTGGGAGAAAAGTTTATTTTGTTCCTTTTTATTTTCTATTGTTTCTACTCCCCTCCCCCTGTATTAGAAATGAGGAAATGGATTCACAGTAAATGAAGCTCATTATACACTTCGGCTTATGTCATGATGTTTCTAAAGAAAATAATAAAATCCAGCCCCCAAGTCTTCAGCTTTATGAGGTTTAAGTGTTGTTGCATCTGTGTGGTTGCATTGCTTTGAAGTGTGTCCCCTGAAGTAACTCAGGATAGAGATGTTACTAGTTTTGCACTGTTTTCTTCTGTAGGCACCTCAACAGGCAGCACCTTGGAGAGACAGCAGGCACCCTGTGTTGGCTGACCCCTAGTCCCATTTGGATACCATCTGGCCAAGCAGCCCTGGGCAAGTCATGTGCTACTTGCCCAGTCTTTTTTTTTTTTTTTTTTTTCCCCGCCCAGTCTTATGTATTCATCTTTACAGGGTAGGAATTTGATTATTACTCTGTTTCCTAAATTGTTTCACTGAATACCAGTGGCCTTAGATGCTCCTCCAGTGTATTCAGACAAATTGGAGAAATGTGTATTCCAGATGGCTTCCATGTTGGGTATTCAGAGCTCATCAGCACCTTTGGGGCTGTGGGCCTCGAGTAAAGAAGACTGTTTAGGCTTATTTAACCTAACGTTTTCTAAAGTCTTTGATCATGGAATCTCTCTTCCAAATTTTGGAGGAATATTCTTAAATATATTGGAGTATCCTATAGCATGTACTTTGGGAAACCCTGGACTAAATCAGAGTTCAGCAAACTACAGCCTGATGGCCAAGGCTGGCTTGCCACCTGTTTGTGTAATTAAAGTTTATTGGAACCCAGTCACACCCATCCATTTACAGAGTGTCTGTTCACACTACAGGGGCAGAGTTGTGTAACTGCCAGAGACCTGTGTGGTCTACAATGCCTTAAATATTGCCATCAGTTATTTACAGAAAAAAGTCTGCCAACTCTGGCACTAGATAATTGTTTTCTAAGCATCAAAGTGATTGATGAACATGGCTGAAAAAAATCAGGTGCTAAAGAAGCACTGATAATGAAAAACAAGAGTTGTTCTCCAGAGGCAACACATTTTTAATGGTTCTTGTTAATTCTGTTAGTGGTTATTACTTCTATAACTAATAACATATTTGCTCAGCTGTTTTGGCGTATCTGCTTTGGGTTTTATCTGTTGACTCTGACTGCTACGATAGATGACACACACACACACACACACAGAGGCATATGTAACATCTTAGTTTTATCACCATATGAATTCTATTTGTTACTGTTGCAATTGTAATATTCATAAATCTCCCTATTTTGTTCCACCTACTTACCACCTTTTATCTGACATGCCAAATTATATGAGATGTGGATACTAAGTACCACTTCCCTTCACTCTGCCTCTTTTTTTTCACTTGTCCATCTTTCAGCTTTTCTTAGCTATCTCTTTGAAAAGTTGAGGTTGCTAATATTTGCTGTCTCTAACTGGCACAATTTGCTTTGCTTTCTCCAAAGGTTGAGTCTCAAGGTTAGAAGCCAACAAGTGTGTTATTGTAAATACTGTCTGTGGTGGAGCCAAGTAGTGTGCTATAGTTGTACTTCCCTCCCTGTAGTTCCAATATTACAACTGTACCATTGCTCAGAGGAGGAAATTTCTATTTGAAATGTTGATTTCAACTGGGTTTCTCTGTTAAAATGTCACCAGGTGCTCAAAATCATGGCACATTTGAATCATGTCTTATGTTTTGTTGTTGGCAGTTGTTCTTGAGTTTATATTGGCCTGCCTTTTTTTTCCCTCCCTATTGAGGGGATTTTCTTTTTTACTGTAACCCTAATAATCTCTAGGTTTTAATACATTTGTCTGTTGCTTGAAATATGCATTCATCTTGAAGATGTTCTCTGTAGACCCCAGTCATTGAGTTTCTCAGTGCTTTCTAGATCTGCTCCTGCTAATTTTCCTGGAATTCTATCTAGGCTTTGTTCTATTGTTCTGGTATGCTACATTTCCCCTTTCTTGTTTTTTACTCTCATTTTGGTAGAATATAATCTCATATGACTTCCTCAGATTGAAGTAAATTTTCTGAGTCTTGTATGTTTGAAAATGTTCTTCACCATGGCTGGTATGGATTTATAAGTTTGAAATAATTTTTTTCTCTAAATTTCAAAAATTTTGCCTGAAGTTGCTGATGTGAAAAGCCACGTGCTGGTCAGACTTTTTTTTTTTTTTTTTTTTAATCTTTTTTACTGATTCTTTTTTCCTTTTTGGAATCTCCTAGAGTTTCTCTCTTTTTCTTTATTCCTTAATATTCTGCAATTTCATTGTCAAGTGTCTGGGTGTGTCTTTTCTCATTTAATGTATTTGGTAGTCAGTGGGTGTATCAGGTTCTATTCAGGAGACAAAAATCAAACAGGAATTTGGGAAGGGGAAGTGTAGAGAATTATTAATTAGTAGTGAGAGATTAGCTACTAAGGGGTTAGCAGGAGATTAACTACTAAGGGAAGAGAGAACCAGTAAAGAATACAGGAATGGCAGACACAGGGAGCAGCTGCTTTCCTCTAGGATTGATGCAGCATCAGATTTGGGAGTGACTGCCCCTTGCCTGTCTCCAAAGCTGAGAGTCATCTCCTTGGAGAGGGCATGCCATGTGGTCCACTGGTACCAGAGCAGGTGGTTGGGGTGCTTTATGCAGGCTCAAGGGGGAACTGCCTGCTTAGGTGGCAGTGAAACTTGCTAGGAAGTGCCTACCAGGGTGTCTACCAGACTTGTTGGGTGCCTGCCTACAAGTTCTCATAGGGGAATCCTCACAAGCATATTGCTGTTATACCTCAGTGGGAAGCCACCTGCTGGGTGTCTGCAAGACTCTTTGGAGTCCATCCACAAGGTGCTCAGGCTGAGACTCATTGGTGTACATGTTCTGGGGCATTCTGCAGGCTGCTGGCTCCTGCTGAGCCAGCCGGCAAGAGCACACCTGATGAGAAGCCCCTTCCTCCTGCCAGTGTCAGCTGGCAAAGGAGAAAGCCTTTCTACACCCAGTTCCAGTATCGTCAAGAAGGGAAATGGGGTGGATTGGTCGCTGAGAGGCAAAACAGTGACAACTGGATGGTCTTGAAGTCTAAACACAGGTCTGTCTGTTGCTCTGGGAAACTTTCTTATGTTATTTCTTTGATAATTGCTTCTTTTCCTTTTCCCCCCTCACTTTTCTGTGGTGTTTAGAAGTTCTAGTAGTGTTAAGTTTCCTGAATTAATCCTCCATCTTTTTATCTTTTCTTTCATTTCTCATTTCTTTCTTCTGCTCTGTGTTCTGACAGATTTCCATAATTTTATCTTCTAACTCTACTATTGAGGTTTTTTACTTAGCAACTATATTTTTTTAAATACCAGTAGCTCTATTTAAAAAATTTTCAGATTGTATATTTTTCTAGGAATTCTGTATTCTGTTCTTTTCTGGTTGCATGTTCTTATGGTTATAGTCATCTTCTCAGAATGTGTGCAAATCTTTTGTCTCCTGATGGCTGATTTCCTCTTTTTGCAAATGGAAATTTATACATTTAAAACAGTTGTTTGTACCAAAAGTTGTTAGTGGGTCAGACTACCTGAGTTCAAATCATAGGCCCTATAGTATACTAGCTATGTGACCATTTTAAGCCTGAATTCTGTGTCTAGAAGATGAGAAAGATGCTCATACTTATCTCAGAAGCATTATGAGAGTAAATTAGATAATACATGAAAAGTATTTAGCATGGTGGCTTTGGCTATTATTTGTAAATATACCACATTATTTTAAACTGGCCATAACCCATTTAAATTATTGTTTTAAAATCACTTATAATCTGTAAAATACTCTTTGATTTTTTTTTTTTTTAAGATTTTGTTTATCTTAGAGAGAGAGAGAACATGTGAGCATGAGTACGGGGAGATGCTGAGGGAGAGAGACTCAAGCCTACTCCTTGCTGAACCAGGAGCCCAGGGAGGGCTCCATCTCACAATAGGAGATCATGACCTGAGCCAAATCAAGAGTCAGACACTTAACCAACTGAGTCACCCAAGCACCCCCTGAAAGATATTTTGAATCCTAATATGTATCTAAGAAATAAATGTACTATAAGATTCAAGAAAACATACTTTTATAATAGAATAAAAGTAGAATACAGATTTCCACTTACTTCTTGAGTATGATAATGATGGGGGGGTCATGATCTGGAATGCCACCAGAGCTCTAGCGTTCGCAAAGAGAAAGGGCACCCAGCACTTACTAGGTCAGACGTAGAAGTTTACATATTTAAGTATGAAAACTTATAATTATTCTTTTTCAACTAGCTTTATGATCAAACAATTTGGAATCCAACAATCATACTATAGTTTCCTGTTGCCACTGTAACAAATTGCCACAGACTTAACACAGATTTCTCTTATAGTCCTGGAGGTCAAGAGTCCAAAATGAGGCTCACAGGGCTGAAATCAAGGCAGGGCCCATTGCTCCTGGAGGCTCCTAAGAAGATCTGTTTCCTTGTCTTTTCAGCTTCTAGTGTCTGCCTGCATTCCTTCGCTTGTGCTGCATTTTCAAAGCATATCACTTCAGTCTCTGTTCCCACCTTTTCCTCTGGAGTCAGGCTCCCTTGGCCTCCTTCCTTTAAAGGACACTGGAGAGGGACGCCTGGGTGGCTCAGCTGTTGAGCATCTACCTTTGACCCAGGGTGTGATCCTGGGGTCCTGGGATTGAGTCCTGCATCATGTCTCTGCCTCTCTCTCTGTCTCTCATGAATAAATAAATAAAATCTTAAAAAAAAAAAGAAGTTGGGATTCTGTTAAAAAAAAAAAAAAAAAGGACACTGGGGATTATGTTGGGCCCATCCAGATAATGCAGGATAATTTTCCCATCTCAAGATCCTAAAGTTTATCACACTGGCAGAGTCCTTGCCATATTAGATAATGTTCACAGGTTCCAGGGATTATGACATGAATATCCTTAAGCAGGCATAATGTAGCCTGCCATTCATCGCCTTTTCCTTTTGATCATGAATATTATGCAGCCTACATTATCTTTGGCTGTACTGCAAAATCTTTTTGGGAGAGTTGCAAATTTAAGGAGAAAATGTCCCCCCCCCCCCCAATTTTCCTTTAATTACCAATATCCAGGGATAAATGCACTTCTAGCATTTTGTGATTTATATTACCTATATTCAAAAATATAATTGTGGAGTTCTCATTTCTACCCCCTTTGCATTTCAAAAGATAATAAAAATTTAAAAACTGGCACCACATTTATGTGGTTTAAACAGATCCATTGCAAGCATCTCAGTTCAAATGTAAAAATCTGTGCATAAGTGAGTGATAGTGTTTTTTTTTTTTTTTTTTTTTTTTATGTATTAAAGTTAGAGTTAGTGTACCCTCCTTCCACCCCTGGATGGTGGAAGGTCCCTGTGCATGTCTTTTGTTTTCAGAGGTTAGGTCTTGAATCTCACTGGCTTAGCCTTCCTGATGGAAGAAATGATGATGAATGGAACAGTGAAATGGAATAATTACTTGAATGGCCAGTGTGGGGGAGGGGGTTAAGTGTGGAGCACACCATAGCTCCTAGTTCTGCCCCAATTCAGTGTAAGCTGGAGCTTACATTCTGTTGATGTAATCCCCCTCCTTTCCACCTGTCTCACTCCTCCCTTTCTGTTCCCACCTTCCTTGGTGACCTGGGCCCATTAGATTGAGCTGAGAAGGATTTTATGCTTTGCTTTGCATGTGTGTGTTTCTCCTGGTCATTTGGCTCAAGAGAAGAGTGGAGGGAGTGACAGTAATTGCTCAGGTACTGAGTACCAGGCACTGTGCTAGAGGTGTTGACAACAATCCTGTCAAGTGGCAGCTGTTCGCATTTTATGCTAGTCAGAGGAGGGAGCAAGATGAGCCATTGGGGTCTGCTTGGCTCTTCTGTTCCTCTGGGTGACTGTGTCCATGAACTTCCTCTGATGTAGGACAGCTTTTCTGACTTCGGCCACCTTTGACCACAGACGTGAGATTGGCCCTCCTGGCACCTGTATCTTCAGAGCATGCATTTGTCCATTGCGAGTCCTTGGGGACAGAGGTGATGGGTTTGTCACGGTTCCTCCAAAGTTGAATGTGTTTTGTGAATGAATGATCATACCCCCAGAATAATGTTAAGTTCTTGCATCTTTTATCCTGGCTTTCTTTTTTGAAGACTTTCTAGGATCGTCCTTCCCACACTCCCTCAAGTGAAAGTAAACAATAGTTAATTTTTCAATTTTGCCAGTAAATGATTGTCTTGGTTGCGGATGAGGGGAACAATTGGGGGAAATGAACAATAACCTGAGAAATTAAACTTTAAAGGTATTTGTGGACAAATAATTGAGAACCTACTTGACATGAGGACCTGTGTTAGATGCTTTGGGAGATTAAAAAAAAAGAATGTAAGAAAATATAATGTCTGCTAGGGAGAAAGAAATGGAATAAGCATTTCAAAAGTATTGTAAAACAGTCTATTTTATGTCACACTTCTAGTGCGTGCTCAGTTACTAAGTGAACACACACTTACGCTACATCAAATGCTAGGGATGTAGCTCCATGGACTTAGAAACCTTAAGGGGAAATCTCAGATTTGGCTGAGAAAGAGTGGTTGCAGTTTTTGGGGTGGCAGGCTGGGGATCCGAGCCCACAGAAGCAGGATAGACCAGTGCATTTCCAGGTGAATAAATGTCTTATTCTGTCTGGGTGGCTCTAACACAATACCAGACTATTTAGTAGACACGTTGATTTTTTTGTAGCTCTGGAAGCTCGGAAGTCCAAGATAAGGTGCTGGTACATTCCTCATCTGCTGCAGGCCCTCTTCCTATTCAGAGATGGCTGTTTTTATGCTGTGCCCTCACCTCACAGAGATGGGTGGGGATGGAGCTCTCCGGGTTTTCCTTTTTAAGGGGATCATTCATGAGGGTTCTACCCTTCTGAACTAATTCCCTCTAAATACAATCACACAGGGGAATTAGGCTTCAACACACAAATTTGGGGTGACACAAGCATTCAGTCAGCAGCAATAAATATACAGTTCACAAACGCACCTACTAGTCACCTCACAGTGAGGGCTTTGCTGTCACCCTGACTGGATCATTTCTTGGGGCTATTGAGGAATTCCAGATGGGACAAGAAATACCCTGTGTCACCATGTTGCAGGGCACTATTACATGCAGGTCCATCCAGGGATTCCCCACTAGGGTTTCTCTACCCTTTTGAGGCCACTGACTTAGCAGAAGTCGCCCTCCTAGGTCTCCAAGTCTGCCCCCACTGGCCCCATGCTGGGGTCTTTGTTCTGAGCCCAGGGCCCCGGGGGCTGCTGGAGTGCATTTGGAGGACTCGCTGACAGAGGGGCCTGTGTTCTGTCCTCCTGCTCTTTCCCCGCTTCACTTGTCATGAATGAACAGCACATGAGTGGAGAAGAGGAATGCATTTGGGGTGAAAGATGTGATTTTCAAGAGGCGGTTTTCTGACAACAGGTGGCAGAGATGGCTGGAGGGCGGACAGTTCTCTCTCAGCGAGGCCAGCCCATGGAGAAGAGGTGCAGACAGGCCCAGTTTCTGGTATTTGACCCTGAATTGACCCGAGTTACCTTCAAATCATGTTGGGAGGGAACCTCAAATAACTGAACCTGGAGAAATTTAAGAATACTGATGAGAAACCATGAAAATGCGGGAAGAATCAGTATCTGTTAAAGTTAGAAATTTTTTTCCTTTTATCAAGAACTAAACTTTCTCTTGTATCAAGAACAAATGCCTAGATTTTTTCACATTACCCCTAAGCCTACATTGGGCTCTCTCAAATTTTTGGAATGTCTTTACTGAGAACCTAATATGCAAGTTTTTTTAAAATCATTTTCTTCATTTTTGTTTGTTTTTACAACAAAGCAAAAGGAAATATGTTGTATTCATTTTACAAATATTTATTTGTTAGGCAGCCTGTCAAGTTCCATTAGAATCTGGCCCAGGGACCCCATCCCTGTTCTAGAGTTTGAGGCCCATCCTAGGAGGCAGATGTGCAAAAGGAAGGTGTCAGCGTCAGCAGTGAGTCAGAAGTTGGGGCTTTGTATGAGGAAGAGGAGCAGCCCAGAGGCAACTTCATGAGGAGGTGACATGTCTGGTGAGCAGATTGGCCTTGGACAATATGTTTGAAAATCATATAAGATCAAAGGTCTGTGAGCTTTGTCAGTTTAGGGATTTATTTTCGTGTCATTTTGAACCTGATCCTTTTCAGAGAGTTGCCTTATTTATGAAATGGAATAACCTCATTGATCATTTCTACCACTCTGATAACCTTCATCGACGTGTGGCCTGAGCTAACTTGCTGGTTCTGGCTATGGCCGCACGAATCACCTGGTGAGTGCAGAAGCCCCCAGCCTGCAGTGGGGAGCTGCAAGGTGGACCTGGCTGGAGCTCATCTCTTGCAGTAGCCAGCAGGGAAGTCAGCATCTCTGCCCTGGCCCCCGCCCCCGCTCCCCCCCATAAATGCTGCATTTAGACCTTTGGTTGTGCTGATGTGTGTGGAGTTTTTCCTTTAAGTGGCTTTTCTTATTCTGATGGAACCTTTATTCAGAGTAAGATATACTTTGTCCTTTATACAAGTTTTTCTGTGACTAAGTTTTTAAATGCTACCCTGTCCTGTCTGACATGATACAATTCTTTAATAAGTATTTGATGTGATCCTTCAGATGTGTTGGAGCGTCACAACATATTAAAGAATAACTTAGAACATTACAATTAAACTATTTACGAATAAGATTTCAAGTGTCATGTGAGAACAGATTTCTGCAAATAATAAGGGGGCTGTTTTATGAATGTATTTGTGACAAATTATTTCCTGTCCAAATGAGGAATCTTTTATTTTTTACCAGAAATGGTAACTGAGTATATTATTAGACGCAAAGTTTTTCTTTTTTCTATTAAAACAGGCACAGGGGCACCTGGGTGGCTCAGTGGTTGAGCGTCTGCCTTTGGCTCTCAGGTCATGATCCTGGGGTCCTGGGATTGAGTCCTGCATCAGGCTCCTTGCAGGGAGCCTGCTTTGCCCTTTGCCTATGTCTTTGCCTCTCTCTGTGTGTCTCTCATGAATAAATAAATAGTATCTTTTAAAAAAATTTTAAAAGGGAACAGTTTTCTTGAGGAAAATTGGGGCTTGCACATCTCCCTCCCCATCCCAACTTGAAAGTAACTTAAGCCAAACATAGAATTTGTTGACTTATATATTAGGGAAATGCAAGGGTGAAGCTGGCTTTTGTGGGGCGTCAAGTAACACTCTGTATGTTGGCGTTATTTTCTCTTGGGTCTGAAAGATGGCTACAGGAGCCCTTACTGCTTTGACCCAGAAAGACAGAAGGAGACCCTCTTTTTTTCTACTGTTGCTAAGTCAGGTCTTATGAAAGGCATTCCTTTGGCCTGGGTCATATGCCCATTGCTATGGAAGGGGAGTGGGGCACCATGCCAGTCCTGTCCTTGCAGTAAGGGGAGGGTGGGGCATGACAATGGGGAGATAAGAAGGATTCCCAGGTGAAAAGGTAGACAGAACCTTCATATTACTAGTGGGTCCTCCTGTCGTTGTGTTCGGGCTGGGGCAGGCCTGGAGTGCACACGACAGGAAGTGGCAGTACCAGCTGTATCTCCTGCTTGTCTCCTTCCTTCTCCTTGAGGTAGTCAGGTGAGCCTTGAGGTTACAGCTAAACTCAGCACTTCTCAAACGTGGTTTTAGGACTGTCCCACACAAATAATGGAGATGATATGACTTTCTTCACTGCTTTAGGAGCTGTGGGTGGGGATTCCCCGAGTGGGGGGGGGAAATGCCCAGAATCCTTCCTGTGACATTTTCAGATTCCTGTTGACGGAAAGATTTTGTGTGCCTTCTTGGTGAGAGGGTGTCCCTGGGATAGCATGGTAGCTTAGAGTGTTTTCGGGGAAATACTCATCAAAGGACTTTCTCAGTGAACAACTGACTGATGATGATCTTTGTTTTATCATGAATTTCTATCACATGTGAACAAAGCTAGAGACTTCACCATTCTCTCAAGCACCATCTTCATCTAACTCTTAAGCTCTGTTTTGATTTCAACAGTTTTGTCTTATGCCGTGAACAGATATGTCTTGGCAAAATATCTGCTAAAGGAACCTTATTTTGAGCCCCTCTTTATTTTAGATGAATTAATTTACTTCATCTATATCTTTACTCTTTGTTGTGTCATCTTTTTCTTCTTTGAAGAAAAATAGCGAATTCCACCCTGAGTTTGGAAACCTGTCTTCCCTCAGCTTTCCTCAGTAAGCCAGAGCCAAGTAGTTTTGAGTAAGCCTTGAAAATCACTTTCCAGTTCCTTACAAATTTGTCTAAAGGGAGGGTTTAGAATCTAAACTACTGTTCAGTGTGTTGGGGTTGTTTTTGTCAGAGCTTACCATTCTCACCAGCCCATGATGCCTTGACAGCATGGCCTGCAGGGACTCTCAGGTGAGCTGGGGCCTGGACCTGAGCCACCTGCCACCCTCTTGCCTGGGGATGGGGCCCCATCTGTATCTGGCATCCCCACTTTCCCCACCAATACCACTCACTAAAAAATTTAGCAAATCTTGCTGAAAAAAATCTGTCACTTTGGCCTCACCAAGTTCTGAGCTATCATGAAAAATATAGTGACTGAACAGCAGTGGTTCAATTATTAAAATCCATTCTTTGGTTCAGCTCTCAGACAAAGAAAAGGGCCGGGTTAAATCCAGCCTGTCGACCAGTTGTTCAGATTTGTCTTTTGAGCGTGTTAAAATACATAGTTTTACAGTGTCATTTGATGAGCGTGCTTTTTCAGTCAGACTGTCTCTTATTTGCTTAAACAGGTGCAGCCACATCAGGCGTCCGGCTTCACCACCTTGTCGCCCCTTAGGCCATTTCTTGATTCTGAAAAGGAGCTTGAAGAAAACTTTAAGCAATTTTTAATTTGTTTTTATGCATGAGCTTCCCATAGTCTGCACCCAGCCACCTAGACTTTTTTTTTTTTTAATACAAAATATGGGATTTATTTTCCTTCAAAATGTGCCCCCTTTTTGGAATAAGGCATGGAATGAGACAGCAGGGTTTTCTCATGGGAGGCATTAAGCTCATTTATCTTCCCAAATTACACATGGGTTACTGTGTCAATCTTTCACATCCAGGTTTCCCACAAATTCCAAATCCTTCTTTAGTTTTTCTTTTCTCCTTGGGTTATATTAAGGAAGCATTAGATTGTATTTTGAGGGGCACCTGGGTGGCTTGATTGGTTAAGTGTCTGCCTCAGCTCAGGTCATGATCCTGGGGTCCCAGAATCGAGCCCTGCATCCTGCTCCATGCTCAGTTGGGGGGCTACTTCTGTCTTTTATTCTGTCCCTCTTCCTACTTGTGCTTTCTGTGTGCTCTCTCTCTCTCTCTCTCATGAATAAAATATTTTTTAAATTTTTAAAAAAATTTTTTTATTGGAGTTCATAATGGCATAACACCCAGTGCTCATCCTGCCAAGTGTCCCCTTCAGTGCCCATCACCCAGTCATCCCAACCCCCCGCCCACCTCCCCTTCCACTACCCCTGTTCATTTCCCAGAGTTAGGTGTCTCTTATGTTTTGTCACCCTCACTGATATTTTCACTCATTTCTCTCCTTTCCCTTTTATTCCTTTTCACTAATTTTTATATTCTCCAAATGAATGAGACCATATAATGTTTGTCCTTTTCCGATTGACTTATTTCACTCAGCATAATACCCTCCAGGTCCATCCATGTCGAAGCAAATGGTGAGTATTTGTCGTTTCTAACGGCTGAGTAATATTCCATTGTATACATATACCACATCTTCTTTCTTAAATAAAATAAAATAAGTTGTATTTTGGGAACCCCTCACAATGTAGCTGCAATGTAACCATAATAGTAAATGCATTAGTTTTTGTTATTCCCATCTTGTGTATACAGGTACACACATCTTCTTGCTGGGTGCACCTTCTTGCTGGGTCACCCATCACCATTCTCAAGGGTCTCTCTACATGACAGGGGAGATGGTTGTCTTTCAGGGACCTCACTGGACTCCTTAGCCCCATCAGAGCATCTAGAAGCTGGAATTTCAATTATATAATAAATTCAATTATACAGTTCTTGGCTTGGGGCAAAACACTTTATGTCTTAGGCTTGCCTCTAATATGGGAATACTACATAATGATGGATGAAGATTTAATGAATGTTGGTAATGAACTTGTGTAGGCCAAGCCCATGTATTTCCATGTGTGCTTCTGTAGCAGCCACTGTTATTCTTACTTTCCTCATGCGTGAAGACATCGTATTGAGTAATACCTCAGGGACTGTTCCTACAGAGGGAGAAAAGTCTGAAATTCACAGGATCTAGGTTTCAGTAAGGTCTAGACCACCCTTTATTCCAATGACAGTTTTGCCTGGTCTCCTTCTCTGTATCTGCATGACACCATTCTTGTTTGGTGCCTAGGCTCCTCCTTTCCCCTACTTTTCCAAGAACTCACTGCCCTTTTTTTTTTTTCTTTTGTGTTTTTGTTTGTTTGTTTGTTTGTTACTGCCCTTTTAATAAGAAGGTGAACATTTTTATTTGAAGAAGCAGTCAGTGAGAATGGAACTTGGTGATATGTTCACAATAGAAATTTTCTTTGCAGTGCATGTGTGTGTGCCAGGGAGGGAAGAGAGTCTCCTAGACGGTTTTGATTTTTCCTTCTCCCCTCTGTATTTCCTCTCCCCATCTCCCAAATAAATACATAAAACAGAGGTCCAGTGTGGACTGTGGAGTCTCCCTGCCTCATGTGAATCCTGGCTTGGCTCTGATGGTTGGAAAGTTGCTGAACAGCTCTGTGTCTCAGTTTCCTGATCTGTACAATGGGAATGAGGACAGTTCTACCTCAGATTATTATGAATTTTAATTGAGTTAACATGTGGAAAACACTTTGAGTACCTGGCCCTACTTAAAAATTTGTAATCATTAAACCCAAACCATGTGGGTCATATCTATTCTGTTCAGAGTAACTGTTAGGAAAAAGGATTTGGGGATGCTACATTCTGAAGTATTGTGTTTTCTAAATTTTCACAGAAAAAAGAAAATGAATTCCTCTTCACAGTTCTAGGTGGAAAGGATTAGCTCTAAGTAGGGAAAACATCTACTGGGGCTTTCCCCCAAATTTCAGCAAAAGTAGAAAGTTATTCCACTATGTACATAGCAGAAAAAAATGATAACTAACCATCTGGATATTTTGTTTATGACAAGCACTGTGCTGCATGCCTGACATTGAATGCTGTAAGAATCTTAACAAGTTTGTTCCTATACCCATTTTACAGAAGAGTAAAGAGGTTTGGAGTGGTAAGTGACTTGCCTTAGTTGGGAAGTGGCTGAGCACTGTCAGATGGATTTCTGAGCCCACTTGCGTCTGTGGCAGGGAAGGCTCTGCCTCCCTTGTGGCTGGAAAACTGCCCAGCAGAGCAGGGGAGAGTGAGTCTGGTTTCTTATCATCTTAATCATATCATCTCTTAGGACAGATAGTAAGACTAATAATATACTTCCTTTTAAGGGCAGCCTTAATGTCAATCAACATCTTCCTCCACATGAGTTGGCAAAATTAAGAAGCCAAATTCATGATTTCTTGTTTCCTGTGATTTGATCAAACTTCCCTGTCCAAACTGCCCCCCACCCCCACCCCAATAGACCTGTAGAACAACTGGAGTTCTTCCCAAAGGTTGATAGTAACTTGCCTGAGTGAACTAGAGCGAGGACTCCTCTGGCCTTTGAATTTCTAGTTGTATATTGGCCAACACCCCTCCCACTGCACGTTCACTCCATTCCTGGCAGGACACCACTGCAGAGGGTCTGACTTAGAAAGCATAAGTCTCAAACACTTGAGAGGTGATATTGAGCTGATTCTTCACATTCTTAGATCACAGTGGTGAAATAACTCAAGTGTCTTCAGTAGAACAAGCATTCCATATCATGTCCCTCTTCAGTCTCTGGTGGCTGTGGCGCTAGGGCTTTCTTATCTTTCCTAGAAGGAACAATTAGTCACATCTTAATCTGAGCTTTGCATTTATGCTGATTGGAGAGAGAGCGCATTTGACAGCAAGACCGAGATCATAATCTGAGCCTTGACTTTTGAGACAGGATCAGTAAATAAACTGAATTATAAATTGTTTATTATTTTGGTCACAGAAGCTGGAAAGTCCCTAATAAGTGAATTTTTATTATCCCACATATTTTAAGTTGTTCCTCATCAATTATTTAGATTTGTAGTATTGTTACAGGTTTGAAAAGTAAAGTAAAAAAATATCTTTCTATTAAAGAATGTTGCAATTTTATTTAATGGAAGAAATATTCTCTTATTCTTCTAGGAGAAAATGTTCTACTGAATAATTGATGCGTCTAAAATAAAGCCTTGTGTTTTTATGAGACTAGAATAGCTTTCATTATCCAAGTGAATGTTAGACAGCCCTGAATATTAACTATTTTCATGTAATAAATATTTTGAACATAGGAAAACTCAGCCAAGTTGATTGTTCTCAGGTGAAGTTCAGACCACAAATTATACAGAGCCATAGATAATTACAGGTGATAGAACTAATCACAATATGCAAATAAGCCCCTATTAAGAACCTTATGAAGATTTTTTCCATGTTTTGTTCAAGAACAATAGGATGTAAAACTAGAAACTTACTTATTAATTCAGGATAGTAGATACATTGGTATATCTTCACAGGCTTTTGGAGAATTGAGATGAATATAGTCATTGGTCATTCATGATTTTGTAACCTTTGTTTTTATTTTGTATAAAATAAAATATGAAATGCATTGTTTTTGATGAGGGGGGCAAAATAAAAACACAGTGCCCCCTAGTATTTCATATTCTGGATCTGAACTTCTTGGTTCCAAAATGTATGCTTGGCTTGAAATGATATAAATATCCTTCACATTACTGACTTATATTTAAGAAATTCTTTTCAAGATTCTCCAGCAGGTTCTTGTTATCCAAGGATAATTAGAACCAGAAAAAGGCCATTTAAAGTGAATCCACTTAAGTGGGGACCAGAGTTTCATAATTTAATGAAAAGAACCTTTGGGATTTCATTTTACAAAAAACAAAAACAAAAACAACCTGGAAAATGTGAAATAGATTTATTTTAGTTCATATTTAACAAAACTTAGATTATCTTTTTGATCATGGCTATCTCTTAGAATGAGCAATGTAAAAATCAAATGTTGAGTGTTTTTGAGAGGAGCAAATTTTTGGACAAAATTGTATGACTGTATATTGTGGTAATTTTAAATCACATTCGACACATCATATCTTCAAGATGGCCACTTTTACAGATATACCTGCGATCTTAGTAATTTTCCTTTGGACTTTCAAGATTCTTTAATATTAAACTCGCTCTGTTTTAAAATCCCTATCTTGCTACCGACTTAAAATTTTTCCCTGAAATGATTGTTTCCTCATCAAACTGCTCAGCCCCCATTTGCCATTGTTTTTCTGTTACTGGGAAAGTTCTCTGTTGTCATTTCGATTAGCCTCATGGAAATCTGTATTTGTGGGGCAAGATTTGCAACGTTTGCAGTGGATACGTGTCGTTTGGTGGGGGTACAAGATGCTCACTCGCAGGCAGGTTCAGTTGTATAGATGCCAGCTATAGATGAGGATGGAATTTTGAGTGGGGGGGGGGGTTTGAAGTCAAAATGGTTGGTTATTAGGAAATATTTTTGTGTTTGAAAAGCATGTTTCCCTAAGATAGCTCATAACCATGTAGGGATTTGAATGGCGACTCCTCAGATAAGGAGGGTCGCTGATTTATTTGCATGAATCCCTTGCAGTGTGCTGGATAGAAAAGAGGACAGATTCATGAGTGAGGAGGTCCCGGGGCTCATCTCCATCCTGCCAGTGAGTAGCTGTTAGGTCATAGACAAGTTACTTAATTTCTTTTGTTATAAATTTACTTATCTGTAAAATCAGAAGGTTGAGTGAAAGTTCCTTCTGGTACAGCATTCTGTGATTCTAAAGTGTCAGTTTTTTAAATATGTTTATTTGAGAGAGAGAGAGCAAGCATGCATGCACGTGAGTGGGAGATGGGGGAGAGAGAGAGAATATCCAGCAGATTCCTGCTGGGGTCAGAGCCTGATGTGGAGCTCCATCTTAGGACCCTGAGATTATGATCTGAGCCAAAATAAGAATCAGTGGCTTAACCGACTGGGTCACCCAGGCACCCCTTAAAGTGTCAGATGTTTAAGCTTGCCAAGAGCTCTGTCACTGTTTCCATAGACTTCTAGAATGTAATAGTAGGTGATCATCTCCTTCCTTTAGTTTATTTGCAATATATATTTATGTATGTTATACTTTCATAGTTTCCATGGGCCACGTCCATATGAAGCCATACTTTAGGTAAAGTTGTGATCAGCAACAATTTGAAATACTCCTTTTAGTAGTTTTCTCTAAGTGTTCGTCTATATGTCGTGATCTTAATATTTCTCTTCTCACACTTACCTGTTCTAATGGCTGCTTGATAGTCCATGGAGTAAATGTGTTAACATACTTAAATATACCCTGACCACCACTGGGCAACTGAGCATCTCCAGAGGCTAGGATCTGTACTAGAGTAGGGGGGCAGGGTTGGGCCACATCACCATAGGTATCTCTGTAGGCAGACAGTTCTGTAAAAAGCTTCTCACATGTGCAGCATACTTCTGTGTGCATTTCAGTACCTAAGTGCCTTTTGCTGCTGCTATAAACAGGAAGGAAGCTTAACTAAGGCAAAGCATCTGGCTAAGTAAAGCAAGGTGTGGTGTGGAACAAGAACACTGGAAAAACATCGTATTTTGAGGCTGCCAAGCAAGGCAAACAGATCCTGGGGAGTCTTGCATTAAATGACAAAGCAGGTGGAAGAGACACAGAAAAGTGGGTTCTGAATGGCATTTTCAGATTCCAGGCTTTGGCAGAGGCGGCCACCCTACACCTAATATTGGGTCACCTGGGAAGGTTGGTGACTCTTGGCTTCTTGAAGTTGTACTTGGTCTGGTCCAGAGAATAAGGCTGTCCATCATCACGGGAGGGGAGACAGTCTCCAGAAGAAGATGGGCTCGCAGCAATAAAGCATCCATAAACAGTATTAAAAATCACAGCACTCTTCATGTTAGTGCAAGATCTTGGAAATTTTCAGTGCCTCCTTGGGGGGTGACAGTTTGCTCATCCGTTATAATTAGATTTGCTGCCTTCTTATTAAGATAAAGGAAACATAACTGGCCCTGGTAATATCTACTTTGGTCTATGGATGTTGTTGCTTCCTCTGCAAATGTGGGTGAACTGTTTGCAATGCTTGTTAGACACAACTTGCAACAGTACTGAAGTGGTTATTGGGCAAGAAAGGGAACTATGTGCTGTAATGGGGGTACCTAGGTTGCTTGCAGTAGCTAAGGGCAAATGTTTCAGGTTAAGTCAGCTTAAAGTAGATTCAATCAAGACAATGTTAGTCATGATTAAAATTACCAAGCAGAAGAAAACTAGAGAATTATAGAAATTGTGTGTCAGTTTCAAATTCTTCTGTGCAAGGTCATATGGGAATGAGAGATACTTATAAAGTAGGATGTAGTCCAGTATTTTCAGAGGTTAATATAAATTCAGACCAATTTATTCCACTGCACATATGTGTATATTTCTCAGTTTTGGAAATTATCTCCTATAATTTTTAACAACCCCCCCCCCCAACCCCCGAGTTTAGGTACATTGGAGTCTGGAAGGAATGGTAAATTCTTTTTGAGTTTTGAGTAACACAATAAAAGGTAATTATTGATGATTTCAGAATGTGTTTATAATACTGGTGTGTAGGTTAACTGCAAGAGCAGCAAACAAAAAGCTTTGGATATTTTTCTCTCACACACAAAAAATAACTGGTTCTGTTCTGAGTTAGATAAGTGATTTAAAAAAAAAACCCAACTCAACAAACTTAGCATAATCTTTTTTTAAAAAAGATTTTATTTTTATTTATTTATTCATGAGATACACACAGAGAGAGGCAGAGACATAGGCAGAGGAGAAGCAGGCTCTCTGTGGGGAGCCCGATGCAGGACTCGGTCCCAAGACCCCAGGATCATGACCTGAGCCAAAGGCAGACCACTGAGCCACCCAGGAGTCCCCAAACATAGCATAATCTTCTTAAATAAGCTTTTCCAGATAGGCATACCTGAGAATGAAGGTGTGACCCACCTAAGCATTTACTCCTTTTCCTAGACTGCATGTGTCCCATGCCCACATTCTGCACGACATCACCACGTTTAGAGAGAGAATGTCAGAATTTCCAGGATGTCTGTTATAAATGATTGCTAACGTACAGGGACTCATTTTAATTACACATACATTTGATAAAAACATACTAATCATCTGCCTTAGTCCCTTCCCAGTTCCCAGCTCCTTGAAAACCCATGAGAAGTGATGGCCTCACCCTGATGAGACTCGTTCTCTCTCAGGCTCTTTTCTCATGTACTGTCTCCCTTAAAGATTATCTTTCCGAAGTCCACTCACCATATTTTGTTCTTAGGGACAATCACAATTCCTGCGTGCCAATTCTCATTTTATTTATCCTATCTTCTCAAACTTATTCTACTTAATGGTTGGATTTACAGTTGAAAAGAAGGCATGTTAAAATCATGTTGATCTACCCTCTTAGCCATATTGGTCCTAGGGCCAATGGGCTGAGGATATAAAGAAACATCTGGAGGGGCACTTGGGTGGCTTAGTTGATTAAGCATCTGACTCTTGTTTTCAGCTCAGGTCATGATCTCAGGGTTGTGAGATGAGCCCCTCAATGGGTTCTGTTCTGTGAGAGCCTGCTTAAGCTTCTCTCTCTCCTTCTGCCCCTTGCTCTCTTAAAAAAGAGAGAGAGAGAGAGAGAGGGAAACATCTAGAGAACTTTTGAAACAGCTGTCTAATGAATAGGTTGCATGCCTTGAGGAAGAGCTTCACTGATGGAGATATTTCTGTAGAAACTGCACACCTATCTGACGTGGATGTTTTGGAAGGGGAGCCTGGCTGAATTGGATAGAAAGTTTTCTAGGCTTATGCAAACTGAATGAGATTGATCCTACAATCTCTCCACTGATGGTCCAAAGGAAGTGAAGTGTTTATTTTATTTATTTTCTTTTCATCCATTTAAAAAATTAAGCAGAAATATTCAACAAGATTATTGCACCTATAATATCTGGTGTATGTATCATGCTTTGGGGATAACTTTCTTCAAAGTCTCATTCTCAAGCATATTTCCTGAATGGCTCACTCTTAGCCCTCCTGCGCTTGGAGGGAGGTCTGGAGAGAGGATGGTTTTGTGAAGGTACTTCCATGATGAGGAGCTACTCAGGATGGTTTTGGAGCAGAGTGCCATGGAGAAAGAGAGCCTGGCAAGGCAAAGAGCACGCTGCATGTAGCTCCTAAAGGAGGTCTTAGTACAGGTGAATTAGGGATTTCAGCTGATCACTAGGAGCTACCCAGAAATGTGATAAAAAGCTGTCTGAAGTGGGCGGTATGTGTTTTACTAGGTTGGGAGAGATAAGATAACCATGAGCTGATTATAAACCCGAGTGTAAGGAGGATCTTAATGTGACTTTTGAACCCCACATGCTTTGGCACTTTTGAAATTTTAGTATCTACCTCCCAGAGCTATGTCTCCTCTCCATTCCATGGGGACAGTGGTGGAATAGTCATCAGGCATGAGATAATGTAGTAACCTTTTTTGAAAATATCTGAATATCCCCTGACCATGCCTGGAGATTGTATATACTTGAGCCTGTAAGGGCATATTTGAGTTTTAGCAAAGATTTTAGGCTCCTATTTCCTCGTTGAGCCTCCCTTATTCCAGCAAGAAGCATTTCCTCTCCTTTCCTTCTAAATGCAGTATCATTTTGTCCTTTCCTTATGCCACTGGTTTAGTTCCTTTATTAATTATGTGTTGAAAAGTTGTGTCCTCACTTAGCACTAGAACATTAGCTCCATGAGGCAAAGGGTTTTTTTTTTGTTTCATTTGCTACTTACTGTCAAGAGCCTAGAACAGTGTCTGGTACACAGTAGGCATTCAATAAACATTGACTTAATGATGTAATAAATGCATCTCCTTGACCAATCCAAAAGTTCCTTGGTGATAGGACTAATCCCTTCATCTGTAAATATCTTGGTGGGCTGACACAACGGTTGTTGTGTTCATTGACCACTGGTTTGTGGGTGGTCACAACCCACCCTTGGTCCTCTCTCTTGGAAGGCTGAGGAGAGCATGTGTTGTAAGGTCACTATATTGAGGACCACAGGTTAGGCTATCTACTTAAAGCATTAAAGATTCTTTCCGAGATGCTTACAAATAGACATGGAAGAAATGCAAAAGCCAAGACCAGCATTGGTGTCCATGGCAGATTTTCACTTGTGCTCACCCGCCTCTCCCAGGAAACATCTCTGATGGGCTGTGGGGTGGGGGTTGGGGGGCAGCAGGAAGGGCGTGTGCTGGTTGTCACAACTGAGTGTTCCCCTCTGGTCAAGTCTGAGAGGAAGTGTGTGGTAAGCTATGTGGAGGCAGAACGTCTGGCCCTAAGAAGCCCTGCCTCTGTTTAAGTAAATAGATGGGCTCAAAGGGGCGCAGAGAGAGGAAGCTTTGTTGTGATGTGTACAATTTGATTTATAGCAGATACAAAGTCTGGCTGATGGAGAAATCAAATCTAATTCTGATCATCTAATAATATCTTT
This sequence comes from Canis lupus familiaris, assembly GCF_011100685.1. Classification (NCBI taxonomy): domain Eukaryota; kingdom Metazoa; phylum Chordata; class Mammalia; order Carnivora; family Canidae; genus Canis; species Canis lupus. The sequence goes on along the minus strand of NC_049223.1, from coordinate 14,035,343 downwards.
GAGTAGGTGCCCTGAGGGTAAGTTTTGGTTTTTGGCTTCCCTTCCCAGGGTAATGGATCATAGGGAAGAAGGAGTTAGGCAGACTCTTCCAGAACCTTGATGCTGAGTGAAATTATCTGGAAAGGAAATTTTAGATACAAGGATTTTAACCTTTTTTTTTTTTTAAATTTTTTTTTATTGGAGTTCAATTTGCCAACATATAGCATAACATCCAGTGCTTATCCCACCAAGTGCCCCCCTCAGGTGCCCATCACCCAGTCACCCCAACCCCCCACCCACTTCCCTTTCCACTACCCCTTGTTCATTTCCCAGAGTTAGGTGTCTCATGTTTTGTCACCCTCACTGACATTTTTTTTTTTGTAATTTTTTAAAAATAAATTTATTTTTTATTGGTGTTCAATTTGTCAACATACAGAACAACACCCAGTGCTCATCTCGTCAAGTGCCTATCTCAGTGCCCGTCACCCAGTCACCCTCATCCCCCGCTCACCTCCCCTTCCACCACCTCTAGTTCGTTTCCCAGAGTTAGGAGTCTCTCATGTTCTGTCTCCCTTTCTGATATTTCCTACCCATTACTTCTCTTTTCCCTTCTATTCACTTTCACTATTATTTATATTCCCCAAATGAATGAGAACATATAATTTTTGTCCTTCTCCGATTGACTTACTTCACTCAGCATAATACCCTCCAGTTCCATCCACGTCGAAGCAAATGGTGGGTATTTGTCGATTCTAATGGCTGAGTAATATTCCATTGTATACATAGACCACATCTGCTTTATCCATTCATCTTTCAATGGACACCGAGGTTCCTTCCACAGTTTGGCTATTGTGGACATTGCTGATAGAAACATCAGGGTGCAGGTGTCCCGGCGTTTCATTGCATCTGTATCTTTGGGGTAAATCCCCAACAGTGCAATTGCTGGGTCGTAGGGCAGGTCTATTTTTAACTCTTTGAGGAACCTCCACACAGTTTTCCAGAGTGGCTGCCCCAGTTCACATTCCCACCAACAGTGTAAGAGGGTTCCCTTTTCTCTGCATCCTCTCCAACATTTGTGGTTTCCTGCCTTGTTAATTTTCCCCATTCTCACTGGTGTGAGGTGGTATCTCATTGTGGTTTTGATTTGTATTTCCCTGATGGCAAGTGACGCGGAGCATTTTCTCATGTGCTTGTTGGCCATGTCTGTGTCTTCCTCTGTGAGATTTCTGTTCATGTCTTTTGCCCATTTCATGATCGGATTGTTTGTTTCTTTGCTGTTGAGTTTAATAAGTTCTTTATAGATCTTGGAAACTAGCCCTTTATCTGATACGTTTTGCAAATATCTTCTCCCATTCTGTAGGTTGTCTTTGAGTTTTGTTGACTGTATCCTTTGCTGTGCAAAAGCTTCTTATCTTGATGAAGTCCCAGTAGTTCATTTTTGCTTTTGTTTCTTTTGCCTTCATGGATGTATCTTGCAAGAAGTTACTGTGGCCGAATTCAAAAAGGGTGTTGCCTGTGTTCTCCTCTAGGATTTTGATGGACTCTTGTCTCACATTTAGATCTTTCATCCATTTTGAGTTTATCTTTCTGTCTGCTGCAAGAGAGTGGTCTAGTTTCATTCTTCTCCATGTGGTTGTCCAATTTTCCCAGCACCATTTATTGAAGAGACTGTCTTTCTTCCAGTGGATAGTCTTTCCAAGGATTTTAACCTTAAAGCACAATAGTAGTTACCTTTCAGTCAGCTGATGAATGATTTTGAGACAGTCATGAGATGTTCACTTAATGAAACCATAAACTTATAGTCTGTGTCTTCTTCTTTTCCCTTTCTCTCTGTTTCTCTCTGTCTCTTTCTGTGCATCTGTTTCTCTCTCTCTCACACACATGTACGTGCACACACACATGCATGTCATTCTGACTTTAGAAATTGCCCTGCTTTTGCATGTCAGTCTTTGCATGGTGAAGGTAGCTAGAGCCCATCTCCTCATCACTAAGTGTTTAATGAAGCTGTCACTCTGTGTCACACACTTACTTGCTTCCAGCCTGTCTTCCTGCATGCGCCTGAAATCTCACTCTGCAGCCTGTCCTCTTGCACCTATGCTTTTGGACTCCACCAATTCCGTTCTTCCCATGCCATCTCCTTTCTGGTTTTACTAGTCAAAACTCTATTCCCTACCTACTCCACCTTCCCCAGAGTTCACCTGCTTTCAGCCCTGCGGTTCTCTGTGCATCTCTCAGCCCTCGCCTCCTGCCCTGAGGCAGCTCCGGTGGAGTGAGCCCAGCAGGTAATGCCTTGGCATGCTGGCCTGGTCAGGAGCCTCATCTGTAACCACCTTCTCCCTCCCTCCCCCTTGCCTTGCCATTCTTGATCTTGCATTGAACTCTATCACCCTTCTGAAATGCATGGGGTAGTTGTTACAGCTGAAGTCTTTGGCTATAGCCTCAGGGCCAATATCTAGAGTCTCAGCCTAGCAGAGAGGACCTTTGGACACAGCCCTTCATCCCCTGCCTTCTTGTACCATGTTCTAGTAAAGCATAATTACTATCAACCTTCTGGAAATTATAGGCTCAGTTTCAACCTTCCTACTACCTTGGATACATCTCCTCTTCCTTCTCAATGGGATAAACCTGACTGATCACTAAAGAGGTCATTGAGGTGCCTCTTCCGAGAACCCAGCCTGGGTCAGGTGCACTTGCTGGAGGTAGAAGATGGCCTTTGGGCCCCAATGGAGAAAACTTGTATTAGAGCCTGCCAGACTGTGTTTTACAAGGTGACGTCCTCAGGTAACAGGTTTCTATAAAGGTGGGTCAGGACTCCTGGCCTGTAGCATTGCACCTAACACATCGTTGTGTAGAAAATGTCTGGCTTTCTGATCACGCATCCTTAGACCTTCCCACCTATCCTCAATGCTACTTATTTTAGCTTATTGTTTTTCAAATAAAATATTTAATATAAAAAATCCCATCTCTTAGGAATGCAGAGAGGATGAGAGCATGTAGATTGAGGTCACCACTCTTTCTTAAAGCATGGCTTCAGTGACCTTATCAGCTGCTTCTATTCTCACAAGGTCATGTATTCACCACTACATTTGAGAATTCAGTGAAAGTCAGCAGAGCAAGGTCATCCCTCCATTTCCTACAAACAGCTATAAACCTAGAGTTTTTTATTTTATATGTAGATTGCTACAAGAAAACCTCAGCCAGGAAATGGCCATGCATTCAGCTTCAGTCCGCTCCTGGTCCCTTCATCCTAAAATGGAGGCGAGTCATAGGAGGAGCAAAGGAGGTGTTCAACATTCTCCAAGCTTCTGAGGCCTCTGCTACATTTAATTATTTCTGTTCGGACAAGCCTTGTTCTTTGTACTCCAGGTCAGCGTGCTGCACTGTGCTGGACGTAATTCCTCTAGTTCACCTCTGCCACATGACTGTCGTTCACAAATGCAGGGCTCCTGGGAGATTCTAGACCTGGTCTTCCATCCAGGGCCGACTCCAGCTTCACGATAAGGATCTGTCCCAGTATGAAGACTAATGACTTTCTGATGTTCTCATAAGCATGTCTTCACCCACAGACTGGAGGGGTCTAGGCAGGATGATCTTTGGAGTATCTTCTTGCTTGTGCATTTTGGGGTTCTGTGGATTGAAGATAGAGTTAAGAAATGAAGGTGGGTGGGGGCAGCAAGCATGGATCACTTCTGGCAGACTCCCTGAGAGCATAGGTAACAGCTATCAGACTGGAAGGGCAGTTCTTTTCCCATGGAATCTGGGCAACTGACCATAAATAGCCTGTGAAACTATGTCCCAGGTGTTGCACATAGTGACACTAACAGCATATGGGGCTGAGCAAGCTCTAGATCCCCTGATAGAATTTCTTTTCTTTGGTTTGGGGATTTTGCAGTGCCTGGCAGAGAAAAGGAACAAAAGAAATGGAAATCTTCTAGGAGTTTTCGCTTTTCATGCCTAGAAGCATGCCCTAGGGGTAGAGAGTGAACATACTTTTTGACATCTGTGTCCTAAGGGTGACAGCTGAGCTGAGGGTGAGAAAGGAAGAGGGAGAACTTGTATATTAGGACACTGGGTGTCAGGCAGCCCAGGTGGCTCAGTGGTTTAGTGCCGCCTTCAGCCAAGGGCGTGATCCTGGAGTCCTGGGATCGAGTCCCACGTCAGGCTCCCTGCATGGAGCCCACTTCTCCCTCTGCCTGTGTCTCTGCCTCTCTCTCTGTCTCTCTCTGTGTCTCTCATGATAAATATATAAAATTAAAAAAAAAGAAGCATGGCTTAAAAAAAAAAAAGGACACTGGGTATCTGAGACACTCAAATAGAGAGAGGGATCGTACAATTCAGCCTCTTGAGTTTACATTTTTTAACTTTAAAATTGTGAAAACGATCCCAGTTAAATAGCAGTCATTAAACACCCAGTTGATCAGGTGTTTAATAAACTTTTGTTTTGAAATATTCTTAAGGTAAGTGATCTCTAGCCTAGTGGACAAACGGGTTCTGATGACCTGGGATGAACTCCTTGTAGGAGTGACTAGATCTGATTCTCAGTTGATGCTTCCAGTACCCAAGGGTCACAACCGATGTGCCGATAGGAAAACAGAGTTGGAAAATCTGCTCCCTATAGCCAAATGGGCATTCTATCCTAGGTGGATGCCAGCTGAAATGGAGCTCTATGTGTGGCCAAATGCTGTTGTCAAAAACAGAAGAGCTGGCTCTGACTTCCCCATGCCAGAAGGCAGCTGGGTGTCTGAAGAGCCAGCTGCTTTGCCCCCACTAAGGTGACACCTCAAGGCCCAGAATGACCTCCCTTGCCCCACTTGAGCCAGCCACACCACCCAGTTCTTTCCACTTAACCTTCGATGACAGGAAATTTCTAGAGGACTCTGTGTATAGTCCCAGAAACATGTGTTTTTTAATGTCATGGTCAAAGACTACTTAGTCTTTGCTTAGCTGACTACTGTCTGCTAAGTATTTGTATTTAGCAAGTTAGGCGATCTTTGCTCTCAAGGGGTTTATGTCATATATGCACATGCACACATTCCTCCATTCTTTGAACTTTAAAAATAGTGAATGAATGGATGTATGTTGAGCTAACAGAAATAATACAGCAACAAAATGTAGATGAATACATTTTTACTATAATTAACAAATCTTTATGTAACACATGGGCAAAGGGGGGTTCTATCCCTCACCAGGATGGAAGACCAGGCACGGCTCTCCCTTCACTGGGGGAGGGTGGGGCAGACAGGAGAAAAATTATTAGTTTTATTATTAAAACTATTGAGAGGGTGGATAGAACATAGTTTGATGAGTAGAATGGCAGCTTCCCACAGTGGCACCCATGGAGGAATAGATGGTGGTGCTGGGGAGGAGTAACATTCTAGCAAGTGAGAAGACTGGTATCCAGGAGTGATGGTATTCCAGGTTTCTCACTGAGTTATACAAGTGACCAGGGCTCATTGACCTGACAGCTACAGAGCTACATGTTGTGGTAGGAAGAATCTTATGGCTCCCTCAAAGAATCATGGTTCATGTCCTAATCCCTGGAAGCTGTGAATATGGTAGGAGACATGGCACATAGGAATTAGGTTGCTGGTCAACTGATCCTGAGATGGGAAGATTACCTTGGGTGATCTGGGTGGATCTGATGTAATCATAGGGTCCTCTAAAGTGAAGGGAGAAGGCAGGAGAATCAGGGTCAGAGTGATGTCATGTGATAAAGTCTGTATTGTCTTTGCTGCTTTAAAGATGGAGGAAGGGACCACAAGCCAAGGAATGAGGCAAGCCAAGAAATGGATTCTTCCCCAGAGCTCCCAGGGGGATGCAGCTTTGCCAACACCTTGAGTTTTAGTTGAGTGACACCCACGTTAGGCTTCTAACCTCTAGAACTATAAAATAATACATTTGTATTGTTTCAAGTCACCAGATATGTAGTAATTTGTTGTAGTAGCAACAGCAAACCATCTAATATGGAAACCTGTCTCTATTCTGTAATACAACATAATGGAAAAGTAATGGAATAGAAATAATGAAAAGAAGACTCTTGTCAAAATTAATTCTAAGGTCTCTTTCAGCTAATTTGTTTTACTAGAATGAGGGCAAAAACTTTATTTCTTTCCTGTTATATCCTCACTGCCTAGTTCAGTACCTGACTCATTAATATTCAAATGAATGGATTTTTTTTTAAACAAAATCCCTACAAAACCAATATAACTATTTTATTCTAAAGCGTATCACTAATATTAGAAATCTAAATTCAGGCTCTTGTTATAGATAAGGAAAATCATACCATTTAAAGATGAGAGGCTTGAGTAGCAATATATATATATATATATTTTTAGCAATATATATTTTTAAGTTGTATTTAAGCAAAAGTCATTATTTCTTTCTTCTTTGAACCTACACACGATTGGAGTGTTAACTCGTCACTTGCCTTTGGGTAAAACTGCTGTGATATGTAACATGTTGTGACCTTAATTTGGTAATGAAAAAAAAAAGAGTGCTCATTTTTTTTCCAAAACTCATTTTGGAGAGTTTGATTTTATTTACTAATAATATTATTAATGATCTTCACATGGCATCTTTTAGAATTAAGAATATTTCTAGTGTTGATTTGCTATTTCTTTACTTATTTTTCTTATTCTTTATATATATATATATATATATATATATATTTAAAGATTTTATTTATTTATTCATTGGAGAGAGAGACAGAGACACAGGCAGAGGGAGAAGCAGGCTCCTTGCAGGAAGTCTGATGTGGGACTTGATCCTGGAACTCCGGGATCATGCCCTGAGCCAAAGGCAGATGCTCAACCACTTGAGCCAACCAGGCGTCCCTCTTTACTTATTCTTTGAAAAAAATCTTTGCTAGGATTTTGCTATGCCAGGGCCTGGAGAAACAAAGGTAAATAAGATATGGCACTTACTCCAAAGGAATTCACATTCTAGATGGGAAGAAAGGCAAATGCATAATGAGAATGTGGGATACTCAATGTTAAAATAATTTGTGGTGCTAAGGGGAGGGAACTTTTTTCAAAAAAGATTTTGTTTATTTATTCATGAGAGACAGAGAGAGAGAAGCAGAGACATAGACAGAGGGAGGAGCCTGATGCGGGACTCAATCCCAGTACCTGGGATCATGACCTGAGCCAAAGGCAGATGCTCAACCACTGAGCCACCCAGGCATCCCAGGGAGGGAACTTGTAACTCTACATTGAGAATACCACAGAGAGGAGGAGACATTTGAACCAGGAACTGAAGGACCAGGAGGAGGTTGGCCAGTAGAAGAAGGGGACATATTAATTGCCTACTGAATCTCAGGCACTGTACCAGGCACTTTTGCATGTAACTCCGTCATTTGATTTGAACCTGAAGAAAATTATATTCTAGATAAGTAACTTTGCAGCACCACACAGGGTAGGATTTACATGCATTGTCTTAAAAGTCACTGATTTTAAATCTGAGGTGGACAAACTTTCTGTAAAGGATGAGCAGTAAACATTTCAGGCTCTATGGACTCTGTGGACTCCTGTCATAACTCTTCAACTTTGCATTGTAGCATGGAGAGCAGCTAATGATTAACAGGGAAATGAATGAGCATGGCTGCATTCCAAGAAAACTTTATTGAGAAAAATAGGCAGTGGCCCCGAACTAGTCCATGGGCTGCAGTTTGCTGACTCCTGTTTCAGAATGGCAATTATAGCCACCATTTTGTTTTGGAATATTTCTGGAGAGGGCACTTCTAAGTTTCATTAGTTTCTCAAGTGGGTCAGTGACAGTTTCAGAACGTGTTAATGGACTCTCACCAAGAAGTGATAGCAGACTGTATTAATAATGGAGGTACAGACTGACCCAATTTTCTAACATTTCACATCATTGTGGTTAATACTTAGCAGACCTCTGAGAATCCAGATATAATACATCTTTAGGTCATTACAGATGAGTCCAAAGAGAAAACCACACTAATTCATTCTTGGCAGAGGATTTGACATTGCGTGGGTATGTGTGTGTTTTAACTCTGAGGTTTTAAAAAACAGAGATAGAGAAGATTTGTCTGGAACCATTGGGAAGAAATTAGGTAAATATCTGAACAGATGACCTGGGGTTGGGGGTGGAGCCTAGGGCCTAAAGGTTCTTTGCTGCTGTCTTCTGGAAAGAGGCAGAAACATCTGGTTATTGTAACAGTGAGGGGCTATGTGGAAGGAAGTCCTAAGTGAGATTAGAATAGCAGAATACATCTTGACATCTTAAAGCAAGAAGCCAGCAAAAAAAAATCTGTCTTTAAAAGTTGATACTGTGGGAAAAGTCACTGAATTCAGAGATTTGGGTAAAAAAAATCTTTTAGAGCAAAACAGTGAATTGTTATAGAAAGATCTTTCCAAGGATATATCGAAGAGATAGAGGGATGTAGGAAGACACCTGGAAAACATGGCAGGACTTCCAAAATGTTACCAAGAGGAAACACTAGGAAGCCATGAAGTCTCCTGTCCTGGCCTGGTATGTCCTGGCCCTCATAAAAGGACATTTTTCTCTTGGCTAGTGATAGCACTGAACAGGGCATGGTTACTTTTGGGAACCCATTTATTTTGAGAAAAATGTTTAAAAGACCAAAGGCAGACTGAGTTTATGTTTTCAAATTTGGATGGTTCCAACTGGTTTGAAACATTTTCTCACCAACAGTAACAGATTGAAAGTGATGTCTGTGCCTCTTGTCTCCAGAGGTCCCTCTGCTCAGCGTCCCCAATTGTGTTTTGATCTGGTTTCCCATCAGGCTCTTGAATTAGGGGAAAGAGGGAGGAAAAGATGGAAAATATGGGAGTGATATCTTCCTGGAAGACATTTTGCGTGTTAGCAGGCTGCAGTTAGGCCAATCAAAACAATTTAAACTTTTCCTTGTGTTTCGGGTCCCGGGCGCCAATCTTGTCATGGATGAAACATGTGATCTGGGATGTGCACAGAGTTCCATAATGTGGGAGCTTCGCTTTGCTGGCCTTCCTGCTACTGTACCTCCTTCTAACTTGCAGGCACCAACCTTGATCCCATTGTGCATTTCTGTTCCTGGGCTCTTCCTAAGTTAGATCCAGCTTTGGCAAACTCAGAAAGAGCTTCCTCAACATAGAAATCTTAGGGTGGGGGCGCCTGGGTGGTTCAGTCAGTTAAGCATCTGTCTTCAGCACAGGTCATGATCCCAGGGTCCTGGAATTAAGCCCTGAGTCAGGCTCGCTTTTCAGCAAGGGAGTCTGCTTCTCCCTTTCCTTCTGCCTCTACCACTCCCTGCCCCACTCATTCTCTCTCTCTCTCTCTCTCTCTCTCTCTCTCTCTCGCAAGTAAATAAATTAAATTGAGGAAAAAATGCTTAAAAAAAAAAAAAAGAAAGAAATCTCAGGGCAGGGGCACCTGAGTGGCTCAGTCACTTAAGCATCTGCCTTCATTTCATGTCATGATCTTAGGGTCCTGGGATCAAGCCCCAAGCCCAGAGTCAAGCTCCCTGCTCATTGGGAGTCTGTTTCTACCCCCTGGTCTTGCTGTCTCTATCTCTCAATCTCTCAAATAAATAAAAAATCTTAAAAAAAAAAATCTTAGGGCAGCTGAAGAGCATAATCGGTGAAGCAGATAAATGCTTTGATGTGGTTTAAGTCAAGCAAACAGTGTTCATATAAAAGGCCTTAACATGTAAACTAATTAGAGTCTTATAATTTGACTTCTGTTTCCCATCAGACAGAGCTCTTTTATAATGTGAGTATAGTAAAGAATAACCATATTCTTCAATCTCTCTGACGTTCGTTTCCTTTAGTAAGGATTAGATATAAGGGCTCTTCAAAGCATTGAGGATATATTTGATAAAGCTTTGAAGTTTTTATTAGCTTCACTGGAAATCTTTGTTTCCTGGCAAGTTCACTAGTGGAATACATAGTTTCTTATAGAAATCCATTCCTTAACTCTACATAGTAAATAACCTAGTCAGTGGGGATGCTATTGCAAGATAAAATTAATGTATCTAAATGGGTCCTGAGTCATTTCTTACCACTGTAAAGCTTTTAAAGTCATAAGGAGTAATGTTATTTGGGTCAAATTCACCTTTTCTTTGTCTGAATTCGTCTCTTTCACTCCTGGGTAGGAATATAATACCCATTTTCTGTAGACTCACTTGGCTACTACTGAATACAGAATGAATCTGCACTGTTTCAGCACCTCGTTTCTTGGTCAGTGATACCATCATGCACTCGGTTGCCCAGCGCCCCTTCTCATCTCCTCTACCGTCATCACCCCATCCAGCGCTGACTCTGCCTGGGTGGCTGGGGTGGCCCCCTGTCAGGTTCTCTACTTCTTTTGGTCCACGTCCCCATCTGCCTGCCCCTAGAGCCTATTCTCCTTAGTGTAACTACAATTAATCTTTAAAACTAAATCAAGATCACGTCACTCCCTTGCCCACACCTAACAGTGGCTTCTGGTAACTCCAAATAACCTGGAGTCATCCTTTGACACAGGGCCTGTCTGATCTGTGCCAGCTGTCTCTGACCAGCATTTACTGCCAGCTCCCCAGCACCCCTCTCCTCTCCCTCACTCCACTCTAGCCACACTGGCCACCTTGCTTATCCCTTGGACTCCCAGTCACACTCCTGTCTCACAACTTGAGGACTTGCACTGTTGTCCTTTCCCCTGCCTGACCATTCTTCATTTACATACTCACCAGCTTGCTTCCCCCAGTTCTTCTAGATCTCAGCAGAGATATCTGCCTTCTTTATCTAAAATAAAAGCTCCATAATTTTTTTAAAATAAATAAATACTCCTTGTTCTCTTACCCTGTTCCCCCCCCCAAGCTTTTATAAACCTACAACCTATTATCAGTTGATCAGTTTGTCTATTTAACCATTCATGTACTTATAATTTGTCCATCACTCCTGAGAGAACGTGAGCTCCATAATGACAGGGGTGCTGGTTTGTCATTGTATCTCTTGTGTCTAGCATGCATGGGCAATCAGGATGTATCTTCAGGGTATTGAATCAAGGAAAGAACCAGAATCATGTATATTGTTTTTAGTCTGCATTTGTAGATCAGATCATAGTGCAGCTGTGTTGTTCATAGGGCACTGATGGTGAGTGATTTTTCTACCTTACTAAAGGTTTGCAATGAAAGTCAAGATTTATCTTAGATTTACTTCTTGCTTGAGGATTTTAGCAGAAACTTTGGTTTGCTTTCCATGTAGTTCAACTTGTAGGGGATGTAGTATCTGAACTTCTTGGTGATTTAGTGTTTTGTAGTGAGCATCTGTGTAGATGGACAGAGCCATTGGAGGAGTAAGTTGTCACCCGTCAGGTGTGGGACACCTGCCTACTTTCCTCAGTGATCAGCAGGCACATATTTAGCATGAGGAGAAAGAGGCACTTACCCAAGTCTATTTTTTAATATAGGAGAGTTCCCATAATTATATAAAGACTCAGAGGTTACTTTGAGATATTTTATGTGCCTAAAGGAGCTTTTTCTCCTACAAATGAGCAACCGATAATCTTCTTATAAATATTGTATGAGAAGGAATTGGGAATGGGAGTTAATAGAGGAAGTTCGATAAATGGTTTGTAGAACTTTGTAGAAAATAAGAATAGTCCCATTCCATGAGATAATTTTGTTTGCATAATTACAAAGTGCTGCTTTAAAAAAAGTAAGATTTACTGATGTATAATTTACATGCACTAAAATTCACTCTTCTAAAAGTGATGTGTCTTGATAAATACGTACAGTTGTGTAACCACCACAATGAAAATATAAATTTCCATCACCGTAAAACATTTCTCATGCCCCCCTTTAATCAGTCTCTCCACTCAGTTCTCACCCCTGCAACCCATGGTCTGCTTTCTGTCCTTATAAGTTCTGCCTTTTTCAAATGTCATATAAATGGAAACATACAGTCTATAGCTTCTGGAGTCTGGCTCCTCTCACAGCTTAAGGCACTTGAAATATGACCATGTTGTTGTGTGTTCAATGATTTGTTTCTTCACCGCTGAGTCATATTCCATTGTGTCAGAAGAGAGATTGCTTATCCATTCACCAATTAAAGAACACTTGGGTCATGTCCAGTTTTGGGTAATTATGAATAAAATTCCCATAATATTCATGTATAGGTTTTTATGGGATCATAAGTTTTCATTTTTCTCTTGGATTAATACCTAAAAACCAGAATTGCTGGGTCAGATGATAGATATATATTTAAACTTTAAAAGAAAAACAAACAAATTGATCTCCAGAGTAGCTGTATCATTTTCTATTCCCACCACTAAGCTGTGAGGTTTTCATGAGCTGCTAATGCCCACTTGGCTTTTTTCCTTAGAGACCTCAGGATTTATCCCTTCCCTTTATGTCCTTTCAATTTTATGTTCCACGCTCTTCTATTTGGACCTTTGGATTACTTATATTTAATAGTTTTTCAGTTCTTCACTGTTGAAGAACTGGGTTTCTTTTTTTCTTTTCTGCACGTGACACAGGGCCTTATATTCTGTAGATGCTAAGTTTGCATCTTATCTGATTTGGTTGTTGTAAACCAAATGAAACTGATCTCCAGGGTAATGAGCGCCCATCATGGGACCTTGGTGTGGGTGTAGCAGGGTCACAGGATGCCTCCAGGACAGGTTGAGCCCTACCCCCAGATTTGGGGAGAGAGTCCTTTTGTTTCTCTTCAGGTAGTAAGGTGTCACCCACCAGGTGTGGGATACAGAAGTGTGTTTGGACTTTCACAGTGGTGTAGATCCATTTTGCTCTAGGTAGAGAAGTCATAAACTAATCTGTTTTATTACATTATTACAGTGTTTATAATAATTTGTATTTATTGTAGTATATATAGTAATTTTTACTAACCTGTGTTAGATTTATCTTGGTGATCTTGACTATGAAGTGAGAAGAATCTTGTGAAAGGTATTTATCTTTCTTAAAGCTTTTAAATTATTTTTTAATCAATGGTGCAGCATAGCATAGTGGATTAGAGTCAGGACCCTGGAGCCAAAAATGCTACTAGCGGACTGTGTGACCTTGGATAACCTTTCTACGCCTTAGTTTCTTGATCTGTAGAATGGGGATATGAATAGCAGCTAGAAGTGGTAAGGAAGTGGTTAATCTACAGATAGCACTTAGAACATTGCCTAGCCAATATTGAGTGCGCTGTGACTACCAGTTGCTGCTGTTATTGTTAAGTAATCTTTCCTCTCACTACTCTGAAAACAGATGTTTTTCACACATTTATCACACTTTCACAGTTGTCAGATATGAGATGCCATTCAAAGAGTGATTAACGTTCTGTTAACAGTGAGGACCAGAGTTTTATGACATTACCTGGAGCTGATTATCCTTGCATGTGTGATTTCTACTTGCATATGTTGACTCAGGTCACATTTTTAAGTGGTATCAGTTCTCTGGTCTAGCTTGCTTATTTTACTTTTGGAGGCTCAGGAGGAAGTTTTCCAGGTACGCTGTCTTCCTCCATCAGAGAAGATGTCCCTGCTTCCCCTGTCGGGAGGGGCGAGCCCAACATAGTTTGGTCACTGAGTCACATGGAGGTTCCAGCACAAGATCTTGAGTCCTTTCTCTCTTCCTAATTCTTTTGGTTGCTATCTCCATTCAAAATGGTTTATTTTAGAGGTGCCAGGGTCATGCAGTTGTTAATCAACCAACTCTTGGTTTTGGCTCAGGTTATGATCTAAAAGGTTGTGAGATGGAGCCCACATTGGGCTCTGCACGCTCAGCACAGAGTGTGCTTGAGATTCTCTTTCCTCCTTTCTCTCTAAAGTAAATAAATAAAATTGTTTTAGCACTGCTGAGCAACTTCTCCCCTGATATTTCTTAAAAGTAGATATTTCTCCAGGGAACAGACCTTACCTGGCTTTCCCATTTGGGACCTGTGGTTTGTGAGTCCACTAAGCTCTCTCTGTGCTTGGGGGTCATGCTTCAGGGCCAGAGTATGTGGTTCTGGGTACCAGTGAGCATGCACACAGCCAGCAAGCGGGTCTGTTCACGCCCACTCAGGATTAGACCTGCCCATATATGTGCCTGGCTCTGTCAGAGCACTGCTTTGCTCACTTACTTCAGAGTTATCACAGGGGATGAAGGAATTTATGTCGTTGGAAGCATTGTCTGAGGGCTAGCTATGTCATGCCTCACATGTGTACTATTATTTTATGTGTGTGTCTATCTACTGATTTAATTATATTTTAAATCCAGTATAGTTAACATACATTGTTTATATTGGTTTCAGGTGTACAATATAGTAATTCAACAACTCTGTATATTACTTGGTGCTCATCAGTCAGTCAAGATAAGTGTGATCATAATACCTGTCATCTATTTCACCTATCCTCCCCCCCTTAAAATTACTAAATATAAAGTTGGCTCTTACTATTTATCTTAGTTTGGGCTGTTGCAACAAGAATACTATAGACTGGATGGCTTAATTGGTAGACACTTATTTCTCACAGTTCTAGAGGCTGTCCAAGGTCAAGGTGCTGGCAGGTTCAGTGCCTGGTGTGGGTCCTGTGTGTCCTCTTCCTGGTTTTCAGGCAGCCACTTTCTTGCTGTGTCCTCACATGGTGGAGAGCAGAGAGAAGCAGCAAGCGCTCTCTGTTTCTTCTTATAAGAGCACTAATCCCATCATGAAGGCTCCACCTTCATGACCTAATCACCTCCCAAAGGCCCCAACAGTAAATATCATCACCTTTGGGATTAGAACTTCAACATACTAAATTCAGAGAACACAAACATTTGGTTCACAGTTCTATATTTGGGTGCTATAAACAATATAAGGTCATAGTCACAAGTACATGTGTCTATCACATAGCAAGCTGAATTTTTATTCAATATTTGCTACTGGTTTATGCATTTTGTGTTTGCTAAGAGGCAAGTACTGGAAGACACTAAAGGTTTTGAAAAAAATATATGTAGAAGGTAAAATTGAGAATTCTGCCCCTTAATTTGTATACCTGTGATTTTAGATAATACCCACATCCCTTGGATTTTGAAGCGTAACACCTCCTAAGGTTTTGTAGGAGCATGTTTGAAAACGTAAGAAGACCTGATGCTCTCTTTTAAGACCTGTTGCTGTAATGGGATATATGGGAAACCTACCCTAGTAGCAGCAGAAAGCCTATCAAGCAGGAAACGTGTCCCCCTAGGAAGATAGCCTCAAGGACAGCAGGGTGGCAGAGTTTCTGGATCTCACTGGGGAGGATTGAACTGCTTATTTTAGCTCCCTCTCCTTCATGTGTCCCCACATCAGTTGCTATTTTGATTGGGAGCATCTTCCTGCAGCTGGTGGTGTGCTGACTGCCAGAGCCCTTGCAAGGGGAATGAGCTGCCCTCTGCCCACTGATACCCCTGTCAGTCTTTCAGAATCTATTTGTTGAGCACTGGCCTCATGCCTATGAAATACTAAAAAATACAATACAAGATAAAAACCCAGTCTCATTTTAGAGGAAAAAAAAATGCATGAACAAATGAAAGATCTCTTGATCAAGAGGAATACAAGAGGATAGTCACAGTTGAATTATACTTTAAGATGCATTTAGTATATCATTACTTAGTGAAGGCTACCAACATTTAGTTCACAAAGAATCCAGTATTTAGGAAACTATTCACCATTCTATGGATATTATCCTAATATGTAAGAGTAGTACAACATAGTAGTTTAGGATGACAAACTCCTATAAATTACTTGACAAATAAAATGGGCCAATGGTTAGTACTCTAAAAGTGGTCTATTATTTGTTCTTTAACCGAGATTTTTGTACACCTTCCCCCATATTAAAACAAAACCTAGATGGTCTTAGTGTGTCCTCAATAACTGTCCTTTCTTCTTTCTAAGGCCATCTCAAAAATAAAAATAAAAAAGATTAAAAAAAATAATGAAGTCATCTCAGTGGGCCCAGTGATCTTTGAAGGGCATCCCCCTCCTCCCTGCAATGTTCCTGCTGCCCTCTCTCCTGTGTCACCTTCCTACTTTTGTCATTGCTCAATTGCCTCTAACCTTGGCTCCTGCACATGACCAGTTCAGTCACTTACTAATGGTTTTTCCATCAACTTGTGTGGTCCTGGAATTAATGCTAACAGAATGACACCTAGGACACCAATATAGTAAGTACATATCTGGGAGGTGATGGAATGAGACTGTCCCCACACAGTTACAGATCCATGATGATGTCTACAGGTTACTGTGGAGTTCCAGTCAGTGGGTGTTATCTAATAGATACAGTTTTATTGACTTGTAGGTATTTTGTTTATTATTTATAAATGTTCAAATAATAACAATGATTACTGTTTATTGTTATTGCTATTATTATTATATTATTGCTGCTCTGGCTAATCAAATCCTAGATGGTTGAGAATTAGCTATAGTGGCCATCTATAATTAGATAATTGGCATGAATTGAAGAGACAGAAAGCTCACTGAGAAAGAATTAAAACAGTCAGAGAAGGGTCTCATGGAAATGGAGGCATCTAAGCTGAATCCTGAAAGATATCTTGAGATTTGTCTGGGGGTAGGGAGGAAGTGCCCATGGCTCCTGAAAATATCTTTAAAAAAAATATTTATTTATTTATTTATTTATTTATTTATTTATTTATTTATTTATTTATTTATTTTGGGGGGGGAGAGGGAGAGAGATTGAGCAGGAGGGGGAGAGAGAGAAGCAGACTTTAGGCTGAGCATAGAGCCAGATACAGGGTTCCAACCCATGACCATGAGATCATGACCTGAGCAGAAACCGAGAGTCAGAGGCTTTAACAGATGAGCCACCCAGGTGCCCCACTCCTGAAAATATCTTAAAGAATCTCCTTTCCTTGCTGTATCCAGGAAAGGAAATATGGGAGAAAGAAGCCAGAGTGAGAGTAGGTCTCGTGGAAGCTGCATCCCTAGGATCTGTAATAGGGAATTCACCATTGGGTGCCTGGTGAAGAGGGGGAAAGGCCCTGCTAAATGCTCTGGACCTTGAGGCACCTGACATTGTAGTGAAGTAGTATGTGAATGAAACTCACCAGAAATGTCCCTTCACTGTGGGCACCTCCATCGGCATGTTCTGTCAAACCTGTCTTTTGAAGTGTAGCATATAAATATGTTTTTCTCTGCTGTATCTTCCCTCCAGAGACAGTTGGTCTAGAATTAGTCACAAAGTCATGTGAGACGTGTTGCACAGGGGTTGATAATAGTCTGAAAGCCCAGGTGAAAGTTTGTTTTTGACAAGGAAGAAATACTTCAGAAGGATGGAACAAGCCCTGGCACTATGAGCTAAGACCTTATGGGTCCTACCTTGACTTGGGTGCCTCTTCCTGCTGCACATTGATTCTCTTTTCCCCATTGCCCTGTTTTCCTCTGAAATCTTTGCTGCTGTTAGGCATGTTTGACTAGTTTACTAAACTTCAGCCTGTCACATAATTTGGACCCTTTCCTGATTGTGGTTTGGCTCTTTTCTTTCCCCAAGTTATCTTGTGTGCATTAAAGCTGATTTATTGTTCTGTTTTCCTATCAGTTACTATATTCTGAAGTTTTATTAGCTAGTGACTATCCCTTTGTCTTTGGGCAAACCAGATTCCTAGAACTAGTGATGTAGGTACAGGCCTTTCAAACTCTTTCTTGGTCTTTGGGCTCATGATCTCAATGGTAGATTCTCTTTTTTTTTTTTTTTTGACCCACAGTTGTAGAGTTCCAAGGGGATGCTTTTGCACACTCAAGTTTGAAAACCCCTGTTCTAGAGGGTACTTGAGGTGCATGGGCCAAGGACAGACAGACATGGGAGTCTGGTCAAAGAGTAGAGCTTGCCAAGAGGGAGAGATGAGGATGTCTTCTCCTACCCTTACCTCTTCGCTTCTTTTGATCCTCTTGGCTCTTTTCCTTTTAAATATTTCACTTTTCATTCCTCTGTGGCCAGTACAGAAAGTGGGTCTCCTTCTCTAAAGCAGGCAAATTTCTCCCCAGTTTAGTATACTAAGGAGGGGCCCTGGGGGGAAGACAGGCTTAAATTGGTCTAGCCCAGTTCACAAGTCTCCAAAGCTTTTTAGTAATAAACAGATTTGTGGAGGAGGAGGGAATTTTTTTTTTTTTTTTTGGCACAAAAAAACAGTCTACTTAAACCCAATAGTTTGTGTTTACCACAACCATCTTTGTGGCTTTAAGTAATGAGTTCATAGCTGTCTGAATTTTACCGAGCAGGGGTGACAATGGTTTTTTGTTTTGAGGGAACTACACGTGGGTTGACTCCCCTCTGCCCCCTCAGCACCACCAGATGATTGCCTTATAAGTTGCCTCAGCATGGGCTTCTAGAGAGGAACCCCATTCTCTCTACATGAGTTAAGTAAGATAGGATCAGACACCATGCCTCCCATATGTTTCTAAGAACAGAAAACTGATGCCAGCTCTGGTCCTTTACAATGTTGGTGTGTCATTGGCTGCTGTCCCATTCAGGGCCTTCTGTGCCTGAGCGAACTCTTTGCTAAGATGACTCTTTTAAAAGGTAACACAAGGAAGTGCTGAGCAGACATTGGGAGGAGAAAGAAGGAAGTGCCTCAGTATCCCGAAACAAAAGGTTTTCCAAAGCCACAGCTGTTTAACCATTAACCAACTAATAAATTTGGGGGCTTTCCTCTTTAGTCTGGGATCTCAGGGCTGAAGCCTTGCTTGTGTTTAGTATCCTTCTCGCAAGATGAGTCATTGGGATGCCACACAGGCAGTCAGCCATTTTGAGCATAGGGAATGAACTAATATTATCCAGGGAGTTTCTCTTGTGTGCAGATTACAGGCAGCTAGGAAAATCATATGGGGGAATGTGCATATGCCATAGTCCACCTCTCTTGTACTTCCAGTATGAGTAGGGTTTTCCCTCGTTTCCCAGCCTGTGAGGAAAATAGATGTGGAAGATTTTCTCTGCCTGGAATTAATGGCATAGACCAAGCTCTAGCCCAGTCACTCACTCTGGATGCCCTAGAGGGGGTTACACTCATCTCCAACTTCTTTATTCAGTATCTCTTTTTCTAAGGAATTGCGCCTTTGACAATTCCTTCTGGCTATCCATATCCAAATCCTTGATGAATTCCAGTCCATCCTTCTCCGTTTTCTCAAGTCTCCCTTTGTTTCAGGCTTCTTTCCCAAATCCCCTTATTTGGATCTGATCTAAATTTGCATTTTAGGAAGTACTCCTATTTACTCAAGATGATTCTTGCCTTTAGACCAAATGTATAAAATTCCAGTCACTGTGGAAAATTAGAGCTTTGGAGAACCATTGCATAGAAATGGCTTAATTCACTGAACTTAAGATGAAGGAAAACACATTTTTAGTGAGTATTTTTTATAAGAGGTTTAAAAAGGTGCTCGAACCACTGCCTATAATTTGTTGTAGCTGATGATGTAGATGACTAATTGAAAGAGTAAAAGCTCTTTAGAAGCCGAAAATTAATCACAGCAGTGTATCCTCCTTTGTTCATACATGTGTTTGTCTTATATGGTTTGCTATTAGATTTCAAAATTAAAATTTTTCTTTCCCCCTTTCAGAGAGAATTTGAATAGATGACTTTGAAGACTACAGAACTGAGATACAAAGATTTTGAAGTGATTCTACATCTGAAGCTATGATTTAAATATCAGCATTACAGTAAGTATTTAGGAAAGAAATACAGTTTTGTGGTTAACACATCATTGGCTTTGTCTGAATCCTGAGAATGCAGATTAAAGTACATCATAAAGGATGAATTTGTTTGAATCACATTCAAGAAACCAGAGCTCTGAGAAAATTAAAGCTTCATCTGTGATAAGCTATGGGGCCACAAACATGCAGGGGAGGTGAGCCCTTTCGATAGTTGAAAAAAATCTGAGTATCTCTTTAGTGTCACATTAGCCCTTTAGGAGTTCCAGGTAAGAAAAGGAAAACTTAATATTGGGGTTTTCTTTTTGTACTGAGCTGAGGCTATGAGAGAGGCTTTGCATTTTATTTATTTATTTATTTATTTATTTATTTATTTATTTATTTATTTATTTATTTATTTATTTTAGAGAGACTTTTTAGATGAGAGTGGAGCAGGGCACAGAAAAGGAGCATCCTTCCAGGAGCTGTGCTTTCTGGACTGCCTCTCTTGAGTAGTATTTCTCAACATGTGTTCCTTGGACCACAGTTCCCAAGACTATTAATGCAGTGGGACAGAGGTGGGAAGATGGAGCTATGTCCAAATGAGTTTAGAAAACATTGAGTTAAAGTTAAGCAACCTTTCTTCCTGAAGGATCTCAAAAACAAATGAGCCTTATGAATCTCATGGGTGTGTCTACTCAGCAGTACTTACCAGAGTCCTCTCCTGTTGGGCATTTGAGATTAGTGTTCCATTTGTCCATTTAATAGTTAATGAACCCCAGCTGTGTATGGTGTTAGATACTAAAATATATCAATAAGTGAGATTGGCAATGCTTATGTACAGATCGTAATTAAGGTCAGAACTATGTAAGAGCAATTACTGGTAGACATGATAGAAAATGTTTAAGAGAGCTAGGGGACCTGGGTTTTCAACCTGATTCTGCCACTTATAAACTGTAACCTTGAACAAGACACTTAAACTCTCTTTCAACTTCTATATATATAAAATGGTAATAATAGCATCTACCCTAGTGAGGTTATTGTGAGGATTAAGATGATAAATACATGCTGGCAAATATTAAACCTTATACAAGGGTTATCAGAATTTGTACTTATAGTAATAATACCTGAGTTCTTTGAAGTCTATATGATAGACTGGGGGAAAGATAGTGATGGATAGAGACTTTTGAATAGAATAGTCCAGGACTTCCTGAAGTAGAAACCTGTAGAGATGAGAAATACTGAGCTATGGAGATAGTATGGAGTATACAGAAGGAAACACAAGTGTGAAAGAGCATGTCTTACAGAAAGAAAGCGTTAGACAATTCCAACATCCCTTTAAGATTAAAACAACAGCAAACCAAACAACAACAATGAAGTAGGATTGAGGGGGAAGCTCTTCAACTTGAAAGGGGCATCTATGAGAAACCTACAGCTAACATCACAGTTAACGTGAAGAACTGTGAGAGCTTTTCCCCTAAGATCAGGAACAAGACAAGGATGTCCACTCTCATAATTTCTATTCAGTATTGTACTGGAAGTTCTAGCCAGGGCAGTTAGGAAAGGATATGGAATAAAAGACTTCTAGATTTGAGAGGAAGAAAAAGTAAAACTATCTCTGTTTGCAAATGACATGATCATGGATTTGGAAAATCCTAAGGGATCTACTACACTATCAAAACTAATAAACAAGTTCAGAAAGGTTGCAGGATATAATATCAATATACAAAAGTCAGTTTTATTGCTATACACTTTTAGTGAACAATCTGAAATGAACTTAAGAAAATATTTTCTCTTATAATAGAAGGAAAAAGAATAAAATACTTAGGAATAAATGTAATCGGAAAAGTATAAAATTTACACTCTTGAAACTACAAAATATTGTTGAAAAAAATTTAAAAAATTTAAATAAATGGTAAAACATCCCATGTTCTTGGATCAAAAGACTTACTGTTGTTAAAATGACAGTATTCCCTAAATTGATCTGTAGATTCAGTGCAATCTTATCAAAACCTCAGATGGATTCCTTGCAGAAACAGACCCTAAAATTCATATAGAAATTTAAGAGATCCAGAATAGCCAAAACATCTTGAAAAAGGAGAATTAGAAGACTTGTCCTTCCTGATTTCAAAACTTAATATAAAGCTACAATAATCAGGCCGCTGTGATGCTGGCATAAGGATAAACATATAGATTTTTTTGTGATAGGATTTATAGATCAGAAATAAACCCAAAAGGTTATGGTGATTGATTTTTGATCGTTATGCCAGACAATTCTTTAGGGAAATAGTCTCATCACCAAATGGTCTGAGATAACTGAGAATCAACATGAAGAGAAATAAAGGTGGACCATTACCTCACACCATATACAAAAATTAATTCAAAGTGGATCAAAGGTCTAAAGGTAAGACCTAAAACTATAATATCCTTAAAGGACAACATAGGTATTAATCTTCATGACCTTGGGTTAGGTAATGATTTTTTTTGAGATACAACATCAAAAGCACAAGTGAAAAATTAAAAATAGTTAATTTGAACATCAACAAAATTAATCAAAAGATGCTATCAAGAGAATGAAAAGACAACCCACAAAATGGGAAAAATATTTGCAAATCGTATAATCTGATATAGGACTTATATGTAGCATATATAAAGAACTCTTATACCTTAGTAACGAAAAGATAACCTAATTCCAAAATAGGCAAAGATCTGAATAGACATTTCTCCAAAGAAGGTAGACAAATGGCTAATAAGCACATGAGAAGGTTCTCAACCTCACTAGCCATTAATGAAATGCAAATCAAAACCACAATGTGGTATTATTTCATAGCTACTATGAAAGACAGTAACAAGTGTTGGTGAGGATATGGAGAAATTGGAACTCTTATACACTGTTGGTGTGAATGCAAAATCATTCCAAAGCAGCTGCTTTGGAAAACAGTCTGGCATTTCTTCGTACAGTTAAATAGAGTTACCTTATGATCCAACATATTCACTCCTAGGTATGTACGAATATAAATGAAAACATGTCTATATGAAAATGCAAATATTCATGGCAGTATCATTCATAATTGCCAAAGAATGGAAAAAACCCAATGTCTGTCAACTGATGAGCAGATGAATACAATATTATATACCCATGTGATGTTATTCAGCTGTTATAGGGAATGAAGTACTGATCCATGCTACAATATGGATGAATCTTGAAAATATGCTAAGTGAAAAAAGCCAGACACAAAGACCATAATGCATAATTCCACTTATATGAAATTTATAGAACAGACATACCTATAGAGACAGATTAATTGTTGCCTAGCACTGGAGAAAATTGAGAGTGACTGCTAATGGGTGCATAGTTTCTTTTGGGGTGATGAAAATATCTAAAATTGATTTGATAATGATATAGAGGTCTATAAATATACTAAAACCATTAAGTTATATACTTTATGTTGGTGGATAGTGTGGTACATGAATTATATATCAATAAACCTGTTGTATATGTAAAAAGGGATATGTCTTAGCGATGTAAGCATCAGCACTTGGTGATAGATAATATGTAGGGAATAAGAACAAGAGAAAATTAAGAATAACTCCCAGATTCTGGCCCTGGCAACATCTGAAGGGAGTAAAAACTGGGAGAACAGGTTTTGTTTTGTTTTGTTTGAATAAGGAGGGTCAGCTTTGAGAATCAAGAGTTCTGTTCTGGACATACTGAGTTTGAGGGACCTGGTAAATATCCACCTAGAGATACTAGGTAGACAGTTGAATGTGAGTCTGGAACTCAGAGGAGCAATCCTGAATGCAGATAACATTTAGGTGATAGAATCCATAAGAAAGGATGAAAAATGTGTGTGCGTACACAGAAATGAGCCTCAGAATGAAATGGGATTGAGGAGGAGAG
Organism: Canis lupus familiaris; assembly: GCF_011100685.1. Taxonomy (NCBI): domain Eukaryota; kingdom Metazoa; phylum Chordata; class Mammalia; order Carnivora; family Canidae; genus Canis; species Canis lupus. Next base: position 14,011,879 of record NC_049223.1, on the reverse strand, counting down.
CCACAGAGAAACCTGAGATAGAGGTCTGCCAGGGAGGAAGGAAAGTAGAGGAGCATGAGGACATGAAGGTCAGGTGAAAGAGGGCAGTCAGTTTTCACAGAGCTGGTGCTACTGAAAAATCAGGAAGAAGAGGACCAAAGTGGAAATGCCAAGATGGATGCTGTTGATGACCTTGGCAAGAGTAGCTTAATCCTGGAGACTCTGGAATTGTGGATCGAGGAGGGAATGTGAAATGCTGGAGTTGAGAGAGGGAGGGCAACTGTTTTTAGAAATTTTCCTGGAACCACACTCTGGTGAAAATTCCTCTGGGATCCTTTCCTGCTCTGCTGAATCCCCAGAGTGCTGGTAGTGTTTGAAGGCCATTTCTTCCCTTGGAGACAGCAACTTCGGGGGTGAATGCTGCATTGAGGGAGTTGCCCACTTGTAGGTTGGGCTGGGGCAGGAGAGTGGTGCTAGGCTGAGTGGTACCAGAGAAGAGTGTCATTCTAGGCTTTGTTCTCTGGTGATTTTTATTTTTATTTTTATTTTATTTTATTTTATTTTATTTTATTTTAGAGGAGGATTTTATTAGTAATGTGCTTTTTTGGAGTGTAGATCAAATTGTTTAAAAATCATTTGAAGACAGAATAGAGAGAAAAGACAGTCCATGCCTTCAGATGCAGTGAAGGTCCTTATAAAGCAGAGTCCTGGCTTTATATACACTGCTGCTCTGTATGTCTTCAGACATGGGTGGAACTCAGAGCTAGGACCACCAAGACTATGTGAGGTGGAGAGAAAAGTGGTGACTTTCTCAAAAGGCCCCCATACAAATGCTTGGGGAAGTTGTGTTTCATAAACCTCAAAAGTTGAGACGCCTGGGTGGCTCAGTCACGTAAGCATCTGCTTTCAGCTCAGCTCATGATCTCAGGGTTCTGGGATCAAACTCCGATCAGGCTCCCAGCTTAGTAGGGAGCTTGCTTCTCCCTCTCCCTCTGCTGCTCTCCCTGCTTGTGCTCTCTCTCTCTCTGTCAAATAAATAAATAAAATCTTAAACAAAACAAAACAAAACAAAACAAAACAAAAAACCTGGGATCCCTGGATGGCTCAGCGGTTTAGTGCCTGCCTTCGGCCCAGGGCGTGATCCTGGAAACCCAGGATCGAGTCCCGCATCAGGCTCCCTTCATGGAGCCTGCTTCTTCCTCTGCCTCTGTCTCTGCACCCTCCCCTCTGTGTGTGTGTGTCTCTCATGAATAAATAAATAAAATCTTTTAAAAAATTAAAATAAACCTCAAAAGTGCTTTGACTATACATCTTACCATCTGCATTAGCATGTTCTTCCTCCATGCTCCTTTACTTGTTAGACTGTAAAAGCAACTTTTTAAGATACATGTTCCTTCAACCAACAATTCAGTCTTTACTTTCTCTTCAGAAAATGAGCTGCTACTTAGTCTATAAAGCCCATTTGATGTTTTGAACAAACATGTTTTGAGCCACATGACTATAGGCTGTTCATTTTGAATGAGTCCAAGTGGTGCTGTTTTTTCTTTTACAAGATGTGTGTGTGTGTGTGTGTGTGCGTGTGTGTGTCTGCGCATGCATGCATGTGTGGCGTGTGTTTGTATTTGTGTATGCATGCTTTATTAAATCAAGGTTTTAACGTTATATCTGAGTCTTCTTAGTTCAAATTTCTGCCTTATGTGGAATATAAATGACCTATCAGAAAACTATATATTTGAAATCCAGTGTGTTCTAACTGGCTTGGCATATTAGAAAACATTGGCAGTTAGAAAACTTTTCAAGCCCTGGTTAAAGGCTCCTTGTAAGGATTACTTTTGTGTGTGGTTATTTATTTATCTTTAATGTTTTATTATTTATTTGAAACACACAGAATGAGAGAGAGAGAGCATGAGGGAGAGGAACAGGGACCCAAACCGACTCCACAATGAGTGTGGAGTCTGATGCGGGGCTCGATTTCACAACCCTGAGATTGTGGCCTAAGTGGAAACCAAGGGTTGGCTGCTCAACTGACTTAACTACTCAGGCAGCCCTGTGTGTGGTTTTTTAAAGAAAATTTTATGTGGTCATAATTGTTTGGTTGTGTTTCACTTTATATGTAGGGGACATGCATTGGGCGATTTTGAAGGAAGAACATTTGAGTATTACTTTCATCCAAACATTCTTATTCTGAAGGAAACCTCTTAATTTGTTCTAGAGCACAGAGTGTTTTTTTTTTTTTTCATTTATTATTATAAGAAAACAATATAGTGGTGTGTCCTACTTGGTTAGAAGTAGATTGTCATCCATTGAGGAAATCACCAGCTTAAGAGAAACCACGACTTTACCCAGTCCTTCCAGCTGCTCTCCAACCAGGTGTAGAGATTTTAGTAACTTGCAGCAACTTCCAATCATGGGAGAATTAGAGTGGTTATCTGGGAGGAATCATTTGAACTTCAACCTATACTTTACCTATGGGGCCATGCTGACAGAAGCTTTTTTTTTTCTTTAAGATTTATTTATTCATTTGAAAGAGAGAGCGAGCGAGAGAGTGAGAGAGAGAGAATGAGAGCACACGTGCACACCCAGCAGGGAGGGGCAAAAGGAGAGGGAGAAAAAGTCTTACTCTGCTCAGCACGGAGCCTGACTCAGGGCTCCATCTCACGACCCTGAGATCATGACCTGAGCTGAAACCAAGAGTTGGACGCTCAACTGACTGTGCCACCAGGTGCCCCTAACAAGCACTTTGATGTCTTGATTTTTAAAAAAGCAAGAGAAAGTGACTGCTAAGAGAGGGTTTAGTCTGCTCTATTGAAGACAGGCTTCAAGGGAAGTTTGCTTCAGGTGCTTACCAAGACTGGGGGCAGACAAGGTCAGTTTACAGTGTTTTCTAATTGTTTTTGGAGAATTGGACTGTATTAATAAAGCAGGTGCTATTGACCACGTTTTAGATCATTTCACGGAGGAGCACAGATTCATTTTTTTTTTTTTTCTGCTCAGGGTAGATCTTGTGTACATTACGTTGTTTCTCAAAAGCGTCTTGTCTTGGGATGCAGCCAGGCCCCTCATGTGGGTGGTGTGTGTTGTATCACAGACCTCAGGCCCTAAAACCTGAATTTTGCTTTGTCAGATCAGATGAGTGTATGAAATAGCCTTTGGGAGACGCCAAGAGGCAAACATAAAAGTGATGTTTGTGAATTGATGTAGACAGAGACTTTGGGCAGATTTCTTTGAGATGTGGGAACGTAGTTGACAGGAAGAGAGAAGACAGAAGAAGACAGGTAAGAGACTTCTGGATTTTCTGAAGTAACCTTATTTGGCAGCATTCAGAAACCATGGGCTGCTGAGGGCCTTATAGTCTCTGGGGTGTGTTGGGGGAGCAATAATTTTTGGATGTTGATAATGTACTCAGCTTAGAGGATTGCATCTAAAAATGCCACTGGTTTGACTTTTTTAAGAAAAAATCCTAAAGGAATCTCTTTTTTGGTGATCTTTACTTAAACTCAGTGTAAGATGTAGGCCTTAGTTAAAATTTGCCACAGAATGAGAAACAGAAACCATGGAAGAATGTAAATACACCTTTGTTCTTCTATTTCTTACCCACACACACATAGACACATGCTTACCTATATTTGCATGAAAAGTAAGCAGCAAACGTCTTGAAGGACAAACAGAAGGTACAATATGATTAAGTAAGAGGTTGAATATAAATTGGAATGAGTCCTAACATTTTATTTCACTTTCATTTGGATCCTTTTACTAATTCTCTTTGCTGGGTTTAGGCTTTTCAAACATTCTTTGGCTCTGGAAGGGAGTTGTATAACCATAAAACTTGAGAATCCTGGCTCTAGAATAAATGTTCCTTTAAAACCCCAAGGACAGAAAATTGAACACAGCTGTGCAAAAGAAAAAAGCAACCACTCCAGTGATGGTTCAGGGCTGCGGGCACCCTGACCAGCTTCCCCAGTACACTGGAGCTGTGGTTTCTTGATGGTGGATGGGGAGCTCCAATGTTCTTTTTTGCAAGTTTCAGGAAAAGACCAAGACTTTCCTTCAAAACTGGAGTTTCTCTGTTGCAGTCAGAAGAACATTCTGCTAAGTATTATTATCCATCTCCCTGCTTGTCCTATGTATATCCTGTTGTTGTCCCCTTGGGGACAGTTGGGGTTTCTAATTGTTTTTGAGATGCTATGATTCTGCAGGCCTTATGGATCCTGCTTATGAATAAGCCCCAGAGCCTAAGCCGTTTACACCAGGGTTAGAACACACAAGGTTTTGGAGCCCTAGAGTCCTTCTCCTCTGCACTTCCCTGAACAAAAAGCTTTAAAGTATGGTCCTGAGAACATAGCATTGTTGTTCCTTGCTTCTTATCTGGGATGAAAACCACAATGTTGCCTCTCCGATATTTGCCTGGTGGGGTCCCCCTGTTTGGTTGGTAGCCCATGAAGAGCCATGGCCATGGACCCTAACCTCTGCGCAGCCTGGGATTAATCATTTTGCTGTCAGACCCTGTAATGATGATTCATACTTCTTCCTCTACAAGATTAGATTACTGTAATTTTCTTATCCTGTACTGTTCACTAGGGATTTGAATTAATTCTTGTTGGTATAGAAAGCCGTATCATGTTTCGGGGGAGAAAGGACTGAACTTGCCTACTTGGCCATCACCAGAAAACATGCAGGGAGGGCCTGTTGTGAGCCTGATTCTGGAAGGTCATCCTGGCTGCAGGACTTACCATGTCAGTTAGTTCACCATAAAGGCCTGCAAACAGGGCTGTGGCATGCACTTGGCCAGGTGCAGTGGATTTGCATACATGACGCCATGCCTCAAAGATCAGAACACACAGAGAGTTTTGCAAGGAGTCCTCTCCTGAAATCAGGCGCTGCCTAATGAGGAAAATCTTGCCCAGATAAATATTTGGGGAGGAGATAACTAATTCAGGTTTGTGGAATGGTCTACCCAGAGCCAGCAGGGATCATGATCAGACTGGGGAGGGTAGAGGGGTAAAGTAACCTTTGGAAAAAACTGTTTTGGCACACTCCTGTAAAGTGTGCATTATTCTGTCCCTTCAACAAATACTTATTGAGCCCTTACTATATCCGAGGCACGACTGCGGGCACTGGGGATTAGCAACAGTCTACAAAACAGAATAATCTCAAACTGGATGGAGCTTATGTTCTTGTGGCTCTGGTGGGTGGCGGGTGGGGTGGGAACATGGGCCGGAGAAAGCCATAGCCCCTGGCACAACTTAACAAGTGAAGTCATTCAGAGATGCGTTTGCATGTACATTCTCTCTCTTCCCTCTGTTGAGCCTGTGCCTCCGTCCCACTAATGAGGTTGCAGCCATCTGTAGTGAGCCTCTGAAGGGAGTTCTTCATGCATGCCAGCATGTGGTCCGCTGTGGTGTGATGAGGCCGGCTGGTGACTGCAGGGGCTGCAGGTGGATTGTCTGCTACAGCCCGAGCCTCTGTTGAAGGGGAGCTGCCTTGTGATCAAGAACTCTTACCTTTGTTTCCAGCCTTACAGTGGAGGGACTCTGACTCCAGAATGCCTCTTACTGATAGACATTCGCTCTCCCTGGATCCCTTTCCTTTCTTTGTTCCCTCCTTTCTTCTTCTTCTTTTTTTTTTAATCCTCTCCATTCTCCTTTGGTTACTCTGAGATGGTGCTTTCCTGCAGAATCATAGAATCTGTTTTCCTGGAACTGGATGGGGTCCTAGGAGTCTTAGTTGAAACCAGCAATTTCTGGTCTCTGGACTGGAAGCAAGCATTCACCTGATGCAGTGACATGAGAAATAGAAGAAGATGAAGTAAATGCCTCATGAGGCTAAACTTCACTATTTGATTCCTGTATCTTTCTATCATATTCCCTTGAACTTTTCAGTTTCTAGTATCTTCCACTTACCCTAGAAATTACTCATTGTCCTGAACTCAGCCCCCCACTCCTCATCATGCTGCTCCCCACAGTTGACTCTGGTTTTCAGCTGGTGCCCCCCTCAATTTTATAGCACATGCCCCCAAAATAAGAATCAGTGCCTAAACCTGAGGGTAGAAAGTCGCTGCTTGTACTGCCAGGGAGTTGTGTTTCAGGATTCCCAGTTAGAGCCACAGATACATTTTAAGCTACAACATGCAGCGGTTCAATTTTATAGAATTATTGGTACTGTGGTTCCACTTTATTACAGGTTTATCAGGCGTTTGTGGGTTGGCCAAGTGTGTAGCCATCACTTATAACTGTTTCTGGAGGAAAATGAGAAAGAACTTTTACAATGTGAACCTTATTGAGCTTGAGATGCATGTACTGTGCTTCTAGTCAAGGGTATATGTGGTTTCATGGCTTGTGGAGGCTGGAGATCGTGGCTGCAGAGAAAGCTGCCCAGGTGCTCTCCATCCCCAGTGGGTCTCTGGGGCCTTGGTGTTCTCCTTTGTGACACAGTGTGGATGTTTGAATTTTCAAAGTGTTCCTTGAGGAGAATCATAGGTACTTGGTGTTTTTCATTCAGGAGTAAGAACTGCCTATTCCCCCTTGGTATTTGGCATCAGCAGAGAAAACCACTTATGGCGGTCAGCTTTGTGATGCCCACAATGACATGGAAAAAGAAAAGGCCTTATGCATCTTCTCTGGTATAGGAAGTCCTTACTGTATCAGCTGTACCACTTCATGTTTCCACCTGAGAAGTAACCCCCTATGGTTCTGCCATGGGATGAATGGGCAGAGATCCCATATATTTAGATATATGTTGGCCTAAATGGAGCATGTCACAATTTGTATATCTCTGAATATTCTTCGGGACTCTGAGCCTGGTGTCCAGGAATGTGATGTTGGTCCCTCCATTGTGATAGGCTGTGTCCCTGGAGCCAGGACTCATAAGACACAGTCCAGGCTCCCCCACCCCGGCAAACTCACATTTCATTTCAACCATGAGGCCAGCAGCTCTGTGCATGCTGAGCACGGCTCCACGCCCTTTGCTCTTGAAGCAGCAGCCTGGGAGAGAAGAGTTGGCTTGCTCATCTGTTGTTCAAGCCAGTGACCTACACACGACCTTGGAACTTGAAAGATTGTCATCCAAAGCCAGTGAAGCTCTCCATAAGCTTTGAGAGACACACACTCTGTCATTATTGATTTAGATCATCTGGAAGGGGGAGATATGGTGGTTGAAAGACAAATGTTAACCAAAAAAAATCATTCCCCCTTTTAAAAAAATCTACTCCAAAACAAAATTATTCATATGTGGTGTAGAAGGCTACAATCTTAGACTCCTACCAGTGTATCAGTGTAGATGTTAGGAAACTAAGGCATGGTCCTGTCTTTACTCAGTAATGTCAAAATTCTAAGCTTATTGCAAAAATGGGCACCTCCTCCCAAAAAAACAAAAAACAAAAAGAAACCCCCAATGAAATAGTTCCAAGTCTAGTTCTGTTAGATCAGAAATTAGGACAGAATATGAATTTAGTTGCCTAGTCTTTTCATGCCCTGGAAATGAGCAGCTTGAAAAAATATCCCTCATGATCGTTTAAGTTCATTGCCGTTTAGAAATCAGACCCTTTCCGAAGGCAGGCGTAGTGCGATGGAGAGCTTTGTTAACCTTGCTTCCCTGCACAGACAGTTCTGCTAGTGCCCCGACATCATCCTTACTTCAGAAGTAGGTGCTTCATGGAAGGACGAATGGCAAAGGAGGTGCTTGTGCTCGCTCTGTTTATTTGCTGTCTGTAAACTGAGAAGCCAACTTGTTCTTCTTGTCTCTTTCCAACTTTGGAGGGACATTAGGCATTGATTAGTCAAACCTGATTTAAAAAGGAGAATGTTGTCACTGCATTTAAATGAGAAAAAATATATATAACTATAGCTATTTTGATTGTGGTTCTCAGTCTTTATGTCACAAATATTTATTCCATTTACTAAGTGGCAGACATAGTAGGTTCCAGCAATACAGAGATGAGACGGAGTCCTTGCCTTCTGGATGCTAAGAGTCTAAGGTTGGAAATAATAGACCATGTCAGGGAGGGGATACAGGAGAAAGGAAGTCAGCTGAATCTTGAAGGATGCTGAGGAATCTTCTAAATGAGAAGGAAGAAAAGGCATTCTTAGCAGAGGGAATAGCTTGGACCCAGCAATGATGGTTATTGTGGCTTTTCATAGTCACCTACTCAGGGGCAGTGTGGGGGGACATATGGCTCATGAGGTAGGAAGGCGCCAGGTCACAGCAGCTAGGGACTTTGGAATTTACACAACAGGCCAGCCAATCTTGACCTTCTGTTTTCCTCCAGCACATGTATGCTAGAATATATCCATATGTGTCACAAACCTCCTGGGTATATCCAGATATGATGTTTGTAATGAGCAAGGCATTAAAATACCCTGTAATCATCACGCAACTATTAGCAGCATATTCATAAAAGTACATCATCGTAGCTCTTGGTCTATATGAGATAATCTCTGGCTTAAGTGCAGTTTCCAAAGCATTTATGTATGACTTGATTCCTTTTTCCTCCTACTAATGAATACCGACATGAAAGAGGATGAAAGCGACATATTTGCAAGGACATTTTCACATTTATTCCTCAAGAACATTTAATTCAAAAATTTGTTGCACAAGCTTCCATCAGTGAGAAGTCACTGGCTGCCCAGGAGAATGGCTGCTGGAACCAGTGAGGTTTTGGCTGGGTGACATGTGGCCAGGCTGGGGCTGGTTCAAAGGTTCTGTGAGCAGGAGAGAGGATGGGTTTGGGGAGGAGTCAGTGGGGGAGGAAAGAAGAGTTTGGAGGCTCTTGGTGCAGTCCTGCCAAGAGGCAGTGAGAGCACCAGCAGGGGAGTGGCCACAGAGAAGGAAGCTGAGGGGTTAGGAGGAGCTGGTGTGCACCTGTCCACCAGGGAAACAGAAGCAAATGTCATGATGGGTGAGGACTAGTGCAGGATTATTTGTCTTGGGCTTCTTGTTCCTGTGAGCTAGCCTAGTATTCTGATCTTGGGGGCACCCCCCCACATCCTGAATTCTGCTGCAGGTGCAATGGGAACTGGGCAGGAGAAGACTCCAGCATCAGCCTCCTGGGCAACACGTGGATGGTTGTGGGGCAGGGAAGAAGAGGGGCAGTGAAGCAATGGAGGAGAGACTGATCGGCAAGGCATGAGAGGGACCAGACTGTAAAGTCAAAGACATTCCTAAAAAAGAGGATGTTCTGTGACTGTGGAAGTGGGCAGAAAATGTCCGACAACAGAGAGGTCAAGTCCAGATGAGGCACTGGGAGGGTCCCTTGGTGGGGAAACAGTCCCTGGAGAGTGGAAGGAGCTAGAATCCAGCTGCAAAACAGTGAGAGAGCAGTGGGGCTGCAGGAATGGAGATTTTGGTAGTGGAAGAAGAGGAAAAAGAAGGGCAAGCCCTCAAAGGGGAAGGGGACGCTGAGGGAGTTTTGGGGGTGGGAGACAGAGAAGCCACAGCGTGTTCTTGAGCTAGTGCTATGCTCCTTCAATGAATTGAAAAGAAGTTTCACCTCACTTCATCTGCGCATTCCACGGCATGCCGCAGAGCTAGCCTTTCCTATAATAAAGTCCAATGCAAGTTAGTTTGGCCCTTAGGAGGCATGGTTCCTGATATTTGCATCTGGGTGTGATGTTACAGAGTCTGAGACGATGAAGGGCAGGGAACATTCTTCATCTGCCAACTCTATCACCTGTGTATTGTCTTTTTATTTTTAAGAATGAAACCTTCAGGGGATCACTGGGTGGCTCAGCGGTTTAGCGCCTGCCTTTGGCCCAGGGCATGATCCTGGGGTCCCAGGGATCAAGTCCCATGGTGGGCTCCTGGCATGGAGCCTGCTTCTCCCTTTGCCTGTGTCTCTGCCTCTGTGTGTGTGTGTGTGTGTGTGTGTGTGTGTGTGTGTCTGTCATGAATAAATAAATAAATAAATAAATAAATAAATAAATAAATAAATAAATCTTAAAAAAAAAAAGAAAGAATGAAACCTTCAAGACTGTAGAACCCTGGAGTTTTAAAATGTGTCTCCTATGATACTTATAGTAGCATTAAATTTTGAGATGACTCAGTCTTCTCCTTTTCCAAAGAGTTGTTTTCTTGCTAATTCTTGAATGTCTATATACACTCGAAAATTAATCATCTTGGGCAGTGGCTTGAACTTCTGAAAATTATGTGGAAGTATCCTGTTTTATTGTTGGAGAGGCCCAAGGTATTAGAGATTCTCTAAGTATTCATACAACCTTCCAAATAAGCTTATTTAATTGGAAAGTAATGCTTTCCTTTATTTCTGTATCAAATATCTTACTTTGGATCAATGACTTCCATTCTTGTACAGGAAAAGAAACCTTTCCAATTTGTATTTTCTTCTCTCTCTTTTAAAAAGATTTTATTTATCTATTTGACAGCGCACAAGCAGGAGAAGGGGCAGAGGGAGAGGGAGAAGCAGGCTCTCCATTGAGCAGGGAGCCTGATGTGGGGCTCAATCCCAGGGTCCTGGGATCATGACCTGAGCTGAAGGCAGATGCTCAACTCACTGAGCCACCCAGATACCCTTCTTCTCTCTCTTTTTAAGTTTTTTTTTAAGTTTTATTTATTTATTTAAGAGAGAGAGAGAGAGAGAGAGAGAGCGCCTGGGGAAGAGCAGAGTGAGAGGGAGAGAAAGAATCCTCAAGTGGACTCCCTGATGAACATGGAGACTGCCATGGGGCTTGATCCTAGAACCCTGAGATAATGACCTGAGCTGAAACGAAGAGTTGGAGGCTCAACCAACTGTGCCACCCAAGTGCCCCACCAGTTTGAATTTCTTAAGATGGCACTGATAATAGGCAAACCCATATAGATTTATTTAAATTGCAATTATAATAAGTAGTTCAGTTACATAAACAGGATGCATTTGGAAGTTTTATTTGAAGTAGATTTAAAAAATAATATTCAAAAAATATTAAAAGTGTTAATTCAGCTTTTAAATTTGGGATAATTACAGATTCAAATGCAGTTTTAAGAAATAATACAGAGGGGCACCTGGATGGCACAGTCAGTTAAGCATCCGACTCTTGGTTTCGACTCAGGTTAAGGCCTCAAGGTCATGGGATCGAATCCTGCATCAGGCTCCGTGCTCAGCATGGAGTCTGCTTGGGATTCTTGCTCCCACTCCCACTACTGCTCCCCACCCCCCTTCATGTAGCGCTCTCTCTCTTTCTCTCTAAAATAAATAAATCTTTAAAAAAGAGAGAGAGGAAAGAAAGAAAGAATACAGAAAGATCCTATATGCCTTTTATACAGTGTTCCCTAACAGTTACATCTTGTGAAACTATGAAACAAGATCACGACCAGGAATTGGCATTGATAGTCCATAGAACAGTGGAAGTGTCCATAACAAGGCTCCCTTTTATAGCCACTTCCCCACTGCCTCATCTCTAATATCCAATAACCACTAACCTGTTCTCCATTTCTACAGTGTTATCATTTGGGGAGTTTATATAAGTGGAATCTTACAGCTTATAACCTTTTGGAATTGGCTTTCTTTTATTTAGCATAATTTCCTAGATATTCATCCAGGCTGTTGCATGTGTCAGTAGTTTGTTCCTGTTTTTTTTTTTTTTTTTTATAGTTTTATATTTTACGTTTAACTTTGTGATCCGTTTTAGTTAATTTTTGTATGAGGTGTGAAGATTAGGTTGAGGCTCACTTTTTCTTCTTTTTTTCCTTCCTTCCTTCCTTCCTTCCTTCCTTCCTTCCTTCCTTCCTTCCTTCCTTCCTTCCTTCCTTCTTTCCTTCCTTCCTTTCTTTTTGCTAGTGGGTATCCAGTTGTTCCAACATTATTGTGGAAAAGGTAACTTTTCTCAAATATCTGTTGGCTGTATTTTGTGGGTCTATTTCTGGGCTGTCTATTCCATTCCTGTAGCCATATGGTACAACTTAATATGGAATAGATTGATTACTTTCACTTTATTCTTTTTGAAGATTGTTAACTGTTCTAAGCTCTGTGCTTCTGTTTATGCATTTTAGAATAAGTTTGTCTATATCAATCAAAAATCTTTGCTGGGATGCTGATAGGAATTGTATTAAGGATGTACATTGGGGGAGAATTGACATATTATTGTGTTGACCCATGAACACAGTATATGTCCATTTATTTATAAATGTTGGTCTTTTTTTTATCAGCATTTTGTAATTTTTAGCATATAGCTCCTGTGTATGTTTAGTTAAGCTTATATCTAAACAGTTTATTTTCTTTGGAATGATTGTAAGTGTGCTGTTTCTCAGTTTGGTTTCCACATGTTTATTGTAGTTATAAAATAGGTGTTATAGATATATGATGTCATCTCTCATAGAAGCAGTATCATAAATAGATGTAGTTGTTTGATTAGCACACAAAAAGATTAAAGTGCCTAAGAAAGCTGGACTTAATGGGCAATTGCTAGAAAGAATGGTAGACTACCACATTGCTTTTAATACTAGTATTAAATAGTAGCTAGTATGAAATAGCTTATCAACTATCTTGGAAATATCTTAATATAAGTGTAGTTCTTATTTTAGCTCATAATATGATTTTCCATTTTCTTTATGGATATATTTATGAAATCTGTCATGCACATCAGATCTATTGCTGTCACTTTTTGGAAAAAAGTGCATGTAATGGGGGTCTCCTGAGTTCAGATAGCAAAAATATTTAGGAACATGTTTAAACAGATTGCACAGGTAAAATTAACTGCGGTTTGAACAAAGACAAAAAGGGTGAATAAAAAATAGAAGAGGAAACTGGGAGGAATTACTCTGTTAGACTCCACTGCATTCATCTAGATTGGTTTGGTTGCTACAGGGGAACAGGGAGCCATGATTTAAGAAGTGTCCAAAAGTTAGATATTTTGTGGGAGTGAATCTTTTTTAGGGAAAAAAAAAAAAACAACAAAAACTGCATGGTTGTGGTAACAGTGATTCATTGTCTCCTCCTATCTTAAAAGTCCCAGATAGTCAACTATTTTACATGTGTTTTTTAATTTTAACCCTGCTTTCCTCCACGAGGAGTTTAAAGCAGCTTTCTATGAAGGTAAAAACAAGATGAAATAGAATTTTAAGTGGGTAAAAAGAGAAATTGGTCAAAGGGAAAAGATGAGGACCGTGACCATGACCGGGATTTGGAAGCAGGAGTCAAGCTGTGAGGTTTTGTGTGTTGGCTTGAAGTGGGTAAACAATTAGGCTTGGACTAATTATTTTTAACCCTTGCACAAATAGTCCTGAGGCTGGTGTTTAATTATTACTCTGTCTGGTGCTTTTCTGCCATCTTTTCTTCGGCCACAGGACTGCTCAGGGGGAGGCATTGTCCTGCAGGGTTAATTAATAACAGGAACTCACATCCTGCTCTGGGAGCCTCTGCTGTCTGATGCAGCTGGTGGTCTAAGAGCCCACACCCAGAGAGGCACACCACCCGGGGCCTGGCGGCCGGCAGCTTCTGCTCCAGCCCAAGAGTTCTGGTTTTGGGATGTATTTTGAAATTAGGATGAACAATTAAGACTGTTATTTTGGGGAACAGCAAGGACATCTATAATTGTAAGTATTTTTATAAGCAGGGTGGTAATGTTTAGTTTTAATATCTAAAAAAATGTAAATAGCCTTTAAGAAGTGATCGCACGAGGTCATTCAAATTTTCTCAGTAGTTAAGCTTCCTTTGGTTTTTAAGTGAGGTGAGTGACCTGAGATCCTTCTGAAGGATCCTTCTTGCTAGTTGGGAGCATTGCTGCTGATCTTAAGACAAAACCTTTGTGTGTTTTAGAGAAACCTTTGTGTGTTTAACTTTTTCTACAGTTAATGGAAGTAGGAAGAAATCTACAGCTGGCCACACAATTTGTAAACCTGTAAACAGACCCGTCCGTGCCTTCATAATGTGCTGTTTAACGTATATACTGTGCGTGTCACCTACTTTCCGGCATTCGGTATCTGAGCTTTATCAGTGCTGATGTGTTCTTTCGAATGCAAACACTAGAATCTAAGAAATGTTTGCCCACTCAATTTTCTATTGTTGCAGCCTGTGGAGTAGACTGCTGTTGCATTTTTAATTTCTCTATAAAACAAGCTGAGAGACAATGCGAATGATCTAATTGCATTTAAAGGAGCTGCTGGCCAGGCTTGTTGCAACAGCTGATGGGCTCCTCTGAGTTTCAAGAGCTATTTATGGTAGATTAGCTGGGATCAGGGCTCTCTAGTTCAGGCCATAAAAGGCCGGTCCTATGTGGAGTTGCCCCACTGCTCCTGACGGCGCCCTCGGAGGCTGCAGCGTCCTCAGGTTTCACGTGGATTTACCCAGTAATGGATGGCCACACCAAGGCCAGATCGGGGAAGTTCAGCGTCAAGGACACCAGGGCCCTGAAAACTTCAAAAAGAAGAGTCTTTTTAATATTTTGGCGATCTTTTTTTCCAAGAAACTTTTGGGATGTAGCCTTCACCTATTTACTTGCATTTGGCATCCAAACGCATTTTGGAAAGCACCGATCTAAATTTACTCTGTTCTGAATCATCACTTCTGATAGACGCCATCGCCTGGTTTGCGCTGTGATATTTGATTTTGTACAGTGTTCCTTGGGCTAACTTTTGATATTTTGCTTTTTGTTTAGAATTTGAAAATCGTGTTTATTGAAAGGAGACTCAAAGCAATTACTTGAGGACATCCAAAGCCGTGTTTTGTTTATTTTTTAATTAGAAAAATCAGGAATTACAGTGTGATCTCCCCCCCCACCCCTTTAACTTAGAGGAACAGCGGTTAAACAGAAATTTGAAGTAAGTGAAAAATCTTCCTATAAATCTAAATGCAGTTGTATGTTAAGTACCATCTGTCTAAGCATGCTTCCTGAGGTTTGTGGACTTCAAGCACTGGAATGTTCCTGCCAGTATGTGCTAGTTATTGCTGTTGCTCTTCCGAGTACCCTTGGGCATGTTTTTTGGTTTTGGAATGATAGGATTCTTTTTTCTTAAAAATCAAAGAACTTTCCTGTACAGAGAAGTTTGTACTAACAATTTACTTAATATTATTTAGTAAATACATCCTGTCTAAATGTGAATACTCGAAGCCTTGGAATTAAAAGCATATTCACAATACAGAGTACTTCAATAATTTTATCACAAGTATGGGAGTGAGATTCAGAAGTCATGTTTTATTTTATTTCATTCTTGTTACTAATACACGTGAAAATGTAAATCGCCAGTGATCCTTTTATATTATCTTTGTTTTGAGGCATTTTTACCTTGGTACTCTGATTCTTCCAGCTTGGTTTATAAAACCTCTATTGTTCCTAAATTAAAAAAAAAAAAAAAAAAAGAAAAGAAAAACCTCAAGCTTTAGTTCCTAGAGTTTTGAACTCTATTTCATTTTTAAATTCTCCAAGAAAAAAAAAATGCCATCTTTAGCCATTTTAAGTCCTAGAGATAGCTGTGTTCTCTATAATTTCACTTAGCAATTTGCTTCTACTAAAGAATAGCGAAGAGCTATAGAAGATTGATGGCTTGTTTGACCTATTACTCCTTTAAAAAGTATTTTTTTATACTATATCAGATGGACCAGTAGGAACAGTAATTATTTTTATCAGGTAGAAAAACAGAATATTTATAGAGATGAGTTTCATCAGTGATACCGCTGTGGCTCTCAAACCGAATGTATCACAAGTTTAGTGGGCATTTGGAAATGCTTGGGGTGATAACTGTGGCTGGCATTTGGGGTAAGGTGAAGAATTATAAATACTCTGACCATCTCACAGGGTGAAGCATGGCTCTGGCCAAAATGTTGGTGGTATTTCCTGCTGACAAAAGCGGCAAGGTATAAATGCTGCCCCCCATTCCAGGGAGAACCAACACCAGGCTGCGTATACAGGCTGCCTCTTCTCACCAAGCTAGGGAAACCCTTGAGGCACCAAACAGTTGAGTGTCCTGCCAGGAGTGGATCATCCATGCTGCTGCCCTGGGAGGGGAGAGGAGGTGATACAGATGAGCAGAGACACTGCTCATCATGCTTCCTTCTGTTGAGAGTGGGACAATGCTTGTTAGCCTTCAAGGAAATGCCTTTTTGAAATCAACTAACTGGTGCCAGGAGCATAACTTTCAGAGTAAAATTTGGTTAAAGCACTTAGCTTTTACGTCACTTTCATTTAACAAACCAACCCAGGTATCTTTGCTTGTACTTTTGAGACCTGCTCTTTCTTGGTAACCACGCCTCTGGAACATTGTGAATTTCAGTTCGGAAGGAACACCTTTTTAACACCTGGAGTCACTTAAACTTATCCAGTTGAGGATTTGAATCCAGAGGAAAGGGCCATCGGCCTTCACAGGGATGTCCCCAGAGTGGCTGCTCAAGGTTCACAGACTGTGTAGAGGCTGTGGAGGGGAATTCTTACTGTTGGACACAAAGGAAATCCTGTCCTCCCTGTAGTGCTGCTTGGGCTCTTAGGACATGCGTTACAGTGATACTCACAATGACCTCCCTGTGACCGGGAGAATTCCTGGTCTGGAGCTTTCTTATAGTTCTGGGCTTTATTATTTTGTACTTCTGAACCAGAAGCCATGCCGTCACCCTTGACTCCTCTCCCTATAGGTCACCAAGGTCCCCACATCTGACTCTGAAATGATGTTCCTGCCCTCAACCTCCTCCCAAGCCTGCTTGTCCTTTGCCTGGTTAAGTGCATTGCCCTTAATTTGTTATTTTGCCCCCAGGTTCCCTGCCGTCCAGTCCATCCTCAAAATGACTAACCCTATAACAAGATTTGATCTTGTCACTCCTCAAAAGTTGAACCTTTCATGGTTTCCCACTAATGAAAGCAAGAGCCTGACTCCTTAGCCTCCCCGTCAGGTTCTTTCATGCCATTGTCTTACTGGCATCCCTACCAGAAATGTTCTGTCTTCCTTTGCATCCCAGGGAAGTGGTATCAAATGAGATCTTTCCAGAAGCTTCTACTGATCAGCCTCTGGGCTCCAGGCCTTGACTCCAGCCTGTAGTGCAGGTTCCTGGCACTGTGTCCTGGTGCCTCCTTCCTTTGTAGGGGGTTACCCAACAAGGCACCTGGGTTCTAGCCCTCTTGCCACCCAGGATCTAGCCCAGCAGGTGAATTAATCGAATTGAATGCATTGGAATAACTTGTGGATTCTTCATATTAAAAATTAACTGTCTCTGAAATACTTTAGCCATTGTTATGTGTTATTCCCAACAGAAGTGGGTGTTCTGTGTAATATGTTCTGGGTTTTTTTTTTTTCCATATTTAATAATGCAAGCAGATTTGTCTTAGTACAAGTGTGATGGGGTGTGTTTGTGTGTGTGTGTGTATATATATATATATATATATATATATATATATATATATATATGCTTTTGCCAACACAGGAAATTATGGTGCATTCAATGAAGTCAGCCACTTCATTATTGGAGCCTTGCCTAAAATGAAGAAACTGCTCTAGCGGTGTGATTTGACTTAGGTACTTTCCCCGAGCATTAACCCTGATCCCTTAGATTCAGCATCTCGGGTTGGTTTGCACTGCTGATCCCGGACCAGAATGCAGCACCCTGACATCTGGTTCAGAGACTCATTGTCTTAGGTTACTCCTAGTTGCAGGAGATTTTCAAAGACTAATTTATTCTGCCTTGAACCTTGCTTATTCTCTTCTGAAAGTTGATCCTTTAATCCAAAACAAGTTCCTAACCTACTCCAAATTGGCATTTGTATAAATACAGTCAAAGAACAAGCTTTCATATTTGCCTTGGGAGAGTTGGTTCACCCATATCACAGTGCTGGATTCATCTCAGCGCGTTGCTATTGGATGCTTCACTTTAATATTACACGTCTGTGTGCAGGTCTCTGAGCTGATGCCATGGGATGAAGATGATGAAACTCCTTTCCATCCTTGGTGAAGTAATTTCCTAAAGGGGTTCGGCCACATCTTAACAAAGCTGGAAGGGACAAACACTAGTAATGTACCATCCATGCTCGGTGCCAACCTCTTTACCTACATGATCTCATTTAATTTGTACAGTGGCCCCTAAGAAATATGACTGTCAATGTCCTCATTCTACAGGGGAAAAAACTGAGGTTGAAAGAGACTTGCCCAAGAGCACATACCATGGGGCCGGGGTAGAGCTGAATTCAAACAGGTCCATTGGACTTCTACGCCCATCGTCATAACCAGTGCTTCTCGGACTGTAATAAGCATCACTCGTGATCTTGTGAATGTACCGATTCTGATTCAGTGGGTCTGGGGTGGGGCAGCGATGCAGCAGAGAAGACCCCAGGTGACACTAATGTCTCTGGCGAGCACTGCCCGTGAGTGGCACTGTTTTAAAGTGAAACCAGAGACGGATGCAGTCAGGTTGGAGGGAGATCCGAGGGCTTTCCGGGCAGTCCAGGTGGTCTTCCAGGCCAATCTGCTCCTCTGTGTTTCTTGTGCCATCCCTCCCCTGTGTTTGCTTACACAGTTGTCTCCCACTTCTCTTCTGATGTCTGCCTTTCTCCTGGCTCCTCCTCCTCACGTTGCAAACATACTCAAGTTTCTACCATCCTAAATAAAGCTCCCCTTGACCCCAGCCATGAGCTATTTCTTTCACTGCGTGTTCACTTCTCAGCACCTAGGCTCTGCGGAGCTCTCTCTCCCTCCCAGCCCCACGTGACCTCCGGATTGCTTTACCTCTGAGCACCCGAGCACCCCTTCGCAACCCTTCGGGAGGATCCTGCCTCAGGGCCATACCGACTGCTGTGCTCTTGCACTCTCCTGACACCTGTATTTTCTAAATCATGCACTGTCTCCTCTCTGCTATGGCTTCTCTTCTTAGGGTTAGGGTGAACATTCGCTCCTCTCTCTACGGTGAATTAGAAGATTCATCCATTCCAGATGAAATGTATTCATGTGGGTTTTACAGTGTATTTTCTCTTTTTAATTAGAAGTTGTTCACTTCCAATCAACTGTTAACATCTGCATCCTAGACAACAAGCGTTGAGAGAATTGTACTTAAAGAAAGATCAGTTCATTTTTGCGTGAAGACTCAAAGGGTTTTTATAAGTAATGTGCCTATAATTTGTGGACTGCTTTGGTTGATCAAAGGCCTCATGTTTCTTTCTGGATTTTCAGTTACATTCTGAGTACAGAAAGTCAACAGATAATTTAGGTTCAGACATATAGTGTCATTGAACAGAAAAATCATGTTGGTACCTTTAGATTTTTTGAGACATCGAATATTTTAAATATTTTAACCCCCAGGCTTTTCATACATTCTAAAAACACTACTTAGTTTTATCTCATTTAACCAAAAATTTAAAATATACACATGCACTTGCACATGTATTACACATTCAACAAAACAAGCCACTCCAGCTGAAACTGAAGTGGGAAAACAGTTGATTTCCAGTACCTGAAAATACGTTGATTTAAGAAGTTGGCAATGTAAGGTAAAATAACCTTTGAAAATGTTAGTATTGTTTTGTGTAGATTTTCTTAGAAAAAAAAATTTAAGATAAGATTTCAGATTCTCAGGTACAGATTGGTCACAAGATTAGCCACATTTGTTAATTTTGCAATTACTTCATGCCTATAATAGTTGCTATTATGAAAGCCAAGGACAAATGACATTTTAACATCTATTACTGATAGTTTGCAACTATCACTTCTGGTACCTTACACAGCTAATGGCTCTATAGGTTTGAGCTAGGTTAGAAAAATAAACTCAGTCTTGCTGTTCAAAGGTAGATGGCTCCACAAATCATCATGCTCATGGTCTTAATTTCCACCAGATGTTCATTTTAGCCAGACACACACATTTTTGATTGAAAGTGTTGAATATTTTAAAATTCTGTGATTCGATAAATATTGTCGTGATGCAGTTGTAGAGAATGAGTAAGCTTCATGCGATGCCTTCTGCCCCGATGTGGGATCCTCCCATTTGAGATGGAATTTTTTTAGTTGGATTTGTATCAGTTCTTCTCTCTGGAGGCTTCAAGGAGCTTGCAGACATCTAACTGACCTTAAATATTTCAAAAGAGAGTTTCAGTAAGTAGGTGGTGGGGAGCATAAGGGAGGAAAATAATATGAAAGCAATGATAGCAAATAAGCTTTGTGCCCTATGCACCTCAGCCCATCTCCCAAAGCTCCCTAAAACTGTTCCCCTCGCTTTCAGAGGAGGAAGAAAATTAGAAATCCAGGGTGTTTGATTCCGAGGAATGCTGGGGGCAATAGCAGAGTAAGTGGGAGTAGCCGTGGTCTTCATAACTGGCTGTGTGACTTTGGGTAAGTTCTTACCCTCTCTGAGCCTTAGTTAGTGAGCACTGGAATGAAGGATTTCTAAGATTCCTACATATTAGGATTCTATAATTCAAAGATTTCAGAGCTTGAAAATATTCTGTCTTCCACTGGAAACCCTGCATCTGAAAGGCTTGGTTCAAGGCAGCAGAGCAGGACCAAGTTAGAAATGTCTTAAACAGCAAGACCTATATGTTTTAAAAGGTTTTCTCACTGCACTGGTATGCTTCTGTTGATCCGTGCAGCCTGTTCTCCCTTCTTGTTGGCTTGGTCTTCAGTCGTTTACTTTTGGAAGTTTCTGCCATCTCTTCAGACTGAACTCTCATTGTTTCTTTTTTTTTTTTTTTTCATTGTTTCTTTTGTGTTCATTCAAATACTCAAGTTTTCTTTCCTGTAGCCTAATTTATTCTTCTTTTGCACTTTTGCTTTTTCTCCTGATGTGAGACCCCAGGGTGATCATGCCAAACCCCAGAAGGGATGCCTGAAACACAAATTTCCTGTTCAGAACAGGAGTAGGGTGTACTAGGATTTTTTTTTTCCCCTTCACATTTATTAGCTCCACTGCCAGATAGTCATTCTTTGTCAACAATTATTTTGTGATCACTGACTGTGTGCCCGGGACTGATATTGCTTCTGAGGAAAGAAGAGTGATAAAAATCCCTGCCATCACGGGGCTTGAGTTCTAATGGACTCAAGTATGATTCTCTTCTTTTTAACCTTCTGTCTCTTTAAAGTGCTGAAATAGCAGAATTTAAAATAGCTGCCATGGTTCCTAACCCAAAGGAGGTGCTTGTTAGGTTTAGTATATGCCTACTGTTTGCATTATTTTCTGAAATTCTCTCTTCCCCCATGTACTGATAAAGATCATAAGTTTGTTTTGAAAAAACATTTGATTTAGACATGTACAGGTCAGATACCTCTCTCAACTTTTTAAAAAGGATTTTAAGTATCATCTACACCCAGTGTGGGGCTCGAACCCCCAACCCCGAGATCAAGAGTCTCATGTTCCACCATCTGAACGATGGAAAGGCGCCTTTCCCTCAATTTTTTAATTCATGTTCTCTTCACTGTCACAAAGTGCTGTCTATAAAATGTTGCTTCACTGCCGAGGTAAAGGTTGACACTGATAACATTCAACAAAGATAACTCCAGAAATAAATCATTAAATCACCTTGACTTCTTTCTTACTTTCAGACTCTATCTGCTTTGAAGCTTTTATTACATTTAAAAAAATTTAAAAATAAAGGTAGTTTTACCTGAAGATTTTGAAGTGAGTTTGAGAAGACCTGACTCACATCAGTTAAACTGTTGCGTATATCACTAGTAGTA
Organism: Canis lupus familiaris; assembly: GCF_011100685.1. Taxonomy (NCBI): domain Eukaryota; kingdom Metazoa; phylum Chordata; class Mammalia; order Carnivora; family Canidae; genus Canis; species Canis lupus. The sequence continues at coordinate 13,990,342 of NC_049223.1, read as the reverse complement.
GGAGAGAAGCTGCCTTATGACAGAAAATTTGGAATCCATAATCTGTCTTTTTGTGTGTTTTTTCTTTTTAAGATTATTTGTCTGGTCACCTTTATTACCAGGGGAAGCTGGTTTTATACTACATAGTACAGTAGCTGCCTTCCCACCTACAGTCTATGTTAGTTTTTTACATTTAAAGTTGTTACATTTTTACATTTCATTTTGCACAAGTTGTAAAGGGCATTCTTGGTTCATAGGGCTATAAACATTTCAACCTTTAACCTCCACAAGGTAATTATTTCGTCAAAAGTAAATTACAATTTATTCAGTAGCTCCAGATAAAAATGCTAATCACATGGTAAATGAATGCTCTAAGATTGGAGGAGAAGAAATTATTTTGATATTTTAATGGAGAGAGTTTCCTTGAGCTAATTTTTATTCATAGCATCTCTTTGGCTAATGTGAGGGCTGCTGCTGATTTCTATAATTAATGAGCTCAAGTTAGAAAAAATAAAAAAAGACTAATAAGGAGATAACGTAGGGCAGCATGAAGCCAAGGTTATTATTGCAGAGAAGTTGTGTCTCAGGTGACCACTGTGAAACATGCTCTTGTAGAGCTTTTTTTTTCTTTTTTTTTTAAGATTTTATTGAGAGAGAAGGAGAGTGAGGAGACTGAGGAAGACAGGAAGGAAAAAAGGAGAAGACGACTCCCCGCTGAGCAGGGAGCCAGACACAGTGCTGGATCCCAGGACCCTGAGATCATGACCTGAGCCAAAATCAGATGCTTAACCGACTGAGCCACCCAGGCTCCCTGAGCGTATGTTTTAAAGAGGTCCGTGAACAGGCTTTCGAAGGCTACAATATTTCCCAAAAACTATATGGAAAAATATTCCTTTTTTTGAAAGTGCATTTAGTGGAGGTGACGATCCATTGTCTTCCATTTTTTTACTAGAGGGGCTGTGACTCCCATGAGAAACTAAAGTCACGTTCTAATTATTTGTATAGAAATGAAGATCTATGAAACTCCTGGAGTTGCATGTGGGGGCACCCCCTGGGATGTGTGATATTTCAGCATCCACCTGCTGAGACAGGGTCAGGGCAGGGTCTGGGTCACCAATGTCCAGCAGAACTTCCCGTGTTGGTGGACGTGATCTCAGGTTGGTGCTGTTCTGTAAGGTGGCCACCAGCCACAGGTGGCTGTTAGCACTTAGAAACGTAGCAGGTACAACTGAGGAATTGAACTTTTAAATTACTTTTAATTAGTTTAAACTGCATTAACCTTCTGTGTTGGGCGTTGCAGGTCCAGAAGAAATGGATTTGTGCTTTGTGCATCTGCTGATAGGAGTTGGGGAGCTGTAGGGTCTCACCTGTTGACAGAGCCACGTGATGGGTGATGCTTGGGTTGCCGAGGGAAAATAGCAAATACTATGCTTTTCAAAAGAAACTAAAAACTTATCCAATCTGAGGAAACTTTCCTGTAGATTCCCTCTTCCTCTCACTTGCCCACAAATATACCCAGTGCACATGTGCACACACACAGTATGGTCCTTTAAGTTCTTTGTGGCCCTGACCACAGTAAATACTCCTTTCCACACTTTACTTGTATATCCAAAGATCCATGCTTTACAGTCTCAACATCGCTAGTCACATGAGTTGGAACCTTCAGCCTGATATCATAGCAACACCTGCTTGATGATCAGCATGGATGCGAAGGTTGTGAATCCAGCAGCAAAGTGGTTTGGTCTGGTGAGGGAGGCAGGGGGTGGGGAGGGCAGTCAGGAGGGGAAGTCACTGGTGCTTAATCTGATAAATTGCCAGCATGTCCTTTGGCGGCTTTACTTATTTATTTTTCCTAAATTTGTGTCTTGATTTAAAGTGATGCGGTTTTGTGAGAACTTACTTTATGTGATTTGGTGTTTAGTTTTTTTTATACTTACGGGTAGAAACTAAAGCTGCCTTTTGGGGACCAGGGATGTGGTATGTATGACGGAGGAGATTTTTATGTGCTGGTGACTCCTGTGATGGCCCCTATGTCACAAACATTCAGAACACACATTCATTCATCCTGGTTATTTTTGAGTACTTACCAGGGTGACTAGTGATACTATTTCCCCCAAATGTCTGTGGCTGATGAACCCCGTGAGTGCCAGGGAGTGTGATGGGGAGCCCAGAGGGAGCCCTGCCAACCTGCACATGTCACTTAAGCTCACATCCCAACATCAAGGTGTTGACCCACACTGTCACAGGCTGCTTGAACTTTCAAGCCCCTGGGGCTTGTGACTGTATAGCTTTTCATTAGAATCTTTATGATTAAAATGAGCCCATAAACAGAAGAGAACAGGAATTCTTGGGCACAGAAGGACATGGCCTAAGGTGTGTTAGAGTTGAGAAAGGGCCAGCTGACATCCAGGGCTGTTGCCCACAGTCCAGGTGGTTGGTGAGGGGCTGTTGGGAGTCCAGGGAATTGCTCTCCTCTGCACCCCGGGCTCAGACTACGATGGTATCCCTGTGTGCCTGGGTGCCATGGGCCTCCACCCTCTGCTTTTGCACCTACATTCCCCTGAGTGTGGAATGCCACTCCTCGCCAGTCCTCAGAGCCTTCCAGCCTGAGGGAGCTTGCTGCCTTCCCAGGAAACTCTCCTGGGGGCCACCTTTCAGCTTCTGCAGCAATTGGCTGGGCTGCGCCAGCTCAGAGACAGACCTGGTGGCCTCATGTGTAGAATAACATAAGCTGGTCAGATGGTTGTCCACTCTGCTGCCTTCCGTTTAAAAATCTTAACAGACTAGAGTGATGTTTTACTCTACAAGTGCAACGAGTAGCTGAAAACGTATTTTCTATTGGAAAAGAATGTGGTGATCCATTATTAAATACCCCGAATGGAGAGGCAGGGGCAGTTCTCTATTGCCCCGAGTAACCTTGCGTCCAGTGTGCATGAATAAATGTGGTTAATTTGATTAGGTGACCATATAGCAAAAACAATTCAGCTCAGCTGTTGAGCTGAATAGATGTTTTTAAAATAACCAACAGAGTTGACGCTCCTCGTTGCCACCTGACCCTCTGGTTTGTTGGAGGGGTGGGGGCATATTTAGGGGCCAGTAAAAGGCAGGGCAGCCACCTCTGCTTCTTCCTCTGTCCTGCTCCCCCTCTTTCTCCTTTCCTCTTCTTCTCTTCTCTTTTCCCATTTCTTTTCTTCCCCCTCCTCTTCTTTCTCTCCCTCTTCCTTTCCTCTTTTCGTCTTCTTCCAATTTTTTTTCTATTTTCTTTTCTCTTGCTGCTTCTCTTATCTTCACTAAATCAAGACATAAGCAGCATGGCCATGGATATCTGTAAGTTTTGCCCACTATACTACCGTGTGTGATTTTTAGAATATATGTGTGTGTATATGTACAGATGACCTATTTATAGACACAAAATCTCCCTTTACCCAATTCTGATAACCTTTCATCATCCAATTAATACTTTAGATGACCTTTGAAAAATTATTGTATTCTGCAACATGGAATCTGATTTTTAGGCATCATTATATTTTGTAGAAAGAGACCTGTCTTGTTAGAGCAAATTGGCTATCTTTCCACCATGTTATGCTTATGTGTGTATTATATATATCTACTCATGGATATGTATGAATAACAACCAAAAAATACCTATTTTCATTTTTTTTTTTCTACTTACATTTTTCACTATGTAGTTTGCCACTAGTAATAAGGGGAAAGTGAGTACTGGACGTGGTGGGTTAATTTTAGTAGAGCAAAAATGAAAAATCAAGCCTCCGCTTCTGCTTTGGTGTTCGTCAACTCAAATGTAAAATTATTTGGCAGTTCTGACTTTCTAAGGGAAACCATATCGTAGTGTATGTGTGTATGTGTTGGCCTTTAAAAATAGATCTTGTCCTGCAAGGAGGTGAACCCACTAGGTGGCACCCACAGCGAGGCCTCTGGATTAACCGGTAGGCTTTGTCAGCAGCAGCGGAGAGTTCTGAGAGTTCGAGACTCTTCCCAGACGCGTTAAATACGTCGGCTTCAGCCACATTCAGTTCATCTCTAGTCGAAGCTCTAGTGTTTGAAAAGCTAACTGCTGACGAGTAAACACTCTTGACCCTGACTATGAACATTTGTCATATGTCTGGTTAGTTTTAGTTTTTACTGACCAAAATCATTTTGGCAGCAGAGTCCTTAAAGTTTGACAGCCCGACAAATTATACAGAATCCCTTGTTTTTCTCACATAGGCTTTGACTGTGACTCACAGTCCATTTGAAAACATTGCTTCTCTGGTACTGCATATCTCCTTAAATATATATTCTTGATCCAATGAAATATAGAAAAGAACTTAAACATTGGATGACTGAAAAAAAAAGAATGTTGTGGGGCTCTTTGTTCTCTGTCAGTCCTCTGAGGAATTCAAAGAGGATCATTAGAGTTTCTGTTTAGATTCTGGAGGCTTCAACTGCTGCTCCTTCTCTGCTTTTCCATTGGGGGATTTGGTTATTGTCCTCCTGGGCTACTTAAAGTGATGGCAAAGCCACCTGGATCTTAATTGGCCACTTTGAGCACAGATCCCCTGCCATGTGCTTGTGGCTCTTCAGGTGCTTGGTGGCCACACCACTGCTCTGCACTCCGGTGTCTGCTCAAAGGCCACAGCTGTTCCTGGAAAACAAGGCAGCAGAGGGTTTGAGGCAGAGACCTATTGACTCTGAAAGCTCCCAGTGATTCCCCTGCATCTGCCATGACCATTGGATCTGGACAGTCACACATGAGTAGAACGAGGGCATTTGGGTTTCGTCAGTGGTTGAGAGGCTCCCGACTGCACCAGGAGAAGCAGAGCTGAGGAAGGCTTGGGTCTGACCGTGCTTTGACTTTTGGTTTGTGCCAAAATTCTGCCTGCGGCCCCAGAGGCCATGCCTCTTCTCTGCAGCATGCTGTAATCAGAAACAAACAAACAAGCAAAAAAATAGTGTTTTCTTTTCCACAGTGTTATGGACATCAAGTAAAACTTGAATTTTACAAACTCTAACATAAATCTTCCCCTCCCTAAGAATCATGTGTTGAGGTCTTGATTCTTAAAATGAACTGTATCCAGCTGTTGGGTTTTTGGCTGATTCTAGAACTTTGTGTAAAATCAGATCTATGTAACATTCTTCCACCCTGAAGAGGACTGGATTCACCAGCCTCCCAGGAGAACATTTCTCTCCCTTTCGCTTGTGTGAGATGCTCATAAGTGGTCTTGCCACACTGCAGCAATCCACAGTCACTGTTTAGCAGTTCCTAGGACAGTCACGCGATTAGCGGTTCCTAGGATGGTTCCTTGTGGAGCATGATGTTGACCATGTTTGAGGACTGGAAAACCTCAACATCTCGGCCGGACTGTGGAATATTCAAGGAGGCATCTGTCTTCTAAATCGTTCCCCACTCCCCGTTGTCCAAGGAGAGCCACACAGAAATGAACTTGAGAAAAGTTTAATCCTTCTTTGAAATATGGAGCCATTGGCAATAAGTTGACTTTTATGCCTTGAAGGGCACACAGAAACCTGTCTTGGTCACCTGGAAAGATCCTTCCAAAGCCCCTCTCCATAAGTGGTTTCCTTTCACACACCTTATGGAGTTTTTTAGTCAAGTAGACAGAATTTCTTAATGTGAATTGGCTGGTTTTCTAGTTGACTTAGATTTAAATAGCCAGATAACAGCACGAAGAACAGACATAGACGCAGACACACACACACACACACACACACACACACACACACAGCCCTACCTGTGGAAAACTTGGGCACACAAGAGAATATTCTAGAGCCTCCCAGAGCTGGGCTCTGTGTAGACCTGGCCCCAGGCAGAACAGCTTTGCTTGAGTGTACTCTGGCTGCACACTGTACTCCCTCATAATAGGATTAGGCAAAAGAATTAACGTATTATTTGAAATTGAAAATGAAACATGTCGTTGTTAAGATAAATGCATGACCTATCATGCACTTTACATAGAAAATATGGATGCAGTATAGTAAATCCTAGTAGCAAATTAACAAGTTTTCAATGTGAGATTTTATTTATGTGAATTCTGTCTTACATATCATTTTATTGTAGAGTTCATTTGATTTGGGGACAACTTGCATGTATATATATCCTAATTGCCTGAGCCTGATCTCTGGTGTTTTAGAACAGGTTTACATGTTTTTGTCCTAAAGCTAGGAATATAATTTCCACAAATAGTAAAGGTTTCATAAACCACCCAGTTATATGTTGAAAGTATCTTGAGTTGATAAGTATTTAAAAACTAAACATGGTCTTCTTTAGAAGTATATTATTTAGGTGGGGCATTATGTGAGTTCTTGCAGATTGTGTAGGAAATGCATCAACTTAAGTTCAAAGTTGTAGAAGTGAATGTGAGGAAGTTGGGATGAGAGTTTGAAGTACAGGGAACTCGTTAATTATTCTGAAAATTAGTTATTTCAAAGTGGCAAATATTTTTAAGCATATCTAAACAGGATTTAGAAAATGGTTTTATAATGATACTTATATTGGTATGTTTGATATTTAGGACTTCTAACCATAACTGCCCCAAAATTGGTACAGAGCAAGTGGTCCATACATAGTTGTACAGTGAAGAAATGAATGAATGGAATAAATACACAAACACATGCACATGCATACACACATGTGCTCACACACACAAACACACATGAATCAGCCAAAAGCATAAAGAATGGAAAGCCTGTTTGCTGTCTTCATCTGCCAAGCTCTTTAGTGAAAATTTGCTTTGTAACACTTCTGATTCATTCAAGCCTTCTCCCGGAAGAAAGTAATTAAATGTTTTGTTTTAAGCAGTTCCATGTTTATACTGCAGGTGACAAGTGAGGAGCAACCAGTTTTTAGCTTTAAATGAAATGAGTAATTAAACACAGAAGGTACTGCCAATAATATTGCAATAAAATATGTCATTAATCCAGTTCTGTGTTGAAATTGCTTTGTGTATTGATGGGGAAACTATGCTAAATAATGCACTGGTAAATTTTTTTTAAATAACTGAGAGAATTAGGATGTTTTTAAAAGGTTCAAAAACAAGGTGGCAAATAGCTAGAAAGTTGTTTCATTAAATTTAAAGCAAATAAGAACAGATCATTGTGATAGGATCATTTTAATAATAGCAATTTAAAAATTGCTATTTCTTTTTTTTTTTCCTTAAGATTTTGTTTATTTATTCATGAGAGACACTGAGAGAGAGAGAGAGAGAGAGGCAGAGACACGGGCAGAGGGCGAAGCAGGCTCCATGCAGGGAGCCCAAGCTGGGATTCGATCCTGCGTCTCCAGGATTATGCTCTGGGCTGAAGGCGGCGCTAACTGCTGAGCCATCCAGGCTGCCCCAAATTACTGTTTTTCTTAAATAGATACTGTTTTGCCTTAAAAGATTTGCTAATGATTCACTTATTTGAAAGTTCAAACCTGGTGTCTGACTGCAGGCTCACTCTGGGGCCTCTAGAACTGGACTCGATAGGTTCAGATTTCAACATAGTTAGTTACTACTAGTATTAGCACAGGCAGGGAATTCAGATTCTGTCCCAATTTCTTTATCTGTAAAATGGAAATGATAATAGTTCGTGGCACATTGAGTTGTTTTGAGGATTAAATGGGCTGAGTGCTGTTTTGAGGATTGAAAGTGTCATTTGTTGGATGGCAATGTTGATTTAGAGATTATTATTATTAACCCTCATTGGGACTAAGACGATATATAGGTTTCAATTTTAGCCTTAAGCTGTAAGGATTTTTTTGGCTAAAACTTTATTACAGTACTTTTTATAACTTTGGTGTTAAAAGTAGGTGATTTGAACCAGTGATTTCTTTGAATATAGGGAAATGATTCATATCCTTTAATTAAAATTTAAAAAAAAAATATGTCCTTAGTAATGGTAATGGCTACTCATGATGCCAGAGCAATCATTCCAAAGCCAGTTTCCTGAGTATGTGGAGCTCAGTACATCAGACTTAACCAGCATTCTGTAGCAGGTTTACACCGAGAAAGCCTTGATCATAAATCTTACACATCCCATAAGGGGAATGGAAAACTTTCCTTCTTTTGTGGAGTTGGGTAAGTTTTTGGAACTCATATGTAAGAGGATTATCTGGACTTCAAGTACCTATAGGCTTTTTAAAAACATACATAAAAGAAGAGTTTGTTCTTCTTCAAATGTCAAATGGCATATTTATTCATCTAGAGGAAATTCTCAATTAATTGAAATAAGATATTCAACAAGAATCCTATCATCGTCAGTTTGAAATAGATCATAGTTCATCAAGGTGATTGTTTTCTAAGATTGAATGATCATTAGAATTGCTTGATAAAGCTCTTGAAAAATATAGTTTGTTGGGCCCCATCCCAGACCTGTGTACTCATACTTAGGGGGTAAGGACTGTAATCCTCCCGCAAGTGATTCTGATGCACAGCATGGTGGGTCTCACTGGTATTGGCTTCTTGTCCCTTCCTCTGTAGCATTTTGGTCCAGTGTCTCCCCATCCATCTGGCATGTGAATGGATCTACCTGCAGTGGAGCTTTGTGAACATTGTTCCAATTATCTGTATGGTCAGGACATAGGTGATTAGGAAAAACCTACTTACAAGGATCTAAGGATATTTTGAAAATGGAATATTCCTTTGCTAAATTTTTGTGCTTTTTAAACTGTGTAACATCTCTTAGAGAAATCATATTTAGGGGCACCCTGGGTGGCTCAGTTGGTTAAACATCTGCCTTTGGTTCAGGTCATGATCCTGGGGTCCTAGGATCGAGCCCCATGTTGGGCTCCCTGTGGAGTGGGGAGCCTGCTTTTCCCTCTCCCTGTGCCTCTCCCCCAACTTGTACTCTATCTCTCAAATAAATAAATAAGTTCTTGAAAAAGAAAAGAAAAATCATATTTAAAATCCAAGAGAATTCATGATATCCTCTTATTTTTATCAGATCAAAGCTCCAGAGCTGTTTTGTTGAAATATAAGTTATTTGTTCAACTGCAGTATACCTAGGCAAAGCACACAGAATGGAGAGGCAGGGGAAGATAGCACTGCTCCCAGACCCTGACTTCTCACAGTAAGAAAATCAAGTGTCTGTTTATAAATGATTCACTATAATTCAGTCCAACTGAGAGTGGAGATCATTTCTAATCCCATCATTGCCATCTTGCTTGGATGTAAAGAATGCTTAGTCATTCTATTACCTGATGTCATTTCCAACACACGAAAAGCTAGAAGAGGGGTGAAAGGACAGCAGAGGACTCTAAAAAGTTTTCCCTGAGAATAACTAGAATGAGGGGATTAAGTTTCTGTTGGCCATTAAGAACCTGTGGTCAGTTGTAACTGCCTGGGTTTCTCCAGATTCCCAGGACCTTTGCTCAGATGACCTCAGCACCCTGCTGGCACACACCTGCCACCCAAGTCCAAACACATTCTCTTCTTACTTGTAATGGGAGTAAGGGCTGAGAATTGATATTTTCTGAGATAGCTGGGTAAGTGAGTCCCAGCAACATTTGGGTCGTCCTCTCTAGCAGATAGAATATTTCTATAGAAGAGGAGGCACCATTTTGCTGACAGGTTTCACACCATGCCACGACTCACCTCCTCCCCCTGTGGCATTCGATATTTCCTGCAGCTTTATGTCTGGAATGATAGATTCTCCCCCTTGTTGCTGGCATGGCCTCTTTTTTTTTTTTTTTTTCTTTTCTTTTATAATATCCATATATAACCTTGAACATTGAGACTACCCCCAGTGTTAGGGTCCCAGGAAACCAGCTGGCTCGAGTCACCTTGAAGGATTCACTCTGAATTCTGTATGGTTGAGATTGGAAGTCCTCTAAGCCATTGCTTGACCTCTGAGATACCTCTCTCCCTCACCTGTAGAATACTATGGAACTGGGGACCTGTCCAGTTTGTAGACTCATCTAACAGTAGTCAACCCGATCTTCTGGGTACCTCTTGAATTCAAGAACTTCTCTACCTTTGGCATTGGTTTATTCCCCATTCCCCTCCAGAATACCCCTGGATGTTGTAAAATGTCAAGTAATTTTTATCTTAAACAAGGGGTGGCATTTGAACCATCATATGTCATAGGAACATGCCTACCAGAGCTAAAAATAGCCTCTTATCACATCCTGTCCTGGCTTGGGAACAGTTGGGGATGAGTAACCACTTGCCCCTTATTGGCAGTTCTTCCCTGCTGTTGTCACTATCCGGGATGAGCCAGCACTATGCCTGCACCAGTGTCAGGCCTTTACATTTGAAACAGTTAAAGATTTTATAAAGAAGGGCTTTCAGGTGCTTCTAGACATTAAAAGTTTGAAGGAGCAATGTACTCAAGACTATGAACGACCTCTCCTCCTACCAAATAAAAGTAAACCAAGAATTACCTTAAGAGGGATTTAGGTGAGGCATGAGGAGACTGTTGAATTCTAAGAGATTGTGTAGACACTGGAGAAGGAAAAGGTAAGATTCCCCTTGGGCACTTTGTGAATGTTACAGAAGTATTACTGTTAACCATAAATGCAAAAAAGAAAGCAAGATGTTATGTATTGAAAGATCGGAATAAAGTAGATCCAATGTGTGTGGCAAATATAAAATAGTTGATCCCTCTGTACACAAAGGCATCTTGGAGGTTGGTGTAAGCAAGCAGTGCTCTGGGTACTGTAGAGCCTCAGGCAGCTCAGAAGCTCAAAGGTGAGTGCACTCACAAGCATTCACAAGTTGATGGACTGTGTCAAAGTATAGGGTTGAGGAGCAAGAGGGAGTTCGGGGAGTCTTCACAGATGTAAAAGGTGGGTAGGATATTAGTAAGTGGAACAATGGAGGTTGGTGGGCAGGAGGGAAGTGCCAACAAAGGTAGAATGAACGGACACTGCTTAGGCAAGGAGAGCCCTGATGATAGGATACGTGGAATGTGTTTCTTGGCCACAGGAAACCTTGGGAGTTTGGGCCCCGTGAAGGATGGGATGGAGCGGGTGGCACTGAGGTAGCTAGGAGGCAGGATTGTATGAGTTTGAGAGCACCCTGATGGCAGCAGGAAGACAAGGGAAGTGGCCAGAGTGGTGTGGGCAGAGTCACCTGAGGGGTCGACAGGATGTAGACATTGTCAGAATGGAAGAGACACTGTGGGATCACTTACTTACATCCACAGGGGCTCACAGGAAGGAAATAAGAAAAAGGAGAGGCTTGCTCTGACTTCACAGCCCTGAGCTTGCTTCGTCTTCACTGGTTCATCCTGCTGAAGGTTAGGTGGGGTCAGCAGGAAAGCAGGCATGGCACAGTGTCCCCAGCGAGAAACGGTTTTGCTGCAGTAATAATGCCAATCTTCACCTCGGCGATCTCGAGGTATCTCCCAGTAGAGAACCAGTCATTCCACTGCAAGTCTGTGGGTAGCCTAATGATCCTTAAGGGCCTTTTATGACTTTCCTTAGAAATCCAAACCTGAGGGCACCTGGGTGGCCCAGTGGTTGAGCATCTGCCTTTGGCTCAGGCAGTGATCCCGGGGTCCAGGGATCGAGTCCCACTTCAGGCTCCCTGAGGGAGCCTACTTCTCCCTCTGCCTATGTCTCTGCCTCTCTCTGTGTCTCTCATGAGTAAATAAATAAAATAAAATAAAATAAAGAAAAAGAAAAAAAGAAATCCAAACCTGTCTTGCAGTACCGTTAATCACAGATTATTTATTGAATAAAAATAAAAGCTTGTCAAAAAGCCAAGAGTCCCACAACTCCCACAGTGTGCTTTGTCACATCTTCTGCTTATTCCAGATTCCCAACTCCTTGAACCTGGCCCATGGATGGTATGAGAAGGATGACAGAAAGGCTTTGGCATGATTTGGCTTGCTCCCTGCTCTGCTTCAAGGATGTGGCCTGGGTCATGGTGCAAGTGAACCAGGGCCTCTGAGCATCTTTTTGAGGTGGAGAGCAAGAACTTGACCCTGTCAAAAGCTGTACCTCCAAATAGCCTGCTCAAATACTTACGGAAAGAAGAGACCACGTTTACTAAAGCAATAAAATGGATAAAATATCAAGGAATAACTTAACATGAAATATGTGAAATCTATGTGTAGAAACCTGTTAAACATTCCTAAAGAATTCAAAAAGAATTTGAAAAAAAAAGTAGAATGGCATACCTCATGTTCTAGAATAGGAAAATTCAAGATCATGAATATATCCTTTTTTTCCTCAGTTCCACACATTCCTAATAAAATATCCACTACTTAAAAAAAAAAAAAAAAAGTAGTTAAGTGGAGTCTCAAGTTCATGTGGATAAATAAACAAGAGCAACCACTTAGTAAGTGAATTGTAAAGCCTTAATTACATTGTAACAAAAAGGTAGTCCTGGTGTGTGAATAAACAGAACAGTGGAACAGATTAGAAATCTAGAAATAGTCCCTAAAATATGTGGAAATAAATAAAATAAATGGGGGAAAAGTGAGATTTAAAATTAATGGGGAAAACTAGACTGCTGAATGTTCAGACAACTGCATAACCAAGTGGAAAAATAATTAAGTTGTATCCTATTCCAGGATAAATTTTTAATAGATCAAATATTTGGTTACATGTTTAAAAAAAAATTAGACCACAGGGATCCCTGGGTGGCGCAGTGGTTTGGCGCCTGCCTTTGGCCCAGGGCGCGATCCTGGAGACCCGGGATCGATTCCCACATCGGGCTCCCGGTGCATGGAGCCTGCTTCTCTCTGCCTGTGTCTCTGCCTCTCTTTCTCTCTCTGTGACTATCATAAATAAATAAAAAAAAAAAAACTTAAAAAAAATATTAAAAAAAAAAAATTAGACCACAGATACATCCTGATTTGAACAAACCAACTGTATAAAGACATTGTTGAGGCAATCGGAGAAAATTGAATGTTGGTCAAGTATTAGATGATATGAAATAGCTTGTTAATTTTGTTATATATTATAGTAGCATGATAGCCATGAAAGAAAATGTCTACAATGTTTTTAAGTGTATATTGAAGTATATAGGGGTAAAATGACTTGATATCTTAGGTTTGCTTTAAAATAGTGTTGTACAGAGAGAACGAATAGAAGCCGCAAGTATGGCAAAACCTTGATAATTGAATCTAGTGGTAGGCACAGGGGAGTTCGTTGTAGCATTGTCTACTTTGTATAGATGTACATTTTTTAAAAAAAGCCAAAATGAAACAGGAAAAATTTCTTCAGAGCTGTGGGCTTGGCAGACTTTTCTTACTGATTTACAGTATAGAAGTCATGTAATAAAAGATTGATAAGAATTAACTGTATTTTAAAGACACTATCACTTTCCTACTGGAGGGAAAAACAAAAAAACAAAAAAACACCACCAAAGAGAAAGAAAAAGCAAGGAAAACTACCTGCAACTCATATCACAGGCTATGTGGTTAATATATTACTATGTAAACTTCTAGAAATCCTAGGAAAACAAAACAAACAAAAAAACACTGTAGGAAAATTGGCAAAGCATCTCAACTGACAAAAAGAGAAAGGACATTTAAATAGGTCTAAAATATGTGGAAAAAAAAAAAACATTCCACTGCATTCAGAGTAAGAGAAATAAAAATGTCCTGTGACCAGGAAGCCTCAGAATAGCAAAAACCTAGAAGTCAGCTGTGAGCTGGGAAACCAAGAACCATTGTTGATGGGAATGAGAATGTCACCATGTCGGTGAAGAGCGACGTGGCAGGTGCAGCCAGAACACCTTCAGGGAGACTTCATTTACATCACAGGTTATATACTGCAGCTCTGTGTCAGACAGCAGACTAGAAACTTTGGTGCCCATCAGAGGGGGACTGGTCAAGTGTGGAATCCTGTGCAGTTGTGGCAGACGAGGGCAATGCAGGGCAATGCTGTCTGTGCTCCTGGAGGGACAGATCTCTGAAGAACAGGGCTAAAGGTTCTCCGTATTTGGGCATAAAAGAGGAGAGAGGCATTCGTGTGGATTTTCTTGCATAAGGAAACTGTAAGGACAGATGAGATGAATCACTGGCAACTAGGAAACAAGGGGAGAGGGCTGGAAGGTTTCCTGGCTAGCCTTCTCCTACTTTGGGGGATTCACATACATCAGGAAATTACATACATAAGATGGCTCTTAAAAGATTGTACCGTGAGCTCAGTTCATGAGAGTCACCTTCGCAGGTCAAGTTCTGGCTTTATGTATTACATCTATTAGCAATATAATTTTATATGAATTGAGTTAAAAGTCCAAAAATAACAGTTAGGTCATTTGAAAACATATGCCTCAGGTGCCCATTAAATGGGCTTTTCAATATACGTTTTGTTCAGAATGTGATCTGACCAGCCCTAGGTGGCCACTTGGATTAAGTAAGATGTTGTGGGTGTTGCGAGGGGAAAGGCCCCCGTCATCCATTCCTCTGTCATTCCTCTGCCTTCCTCTCAATCCAGCCAGCTTCTCTATTACACGTGAATACCACATATGTCTCAAAACTACAGGTGAAGAAACGAGATGAACTGTCTGGCCATAAATTATATCCTGGTTTTTGGGAGAGTTTTTAGCCTGGAACCAGAGCTGCTTTACTTGTGTTTGGGACTTCAAGTATTTGCTTGCTGGATGCTTTTTCTTTTTCTTTCTTTTTTAAAAAATTTTTATTTTATTAAATTTTTTAGAGAGAGCGAGCATGTGAGAAGCAGAGAGTGGGAGGCATGTGGAGAGGAGAGAGGGAAAGAATCTTAAGCAGACTCCAGGCTCAGCACAGAGCCTGTGTGAGGTTCATTCCTCAAACCTGAGATCATGAGCTGAGCCAGAATCAACAGTGACCGACTGACTGAGCCACCTGGATGCCTTTCATTTTTCCTTTTAAAAGCTGTAGGTTTGCACCTGTTGGTTTCACACCACGCGCCGCAGAACTCTGTGACAGAGATTGCTATGTTTCATCGTTTGGGAGGCAAAAGTAGTCATCTCTCTCCTCCCCTATTATGCTCTTCTTTATAAGGAAGAAGGAGCCTGACGTGGGACTCGATCCTGCAACTCCAGGATCATGCCCTGGGCTGAAGGCGGCGCCAAACCGCTGAGCCACCCGGGCTGCCCTCTCCGCTTTCTTTTAGACATTAGATTTGGTCATCTTTCAGACTTGACAGTTTTCGTCTTTAAACATTATTATTTGCAAAGCCGTGAAAACTGCAGCTCATCAATGTCACACAGTTTACAGGTATTTGCTTAGAAAGTAGGAACCGACACTCGTTTATATTGTGTCCTGAATGGAGGCGTTTGTGTGTGCTTTCTTGCCTAAATCATTCTGGTGGTGAGCACTTAGCCCTTTGGTGGGAGAGTGGAGCCTTTCTGTCTAGTGGAGCGGGGAACCCCCTGCCCTGGAGCAGCGAGAGGAGGGAGAGGCAGGCGAGGCCTTGGGATTTCGGAAGATGGTCCACAGCGGTGAGCAGGACGTGTTCTCCTTATCTGTGAATTACCGCAAAATAATCAAAACTGCATTGGTGTGGATAACTGTTTAGGATGGCTAAAAGCTCCATATGCTAAGAGCAAAAAGGTCAAAATATAACCTAATAATCCAGAGTCCCATGTTTTAAAAGAACACTCTTTCAAATCTCTCACCAGGATACCAAACACTCACTGATTTGGACGAAGTGGAATTTGCAGGGATCCTGGCAGGCAGTGAACTAGTAAAAAAAGAGAAACAATTAGGAGAGTAAAACTGGATAATGATCCAAGAGCGCAGAATGGACAGATGATGAGTTGGGAGGGGATGTGTGTGTATGTGTGCTGGGAAGGGGTGCTGGACAGAAGAACGGATGGAGAGGGAAAGCATGGTGGACAACAACAGATGATAGACCAGGTAGTGGTATCTACAGAAGCCTGCCTGATGGGGCGCCTGGGTGGCTCAGTCAGTTAGCATCTGCCTTTGGCTCCGGTCAGGATCCTGGGGTCCTGGGATCGAGCCCCACATCGGGCTTCCTGCTCAGCGGGTAGCCTGCTTCTTCCTCTCCCTCTCCATCTCCCCTTGCTTGTGCTCTCTCACTCTCTCTGCTGGAACGGAGAGCTTTGTTATAGACAGGAGTGTCCTCATTCCTTAGAAAAACCTAACTTCCAGTTAGATGGGGCATAACTGGCCTTAGAACAACAGAACTAGAAACACCAGTGCTGGGGTTTGAACTCCTATCTGTCTAAATAACCCTGGCTGTTGACCTCCAGGCACCTGTTTGCATTAAGTATAGTCTATGGCCTGTCATTAGTTGCCTACAATGGTATCGGTAAAGCTGAAAGCCACAGGTTCAATCCTGAAATGGGCCTCAGGCAAGACTGCATTATTTAGTTGTAGATTGTACCTCGGGCTCCTCCCAAAATTGGGGCCTAGAAGTGGCTGGGTGCTAGGGTGAAGGTGTATAGCTTACTGGTTTACACATTTGTCCTCTTTTTAGAGAAAGACATTAGAATGCAGTGCTCCCTAATACTGATTAAGAGGCATCTTTTTCACAGGTGAAAAAGAGCACTTTCTAGCTTCATCATCCTTTTTAGCTCCAACTCTGGGCTTTGGTAAATCTGATGTGTGCATTGGTTTTAGATTAAAATGTGGCATGTGGTATTTGGGAAAACAAAGTGAACAAATAAAACCCTAGGGGGGGAATTTTTTTATTTTTTTATTTTTTTTTTGTAATGGCTTTTCTCTGGGAACTTATTTATGTTGGTATTGTTAGCTGCTTTCCTTGGATGACAAACTTGTATAATTGTAGTAACATGTTTCTGAGATACAGAGCATGAAAACCACAACAGAATATAAAGCTTTCAAGTTAGCACATGAATAATGTAGATTAATGACAGAGAGACACGGGCCAGCAAAGAGGGTTTTGAAGAAAGAACGCTGTAGACTCTGGGGGAGTGCCTGGGTCCTGTGGTTAGATCTGATTTCTAGAAGTGCATTGCTTGCCATCTGATTGTTAGAAGTGAACTGGCATTTAATCATAATATATATCAATGTAATTTAGATCAGGGGGTCCTTCCAACTACCATCTCCTATAAGAAGGATCCCCTGGCATGGAGCCCATTTTAGTGATGAAGCTCTTTCATTTGAATGAAATGAATGTTTGAATCCCATATTCTCTAATAATGTTTGTTTAAATACATGACCTTGCGACAAACTTATTATATAAATGGTGCTGCTGTTTAAAAAAGAAATGGTTACGTTGTTACAGTTTTGCCTTTGCTGCTGTCTCTACCTGAGCCTACCCGCATGCATTCCCTCATCCAATGGGAAGGTGCAGGGAGCTGTGGTCCTCACCCAGGCTGCAGCCCTGTATCCTCTCTCTGGGGAAGCTCTTACAAGATCCCCTAACCTGGTCCAGCCTAGAGATAGATTCTGGTGCCATGGGCCTGGGGTGTGGCTGGGACATGGGGAGGTGTTTAGGCTCCTCAGGAGTGGCTGACACTCTGCTGCAGTGGAGAACTGTTAAACCAGAGGGTTCCCAAAGCCCTTTCCAACCCTACAGGTAACTGATTCTACCATGAGGTACCAAATGAATTTGGCCTCACCTTCCTGATTTCTAGTCTGTGTCATACATAACTAATGACCAAAATTCAATTAAAATTTTCTGTGATTTTTGTAAGAATATCATTTCGCCCCAAATGCTAAGTAGTAGAGCATCTTCTTTTTGCTACTTGTAGGGTTTTTTTTTTTTTTTTGCGTTCATTTGTGGGCTACGTGTAAAAGATACTTTTTCCCTACCTCCACCTTGTCCATTCAGAATGACAGGCATTTAGAATAGCCGACTACACAGAAGAGGGCTCTAGGTAACAGCACCCTAGTTAATATATCACTCCATGGGCATCTTTCACATTTGCTATAAATTATATTTGCCCTGTGGGCTTTGGTTCTTGCATCTCATGAGGAACCCAAATCTGGTCTATGAATGGATTTTGGTTTTTGTGCTTCCTGCCGGAAGATTACAAAAAACCTTTATACAAGAAAGACTGGGCAAAACTGGAGAAAAAAAATAAAAGAAAGAGAAAGTATCTTGTGATTCAGAGCTTGCTCTAAATTTTCTACTCAACAGGAAGAAGCCGCTGTTTGCCTGTGAGTTTGCCTGAAGGCCAGAGTCAGGCTCCGGAGTCAATCGTTGGCCCCAACGCAGGCACCAGCCCCTCGGCCTGAGACTCCCCTTCTGTCTGTGTCTCAGACTAGTTACTGACTTGCTCAAACTAGTTACTGCAGAGATGAACTATTCCTGCTAGAGAGCACTTTTTTTTTCTTTGCCAAATCAGCATGATCAAATATTTCTAAAGCTAAACCAAATGATATATTGGCTTACAAAGATTATCCACACCCTTGCATCAATTTAAAAAAAAATGGAGCTGCCACTGGGAGAGAGTGGGGAGAGGCTATTTTGTGCTCAGAAAGATGCCCCAAGGCAGCTGTAGATAGCATTGTTTTTGTTCAGCTTTGGCTGGGCTGGTGTGTGCATTAGCTCATGTTCCAAATCTGTCACCAGAAGAATGTAGTGAGAATCTTGTTTGAATCTTTTCTTCCTCACCCTTTGCTTAGCCAGAGTCCAGTGTCTACATAGTCGAGATCGCCAAGACTTAAAAACAGCACTTTTGTATAAAACCTAACCGACTTTTTACATGATTCATAAGAAGAAATGGAGGCACTTCTCCCAATAGCCCAACACACACCTCTCCAGGCCCTGTTCCCCCCTCACTCTGGAGGTAATTGCTGCTGAGTTTTAGAACATATGGGATAATCCTTTTCATAATATCTGCAAGTCTCCACTGAAGCTGGAAAGGAGGGAGAGAGGGGGCTGGTGGGAGGGAGAAGGAGGGAGAGAGGGGGCTGGTGGAGAGACAGAGAGGTGGGGCGTAAGGAGGGAGTGGGAACCAGAACTGAGAACAGCCATGGCTGAGAACTTGAATTTGTGATTCGGGTTGATCACCTTTGCCTTTAAAACCTCAAGCAGAAATCCAAGGCTTTTGTGTAGCTTTCAAGGACCTGAGGGCCTTTCCTCAGTCCCATACCCTTGTAAGGGACCCATGGGTTAACTGTGTGCTGCCCTCATCTCTCACTGATTCTGCTTCAACCTCCCTGGACATCGGCATCTTCATCTGTGCTCTTCTCCTTCAGGCCAGCAGGATTGCGTGAAGTCACAGTGACTAAATTGCCTTTTAGATCATAAAACACTTTTACAATGTCTATTTTTGCAAAGTGAAGATTAAATGAGATGCTGAAAGTATGTTGTATGGTGTTAAAGACTATCTACCCAGGAAGAGCTAGTGTTGATTCACACTTGCCCTGGAAAACTTCTGTCTGTACTTGGCACTGGGGGAGGACTTGGTTTCCCCAGGTAAGAGGGTCGGAAAGGGGAGAGTACAGCAGAGGATGGGGTGACCCCTCTGGCTGGATGCCCTGGTGGCTATACCCCGTATCTCACTAGTTATGGCATAATTTCCCAAACCCCTTAACCTCTCTGTTGCTGATGGCTTGCTGAAATGCTCTCACCATGAACTCTGTGTCTAGTGGGAAAGGAATTTTTAAAAGACAAATGACAGGTGGTGCCCCACACAGGGCCCCCCTGGCACAGCCCAGCACTCACTGGAGAGGGAGTTCCCGTGAGGGGAAGTGGCTTGTGGCACAGCCTGCCTTCTCAGACGTGAGGACCACCAGCTCATGACCCTTGGCCGCAGAGACAGGGCAGTCACTGCTGCAGGAAAGGAACTTCTGGAATGGTCTTGCTGCAAGGCCTGGGGAGCTATGAGCCATAGGCTAGGCCATGGCTGCAAGGACAGAAGGACAGCTGCTCTTCCCCTAGGAGCCACAAACCGCAGTGGGGGTGAGGACAGCGTCTTGAAGCGGTTCACTTCCTCTGTGCACCATGACCAGTGGTGGCCTGGTGCCCTGGGTCTAGGGTAAGGGCCACAGAAGGTGAAACATGATCACATGCCACTATGAGGCATTGAAGAAGGCATGTGTGACCAGAGGTATGGAGCCAGCCTGTGGGATAGAAATGGGTAGAAATCAAGAGCAAGAATGAGATGTAGACTTCCCTCTCCTACATGTAGTTATGTCTTGCAAACTGAGTTTCAAAGATTTGCCCACCCAAAGGGTATCTTGTTCAGTGTTTACCTTATTAGTTCTTTCCCCATCAAGAAACTGATTAGTTGGGGATCCCTGGGTGGCTCAGCGGTTTAGCGCCTGCCTTTGGCCCAGGGCGCGATCCTGGAGACCCGCGTCGGGCTCCGGGTATGGAGCCTGCTTCTCCCTCTGCCTGTGTCTCTGCCTCTCTCTCTCTCTCTCTCTCTCTCTCTCTATCTCTCTCATGAATGAATGAATGAATGAATGAATGAATAATAAATAAATAAATAAATAAATAAATAAATATTAAAAAAAAAAGAAACTGATTAGTTGGATGAATGAAATGACTTTCCTTTGCTATTCAACTGAATGGCAGTGGCCCTTCTGTTCTTATCACCATTGTAAATCAGCATCATTGCTGCCAGGGTGCTTTGCCCTCCGTGTACATGGGGCTGCTCTGTGGATGAATCTCCTTTCCGTGCTCCCCAAGAGGGCTGTGCACACCTGTCTGCTGTCCTGGACACACAGTGGTGGCTGCTTCCAGGGCCCCATCCACAAGAACCCCGAATTCCATGAAGGAGACCCATCAAGCTTGAACTTTCACATCTTGGCTTAACAGATGTCAGGTAGCAAAGGCAGACCTAAGAGATCTGAAGGAGTCCTCCACCTTTGGACCAGCTTCTCCGCCCCTCTTTTCTTAGAGTTCATAACCTTCCAGAAGCTTCTTGGTGTCTTGTCAGGGGCTAGGGAATCAGACAACCAAGCTCTTTAGAATTGGGTGAATAGAATAAAAGGGCTTATTGAATCTCCCAGGATAGGATTTGGACTCTGTACATTTAAAAACATCCTGTCTTGGGCCACCTGGGTGGCTCAGTTGGTTAAGCATCTGCCTTCAGCTCAGGTCATGATTTGGGGTCCTAGGATTGAGCCCTGAGTTGGGCTCACTGCTCAAGGAGGAGTCTGTTTGTCCCTCTCCCCCCACATGTGCTCTCTTGCGTGCACTCTCTCTCTCTCAAATAAATGAAAAATAAAATAATTTTTTAAAATAACATACTATCTTTTTTAAAAAAAAATTATAGGATTTGTATATTGACTAGCTTTATATATATATATATATAGTTAGAGATTTTAATAAAATTTTAATTAAATTTGATTTTAATAAAATTTGACTAGTTCAAAATATCCTATATTATGTGTTTTGCAGTTATAGAAATTCTGTTTCTATAATTATAAAATACATTACTAATTTTGGAACTTCCATAATAACACATTCTTTTCCTTAGAGGGTATAGGCTGGAGGCAAATTGCCCAAACACTTTGAATTCCTTTGTGTGATAAAAGAGGCAGGCAAGTCAGGAGTAGCAGGTATTTGACATATTTGGATTTTGATAACCAACCTGGTCAGAGTTTAGTGGAAACAACCTGGTTTCTGAGGACCTGAGTCTGATCGAACATTAACTGGGTCCACTGGCTGAGTATCTTCCTGGACAATGAGTATAGAGAATGAGAAATGTCCCTTGGTTCCCAATTGAGGCATTTTGGGAACTTCAGAGAGAGCAGTTTATGTTCTTATAAGAATATTCTTATATTCTTCATGTGAAGGTTTCAGACACTTACCAGTTTACTTCCAACTGGCGGTTCTTGCAAAGGACTGAGGGACAATTTATGTCTTGTTTGCACTCCTAAAATAGTGTGAAATTTGTATAAAACATCTATATGAATTTGTATAAAACATTATAGTACAGGTTTAGTGTAAAATTACAGACCCCTCTTCTTTCACAGGTGCCCTCTAACTATCCAAATATTAACATGGCTGCTATCAAGAGTTTAAGTATAACTCAGAGATTAGGGACACAATCACAATATGACACAATCCTATTAGGACACAATCACAATAGGAACAGGAGGTGTGTTTAGCTTGGGTCACCATAGTTGGTAACTTTTGATGTGAGCTTGAATATCCAAAGTCCTGCTTCTGTGTAAAGATTTAGTTTAGCAAATTGATAATTTAGAACTCTAGAGATTTTTCTTTCTTTTAATTCAGACACTGAGTTGAAATTAAACACATTGCCACTACCCTTCCCTAGCCCTAAAAAAATGAGGTGGAACTTAAGTGAATAGAGATATGTGGGTAAATTATTTGAATTTTGTTTATACTTAACAGTGTGCTAGTCACACAGGTTTTGCTTGAAAATCAACCAGGCTTTCTTTTCCAATTTAACATTTCACCTAACAAAGCTGCCTTTGCGTATTTTAATAATCATAGTTGCTGCATATTGTTAATTTGAATCACACAGCAGGTCTTGTAAAATGCCACCTTCCCTTTACTACATGTCTAATGGAGACTTGTAGGTGTGAATCCCGACATTTATTTTTATTTTTTTAAGATTTTATTTATTTATTCATAGAGATACAGAGAGAGAGAGAGAGAGAGAGAGAGAGAGAGGGGCAGAGACGCAGGCAGAGGGAGAAGCAGGCTCCATGCAGAGAGCCTGACGTGGGACTCGATCCAGGGTCTCCAGATCACGCCCTGGGCTGCAGGCGGCGCTAAACCGCTGCGACACTGGGGCTGCCCTCCCTTGACATTTAAATCTGCATCATGGAAGCTCACCATTAAGTGGAAAAAAAATCTCAGCAGCAAGTAACTGAACAGCACCTGGGTAGGTGAGATGGAAATTGAAACAGAAACGAGAACCTACGTGTATTCAGTTTTTATGAGAGTTCATGCTCTTGAGAGACACTCTTACCCTTTGTCTTATGAAATATTCAAGTGGCTTTATTTTCTTACTCGAAGGTATGTAATATGTGGAAAAGCAGAATATGTGTTTTTGACACTTAAACACTTGAAAACACTAGTGTTGTTTTCAAGGAGCCTCTTAGCATGCTGTAAGCATGAGAGCAGAACCCAGGACTAGTATACAGCAGCAGAGATGGTGGTAGAGGGCAAGCCACCCTCCCTCCCTCTGAGCCCAGAGCAGACATCAGCCACCCAGAGCACCTGCACGTCCCCATGCATGGTGGGCTTCAGCATGGAGCTTCACGCAGCCAAGGCCAGGGCTCTGAGTTGGCATGACAATGCTGTCTGCTACTCTGATCCCTCCTACAGCACACTCACAGAGGAATGATGCCAGTTGTGAACAGCCAGTTTAAAAAAATGTGGGGAATGGGAGTGTAAGACAATAGTGTTCTATGGCTTTGGAATTTATGATTATTGTTTCATCAGATGTGAGCTTCTGAATAAACTGTTCACAGCATTGCAATGTTTACATACAAAATAATATCGTGGCACATTGTTGCATCAGTTTAAATGGAGAAAGAGACACCTGTTGCGTTTTTATGAGACTCCCTTGCTTTTATAACTGTCAGTATTTTAGTTTATAGTATGGACGATTGAAAATAGCCAAAGCCTTTTTATGTCACTGATAATAAATCCTCATTAGTTTGGATTTCACGGGTGGCTTTATTTAGCAGGTGCTTACCAAGGGCACTGGCAGCCAGCTCCAAGCCTGCCGGGAGGAACGGAATGGTAAACCGGAGGGGACAAGGACAAACAAGGCGTTGAGGAGGGGCACCAGCAATACAGAATCACTCCTGTTTCCAGAGTATCTGGTACTTAACTCCTGTGACATATGTTTCACACACATTAGAATTAAAGGCCACTGGGCATGTGGGACATTACGTTATACTTGGTTGGTGATTACTAGAGTGGAATCATCTCTTGTATCCTTACTGATTCGGTCTCTGCAGCCCCAGAGCAGGGATGCTTAGGGCATATTTGTTGAGTAAATGAACGAAATCGTTTGCTAACATTTCAAGCTTGTGAACATCTTAGATCTCTTAAAGCTGCTGCTGCTGGAAGCAAAGATGTCCTGACTTCAGGCTTTCCATTTCGGAGGGATGTTTGTGAAATGGACTTAGGAAAATGCACCAACTTCTTTTGGTCACCAGGGGGCAACATAGCGCAGCTACAGAACGGAGTCTACTCGTTTTAAAAGAAAGGTTGGCTCTTGAGCTCCTACTCTTAGACGTGGAGAGCTATGACTAAGTTAAATCAGTCCTGCAGGAGGGAGTTTCAAGCTGTATCAGCATATTTTAAGCTTAACACAGAGTAAGCATGTGTCCGGGTTAAAAATATATCCGTAAAAATAGCCTGACAATGTGCTTAAAAACAAAGTATTATATAAATAGGTAGCAAATGAAGATTTAGTCCTTAATAATTTTATTTTTATTTATTTATTGTTAATAAATTATTTTATTTATTTATTCATGAGAGAGAGAGGCAGAGACTTAGGCAGAGGGAGAAGCAGACTCCCTGTGGGGAGCGGGATGCGGGACTGGATCCCAGGACCCCAGGATCCTGACCTGAGCCAAAGGCAAATGCTCAACCGCTGAGCCACCCAGGCATCCCATAGTCCTTAATTTTAAAATCACTTTCTGCCACCCAATCAAATAGCTCATATGGCCTAATGGCCAAAAAAGATATCAGGTACATATTAAAGAGAACACTGTTGCCTCTTCCGAACAGGAGAGGATCTAATAAAAATCCACTATTTTGACTGTGTAATTGGCATAGTTTTAATTTCAGGGGGACAGCACAGTGGTTTGGGTTCTGCTAACTGGTTGTTGACTAAATGCATATACGTTCAAACTGATGGGCAGCTGCTGGTTTAATATAATCAGGTCCATGAATGCATCTCTTGTCCTGGAAACCTGTTGAACAGCCTGGCTTCAGAGGGAAATGCCAGGGGAGGGTGAGCACAGTCCTGTCTTTATTGTTAAGGAGAGAGTCACCAGGACCAGAAGAGAGGACTTTTTTCTTTTTCTATCTTTTTTTTTTTTTTTTTTACAACATTCAATTAGAATACATTTTAGATTAGCTCATTAGTCACTGCAGATTATTCAAGAAATGAACTTTTTTTTCTTTTACTGTCTTCAGTTCAGGATCTCTGACGTCCTGAGGCTTGGCCACATAGAATTCCAAGGTAGATGCAGTCACCCTGCGATGCCTGGCCTTCCCTTCCCTTTTGCAGCTGCCTCTTCCTCCTCTTCAAGGGATCCTGGTTGCCCTGCTGTCGGGTTGGTAGCCAGTAGCTACAGGTTTCTTCTTCTTTCCTTTTCCTGGCCTAGGCTCCCTGGAAGTGCTAATTAGGAATCAAACAACCACTAGAGCTGGCAATCCAAGAAGAAAGGGGAGTAACAATGCTTCACTGCTAACTTGGCCTTGAACAGTGGGAGATCAACTGTTTGGGAGTAAAATAAACACAAAAGCCAACCAGGTGGTTGTTGCCTGCAGTGGAGGACCTGTGACCTCCCTCTGCCTGCTGAGGGGCCACAGGGACCCAGAGCAGAGCCACAGGCTCGGGATGCTGCCCACACCCACACTTCTATGGTTCCTCTTCTGCTTTGCCTAATTTAGAGATCCAAAGGAGAGTGCAAGCTTTCTGGTTGAGGTTGTGAGGGGCAAAGGTTTGATAGGACAATATCGGGGTTGGTGTTTCTTTTTTAAAACTCTGCTTTCCAAGGCTGCTTTTCGCAGAGCTAAAGGACACGCTTTTGGTTTTAAGGGTCCTATCCCTTGCTCTTTCTCTTTGTTATGAATATCTAGACAGGAATTTCTGAATGCCTCCATTGGAAGAATCCCCTAGGGACTGAAGAGGGAGACCCTGGATTCCTGAAGGCTAAAAATTGATCTAATATTTTCATCCCCAGCATATCAGCAATGCATAGGCATGTTTTTCTTAACCCTCGTTTCAGATACTCTAAACCCCATTCCTCTGAGAAGCAAACTAAGGCTGCTGTGTGTTCACTGTTGGGGCTCTGAGAAATTCTGAAGGAACCGTATGTTTACACAAGAAGTTAGCATTGGATACTCACGCGGGGGAGGGGGGGGGGAAGTGTGGAAGGACGGGCTGTCAGATTAGTTTCCGCTCCATAATTACAGATTTGGGCTGTATATTGGACTTCACACGTGCACTGAGAGCTTGGTGAATGCTGTCCATCAAGGTTAGCCATCTCATGGTCCCTGACCCTTCCTCATCTCGCTCCAATTCAACATTGCCAATCTACTGTGGAGACTTGAAATGCTGGTAGTGTT